>NC_142503.1:67275000-68475000 GCF_057876585.1 Rhinolophus sinicus | reverse complement strand
AAACTTAACAAAGTGTTTTCTTTAGGTATGTGCTATACAGTACATTATTGATTAATATTTTTTATCAGAAATACTAATCTACAAAAACAATAAGAAGTACATTGTTAACTGTTAATTACTTATGTAATGTGAAGATAATACAGGCTCTTTGATTTGCCTATTTTCCCTCTAGTTACCTGCCTTTGAATAATCCTCTCTGTTTATAATTATCATGACCAGAGATTGTTAAGAAAATGAAAGGATACAGGAATTTTTTCAGTGCTTAATCTGTCCTTGCATATGATGGTGGTGGGCAAATTGAAACAGATATATAATGTGATACTTGGGTTTTCCAAGGGTTCATCTATATATACTATTTATAATCTCAATTTGGCATAAAATTGAGGCTCTGACAATGTAATTTTTAAAATTGATTCATGCCACTATAAAAGTTGGTTCCATTAAAATATATTTTAAAACGTTATGACAAAATATTCCTGCCATCTTTAAAAAAAGACTTCGACTAATATGGAAGTTCCCAGGTCATTTAAAGAGGATCTTTAGGGGGCCGGCCCGGTGGCTCAGGCGGTTGGAGCTCCGTGCTCCTAACTCCGAAGGCTGCCGGTTCGATTCTCACATGGATCAATTCCTCGAGTCCCGCAAGGGATGGTGGGCAGTGCCCCCTGCAACTAAGATTGAACACGGCACCTTGAGCTGAGCTCCCGGATGGCTCAGTTGGTAGGAGCACATCCTCTCAACCACAAGGTTACCAGCTGAACGGCACCCTCCACAACTAAGATCGAAAGGACAACAACTTGACTTGGAAAAAAAAAAAGTCCTGGAAGTACACACTGTTCCCTAATAAAGTCCTGTTCCCCTTCCCCAATAAAATCTTTAAAAAAAACCAAACAGGATCTTTAGTCATCTATAGAAAGTAACATTTATAACATCTTGAAGCTCAAAGGAAAGGGAACTCAGGGAGAAGCATGGTCAATAATTTCCAAAGTAACATGGATGTATACTATGTGTGCTTCTTTCATCTCATTTCTTACTGCCATGGCCTTTCAGGGAAGAAAATAATGTATTCTTCATCAGAAAAAAACAAAACAAAACAAAAAGGAGCGAAGGCAGGGTCGGAAAGATGTAGGTTGAGAACTAATTGAAGTGCTCATGAGGCAAGTTAATGCTTTTCTACCAGTAAGTTGTATGCAGATACAGAATGGATTTTCGGGTCCCCTCCAAAACTGGGATTCGTTAACTGAAAAATCAAGAATTGTTCTGGCATTTTTTAAAACATCAAAAGGCATTTAATGTGCATTACTTTTTACTTAGCACAGTAGAGGAAAGTCAAGGTAATTAATCAGTATAGAGTCACATTAAAAGCTGGGTGTGAGGAGGGTCCTGAGATGGTCACAATGGCCTGTGGAGGGTAATAAACTGGAATTGGATGGGAGCAGGGTGTGGACACGGGCTGGCTCTAAATTCTCTTGTGCCGCGGTGCATTGGTGTGGACCGCACAGCTGAGAGAGCCAACAAAGGGGAAGAGATCATTGCCAGGGTCAAAAGAAATTGGAACAGGAGAAACTTGGAAAGCTGTTGTGATAAAGTCAAGGGTAAGAAGCCAGATTCTCAGTATGGGTATCTGGTCATGAAGCAGAGAACAGCATGTCATTAAGAATATGATAAGGATCGAGTAACTTCTGGCAATTTACTTACAAAGTGACTCTTGCAACCCTGGGTCCCAGAACTGCTGCGGGGATCACTGAGGAGTCTCATTACAAAATACAAAAGAAAGACAAAGAAAAGAAATTGAAAAGATCTTTGTCAAGTATATAGGAGAAAGTGGTGTATAGCATTTTTGTTTACTAGTGAGATTGACTGTTTTCCATGTTTTTTTTTCACTAATTTTATTTTTTCCCCTTTACTCAAATACAGTGCCTTACCTTTAGTAAATATTATTTACCTCCTTTTTACTGGTGATATATGACATGTACAGTAGAATGCCAATGTTCTGGAGTGGGGGCAGTGGAGAAATTAAAAGAAGAAAAAGACAAATCCCTTCTTTTAAAGCCATGAACTTGAGTGGGGAGAACAGCATAGGTAGAATAATGTGGAGGAAGGAAGGAAGGAAATAAGGAAGGAAGGAAGAAAGAAAAAAAGGAAGGAAGGAGAGTATTGAGGGTGTGTGTGGGGGGGTGGGGTGGGGGGGGCACGTTGTTACATGCAGACACACTCCCAGGCAGAGAGCCTCAAGGTTCTAAACAGAACCACAGGAACTCACACACCTCCTTTGAATTCTGTCCCTGTAGTCAAAGCTAGAGAATTATCTATGGCTCTAGGGGTAGAAGAGTAGACCAGATGGAAGATCCCAGAAGCCCTCTGAAATTGAATAAATGCTTTATAATATGTTTACCTGCTGGCACATGAGTTAAAAATGGGAAGAAATGTTTAGATGTAACTTATGATGAGACAAAACAGTGTTCTGCCCCTGATGCCCTGTAAAGGGCTCACTGAGGGCTCCTGCCTTCATTTGGGATATGTGTTCACAGTGGACACTCCTAGGGCCACTGGCTGAGGGTCTTTCCATTTTAGGGAAAACAAGCGTTGCGTTGAGTACAGAAGACATTGTATCCTCCCTCTGGGCTTTGACAGTGTGCCCAGCCTTCCACAGGGACAGTCAAGTTTGATTCCCTTCCCATGGTCTTTGATTAATGAGCGAGACCATTCATCCAATTCACTGACCATGTTAGTGACTTTCTCAAGGGCTCTCAACTGGGGAAGTCAGCAGATGGCTGGGAAAACCCACCTGCTGTTCATAGTCAGGATGAGACTTGTTAAACTGGTTCTTCCAGGAATGTCATGTGGACAAGAGTAGCCACCATGCTATTTTATGCACATTTGCAAAATCCCTCTTTTGCTCTCGCTTCAACTATCAGATGGTCAAATGGTCAGGTGAAATATTTTGCAGTTCCTCTCTCTGAGATATAACTGGACACTTATATGAAGACAGAGAGAATTATATTACAGGCTTAGTAGTGATAATGTGGACATGAGACTTGGTAGATCTGCTAAAACATAGAAGTTAATCCATCCATCAGTCATTCTCTGAATTAAGAATTGGATAGTGGAGAGAGCACTTAGATTCTTTTTGTGGACATGTCATTTATTTATCGTCAGGGTGATTCTGGGTTTTCTGATTAACTACTCGGAATTATAGTTTCCTTTATTCTGCAAAATGAGGATTAAAAACAGCAAGCCAGCATAATGCACTGGGTTATCATAAGGATCTAAGACGACTGTATAAACTAAAAGAATTTACAAACTATAAACACGATACAGATATGAACACATCGCTGATAGTGACCTGTGCAGATCGTCTATTACGTTCCTGACACAGCTCTAGGTACTTTGGAAGATACAAAATGGATAAAAGGGGTAGCTCCTGCCTTCAACCTTCGCATGCACCAGAGCCCTGAGGGCAGCACAAGGCAGTTAATCAGGACCTATGGGGGTTGCTGCAAAAGAACTGCCGTCAGTGTAGAGGAGACTGAGATAAGCAAGGGTTACTGTGCCCTCTGACACTGTGGAAGAGGGAGGTACTGAGTTGCACTTTAAAAAAGGGGACTGGGGAAGTTGAAAGGACTAATATGTAAAGAAACTGAAAAGGATTTAAAATCCTAAATCCAACCCTTTTCCAATAATGTCCTTTGCCTACTACATTCACTGTCAAACTCCTCACAAGTTAACCCCTTTCTAAATGCTAGGAACTCTTCTCTGATCCTTGCTAATGCAGCTGATGCCTCTTTCCACTAGTGGTTCCTATTCTTGAAAAATGCACATTTACATTATATAAGTATCTTATTGTGTCAAAAGAGTAGAGTATCATTTTTGAAATGAGACAAACCTAGTCTCGGTGATACTGCTAATTGGCTCTCTGACTTTGGGCAAATCGTTTACCCTTTACCGTTTGAGCAAGACCTCAGGTCTTTCGATTGTTAGCTGGAAATGATAGTACCAATATTCTGAGCATTAAATGAGGAATAGTGTCTCAAAGAGTACTGCATATAGTGAACACCTAAAAAATGACGTCTATTGTTAATTTTTATGGATCTGTTGCCCTCATTAGATGGTGTGGAATTCTCATAGTGCTTTTCTTTAGATTCTAGCACTGATCATGGGGCCAGACACATAGTAGGGACTTGATAAATATTTGAACCAAAATGAATACTCAAGACAGAGAAGGCATTTTAGGAAATGGCAGCAGCACAGATATGGAAATAGAAATAGAGATAATCTATATGAATAGTGATGGATGTGGGAGTGGGCAGGGAGCGATAATGAGATAATTCCTCTCATGTGATCAGAGGAAGGATTTATGTAGGGGAATAAATTATGCCGTGTGGATTAGAGGGGCATAGGTAGAGGAGGACCAGGACCAGGACCAGGAGTTTTGAATTTGATGCGGTGGGTAAAAGGGAATCGTTGTTTTTTGAGGAGGATGACATGATAAAAATAATGAGTAAATCAACTGAGACTTTCATAGTCCAATAAGCAAATTATTTTTAGAATAATCATTATATCACTATGATCATTTAAGGTTGTAATTCACTGCCTTCTTACTTGATTGTAAGAGGAACAAGTCAATATTTTTCTCTTCATTCCAAGTTTTTAAAGGGAAAAAAATGCTTTAAGCTTTATTTTTCATATTAGATGTGGGTGTGTGCTGAAAACTCCTTTAAATCAGTGAAAATACTCCCTTCTGAAGACATTGAAGGGTGTCTTAACAATAATGATTAACGACTTTAAAACACCCATAAATCTTTGAAGAATGAACAAACCACTATTAAAACCATATGGCGCCCTCATTCTTTGCATGGAACTTCCACGAAAGTCACTAGGAGTTCAGTGGAATGATGAAGGGAAGCATATGGTACTAGATTTGAACTAAATTAATAACAGTATGAAAACACAGTTAAATAGTGATGATCTGCCTTGTTATCCAGATTTTTTGCTTTTTAGACAACCTCATGGTGTATAGTTAAGCACCAAAAAGACACTTGTTAAATGGGGAGAACTGGCATGCAAGGAGAAACCATGTGGCATATCTTTTTAAGCAAGCTGAAGAGGCTGTGATTTGGGGCTTCCTTGCTCCAGACTGCCGTGGAGTCATTGGGAGATCAAAAAAGAGCCTAAACCTGACTATGCTTTAGGCACTCCATCTGTCTCTGTCCCACACTGTTGCCATAGTCACTCATCTCCTAGCAACAATGAGCAGCATTTTCATGTCTATCTCTAAAGTGACAATGCATGTGACTGACACATAAATATAATCACAACGGGCTACTAATCTGAGAGGTTATCTCATGGTTAAAGGTGACTGTGAGTCTTTGGTTTTATGATCCCATCTCTCCTGAGATGGGTTTTCATAAGAAAATGCCTTGGCTCAAATTGAGGCAGCCCCACAGCTTGCTATTGAATAGAAAGACTACAAATATCGTTACATAGAACACAACAAAGGGAAACTTTATTTTGAAACGTGGGAAAAACAATGATCAGTTTGAATCACTTATCATTACCTAGAACTCTGGGTGGAATGGACTGGGGGTGGAAAAACCCGGGCCCTGGGTCTGGGAAAAAGGAATATTCCATCCTAACACATTCAGGCTCAAAACAATCCATCAGCAGCCTTTGTGATGAGCAGCAAGTCTCAATTGAAGTCACTAATCAGAAGCAGTAAAGAAGCCAAAATAAACATAAAAGGAAAAGGCTATATGTGCCATGCTTGTCCTTGAGGCAAAGTGGAAAACAAACTATGTAGCACTTCTTAGAGGATCTTTAGTTGTTTATTTCTAAAGTTTTGTACCATATTTTCAAATAATCTTTATTTAAATATTCTGCCAAAAGAAATCCATTGAGATACCAGCCTTGTTCTTTAAAAATGTCATAGCTTGAATGCTGATAAACTTTGCTATTATAACAACCCATGTGCATAACCTTGAATCCTGATACACTTTGCTATTATACTGACCCATGTGCATGACATGGAAACTCAGAAGAGTTTAGGTATCCACAGTGATGTTAGTAATGCAGAAATCAATGCTAATTTTCATTTTAAAATGCTATTTTGTGTGTTATTTACTAGTTCCATCAGCTATATCCCATGACTCACTTCTCCTTGAGAAATAGAAATACATAGTGCATCATGGTTTGGATAGTGGTTTCCTGATTTTGCAGCAGAACCTGTGCATTTGGTAAATGCGGATGAAAAATGCACACTGTGGGAAGTAGATTCAGGAATGTCACTGAGACATTTTACTTGAGGGGAGGTACAGCATCTAAACAATGTTGTCTCCAAGATGAAATGAATAATCCCCACACCTAGGCAGGCCATTATGATGTGTTTACACATTACATGCAGAGCGGAGTTTAGCTGTGCTAACTGCTTTGTGAAAGGAAAATCCTCCTGAAATTAAATAATCAAAGAAGATAGGTGAGTGCTGATTTTGTGAAATAAACAGTGATTGAGGAAAGAAGAAAACCCAGCAGGACTCAGTGTGAAGCAAATTAATTCATGTTGGGGATTTACTCTCCTGAAGAAATTAAATTGCCCACTTCCTAATCAGTACAGTTCTTGGCATGCCATGTCTTTCTCTTTCTTCCTAAATTTGTTTCATGTTGGAACCCCTTAAGTTTTTACTCCACTATTTTTAAAATTACAATTTGAAGCTCCAGGTTTTTCTGTGGTTCTGTGAAGTTTGGCACTGAGTCAGGTCCTTTACCATTTATTTGTTTTGGAAAATAAAATTCTTTTCCAATCAACTCATTAGTTTATTTCATTTGCCTGTGCTTGAAAGTAAAATACAAAGAGATACCACGACTACTGCGTTTCTTCCGCATTATACTGATTTAATGGCTCAAGGGATAAGCATGTTTTCATTATACTAATTTGGAATCACTGAAGGAAACCGTATCTTAGTGTTCTTTCACAGTATATGGCTGTTCAATGTAAATACAGATTGCTGGGTTCATTCCCTATTCTTCTCATCCTGTAGCAAAACGGAAAAAAAAGCACAAACTGTTGTTCTTCTAGTTAATTCTGCACACAGAAAAAGATGTCAACACACATTAAAACTGAAACCACATTTGAGAAGACACGCAGAACTTTGCAAATGCCATTGCTGTTTGTAGAGCTTTGAGCTGGAGGGGATATCATATGTTTTTCAATCTGTTTTTTACTCTGCTGCTGTCTTAAAATAAACCGTGTAATTCTTGTTCTTGGCCTTGGAACATGAGTTATGCCATCAGTCTGTTGTGATTCATTTGCTAAAATATTCTGGTGATGAATGTCTCTTCCTTCCTGTAATAACTGTTGTGGTGTCGCTTTTGCCTAATGGAAGCCATTGTGTCTCTTGGAGGGCTGACAAATAGGGAAGGGCACAAGCACGGGATGATAATCAAACCTTATAAGATTTTATTTGAATTCTCTCCCTTCCAGGCACAGTTGGCTGGTGGGAAAATTCCATTGGCACTACGGGCATACCAATTCTGATATCAAATGTTGAGACCAGATTTCCAAAAGTAAGGTCTGGGAATGTGGCCGTGCTTCAGAGTTGAAGTCAGTGTTATACTTTGCTCTGAAAGTTATGTATATGAAAGTAGTTTTTGTCATGACTAACATGTCCTGGTAGTTTTCTTCTGTCTGACGTAACTGGATTTGACTGGTTTTGACAAAAGCATGGATGTGGTATTAATATCTTTGGGCCATTAATTATAGCTTCTTGTAACCATCAGAAGACAAAAGAGCTATCCTGAATATCTAAACAGCTGGGTCACTGTTTAGCTGCCAAATGTTCAGATTACTAATGACAAGGGAGAGACTCCTTTTGGCTCTTAGTGGAAATTGTCTGCTGTTGCTACTGTGGTTTGAAGGTGTCTTAATATGGCTGAAGATCAGCATCCTGGCATGGGTTAATTGCAGGGAGGCATCCTTTGAGGAATGAGTGAGGAGTGGTGAAATACAAATTCTAAGTCAGAAGGGACTTGGTCAGCCTTTGGTCTTTGGAATGTCAGTTCCTTCTATTTTGAAGATAATCTCACTTTGGAAATAGAGCTTGAGGTAAGATCAAATAGAGGACTGGTGTCAAAAGAAGAAGAGAGAGAAAATTTCCAGGCTATAAGTCTGTTGAGATAATTGTGTTTGGCATCTATGACAAAAGGACCCTACTGAACCCCACCAGATATTGGCTAGAACAAAAGGTGAAGTGTGGAATGAGTCTCAATACCTAATTTAATTAGAGTTAAGTTAGTACCTGTAACAAATAAACTCCCAAATTTCAGTGCTTAACACAATAGAAATTTATGTCTCCTCATAATAGTCCAATGCAGGTGTTTTAGGTAGGCAAGAATCTTTCCTAAATATAATAATTCAGAGACCCAGGCTCCTTTCATCTCCTGGCTCTACCGTTAGTAGGGACTTCCGAGTTTTCTGATTCAGCTGGTGAAAGACGATTTTTAAAAAACATCATGGAGAAGGTACACCTACTTTCCATGATTGTTGGCCCAGAAGGCATACTCACTACTTCTGTTCACATTCCATTGGCAGGATGTAGTCACATAGACTCATCAGATGCAAAAAGAGATGGGAAATATTGCCCCATAATAATCCAACACTATGCATAGGGAAGCCTAAATTTTAGTGGATAGCCTACTTGCAAATGTGTGTCAGGATAGGTGGTAGGGGAAGAGCTCTTTGGGTCTCACATAGGAAAGTGCTTTATTATAACTGTGTGAAGAGCAAGGGCAAGGACAATACATGCTAATATGTCATGTAGGCAGATGGAATAAATTGAAGTTTTATCCTAGAAGAAAATATGAGTCAGATTCTAGAAAAGACTAGGGATTTCATGACTCTTCAGCAGTACCACTGCAAAATATCATGAAGCAAAACCTGAATAACTGGACCAAACATTACCAGAAAGGGTTGGTGGAGGGTTGGGGGGAATATATAAATTTCTAAGATAGAAACTTCTGACCTTTTGCAGAGTAATCTAAAAAGGAAGAGATGTCTGGTTTCAAATGGTTTCTGGCTTGGAGCCAGCTTCCCCATATTTCTGCTAATGTTGTTAGAGACCCAGAAGAAATAGGACCTACTATTGAAAACTAAGATTATCTAATGTGAAAATCTGTTTTTACCAAATATGAGGAAGTTAGAGCTGGACTGAGTAAACAATAGCTAGGTTTCACTCTTATTCAGGCCTCTACTAACCAGAAAATTGTTCAGGTTCCCTTTAAATGTTTGAATTCTACTTTTTAAGATGGTCCAAATGCTTTCCCCTGCTTTGTCTTTTCATCTAGAAACAGACAGAGGAATTAGGCCTGAACATTGGATCCTGGATGATAAAGTGGAACGTAGAAAGAAAAAGCTTTAGTTGCAATCCATACTGGATGCTGGTATTTTTATAAAGTTTATTAAATCAGAAAACCAGGCAAGGGAGGTGGTAGAAAATTCCTTTTTGGCACAGGAGAGCTGCATTATAGGAATGCCTGTGAGGAACTGGGATTGCACTAAAGCTGTGTACATCAAAATGCTCCCCTGCTGTAGATCTGAGATGGGAGGGCAACCAGCATGTGTAATTTCCTTGTAGGTAGAGAGTGAGCCTGGGTCAATACCTCTTGCTGAAAAGATGATAATAAGTGTGGGGAGAGAGACAGGTTTACTGCCTAGAGTAGAATTCTAGGTCATGGGCTATGCCTACGTATACATGTTCAGCTTTAGTAAATATCACCAACTAGTTTCCCAAAGTAGTTGTACTCCCACCAGCAGTGTATGAGAATTGCAGTTGCTCTATATCCTTGCCAACTTTTGCTATTTTCTGTCTTTTTCATTTTAGCCATTCTATAGGATGTGTAGGGGTATCTCATTGTGTTTTAATTTGTTTTTCTCTGATGACTAATGAAGTAGGGTGTGTCTGGTGAATTAACAGCGCAATCTCTAAGAGACGAAGAAGCCAGCTGGGGTGATGTATCATCCAGGGGTAAATTCAAAATATTTAACAACCAGTAAGACATAGCACTCACCAATTAGAACACTGTCTTGGAGTGATGAAATAAGGTCCTACAAGCCCTGACTGTGCCATGTGCTGACTCCTGGTTTTGAGAATGTTGCTCGGTTTGAGGGGTCCTGGAGGAGGGCCTAGGATGGCTGGGGAGGTGGGAGGAGGCTTTCAGGGTCACAGTGAGCAGCTGTATGCAACTCATGAAGATTGTTTCAGTATTTAATTAACGGCATGACCATAATGGTGTTTACTAGCTGGATATCAGCCATATCTCATCCTAGGGAAGAGAGAATCAGCCATATAAAATTAATGAAATAGAGGGTGAGGGGAGAAGAAATTTCGGATGTGGCACAGTAATTAGTTCAGTGTGTCTGAGTACGTGACGGAGTGGTTGGGGACAAAGACTGAAGGACTGTAATCAAAACCAGAAAGAAATAATTTACTAAAAACTCTCTGAAGTATTGAGGAAGAATAATCATAATTTCGATACATGCTGTGTAGAAGGCAAAACCAAAAAGAGATGATTTACTCCCAATTTTGTTTTGACATCTTGGATCCATTTCTTTAGGTCCTAGTAGGAGATGGTGGTGCTCAGTGAATAATGGATGGAGCTGAATAGAAAAAAAAAAATTCATGTACATTCTGCTACAGCTCAACAGACTTATTCTTGAACATACATGAGAAGCTCCTCACAATGCTCAGAAGTAAGAGGTAGATTCCTCAGAGAGCTGGAGGACTTTCACGAACAAATCGATCAGAGAGCCACGGCTACATTTATTTGTTCTCTTTCTTTTTATTATTGTGGTAAAAAAATACACAATATAAAGTTTACCATGTTAACCATGTTTAAGGGTACAGGTCTGTGGCTTTGGCAGCAGTCCGTTAAGTACATTCACATTGCTGTGCAACCGTCATCACCCTCCATTTCAAGAACTTTTCCATCTTCCCAAACTGAAGCTCCAATGGAAAATTAGATGTCAAAATGAGCATTTATTCGGAACATAAATCACAAATTTCAATAAAAAAACACTAAATAAATAGATAAACTTCAGATAAACTTCAACAAATATCACAAATATTTTCTTTTGGTTTGTGATTTTGGCTTCTACTTAGGTACTTTCTTCTTGATAAATTTGAATTTTGGTATGCTCAATAATTCTGGAAAAAAAAACTAGTAGAAGGAATCTGAAATTAAGGAATACAAAAGAGCAAGGCAAATGTACTCAGAATTGGTACTGTGTTGTAATAGGCTACACAACTGTGTAATTGAATTTCTCTTATAATACACATTGAATAAATATGTGTAGGAATTTGGTCATAGAAACATTTGTTTCCTCAGGGCGTTTTGTTGCCTTTGTAGTATTTTTGCATGTCATTTCATCTGGAACCTCTGGTCTTCATCAGGGCAGCGCATTACATATATTAGGATGTGATCTAGTACAATGGAATTAATAAAACGTGACTTTACGTACAGTTACACTTGTTTTTTTAGTAGTTCTTCAGGTTTGTGCCCTATAAATTCAGAAATCCTGATAAATTCTGTTTTGGACTGTTCCATAAGAATTGTATATAGTATATTACTGGTCGTATTTCTGACAGGAGAAAACTTCAGTTTTGATCAGTCATTGATGAAAATTGGTTCCTCTTATTACAATTCTACATGTCTGATGATTAGAAGAATTTTCCATAGACTGGTTTCTGGCTCTGGATTTTCAAACCTCATTTCTTTACTACTCATATATTTAAATCACAATAAAACTTTTGGCCCTGTACCTTCCTGCAGATGAATCATCATTTAGTCATTCCTGGAAGCCATTCCTGCATCAAGATGATTAGTAATGCACAAACCTATGTATATAGATAGATACATAAGTCACTGGTGGCCACACTAAACCGATATTAAATGAATTTTCATCTCAAATTTTCCTTAGCTGGATTCAAAATGCTCATGGCTACTTCAATGCCACCAAATATATAGGACAGTATGATGGAAAGGAAGTTGGAGTGGACAGAGGACACTGGTCTTAATTGGTTGCAGTTAAAAAAAAAAAGCTAGTTTGCAAATTTTCCAATACAAAGAATCATATGAATTTCTCTCTATAAGCTCTCAGGCTGACAAAAGTGCCCACAAACGTGAAGGGATCTGAAGGTTAAGCTTCATTAGCTTCACAAAATCTTCCTATCTCTCCAGTGGAGGAAAAACTTACACTGCTTAGGCCCTTACTGGAGTAGTTCAAGTTTGCAGTTTTTAAAAAAATTAAATTTATTGGGGTGATAATGGTTAGTAAAATTACATAGGTTTCCAGCAAACAGTTCTGTAATGCACCATCTATATATCACATTGTGTGTTCACCACCCAGAGTCAGTCATCACCATATATTTGACCCCTTGCTCCTCTTCTACTACCTCTTCTCTTCCCTTACCCTCTGCTCTTGTAACCACTAAACTATTGTCTGTGTTTTTGAGTTTTTGTTTCTTTATATGTTTGTCTTTTTTCTTTGTTGCTTTCAGTTTTATATCCCACATGTCAGTGAAGTCATATGGTTCTTGACTTTTTGTCTGACGTATTTCACTTAGCTTAATAGTCTCAAGATCCATCCATGTTGTCACAAATGACACTAATTCATCTTTTCTCATGACAGAGTAGTATTCCGTTGTGTTTGCAGTTTGCATAGGAACATCCCAATTTTCTCAGGTCATGAATAATGTGAACAATTGGATTTGACTCAATCCTTTTACAGCTATTCAGAACTGAAATGGGTTAAATGGGCCCATTCAAAGCTCAATGCCAGACATGGCACAAAACTCTCCTTTGGGAAATTGTAGGAGATACCAGGAAGCATATTATGACATTAAGAGAATGGTGATGGAAGCAGAATCCTGTACCCCTACTGCGTTGTTGCATAGCCTTTGGCCTCAGTTTCCTCATCTGTGAAATAAGATAACACTACTGACCTCAGGGCTGTGAGGATTTAAAATATGCTGCATATTTAGTGTTTAGCATTAATACTAGCACATGTTAGGCATCCAGTAAATATTAATGAAATATCAATGGAAGGAGCGTTCAGAACAAAGTCCTGTTCACATTGCCATGTTTTGTTTTCTTTACCAGCCAATGCTGTGACTCAATTTTCTAACTTTTGATGAAAGTACTCCTTTAATAAAAGCATGATTGTGGTTCATAATGATAAAAGTTTGTGTTATGCTCAATAATAATATCTTATTACCAACATCTTGCACAACTCATAAAGCATGTAACTGGATCAGAGGCTATCCGTCATGATAGAGTGAGTGTGCTCATATGAAATGATGCTGCTGTTGCAGAAAAGATTGAAATAATTTTCCTGCTTTGGGCTTTAATTTTGAATCACAGATGTATATAGCATTAGGTTAAACAATTGCACCCTTCTCCCTTTTAATACTCACTGGTTCCTGTGTAGGGGAATAGTTCCTGCCAATCCCTTCTGGCCTACAAAGTGTCTATTGAGAAATCAACTGATAGTATTATGGGAGCTCCCTTGTGGGTAACTAATTGCTTTTCTCTATATGCTTTTGAGATTCTTTGTCTTTAACCTTTGGCATTTTAATTATGATGTGTCTTGGTGTGGGCCTCTTTGGGCTCATCTTGTTTGGGACTCTCTGTGATTCCTGGACTTGTATGTCTCTTTCCTTCTATAGGTTAGGGAAGTTTTCTGTCATTATTTCTTCAAATAGGTTTCCAATTCCTTGCTCTCTCCTTCTGGTACCCCTATAAGGTGAATGTTAGTATGCTTCATGTTGTCCCAGAGGCCCCTTAAACTGTCCCCATTTTCTTTGGATTCTTTTTTCTTTTTGCTGTTCTGATTTGATGTTTCATGCTGCCTTGTCTTCTAAATCACTGAATTGATCCTAATATACTGTTGGTTCCCAGTAATGCATTCTTCATTTCTGTTATTTTATTCTTTATTTCTGACTGGTTCTTGTTTATGGTTTCTATCTCCATTTTTATGTTTCCTATTTCTTTGTTGAAGTTCTCTCTGAAATCATTGAGCATCCTTATAACCAGTGTTTGGAACTCTGCATCTGGAAGATTGCTTGTTTCCATTTTGTTTAGTTCTCTTTTTGGTGCTTTGTTCTGTTTTTTTTTTTTTTTTTTTTTTTTGGGACATGTTTCTTTGTCTCTCCATTTTGGCCGCCTCCCTGTGTTAGTTTCTATGTATTAGGTAGGGCTGCTATGTCTTCCTGTCTTAGTAGAGTGGCCTTATGTAGTAGGTGTGCTGTGGGGCTAGTGGCACAGTCTTCCTGGTCACCTGAGCCACATAATCTCTTGTGTGTGCCCTCCTGTTGTAGCTGAGCCTTGGTTGCTGTTTGCATGTCAGTGGGAGGAATTGACCCTTGGGCTCATTGGATGTGAGGACTGGATGGGACTACAGTGGAGGAGCAGTGGTATCGGGGCTGATCCTACAGGGCAGAATCTGCCTTAGCCAGGCTCTGGTGCCTGCCCAAACTGTCCTTTGGGTGTGTCATCTCTGGAGGTGGCTGGGTGATGCTCTAGCTCATTTCAAAGATGGTCACTGAGTGTGCCAGCCCCAGGACCACCTGGGAGGGGACCCACTTCAGGTCAAGTTCAGCCACAGTCTGTGCCCTGCCTAGGGCCACCTGGCATAAGCCACAAAGCAATCAACAGATGGCCACTGCCCCCACCCATGCCATGCTTGGATGTGCCTTGAGAGGCCAAGCAATGAACCAAGATTGGCTGCCACTAGTGCCAGACTTAGGGCTGCTCAGCCAGAGGTACAGGACATGCTCAAGCTAGATGCTTCTTTTCTGGGTTCCGTGAATCTTTGAGAGAACCTAGGAAATCTGCACATGAGCTAAGGCAGGCATTTTGCATGAAAAACATTGGAAGTGGCTTGGGTGTGCACAAAAGTTGGGTGAAGTGGAGTCTCAGAATCATCAAGGTGTGGCGAACGAATGGTTTTAGCCAGCTTGATGGAGACTCAGATATGGCGCCTGCCTGTGTCTGCACACAGGGTGGGGGAGGGCTCAACAAAGAAATAATGGCTTCTGCCACCTCCTCCATCCAAGAGAAAGCTGCCCCTCCAGCCCTCATTCTGAAGCCAGACAACTCAATTCCCCACCATATGTCCCTGTTGCCTCTCCAGCTATTGCTTCAGCATTGGAGCTCAAAGCAAGTGATTCCATTGATGAGTAAGTCCATTCATGGTCATTTTAAGGGGAGCTCCTGGGAGTGCAGCCACCCTCCATCTCACTCAACCTTAATCTCCACTGGTTTTCACAACCCGAAATTATGGGGACTTCTCCCCTTGAAACCGGAACCCTAAGCTGGGGAGCCTCATGTGGGTTCCGGAACCCTAAGCTGGGGACCCCTTGCTCCTTTGAGGGAGACCTCCACAGCTGAGCTATCCCTCCCAATTTTTAATTGTCACATGTAGGTGTGGGACCAACCCGTTCCACATCTCTGCCCCGCCTATCAGTCTTGAGGTGGCTTCTTCTGTGTCTTCTTCTGTGAAGTTGTAAGTCTTCACTTCAGCAAGATTCATGCAATTCTCAATGATGCTTGTTTTGTAGTTTAGTTGTAATTTTGATGTGGTCATGAGAAAAGGTAAGCACAGGATTGATCTACTCTGCCATCTTGACCAGAACCCTGTGACTTCATTCTTAATCGAGAACCCAACTTTTCTATAACTCTGTCCAGGATTAAAATGTATAACCCATATCCAGAACATTCTTGGATTTAAATCTGGAATTAAGCTTGAAGGATTAGCTTTCCAGTTATGCTTCTTAGTCTTGATTTTCCTCTTCCAACTAACATATGGATGATTGTAAATTTCAACTCCACATTCTCATTACTTGCAACAAGCTAGAGATGACTCTGTGTGTGCGTGTGTGTGTGTGTGTGTGTGTGTGTGTGTGTGGTCATGGTCTTTAAAAATTATGATGATGACAGGTATGAGAGAAAAGTTAAACGATTAAGTTTGTATTTAACACAGTTGAAAAGACTTGGGAATCATTAGGGAAGGTTTCTGCTCTCAGTTTTACTTCTAGGTAAGAACTAGATGTTTCTTGGGTGCAGGTGAGGGAATTACTTTCGAGGAGGAGGGTATTGCTCTGTGCATTGCAACATTCAGAGATATGATACACTTCAGTAAGCTGAAATTGTTAAGGAAATTGTTGCAGGGAAATAAACATTTTGCACCTGGAATTGGATGATCACATTGGTTTGAAGGATGGATAAATCAAGAAAAGAAAGATAAGAATGGTTTTAAACTTACACTTGCCATCTGTAAAACCCTCCCACTGCTTCTAGCTTGCTTCTAGCTCCCACCACCTGCCCTTGCTCCTTTATAAATTCTGGTCTTATGGTCTGTGTGAAAGAGGGTAGCACAGATGTGCATCCAAGTGTAGCATGATGTACTAATGAGAACTTTCATTCAGATTTCTCTTTTGCTGTAGGTCTTTTGAGGGTCTTAGCAATTTTAGGTCCCCAGCAAAAGTTACCAAGTTTATCCAGTGTGCAGAGATAAGTGAGATTCTTTGAGATTTTGGCAAGACCCTTGCTATAACTATGGTGGGTCTCCAGCTTCATGCATAAATGAATTTAATTGAATGGAAGAGGAGGCTTCAACTAAACTGCCTGGCATTTGAGCAAAACTGGCCTAAAAGAGAGGATGATGGGGACGGCGGTAAACCATAGCAGTGCATTTCAAATGATCTGTTTGGATTCAGTAGACATACGGTTAGTTTGCCAAATTGCTATGAAACGTTTTAAAAGCCGAAGCCCAATTTCTGTAGTTAACTAGTTGCAGACCAGTAACAGCTTATGGACTGAAACCAGTCTATGGATGAAACTCAGAGAGGGCTAAGGGTATTAAAATTCAGAAGTTCTAAAAATGTGTAGAGATCAGATAAACTCTACCTTCAGACAAAATCTGACCTGCACTTGTGACCTCTAGTTGGGTTATGACTGGAGAACTTTTAATTTCTTATATTTCATTTGTCAGTTTGTTCTGCCCTGTGTAAGCCTGGTCTAAGTCTGTTAATGTTTAATTTCCCTCCTGACCTGTATTCAACACATCATGCCCCTCCAGACTAAGTCTGTATGTTTTAATAATTTATTTAACTTCTCATGTAAGTTTTACCATCTTACAAAATCTGAAAGTACAGTGACATGAATTTTTAACTTACTGTCATTTATTTATTTAGCACTCACATACATGAGGTCAGACAATTAAGTTTGCGAACTCATCCTAGAAAAAGTGCTACATACCTCATTGCTGAATATCACTATGTCATCTTTGAAGCACTTCCCTTGGGAAGCTATGCACCAATGCCAGTTCCTAGTCCACCCTTCAAAGCAATTTTGGAACACTTTTTCTGGAATGGCCATCAGAGCTGTCGTGATATTACCCTTGATGTCCTGAATGTCGTCAAATTGTCTTCCTTTCAATATTTCCTTTATCTTTGGGTAAAGAAAGAAGTCACTGGGGGCCATATCAGGTGAGTAAGGAGGGTGTCCAAAACAGTTATTTGTTTACCTACTAAAAACTCCCTCATAGACAGTGCCCTGTGAGCTGGTGCATTGTTGTGATGCAAGAGCCATGAATTGTTGGTGAAAAGTTCAGGCCATCTAACTTTTTCATGCAGCCTTTTCAGCACTTCCAAATAGTAAATTTGGTTAACTGTTTGTTCAGTTGGTACAGATTCATAATGAATAATCCCTCTGATATAAAAAAAAAAATGTTAGCAACATCATTGCAAACAGTTCACGACTTTAATTGTCAGAACTCCTAACATTTCTCTAGGAAATCTCTTTAAATGAAATCTACTTAACTTAAGTTCAATATGATTTTAGGTCATCATTTTGAACACAATCTGGTAATGTTCTAAGGGGCTGTTATGGAGGGCTGATTGTCAGTTGTCTTCCCAGAAAATGGCCTCAGACTGCTTTTATATCAATTAAAGATTTTGGATTTTGATCTTGGAGACAGCAAGGAAGGAGCCATTGAAATATTTTAAGCAGAACCATGAGAGAATCAGATTTACATTTTAGAAAAGGTCATTATGACAGCCACTTGGAACATGGGTTTTTAAGAGGTAAGATAAGAGACCAGATATTGTAAGAAAAAACAATCAAGAACTTTGACCAAAATATACAATGTATACACTGTATATAATATATGCAGCTTAAGAATAACAGGTGAAAAAAAAGAATTGAAAAATTCCCCTTATAAAATACCTGAAGGGGGCAACTGGTTGGCTCAGTTAGTTAGAGCACGAGCTCTCAACAACAAGGTTGCCAGTTCAATTCCCGCATGGGATGGTGGGCTGCTCCCCCTGCAACCAAAGATTGAAAACAGCAACTAGACTTGGAGCTGAGCTGCGCTCCCCACAACTAGATTGAAGGACAACAACTTGGAGCTCATGGGCCCTGGAGAAACACACACTTCTCCAATAAAACACACTATTCCCCAATTAAAAAAAAAATACCTGAAACCATTTAGTAATAATAGTTACATTCACTATATCCAGCTTAAAAAAATCAAATTAGAAAATTTACTAGTCCTACTCTGCTTTCAGCTTTTAAGAAATGGAGATATTTACACGAGACGTTAAATAAGTTTTTATAAAATACAGAATGAGTCTGAAATGGCATTAGAATCTTGGACTCTGTTGAGGTAAACCAGGCCAAATATTATACAGAGGTTACTAAGGCACTGGAAGTGGAGGTGGAAAGGAGAGAATGGATTTGAGGGTTCAAAAACCATTGAAAATTGGAATCAATAGGATTCAGTTTTCAATTGAATATGAGGGTTGAAGAAGAGGGAAATGTCAAGGACCTCTTGACTTGTCCAGTAGGAAGATAAGGACAGCAAGAGGAGCAGCCGGTATTGGGAGGGGATAGAGAAGATGGGATATTCATTCAGGATATGTTGAGTTGGAGGTAACTGTTGGATATTGAAGTAAGGACGTCCTAGAGGCAGTAAGATACATAGATCTAAAACTCAGGAAAGAAAGCTGATTTGGAAGGTAATTCGAGCAGTCTTTAGCTTCTAGTGATGGTTGCAGCCATAAATTTGAATCAGATCCCTTATGAGTAACTGTTGCATGATACAAGCAAAAGGTCAAGGATGCCACGCTGAGGAACATAAATGATAATCTTGTTCAGGAAGGCCGTGTGGTATAAAAGAGAGAGCGCTGCTGGAGCCTAGCTTTTCCCTTACTAGCTTGGATGAATTCTCAACCTCTCAGTCTTGGATTCTCGTCTACAAAATGAAGGTAAATAATGTCTACCTTTAGGATAGTTAAAATGGTTATCAGGATAATTAAAAATCATATAAGGTTCCCATGCCAGTGCCGAGGATATGTAATCATCATCAGCATCTTCTTCATCACTATCATCACTACTAATCAAGACTGTTACTAGGTGACAAGACAGAACGAAAAAGCCCTTCAGCGAAGACAAAGATACTGTCCAAAAGGAACTCATGGACTTCGGTGTTTCAATATTAGAGTATCCCTTTTGGATACTCAGGAAGCTTTTATGCTCATTACTATTTCCCAACTACTAGGGTAGTTAAAATAACTGGAAATACAGTATTACAACTCTTTCATCTACGTACTTTACATGGGTGTCAGATATTGGGGTAAAAAGACAAAAAATTTTCTCTAGATTGTCATGGGACAGGTTTTTATCTCTACCAAAGACAGGAAATTATTATCTCTATATAGAATAATAAGGAAACTACAAGATGGAAATTGTTTAACTTCTTTTTCTTGGCAAGTAGGGGAGATGCCCCCTTCACCACCAATATTCCTTTCCTCCTATACTTATCATGTCAATGAATAAATATTAAGCCATCATTCTCCTAGGCATACAAGCCAAAAACCTTAGACTCATCTGAGTATGACTAGTCTGAAGAATATGAGAATCACTGAATATAGAAGCCACAACTCAGTTTTGAGGTAGACAGTGTTCTTCCCTCCCCTCCCCTTTGAGGCAGCCTGTGACTTTGTGGGCCTGTCATATCCTGTCTCTGGGAAGAGAAAATTAGGCAAAATGTGCAGTTTCTTTTATCCTATTAAGACAAGGGCTAGTGGATATACTATTATGTAATTCACTGAAATGAAAAGCTCTAGGACAAATTACTAGGTTTATCAATCAAAAGAAATATATCCAGTTTGATGCAAGAGTTTAGGATGTTTCTCTGTAGAAGGCATCAACTTTGTGCTGAAGCCTGATAAAGTCCCTTTTCATAAACCAGCAATGTGGTAACCTGACAGCTAAAGGCAAGCAATAAATGTGCAAGGTCAGCGTGTTCTGGGGCTGCATCGGTGCTTCAGAGGGTAAGCCATTTGCAAGAGGGAGGAAGGCATGTGAATGTTGTAGCACTTCGGTAACGTTACTTGAGTGGATTAAGTCATGCCAGTTTTCTCGTTGCTAGAACATATCTGAATAACTTATTAAAGGTTCAGGGGTACACCAGGAAGTTGGTTAGAAAATAAGAACGTCAGGAAGATTAAGTGAACTGGGATTATTCTGCCTGAAGCCTAAAAAGCTAGTGAGAAATTTAATAACTACCTGTTTCTATCTTCATTGCTTTTACTGGTTAAAAGAGCAATATATGCATAAAAAATTCAAGTGGTAAAGAAATGTATATACACAATGAAGGATCCCTGTCATCCTCTAGCAAAAACCACCAATAATATATATATATATATATTCTTCCACACTTCCCCCATGCACATATCAATATATTAATAAAGATTTTAATTAATAATGATATTCAATTCCAAAGCTTCTTAGATTGGTGGAGGCAGAGGAGAAAGGGGAAAGCAAATGTGTTACAATAACTCCAGAGCTGAAGAAAGCAGTAAAATATTTGATGAATATTTCTCTCTATGACCAAAGGCATATTCGGTTGCAGTGAGGAAGAAAAGTTGTGTCTCTAAGAATACGGAGAATGGGGATTACCTCCCTATTCCCTACAAAGTACCTATACTTCAGTGTTGGGTGAAAGGGAAGAGTCCACACCAACCTATAGATCCCAAGTCACAACTTGGATCCTGTGGCAGATCTTTAGTTGGCTCAACCCACATGTATTTCCAACTTCCATCTCTATTATTCACCTTCCACCGGCTAGAAACCCACATACTCCTTTTGGCTAGAGGTGACCAAAAAGATGTATTTTAAAGTCTGCTGATGGAAGGGTTGAATGAAGTTTGTACTAATTACTTTACCTCTTCTTCCTGCTCTAAACACAGCATGATACGAAACTGTCGTGGCCATCCTGAGATCATGAGGTAGCAAGCTTGATCGTAAGCCAAAAGACAGAAAGAGCCTGGACCTCTGACAGCATTTTTGAGTGGCAGTAACAGTGACAGAACCACATAATTCTAGGAGTTTGGGTTGTGGAAAAATAACCCCAACTTGTTTAAACCACTGTCAGTTGGGATTTCTATTACTGGTAGCTGAAAGCATTCCTAATTGACACAATGTCAAAGCTATGTCTAATATCTGCTTGGACAATATGGTGGATAAAATCCCAGTGTCAATATGTTTAGGGATTAGAATCAAGTGTCTTGTAGGCCCAAGAAGAAATACATCAAATAAAATCTATAGTTCCAAATTAGAAACCTGTTAGGGAGTGACGACAGTTCTTTTCTTGGATATCTTGCTATCTCAGGGACACACATCAGAGACAAAATTTTCTTAGAGGTACGAGTATGTAAAAATACATATCAGAGATGCACGGGCTGGTGTTTGCATAGGGAACCAGATTAACACCCGCCCTGGAGTCGGAAAGTGCTAGGTTGGACCAGGCACCAAAAACTACTATTGCTAACAAAAATATACATCTAACGAACTTGAAATAGAAGCACTCGCTTTTGTTCATATTATGAGTCATTATAGCATAGTTAAAAAAAAAAAAAAAGACTATGAGGTTAGATCGCCTGAGTTTTCACTCTATCACTTCCCAGTGTGAGTCCTTGGTGAACTAAACTCTATGATTCTGTTTACTCACATGCAAATTGAGTAGAATAATAGTACCTACCTCACAGGATTTTCACTGGGATTAAATGAAGTGATATATATCAATTCCTTAGAAATGCCTGATTTTTCATAAGTCGTGGGTATACATAGAAGGCTGCTGTTGCTTTGCCTGGTGCCTGTCACATGATAAATGCCCAATGATGTGAGATATTACTCTATTTAATTTAGTCGTCCCAAATTTTCTGTATAGTATTGTTGGAGGCCATAAATAGAAAATGAAAATATTATGCCAAGAATGTTTTAATTGGAGTGCTCTTCTTGCAATTTTGCATTAAGCTTAATTAATACTTTTATAGATTATTGCTCATGCCCTGCCTTATAGATATCCTTTTGTTGTTTTGAAAAATATCTACAAAACAGTTTAGAGGGTACTCTGGATAGCTTTTTACTTGAAACAATTCAGCTTGAACTGGCTTTAGTATTGCTGTCTTGCCTGAGGGATTACTTAGCCACAGGTGCTCTATGGGCAGCCACTAAATAGGACAACCATGCAATTTATTGTCCAAACTGGGACATTTTTATAGGGAAAGGGAGTGCTACTAATAAAGAACCAGGGCAATAGAAAGAAACCTACTTGTACAGTCCCTAAATGGCTCTCTCCTTCCAGGTACCATTGTTTCACGGAATCTCCCCAAGCTCTGCCCATCTCCACCCATCCAGGCTCTTACATTAGCTTCCAGTTTTTGAATAACAGATTTATTTTGCCAGGGTTCAGGGAGTCCCAGAACAGGATCATGTGGGGAGAGGGAGAAGCGAAACTTCCTCATACTGCACAATAAGGAATGTCCTTGGAAAAAGGCATACCAAAAAGCTAAAATTATACATATTGTAACATTTTTATTTGTAAACTTTGCAAAGTGTTTTCTTTTGAAAAGCTCCACACTGTGAGGTCTTCCTGAACCTGTCAGTTAGTTTGGGCTGCTATAACAAGTGCCATAGACTTGATGACTTAAACAACAAACATTATTTCTCACAGTTCTGGAGGCTGGGAAGTCCAAGGTCAAGGTGCTGATAGATTCTGTGTCTGGTGAGGGCTCTCTTCCTGATCTGCAAATGGCCATCCTCCACTCCTTGTATCCTTACGTGGTAGGGATTGAGGGAGACCGATAGAGAGCTCTCTTGTGTATAGTTTTATAAGGACACTAACCCCATTCATGAGGGCTCCATCCTCATGAACTAGTCAAGTCCCAAAGGCCTCCACCTCCTGATACCATCACTTTTCAACATATAAATTGTGGGGGAACCCAAACATTCAATCTATAATAATGACCTTACTTACTTCTTAATTATTCCATACACAAACTCCTTGCTCCAGCCAAAATGTATCGTTTATTGTTGTGAAAACATACTGCTTGGATTCCTATCTCTAACCTTGTATACACCTGGTCTCTTCATGTAATACCCTCTCCCCTAGAAGAAGGTATCCTCATAATCTCATAAAACATTTATAGGAATAAATAACACATTGCCACTTCTTGTCATTAAAATGATATAATATATCACATGTCATTGAAAACATGACAACATAAAGACTCCCCCAAATGACCAAATTAGAATGAGTGCTTCATCTCCTATCATATAATTTCCTTAGTCTTCTTAGCAATTAGGTTTATGATCCTGTAACTATAAACAGGTGGGTTTTTTCTTCCTTTCTCCTTCTTAAAGGATTACATTTCTGAAATTTTTGATATGGTCTTTATGTTGGAATTTATTACACAGAAGTTATAAGTAAAGATTAAATATTGATTTGTTGCTATGATTGAAATAATGAGTAGACAGTGATAAAAAGTAGTCTGTGTGACTCTGTCCCATTAAAAGTATTCAGTATGATCATATATATACCTCCCAGGTTCTCCTCATCCCTTCCCTCTCCTCTGACCTCACATCCATTCATGTGAAACTGAAGCTTGGAGGTTTAAAACTGTCTTGACAATGGGCAGTGAAACTCTCTTGACTGCTTAGCCTTACGGAGTCATGAAAATTGCATGATAGTATTTAATCATTTGTTTAATGTGGAGGGTGATTTGAAAACATAAAAAAGTTTCACTCCTTCCTTCGTCTCTAGTTACCAGGATTAAGTTAGAAATCTGTAGTTAAAAGCGGGTTTACAGACTACTTATAGCATTCCCAAAATGCTCAGTGTATACTGTCTTCCAGATCTCTACTAATTTATTTTGTCAAGTTTCTAGGATTAAATTCCTATTCCTAACTCTGTTCTATTTCAAGTTTGCTCAAAACTGTGTTATGATCAGGTGTTGAATTTCAGTAAACATTTTGTCTCCATCTATTGAGCTGACCATATAGTTTTTCTTCTTTAATCTGTACAGTTACAGTATTAGGTTTTCTCATTCAAACCATGTTTGCATTCATGGAATAAACCTAATATAGTGACAAGTATTTTTGATGTCAGTTTGCTAATGTTTTAACATCCGTGTTTATAAATGAAATTATCCCACAATGTTTGTCCTGTCCTGTTCTTGTCTGGATTTTTATTAATCATGGATTCTTCTCCAGGCATTTGTACTGGTTCAAAAGTAACCCCTGGCCCCTTACTTGCTCCTGACTTACTTGTAGTTTAAAAGAAAAAACAAACAAACAAAAAAAACAGTGATGTTCATTCCTTGGCTTCTTGCCACCTCTTTCTTTTTCTTTTGGTTATTTCCCTACCGCAACAAATAATTAGTTGAATTTATAATATAAAAAGGTCAGATACACTGGAAAAGTTAATTCTAAGGAGAGTCTTTCCAAACATAAGGACTTCATTCTAAAATCATTCAGGAAAAGCTTCTTCTAGAACTAAAATAAGATGGTTAACTAGATGTTTAACTGCAGAATTGATCCTTTGCTTTTTTATAAAAAGAAAATGTAATGCTTATTCAAGAGCAGAAATAAAGTCATGTTTGTCATTATAAAAGATATCTGTACGATTTGAGGAGCTAAGATAAAAGAGGTTATCATTGTTCTCAAAGTAGGAATAAATAGTTATTAAAAATATATGTCTCATAGGCAAATGGTTCATTAAAAAAAAAGTCACTTTTGCAAAGATAGGGAGACAAGGTTAAGATGAAGGCTTGATCCATCTTCCCAGAGCTAAGAGATGTCCCTTTATCATTCTTTTAAGCAAGTTGGTGCTATTCTTACAGGGCACCAGGCACAAACAATTTAAAAATTAGGTCTGAGAGCCAGGTGTTACAAGACGAATGTGCTATGGTTGAGTTATGAATGTCAGCTAACGTCTCTTCATGTCTCAATTAAACACCTCACTAAATCGGCTGACAGAGCTTGAGCTACTTTATCAACAAGCTTTTCCTCTCACGAGTAATCCTGGCAAGTGGCACCCTGGTCATCCTCAAGAGGTGTGAGAAAGGTCTGGGAGGGCGCCTGTGCTGTGTGCTCCCCATTTGAGGAATGGCATGTGAGGATCAGCTGTGGAATTTAGCAGGTTTGGGGTATGCTGGGTTAAGAGCATGCAATATATACACAAAACACTCTCTGAGACAAGAAACAGACTGCAAATGTGTAAAACAGGAAGCAGGGTGAGCTTTTGCTACAGTGATCAACAAAACATATCACTAGGTATTCTTGGCAGGAGAATATTAAACTCCCCAGACCCTTAAGCACTTAGCCAATTGATATCAGTTTATGACACTGATGGTAATTTTAGTGGAGTGACATGATAAGTTACGCAGACAAGCAATTCATTTCTCTTGGACCACTACAAAGCCCTACAGGGTTATAATTTTCTCTTTACATTTACCATGACCCAGGGTTTAACGGCTTTCTCAGTCTCATTTTGTTAAGTATCAACCATCCAAACATTAACACTTTGGTAATGGAAAGGAATAGTTCTTAACAATTACAAAGTTATGAAATTTCATCTGCTGAATATAGGATAAGTAGATACAAGTGTCTGAATATTACTATGGTCTATAAAATATTATGGATAGCATTTTTACCATTGCTGAATCAAAGAAATTTCTATGATAACTATCCAATTTAACCTAATGTGCAATAGTATATTGAATATGATATTACGTATTCTATATGTTTTAATTATTTATTTATTTAAAAAACTATATCTGTTTCCCCAATAGACCACAAGCTCCTGGAGGGTAGGAAAAAGATTGTATTTTATTCATCACAGGGTCTAGTAATAAGCAGCTGCTCAGTAAGTGTTAATTAAATAAGTAAATAAATAATTACCAGATCTATTTTTAATAAGTTAATATGAACAGTTACTATGTATTAGGCCGTACAAACCCTATTTTATTTGTTCCTAAAGGTTACTGTAAAACCTAGGTACTTGACTTATTTCTAATTTAGGGAAAGAAAAGGAGGCCTCGTGGGTTAAACAAAGTATCTAATGTTATAGCTGGTGGGCGTTGCCGTCAGGATTTGAAAGCAGGTCTTCTTCATTTCATCATTAGAGCTGAGATGTCCAGTTAAAATAAATACTTAACTGAAAAAACATATTTTGAGAAAGTGTTTGTGTTTCAGTAATCAAAAAAGAAAGACTTGGTTATACTACTTTTTGTACAAAGGCAAAACCAACATGAAATTGGGCTAATGGCTCTTGGGAACCATTGGTAGTTTTGAAATGCTATGGCCCTTAGACATTGAAGATCTTTAGTTACTTGATTGAAATTATTCTATATAAAAGTTTTGGGCAGTAAAACTTGCTGATTCTAAGTATGAGCCTAGAAGGATGGGCTGAGTCAGAGCTCTCTGACCTTCTCAAAAATGGTCTGGGAATGATGTCTGCCTGCTAGACTGCAGGATGAGTCATGCAGGGGGGAAAATCACTGTATTTTATTAATGGAAAATTTATAATTGCTTTCAATTGAAGGATTAAAAGAAGGAAATGAGAATACTTCAGACTTAAATTCCTCTGTGATTTAGGCTTCCAGGCTTCAGAAATTTTTCCCAGGAAGACAAAAATGGCAAGGACCGGTCAAAGTAGGAATAAATGCTGCCTTTGTTTGGTTTCCCTCTGAAGCATACTGTGAGACAAAAATTCAAGTACAAGTGATTTATTCAAGGTCATCCTAGGAAACAGCAGCAGGAACGTGGGCAAGTTAGGGTAGGAAAGGAAACCCATAAAGAGTTTATCATCAAGCAAGTGACTACTGTGGTTAAACTGGGCTTGTTCCCTCTGGGGAATGCTGGGAAGCGCTGTAGGTGCACCTCAAATTATTCCACCTGCGGGGCAAAGAAGCTGGGGTGTTCTATCCACCGATCTCTCTTTTGTCATTGGCTAATGGCTACATCTGAGATAAGTAACTGGCTTTTCTTGCTTGCCTGGACCAGGCCAAACTTTCTTTTATGACAAGAGAGTCACAGTTCTTTTCAGTGAGCAGCCTGGGGTTTACAGAAGTGAGTGCTGAGGGAATGTGGTGTCACATACCTCAGCACCAGTTACAGGTATGGAGGTAACAGTGTGCATGTCCCACTGTTGTATCTTTGTTTATACTGGACTTACTTCCTGGAAGGGCCTTCCTTTTCATCTGCACAGGCCACTATACTTTGCAAATGCAACTTTAGAATTTGACATTTCTTCCAGAAAGTCTTTCCTGATACATTCAGGTAAAAAATCATTTTTACTACCTTGTCTCAACATTGTTTTCATAATCAATATCAGTATATTAGTCTTATCAACTCATTAGACTATATCCTTTACATGCCCCGCTCATAAGAGATGTTCAAAATGTTGGTTTTTTTTAATGATTAAAGGGAGGTAATATAGCTCTTCAAATATAACATCAAATTAGTAATGTTAAACATTTTTGTATTATTTATTATACGTGGACAGTGAATGATTTTTTTAGAGGTACAAATTAAACAAAAATAGTTTCTTATGCCACGTAGCACAGCTATAAATGTTGCTGATAAGTTAAACAGGAATGTGTGAAAAGTCATTGCAAACTCTAACATATCTTGGAGTATATCTCAAGGCCTATAAATACCCAAAGAGGACTGTGAAGACTGAAGAATGGTTTTAATAGAACATACTGTTCCATGCAGATTATGTAAACACATGGTTTTAAAAATACAAAATTAGACTCTTGCTTGTAGTTCTATACCCACTGGATCTTAGCAGATTTTTTTTTTATTTTTTTTATTTTAAAACCACTTGAAAAGAAAGAACTGGAAACATATAACATAAATGAGTTTTACTATTTTTAATCCCATGTATTTTTTTAATAGAAAAATTGTCTTCCTTTGAATCATCATAGGTAATATTTATTCTGATGATGAACATGTTTTCAGACATAATTAATATTTTATAATTTCAGAATGGAGAAGCAATATTGGATTTCACATATTAAAATTGTTAGCTTTTCCATCTCTTTAAAATTTATTTGAAATGTGGACATTTTCATTGATTTTTGTCTCCATGGTCTGTATTCCAAGAACACTACATATTTTGGCTCCAAATAGTATTTTCTTTCTTTTTACTGCTTGTCTTTGTGAAACAGGAGAATTTGGATGACAAATGAAATGGAATTTGGGGGCATCCCTCTAAGCTGCAAAAAAATAGTGTCAACTGAATAAATATTCCTGAGCCACTTAAGATCTTTTGTAGACTTAGAATTCCTGTGTGTTAGGTAATCTTGAGTATAGAGGACCTACTTAAAGAGAAGGAAAAACATTCCTTTCTTTCTATAATCTTCCCCATCTCCTGGTCTTCAAACAAGATTTGAAAGCGTGCAAGTTGATTATATAACCTCATTTGAAAATTGTAAGATGAACACACAAAAAATGAAATCTCTATGTTTCAAACAATTAATTCTTGGTCTCAGGAACACCCCCAAAGGGAACCAATTTTGGTCAGTGTCTCAAGATGAGCCAGCTCAAGAGTAGTGTTACATTTCAGAGACGAAACAAGAAAATGGCCGATCCTGAAAAACAATGTATGTATGTGAGTGTTTTTAAAGACAGATTGGGAAACTGGGCTATTACAATATGCATTTAACTATCACCCAGCAGTCATTCCTCTTGCTTTTTGTGCTCCAATGGAAGGAGACACAAGGAGGAGTACCACTTCCAAAGATCTCCATATTCTGCTCCTCTTTGGCCCACATTGATTGATAGCCCTTCACATCCCGTTTCCCTCCACTTGGTTTATATGCACAAGGTGACTGTTTTTTGGGCTACCTGAGTAAGTATGTTTGTTTGGTAGAATTGATGAGACTTGACCTCCAAAAAACTGTATTGGAATGATACAAAACACAATTGTTTTCAAATCCAATAATTTTGCAATCATTTAAAAGACTCTTTAGAGAAAACATAATGCATTATTTCAGGCTGAAAAATTCAGTGATTCATATGAATGCTTGTCCCTCTTTTGCTCTTTTGTTGTTCTTTTAAGTTTCCATCTTATGAGAATGGCCTACAAGCCAAGAATAAATACATTTACAAAGCAAATGTTACAGGCTGATACTCTATAGTGTTTTTGTTACGTGGTTTATATATCTTTCCTTTCCCTCGTGTAGCATTTTGATAATTAGTTGCTTGCTTTCTCAAATTTAGATTCTAATTCACTCTTTAAATTTAGCTAGGGGAAAATTTAAGTTAAAATGATAAACATGGTGGCTTACGTACACTAATTAAATTGTCTTATGAAAAATTTGGCTAGTATATGTATCTGTTTAATATGTTTCATCAAAACTGTTGCAGTGGTATGTAATTTTAATGTAAAATAGCCCTCTTTGCAGGGAATTGAGCCTGCTGCTGGATTTAAAAATTTTCAGTGTCTGTTGTCATAGCAACCAGAATTGACTCTGGTACCCACTGTGTTCAACATAAATTAATTTAAAGACATAGCATTTGAAAGTGTAGTCAATTTTAAGTCCATGTCTGCCTAGGCCTCAGATTTCAATGCTGTTTTATATTTAAAATGTCATTAAAGTGTTTTCTTTTATTCTAATTAGACAAATTTGTAGGATTCAGTAACTTACATGTGATTGAAAAAAAATGTTAGAAAACTACTTTCTGAATTGTTTGTGAGATGTAAGCTTCTAATAGTGTAAAGACTATTTCATTTTTCAAAACACTGGGATGTTACTACTTGTCACACCCAAATACCCTGGCATTATCCAAATATATAGGTTTGATTTTACCTAAATAAATCTTCATTTTGCATGCTTTTGTGAAAGATCCCTTAGGCCCTATACTCTCATAATCGTCTGAGGAAAAAGAAGCTGGCTATCTTCTGCCACTTTTTGTGCCTAATCGGTAACTATTACCTGGAGGAGAGGTGGATTTTCTCATTAAATAATTCTAACCAGCTTTGAAATATTTTTTCACATAAGCTTTGAGGCATTTGGTTTTCCAGGTAGACACAGTTAAGAGACCAAAGAATAAGTTATATATATATATATTTATTTATTTTGGTGAAGTTCAAACTTGTCCTGCTTTCTTTTTTTGATGTAGGCAATTTTGGCATCTATACCTATTGCATTTGTTCAGTGAATATTTTAGCTTTTTCATACTCTGTTATTATAAAAGCAAATATATGAAGGAAGATTACACATTGTGATAAATATCAAAGCTTAAGGGAGAAGCTGTGATGTTTTTCACAATAATATGGTATTCATATTTTTATTATAGGAAAAAGATTTTCAATATTTCCTAATAATTATACCTTATTTCTGGGGAATAACTTTTTCACATTGCTATTGAGCTTTATGTCATGCTCTTCTGATCACAAGAAATATATGGCTACAAAGTAGAAAATAAAACACACATTTAAAGATTTTTTTCTTTTCCTTTCTAAGCATCACCTTTAACAGTTTTATTTCTTTTAAAACAACTAATATCAACGTGAAGTCATCTGAACCATAATCCTTCACCTTTGGATTTAAAAATGATAGACTAGCTTGTGGGATTCTACGAGCACTACCTTCATATTTCTTCTGAAATTAGAAAAAACCCGTACATTAAATATTTAGAACTTTACTTATACACATAAGACTCAGCTGCCCTGCCAGCCAAAGGTATATACACATGAATTGTCTTCCACCTTGCTCTACTGATATAAACTAGAATAAGACATTTAAGAAAGACAGGAATCTGCTACAGCCCTTGAGTGACTCATCGATGCCCAGCAGACAGTGTCATTAATAAACCAGCAGAGACAACACATCCGAAATTCACTGCCCCTGAGGGGATTTGTTCTGTGAAAGAGATATATAAAATCAAAATGTGGAAGTCTGAAAACTTTCCTGTTTGAATTAAATCCGATGAACACCTGCCTCTAGATGAGTATGCCATCAATCATTGTGCTAAATCTTCTTTTGTTGATTACCATAAGTAAATCTGGAAATTTATCACTAGGTTAAATTGCAAACACATTTTAAAAAGAAGAATGATAATTCCTTAAATAATAAACACATACTTGGGAATTAAAAACAATCATAATTTAGTATGATAATTTGACCCATAATTTAAGGTTTGATATAAATGAAATATAATACAATTTATAATGACACAGAGGAGGTAACAGTTAATGATGGAGAAAAAAAAAATCCAGTAGGAACTTTGTGGGCTGAGATACTATTTTCTCCAATAACTCTTCCATCCTGAGAAGCTTAAATTTGATATGGTGACACAGATTGAGAAGGCTGGGGAAAACAGCAATTACTTTCATATAAAGTATTACCATGAGGTTTGTGACCAGAGATACACCCTTCTGTAATCTGAGCATTCTATGCTAACAAATTCTGTCTGAAATGCAAAGGACTTCAAGACTCATATGATTATTTAAGTTATCTTGAAATGAATTTATACCTTATAGCTCTGTCCATATTACACAGTCATAAGTAAGATAAATTATAGAGTAATCATATTTAGAAATGTATCTCTCTCTCTCTCTCTCTCTCTCTCTCTCTCTCTCTGTCAGCTTCAACAGTCCAAATGTCTGGGGAGAAATCAGAGTTTGCTGGAAAAGGAATGCAAAGACAGAGAATAAATAGCTTCTGCTTTGCCAAACAAGATTATAAAGCAACAATTACCAGGCAATTCTCTTAAGAAAGGATTTCCAAATTTTCTTTATCCCCTTCCTGCTCTTAATAGCTTAGGTATTAAGGTTGTCTGACTCTGCTTATAGTATTCTTCTGTAGAATAGTTTTTCTTTTTGCCTTTGACAATGAAGCCACCAGATGGTTCTTAATGATGGAGGGAGAAGGGTAGATAAAATACAGGATGTAAACATACCTTTTCCTGGCCTGGGAATTTTGTTACAGGTTGCTGAGAAAGCAAGAAGGATCTCCTCTCTCTAAGTTGAAATCCATAGTGTATAAGATAAGTCTGAGAGTACCCATAGGTTTGGGAATGGAGTGGATAGGGAGACGTGGGGGGGAGGGGACAGGGAGAAGGTGTCATCTTGCCCTCCATTTATGACTCTGAAAAATGATTGCCTCTCTGGTTGTACCTGTATCATCTAGGCCACATCAATGAGACTGATTAGTGGGTAGGCAGGAGGCATGAAGGTCGGGATTCCAATGTGGCATTAAAGCAGAATTAAGCCAGCAAGTATATCGTGGCAGCAGAAGCTGGGGTAGAATCAATGGACCTGAGAGCTGGAAGAAGAATGTGACAGAAACTTGAGAGTCAGGAGGAATGGGAGCTGGGGTGAAGCCCACTCAGCCTCTGTCCTGCCCATGGCACACCAAAGTTCTACTAAACACAAACTTTAGTTGTAAATGCCAGGAAGGGCAGCTGCATTTGAGTAGACAGGGTCATCATCCCAGAGAGCAGAAGAGAAGACCGTGTGCCTGAGGACACTGCTCCTTCCCCTCTAACATGAGGTCAGCCAATTGCTTCTAGCATACCTCTAGGCATCGCCTTGGGAAAAGAACCCAGGGAAACAGAGAATGTGAAATGGAGCCCTTGTGTCCAACAACACTGCTACCTATAGAAACTACTTAGATTTTTCAGATTGAACTGAAGTTAAAACTGAATTAAAACATTTCTCTCTCTCCTCCCCCCACTCTGTCTTTCTATCTGTTTGCCTCATTCTCCCTCACCTTTCTTTCTCAAGGACTATAATTACTATGTGTCTCAAGTTCATGGAGTCTTTCTTCATTATTTTTTCAATCATGCTTCCCTCTGTGCTTCAATAAGGATCAATTCTTTTGACTGTTTTCAAGTTCACTGACCTTTTCTCTATTATGAATTTCACCTATTGAATTTATTTTATCTTTTTTAAATTTCAAATTTATTTATTTATTTATTTATTTATTTATTTATTTATTTATTTTTTTTTTTTCATAGTTTCCACACTGTTCTGAAATTCCCTATCTCTTCACCAGTATATTCAATTTACCCTATAGATTCTCTAACATATTTATTATGATTATTTTGAAATTGTCTATTAATTCTAACGGTTTGTCTTTGCCTAGTAACTATTTTCTTTCATCTTGATTATAGATCATGTTTTTCAATTTGTTAATATGTCTGTTAACATCAGTTGCATACTGGATATTGTATTGATGCACTGTAGAGACTCTGGGTTCAATTATCTTCCTCTGAAGGGTTTCTTTCTTTTCTATCAGGCAGTTAAGTTGTTGGTAAATTGCTCAGTACTGTTTTGTAATTTTTAGTTCTGGACACCCCGATGTATTTATCAAGCCACTTTAACTTTGCAAAACTCTAATCCCAAAATCTGATTCCTGCATAGTGTGCATTCACTGAATTCTCTGCTAACTGTTGCCTTCCCCCCAACACTCTATCAATCTGCAGTTTAGGAGTCAAAGATTTGAGTGAGTTATTCATAGATTTGGAAGTTTTCTCTTTTGTAGTTGTTTCCTTTCCAAACCCCCTGCAATTCAATTTCTAGTCACTCAGGCAGCCCCCAGTCCTCTCCTCTGACTTCTCAAGCTAATAATGTTTTGCTTGAGTTCTATCTACCCTGGGCTAGATAGACTGAGAAGTGCCATTAGGAGAAAGGTATATAAATGTGGATCCCTACCAGTGTGGTTCCCTCCTTCCAAAGGGGAATCTACTTTGGTTTATGCTGATTTTGTCACTTCTCCATGTTTTCAACCAGTGGTTCTTTTCCCCAGAGTTTCTAATTGTTATCAGTAGGAGGGCTAGTTTAATACAATCTACTTTGCCGTTATTGAAAGGCACAATTCCTAAAGTGGTGATGAGCTGCAGTATAGGGGCCAAAGAGAAATGGTAGCAAATCAGGTTGGAAATATAACCAAAAGCTTAATCATACATGGCATTGTAGGCCTTGGCAGGGCAGCTGAAGTTTATTCTAAGCATTATATAGGCATTAGAGAATTTTAAGAAGTTATTCAATCTTATTTAAAGATACAGTGCTAGTTCTACACAAAACTACAGTTAATAATAGTATTGGTAATTCTACATGGACATAAATGATAAATAGTTTTGGATAGTGTTTATTCATCATAAAGCTTATGTCCAGGACAGTAATAAGTTACAATATAAAATTTCATAGTGGGGGATAACACTGATGACTTACTCACCAAGTAAGGATGCTTACCAACTGACTTATTAGAAAATAAAAGGGGGACAATTATGGCTTTAGAAACAGATTCTTCTGATAACTGAGGTAAAACACTTCATTCATTTTTTTCTTGAGCACTTCCTAGCTACTGGGGATGTAACACTGAATAAATACATTTTTTTTTTGAGAAACATAAAATTAATCTATGTGGTTTTGACATTTCATCTCTGACATACCCCAAATAAAGTCAGAGACTTACTTTCTCAATGAGACTTGACAATTGAACTTTTCTTTAGCTTCCTTTATGAGAGATCAAATTCTAACCCTAAATTACAGAGAAAAAAAATACATCGTGAAAAGAAACCTTCAAAGCATGGAGACAGTATGGCAATAAAAATTTCTTTCAATTTGAGTTTCAATTTGAGTAAATTAATTCCCGTTTTTATGTTACCAAAGATTATGTCTGACAGCATCGACTACTTCACATTTCTTCTGGCAAAATGATGAACCAGGGTTGTAGTTTATCTGTTAATGTTTTAGTCTCACTAAGGAGACTGTAAAAATGATTTAAATTTAAGAATCAATCCAGTTCCAGAATGAAAACCATGTGTCTCCTGAGGAAAACCTCTGAGGCTTTTGTGTGTGTGAGTAGGGCAGATCAAAAGCCAGCAGCCAAACAACAAAACTAAAAGGAATATTTACAGATCCATTCCATGCAAATCTGTTCTCTAGGACTGTCAGGGAGTCCTACTTAACTTTTTTATTTCAAAGCTTTTGGCTCAATTCTGAATGAACAGTGCATACCCACGTGGGGGCAATGAGGAGGAACTGTAGCATCTGGTATGACTTTAAAAATAACTTCTTAGTTATATAACTGAGATTTCACTAAAGATCAATGAGATTTTCCAAGTCTGAGACCTATGGTTGGATAGCACAAAACAGTTCCTTTGGAAGCTGTTGATTCATGTAGCACTGCTATTTTGCAAGAAAAAAACATTCCTAACCAAGAAGCAGATGTTAACAGACCGTAGCCCTAGAGTCATAACTCTAGGTTACTGAGATCCAAGTTTGTGTTCTCAGCTTCATTTACAATCATTAAGAGACTTTTACTTTTAATTACTTCTTTATTGATCTCATACCACACATTTCTTCTAGTCTATACAAACTGTCAGCTTAAGTGGAGTGGGCAGGGCTGCATTCAGAATTCACAATAAAGGTAGCCTGCTTAGTTACTACCCAGAATGGGGCCTAGCAGTCCATTGTTTGTGGATGATAATGTTATCCATGGTGCTGTATGTTTCTGGGATAAAAACCACTTTATTGCTTTAGCAGCTAAGCCCTGTGCTGCTTTTGAAATATATTGGAGAACTGTCTTTAGCTTTTCAGCTCTGGATTGCTATGGAACATGCTGAAATCGGGACTTCTTTGTGGCCCATCTAAAAAAATAAAATGTATCTCTCCTGGTTCTCTTTTAACCTTTCTTTGGAGGATGTTTTTCTTCAACAAGAAATGTGTCTGTAAGTGGAAAGCACTTCCCGAAGAATTCTCTGTTCTGACATGTCACAATAAATGTCCCACCACTTCTGATAAGTAAGAGCTTTCCAAATATTATATTATATAGCCCAGTGTATAGTGATGGATATTAGTCATAGGCCCTTATGCAATACTTTTTTAGAGGGCATGGCTAGGATTCAAAAGTGGGTGCTCGCAATCATTTCTTCACAAATTATAAGGTACTTTTGTAACTGGAGAGTGGGCCCTTCTTGGTGCAGTGTCCAGGTTCTTGGCGTCTGGCGCAAAGAATTGAACGAGACACAGAAATAAAGTGGTGAAAGAGTAGTTTATTAGAAGAAATAGTACACTCCAAAGAAATAGGAGCAGACCCGAGCAGTAGAGAATGGCTCAGTGGCCCCAATTAACGAGACCTTGCTTGTTTTTATTCCTTTTTCTCTCAAGTGGGCTGTTTCTTTTCAGGTATGAGCTCACTTGATTGACACCTGTGATTGACAAGAGGCTATTACCTCATCTTTTCAGACTGCAGAATGTTCCTTCCCATAATTCAGTCTGTTATAATGATATTAATGAACTTCTAGGCATATGCATGATATTATAATAATTGTATAATGAGGCCCAGGTGAAATGAAGGTCATTGTGGCCTTTACTGCGTACGTGTGAGCGACCAGTTTAATCCAGTCCTGTATTTTATACCCATTTTGTTTCCTCGTAGGGGTATATAATTATAGTGAGAAGGGGAAGTTTTGGGCGGAGAGGGGAGGTCTTTTGGGCGGTCACATTCTGTGGGTTATGTTGGACATGCAGGAATGCAGAGACCTGATGTCTATCTCTAATTACCTGCCTTGTTTTCCCCTTGAGAGACATGATCCCCATAAAATCTCTATGGGAAGTTGAGGGACAGGAGGTCTTTTCTTCTATATCTGCTTCCTGCTGGGCAGGGGTGTAGAGCTGTCCCTACCTATTGGGGGATTCATGGAACTCTCCCCCAATCTGATCTTAGATGAGAGGAAAGGGTCTCAAGATCCACCTGGAAGACTGTGTTGGCTTCTTTGGTTGGGACTGGTAATCTTGCTGGGGTATCATCTGTATCCCAAGGCACCTGAATGAAGAAAAATAGATTTTGGTTAAACAGTTAAGAGGTCAACCTTCACATACCATCATGAAGAAAGAAAGAAAAACAGGAGGAGCATGTATTTTAAAGGCTGTAATGACACCCAGAACATATCTATGGTCTGTCATTTCATTATCTGGTCATCAGCAGTTGATTTAGATGTTACAGGTTTTTTTAGTTTTTTAATTAAATTTATAGGGTGACAATGGTTAGTAAAATTACATAGGTTTCAAGTGTAAAATTCTGTAATACATCATCTATACTCGTATATCATATTGTGTGCTCACCACCCAGAGTCAGAGAGGAGGGGGGATGGTAGAAAAAGGTAAAGGGTATCAAATATATGGTAATAGAAAGAGAACTGACTCTGGGTGATGAAGTAGCTCTTATGTTTGTTTTAAATATTTCCCGTCTCTTTTGAGTTCTAGAAAAATCATTTCTGGATCCTAATTGGCCATCTTTGCTTTATTTCTTTGAATTATGCAAATTTTAGTCATTCCTATACCCCCAAATAATCAAATTACTATGCTAATAAAAGCAGACTGCATATACTTAAGCCACAGACTCAGCTATCATGTGCAACAAGAAATACTGTTGCTTTCCTAAATCAGATTAAATGTAATAAAGAATTTTTTTCATGGAGAAGGAAATAGACCCTGGAAAATTTTAGAAAAGCATTATGCAATGTGAACAAGAATGGGGCAAGGAATCAAGGAAATAGATTTGATAAAATACAGATAGGAGTAAACTTAGAAAACACCTCTTTTATGTATATAAACATTTCAATAAACATCAAATAATGCTAGTTTGCCTTTGGTTATTCATTATATCCCAGTATGTACCCAGACTTCTGTGAGAGGAACCCAAACACAGTTAAAGCTAGTACCCACAATGTAACATTCAAGCCAGTGCCCAAATTTACATTTGTATTACATTTTCCAGTTGACCAGTTGTGCAAAATACTGATTTGGCATATTTGTTTTAAGTTCTCTTAGAATCTTGATAGTAGTTAAATGATGGGATATATTTGTTAGCCATCTATGAAGCTGACTGTGAGATTATTGTAATGGAGATTAACTACTAGGAAATAACTTGCCATAACCTTTGCCATTAAATTGCATATGAGAACTGAGGCTCTCCATTCTAACCCAGTCCCCATCTTTGTGTGGCCTTCTCTTTACTTAAAGTAGATTGTCTTCTTGCTTCATCTTTTCTATAATTATCTGCTGCCTGCTCTCAAAGCAGCCCTCACAGCCTTCCAAATTAATTCTCTACATTCCCAATGTGTGCAAGGCCTCCTGGGTTATTTGGAATCCATTACTTCTACTTTGTGCCTCTATAAAAAGAAAAATTGGTGACACAGTGAATTCTTTCTTTGCATCTTATTGTTTTTATATTTTCTCTTTCTGTAGAAAATCTGACATCTGAACAAATAGAATGCAATACAATTTGCAAAGTCAAACCAAACCCAGCATATTCAAATATGGTTATTTCTTTTTGAATATTTCTTCTATCCTTCAATTTGTAACAGGGTGTTCTGGTTGAGTAAGTTGCTGAGACTCATCGGTGCTATTTGTGTGTGGTTTGACAAACTCTATGTCCCTAGCCCCTATCCCAGAGGTAATTTTTGTATTTTCTTTCTCTGTGCTCTGTAGAAGCAAAGGCTTCTTAGCAGTCATAGTTTCCTTGGGGATGCTATCGGCCTCTTGAGAGAAACATTCCTCTATGCGAAGAAATGATCTGTCAGGGTAGGCGAGACTCAGCAGCAAGCCCTAGTAGTGTTTGACTCATCACATCAAGAATGGTAGCACCACCTGAGTGCATTGCAAAGGAGAGAGAAGGGGATAAATGTGAAAGGACTGTATTATTAGGGTCTCCAGCCCCTCTGCTCCTGTGCTGCAAAGAGACTAGACGAGGAACCCCAAGAGTGAGAACTAGTGAAGGGAAATGCTTGAAAGTAGTGCTTCTCACACTTTAGCAAGCATGACAATCCTTGGAGAGCTTCTTAAAACAGAATTCTGAGATTCTGATTCAAAGTTTAAAATGCGGCCAGAGATTATGAATTTTAATAAGCTCCTAGTTCATCTGAAGCTACAGATCTATGGACCACATTGAATAGTTGTGCTCTAAAGCAGTGACTCTAAAATTTTAGTGAGCTTCCAAATCAACTAGGGTTTGTTAAAACACAGATTGCTGGGTTCTGCCCTGTCATGCGGGGGACCCTGCTCGCTGCGCCATGTGTCGTGCAGGGCATCCAGTGGGGTCTCTGCTCCCGCTCCCCATACAAGAACGCAGGATATGGTGAGGCCAAAAAGGAACACCCACGGAGCCATAGGTAGGGGAGTCATACCACTATATTCTCTCTGGCGGCACTATACTCTCACTGGAGGCTGGATCCACACTGTCCGCAAACCGCCATCCACGCTTGCCAGCCCAGCTGCCATCTCCTTGCTAGCCCCCATTCTTCCTCTCTCCCTCCTAGCGTAGCCACAGCTGTTATATTAGTGGCCAATGGCTCACTGGTTACAGCTGACGGCCAACTAGCCACAGCTGATGGCCATGCAATCACAGTTGATGGCCATTTACTACCTGAGCCAGCACCTGTCTATGTGAGGCCGAGAGCCTGGAAACTACTTTCTGGGGCTCTGCCCCCACATGCCCCCAGGGATTCTGATTCATAAGTCTGGGTGGAGGCCTAACAATCTGCATTTCTAACAAGTTCCAGGTCATGCTGGTCCCTGGACGACACTTTGAGAACCACTGCTTGAAAGCATGGAAGAAAAGGGAGAATCACCAGCACTGTGTGGGGAGCCCAAGAAGTCTATCAGTAGAGTCTTTGGGGCATAGCCAATCTGGGGATAGACTGATTTGCTCTAAGCAGCAGGGACATCAGTGTTTTTGCAGCCCATTGGATTACTGGAGACACTTGGAGACATGTTGCATTTTGTTCAAACCACATTTTATTTGAATCTCAAGGACCAAGATAACTTCACCTGACACCTGGTGTATAAAATTTGTAAGAGAGAAAATACAGTATTCCAGGCATAACTCTGACTCTATGTAAGGCAGTCTCCCTTTTGGGGATGACCAAAGAGGCATAAGAAGATGAAAGGCTGAGTGAAACGCTCTCTTTGCCAGAGTGGGTGGGCTGGGGGACAAACTCTTGCACTGCTTAGGCCCTGTGAGTAAAAGAAAAGAAGGAAGGCATTTGGATGTGATATTTTAATATGAATAGTTATGTTTAAAACACCCCCAAGAACCCCATTTTCCTTATTTTTGAAGTGGAATACTTAACTTTTCCTACCAAAATGTTGAGGGTGAAGTGTTTTCAGCATCTCAGGAGAGTTCCTTTCAGAATACTTCAAAGTAAATCTCTTAGTAATAATCTATCCACATGCATTTCAGTTTAATCTCAGAAATGTATGTCCCTAAGGGAACTCAGTACTTAAATCCTCCACTGGAATAAAACCTCTCTCTGTGATGGAGATATTCTCCACAGCAGGCTACAAGTTAACTCATCATGGAGATGCTTGATTAGAATCACATGGTGGGAAAATACCACACATCCTTCTGGTATCCTGGTATGGCTTCTTAGGTGAGAGTCTCTTCCCCAACTCTTCCCTCCCATGCTGGAAGCCAACATATGGATAAGAATATGTCAGATTCCTTAGAGATGTTGTGGTATATAAAAGGTAATTAAATACTAGAGTTGAGCCTGGTGCATTAAGATTATGTTCATAGATTCCATCCACTGAGAGTTTTTATCAAGTCACACTGTCTTTCCCTTAGGCCATGTATTTTCCTCTTGTGGGGAACTTGGGTTAACAGTTAAAAGGTTGGGCAATTGTTCCTCCTTGCTGGAAATAACTCAAAGTGTATACATGTCTTATCAACTGTGGATAAGTCAGGTCATCTTCCCACATATATGAAGAACACACAGATCATCATCAATACTTTATAGAGGAAGGCAATTATGATTTGACGCCATCTGTAAAAATCTTTCAGGATACAGAGAGAATGTGCCAATTGTAGCTTAAGTATGTTTGCTTGAGTCAATGAGTAAAATTTTTTCCCAAATTTGGGCCTCTTCCCGCTAAGTGAAGCTTTGAAATTTGGTAACTTCCTAAAGCATGCCCGATAAATGATCTCTTGAATCAAGGACATCGCTGTTAAAGTGATGACAATCCTGCCTTTTGGTTCATTACATTTTTGGAAGGTAATGAATTTGGAAAACATCACATTAAACTTCTTTTTAATGATCTAGAATGAAGAGGATAAATTTCAAAAATTAATCAATGAAAAGAAGATAAAGCAATATCAAATAAAACTGATATGATTTACATTTAAAACACAGCTTGGCTCAGTTCAACAAATATTTATTGACTGCATGTTCTATTCCAGGTGCTGGTGATACAAAAATGAATAAAACATTGTTCCTGTTTTCAGTTAATCCCAGTTAAAGGGTTGGGGAAGCTGATATGAACAAATACATGCAGAAATAGGAGGTAGAGTATGGCAGTGACAATGTATAGACTTTGGCGACAGATAGGCCTTAATTACAATCCCGGGCCTTGCTTTAATTTTGTAGCATTAAGTAAGTGACTTTACTCTTCCTAAATAACCTTTGTTTTATCATCTCTGGAACAAAATAAGCAGACAGCAAATGAAAGTTAATAATAATAATTACACATAAGGTACTAAGGTAATATAACAGAGAGAACGATTTTGAGGGACTGATCAGGGAAGGCTTCAAAGAGGAAGTTGTGTCTCTAAGGTGTTTTGAACATAAATAGGAATTTGCCAGGTAGACAATATTTGTGAAAGGACTTACGTAGAGAAAGCAGCACTTTCAAAGGCATAGGAGTCTAAAACTGTAAAAACTAAGTTTATTATTTCTGTTGCATTCATTATTTGTGGAAAGTAATTGGAGATGTGACTGGAGAAGAGGAAGGGGCCAGTTCCTCATCGTAATCTGTGCTCTGAGAAGTTTGGCCTTAATCTTTTAGGTCAGAGATTGAAGATGTGCTTTTCTGGTAATGAGTTTTCTGTTCCAGTTTTATGTTATCCATGGTTTAAAAACAGGGATGTTTCTCTTAAAACCCCAGATTTTTTTCTGACTTCTCTTGGAAATTTGCCACAATGAATCTGCACTTGTTTATGGCAACAATTAGTTGGAGTTGAGTAGAGGCTGCCCTGTCACGGATGCATATGTGCTCTTGATAGACAATGAGGAAACTCCAGAGGGCTTTGTTTATACTGAATGATTTTAGGTTTACTAGAAAAAACAACAACAACAAAAAACAAAATCCTAGCTCTGCATGTATATTATTAGGTTGGTTATGTGGTGAGCTATGTCAAGGGACTGTCCTTGTTCCTCCTGCTGCAGTTGAGGGAGAACAGGGCAGGAACTGGGAAAGGGTGACTGGACATGACACCATCCAAGACTAGGTTAATGGATTTGTAATGTTCTTAAGATTGGTAAGGTTGAAAAAAGTAAGGTTAAATATTACTCTAGGGAAGAGAATGTGAATGCCCTATATAGACAGGGTGTCTCTTACTGGTTGGAGAATCACCCCTGCAGGATAGGACCTCTGATTTGTTTTTTAAAATACCTCTTAAGAAAAACCAGAAAAATAAGTTTAAGCCACAATACAAAGTGGCAATTAATCCCACATCCTTTTTCTCTTCTCCTCAGAACTAAAAATTCCCTTGCTCCCATAACCATGAGTAGAAGCCAATAGGGAGAGAATGGCTATGACTGACTCACAACACAATTCCAACAACCCTCAGCACACACCTTGGAGACCATAAAAATTTCCAAGACCCAAGAAGAGGCTAGAGGCCTGATAACTGCTGGAGAAGTTCCACTACACAAGAAGGGAGGAGGAAGAGGAAGTAAAGCACAGGGGAGGCAAGAAGAGGGTAGCAAGAAGAAGGGCGAGGAAGCAATCCATGGGGAAAAGCTCTGCCTTTGGTGGGAACATCCATGTGGAGACGGGCTGAACGAAGGTCTAGGAAGGAACCTTCAAGAATGGGGATTAGATAAAATAGGGATGCAAAGCCATCCAATGTCCACCCTGACCCCACCCTATCACTCTAAACAATTTGTATTTTATCTTCTGAAACCTTAAGTAAAGACCTGTTTGGATCTTCTTTGGGAGTCCCATGTATTTGGGTTCACTGGGCAGAAAGAAGGGAAAATACTACCCCTACCCTGGAATGGCAGGCGTGTTCACCTTTCTTTCCAGTGAGAGACTGGGCAACAAAGGGAGCCACTTACGGACTTCACACAGCCAGAGAAAGAGGCAGAGTGCTTCCCTGACTACCTCCCCACCCACACTCACACAACCTATGGGCTGAAACCAAAGCCCTTGGGTTACGGGTAAATCCGTCACTAGATGCAGAGTACAGACTGAGCTGAGATGTGCGAGTACAAAACTGGGGATGGGGAGGAGATGGAAGCAGTTAGAAGAGTTTCGAAATAGTTTGAAGAAAAAGGAGGGTCTGAACTAATGCTTGGGAGTATGAAGAGAAAGTAGGCAGCGTCATGAAATACTACGGCTCTGGGGCTTTGCATATTCCTCTTGCTCCCCCTAGATTGTATTGCTCTCACTCCCTTATCGATTCAAAGTCAGTGCTACCTCCACTGTGAAGACTTCCGTAAGAAGATTCAGATATTTGTCCTTATATGTACACTTTCTACTTTAAAAATAATTTTAACAGGGACATGTTTCATTGAAACCTTGTCTGCCTGCTCACCAGAATGTAAGTTTCTGAAATCCAGGGCACAGCGTCTTTGAGAACTGTGATCACCTATATCGTGTGAAATAGTTATTAGGACTAAGAACAGAGACCACCTGGGTCAACATGAGTTAGTATTTTGTTCCAGGGAACATTTCCCCACAAAAGATAAGACTGTAAACCAATAAATAGTTTTACTATTTGTGTCCAATAATTCCTGCCAATCAATTTATCTAAGACCACAATCTGCTCACCTAGGCAAACAGCTCACTTTTCAAGGAGCAGTTTACTCACCATTGACACTCATTTCCCCATGACAACCAATCTGAAACTATTATGCCATAACCATCACTCAATCCCAATCAGTTTTCTACTCTGAAAGACCCTCCTTAAATCACTTGAACATAGATCCCCTAATTCCTATGCCACTCTCTTTGACATTGCTAAAACTCTGCAACGTGATGTTCTCCCTTTCTACAGAAAGGACATTGTCTGATGGTGATATTTTCGGGTATTCAACATCTTTCATCCTTAATCCAGCCTACACTAGCATGTGGGAGCTCAATAAATATTTGTTGAAATAAGTACTTAAGAGAGAAAAATGAGTATGACACGGTGCTTTGATTGGATGGGGGCAGATGGGGAAAGAATCAAGGATGCTTCCAAAGTGCTAAGTGTTAACTTGTGCCATCACTTAAGATGACAAAAACACAAGAGCAGGTTTTCAGTGAGAGCATCGTAATTTCAATTCTAGACATGTTGAGTTTGAGATTCAGAGGACGTGGAAAGAGATATATCCAATTCTATGTTCAATGATAGAAGGACCCAGATATAAGATTTGTCAGGGAGGTTGGGAACTTATTTTATAATATCAGTGGTTCTCAAAATATGGTCTTTAACACCACTTGAAACTTGTTTGGAAATGTGAATTTGTGGGCTCCATGTCAGACTTATTGTATTGAAAACCCTATGGATGAGGCTCAGCTACCTGTGTTTCAACAAGTCTTATTCCAGGTGACCTGATGCACCACAGAGTTTGAGAACCATTGCCTTAGAGATTAATCACAACTACCAAGCTTTAACACAAGATGTTCTCCAAACTTCTGCTAATACATTTTATCTTTGTATGGGCAGGTCCTCTGTAACATGGTGGCCTGAGAAGCTATATAGCAAAGCAATGAAACCTCCTACTTGCTGCTTTTGAATCTAGCTATACCGCTTTCTGCTTATATGCCTTAGGGAGTCAATTGTTTAACCGTTTTCAGCCTAGGTGCCTCTTCTGTAAAATGGGAATACTAATAGTACCTATCTCATTGAGTTGTTGTGATGATTACATAAGTTAATATATGTAAAGTGCTTAAATCTGTAATAAGTTTACTACTTTAAAAATCTTCACTTCTTTAGAAACTCACTGACCTTTTGTCTGCTTTTTGTTAAAGATTTCCTTCTTTGCAAATTCACCTCAAACCTCTCATCTGTCAATAGCTTCTACTTTAGTCATAGTATTAATTATCTTATATTGCTTGGCCCACAGGAGGTATTCAATAAATTTATTAGTTGAGTGAATGCACTCTAGTCCTTATTTCTTTTCTGAGTTTTATAGCTTTTATTACCAGTACCTCTGATTTCAGCACTAAATTATACATGGTTTTATTTATGCCTTGCTTCCTGATTATATTATAAGCTTTTGGAGGGGAACTATTGTGCCTTACTTATCTTGTCCACCTACACAGCACCTGGTGCAGTGTTGTTGACATAAAGGGAATTCAATAATAATCTGTGCAAAACAAACAAAAGAACTTAATTTTTTTTTTTTGTTGGTCTCAAATCCATTTACCCTGCTAAATTTCTGCAATTTCTTACTCCCTGCCCCCATCCTAACAATTTCAAAAGCTTAAACCTCTACTACCACTTTCTCCCACGGGTCTCCCAGATGAAAAGACCTGGGATTCTCTTCCTGTTTCTGATGTCATTCAGTCAGATGGCTCCTATTATTTTCATCCTCCATGTCAACCTCATAAATCCAGCCTAATATTCCTCAAATTGTTTCTTGAGTCAAAGCTAGGGTATCACTAATGACCTGTTACTCTTAAACCAGAATAATGGTGTGCTATCTCTATCTCTCTAGAAATATACCCTTTAAGGCTAAGATACGATGTTGCTTATCCTTTATGTAGCCTTAGCCTTATTTTTACCAGCATCTTCCTTCAGCATTCCATGAACCTTTCGATAAGCTCACTGCTTTTTGTAGCACTGAGTTGAAACTCTGCTGTCATGGAGGACTGAAAATGTCTCTTCTTAAATAGGTATGAAGCTCTTTTAAACATTTAGAAAAATAGTGTAAGGTATATAATGAAAGAAGGCAAACTTTGGAGGCAAATAGGTCTGAGATCAAAGTTTTAGCTCTTTTTCTAATTTGCTGCTTGGCCTTGAGTATGCTCGTCAACTTCTCTGCGTCTATTTACTCATCTACAAGCAGGGACATAAATATTTACCTTGTGGTGTTCTGTGAGAAGATTAAATAAGACAAGTTACATGTTGTACCCAGCACACGGAAGGTATTCAATAAATGGTGGATATTATTACAAAACAAAGGAAGAGGAAATTACTGTAAATGTCAGAAATAGAGGAAACTCAGAGTCTACACATTGTCATTATCTATAAAATATGATCTCTAGTAGTGTGGACATTAGTTCTATTCTGAAATCCTATTTAAATTCTGTTCAAGAACAACCCCATCAAATCTCAAATCATTTTGCTTTTGATAACTAATCTCTACATAAAATATCCTAATTAATTATGTAACTGAAGGGTCTCCTCTATATAGTGGGAACCTGCTACTCTTCTACCCTGAAAACTCTGGTCACTGGTCACCTGTGATTCGGTAGATGAAGAATTTTCCTAACCCCCAGGCAAAGGCTGGTGCAGCTAACAAACCATTCACTAAGCCCGTCTCAGCACCTCCTCTAGGAAACCTTGAATGGCTTTCTTCTAGAGTCTGTTAGGAATAGTTGTTCTCCCCAAGGTCTCTTCCAATTTTTTCATAAAACTCTAGATGGGACAGTGAGAAACTGAAAATCCAATCACAAGTGTTTTCTTCTTCAGAATGATATATGCATTCAAGAGGAAAACAGAAAGTCTTTCTGGATAGGCAAGAGCCAAGTGGTCCTGGTGGCTGAGAGACTTCTGAAGGGCAGTTTTGGAGATAAGACTATAATGAATTACAAATATATTACGTGGTTTGTAAGGGTATTATTTTTTTCTCACACATGAGAATAGCTACTGTCATTCTTGCCATGCTCCATCATCTCCTGCAGGGCCCAGAGTTACCTTGGGACCTACCATGGGGGAAATGGTGCTCTTAGATAACTTGGAGTTCAGAAGTGGAGTCGCAAAAAAGATAGAGCAGGTTTACAGGAGTTGGCTTCAAAGAACGTGTCCAGTCAGAGGACAAAGATGGCTGCAGGCATTCTTCACATTTCTTATTCACATTGCCAAATAGAGCTTCATTTATATTAATAAGCTTTCTATATTTTAAAAGGCAAATCTCTTTAAGGGGTCTAGAAATTCAAGTCATCCACACATGGACATAAATTACTTGCTTGAATTAAATCTGTTATTACTGTCTGGTAGTCTATGAAACCTATCACAAATGTGTGATAGATTGAATAGAAAAGTAAACCATTGACACCTATAAATTATAGTTGATTAAATTATAGCTAAATATACTTTGTGCTGTAATTAATTTTCATTCTCTATTTCTCCTTCTCCTCTGGAGACAAGTGAAGGAGTGTTTTTCATTCTTGTATAAACATGAGCTCCAATCCTTTCACTTATGACTGTAAAGAAATACGCGGGGAGTCAGGAAGAGTCAGAATGATCTCACTATTCAAATGTGTCTTTGATTTATGAATGACCCCCATCCCTGCATTTGTGCTTCCTCGTTATTTTGGTGCTCATTCACTGTAATGGTCTCCATCTTTTCTCCCATCATCCCTTTTAATATCTTGAAAACTTAGCCTACATCTACTTCTACTTCCTCTCCCCCATTCACTTTTCAAATCTTTGGGATCCAACTTTTGTCCCCACCAATTTGCTAATACATTTCTCCAAGCAAAAAGGTGCCCTCCTGTTATTCAAATTTGAAGGCCTCTTCTACGCTGTCATTCACTCAATTCCACTGCAGAATTGAATCATCTTCTCATACCTTTGATTCAGTAAAATTTCTCCCATTTTATAGAGCACCTGATTTATTTACTTCTTTCCTAATACCCGTAGTTCAAAGGTAAAAATTCCTTCAAGATTCTTCCACAGCTTAAACCAGTGATGCTCAATCTTATTAGAATCCCCTTACATTAGAATCCCCTGGGAAAGCTTTACATGCTAATGTGCCTGGGACCCATTCCCAGAGGTTCTAATTTAATTGTTCTGGGGTGTAGCCTGAGTACTGGGAGTTTTTATTAAGTGTTCCCTTGGTAATTCTGATAATCCACCAGGATTGAGAATTGTCTGAAACTGTAACTCAGATTTCAGGGGAGGCTATTATTTTCTCTGAGACTCAGAATTGGCTCAAGCTCCCATCCCATGGGAACCAGGTCCTCTTTCAGATAACTGTGAATCCTGAGGGCTGACATTCTCAAAGTCCCTTCTGGTTCCAAGTTCCTAACATTGTGAACATTTGGTATCATTCACATCTCACTTCCTAAACCAACTGGTCGTCTAGCCTCTGCTCTACATTAGTTAAGATGTAGAACTCAGCTTCCTTTCCTTGCTATCACTCTGAACCACACACTGAAGACAGTTTTATGGTAGTAGACTTTACTGAAGGTTTGGGTCAAAGTCAGGGTTTGGGGGTCAATGTAAGTGTTTTTAAAATAAATAGACATGGGAAATTTCTACATAGACTCCAAGATCTGGTCATATACCTGAGCCATTTCTTTTCTTTTCTTTTTTATTTACAGAATTTTTTTTTTTTTCCACAGGACTTTATTGGGGAACAGTGTGTACTTCCAGGACTCTTTTTTATTTCCCCAAGTCAAGTTGTTGTCCTTTCAGTCTTAGTTGTGGAGGGTGCAGCTCAGCTCCAGGTCCAGTTGCCGTTTCTAGTTGCAGGGGGCACAGCCACCATCCCTTGCGGGAGTCGAACCGGCAGCTTTATGGTTGAGAGGACGCACTCCAGCCACCTGAGACATCCGGGAGCTCAGCAGCAGCTCAGCTCAAGGTGCCGTGTTCAATCTTAGTTTCAGGGGTCGCTGCCCACCATCCCTTGTGGGATTCGAGGAATTGAACTCGCAACCTTGTGGTTGAGAGCCCACACCCCAACCAACAACTGAGCCATCCGGGAGGGAGCTCAGCTCAAGGTGCCATGTTCAACCTTAGTTGTAGGGGGCAGAGCCCACCATCCCTTGCGGGACTCGAGGAATTGAACTGGCAACCTTGTGTTTGGGAGCCCACTGGCCCATGTGGGAATCGAACCGGCAGCCTTCGGAGTTAGGAGCATGGAGCTCTAACCGGCTAAGCCACCGGGCTGGCCCCCTGAGCCATTTCTTGCTGCAAAACCTTTCTCAAACTTTATTATCCTCATATTATTAAGTAGTTTAGATTTCCATCCTTTTTGGTACCTCTTAGCAGTCTTCTGCCAGTGTCTTAAAATGGAATTGGAGTAGTATACAGATTAATTTTTCCTCTCTTGTAAATTACATCTCCTCTTGCCTCTTCCCTTACCCCTACATTCTTTAGAAGAGAGAAGACCCTGCATTCAATTCTGGTTTTGAAAAACATTTTTTTTTTTTTCCAGCTTACCACACATAGCTTCAGCCATCAATTCCTGTGGTAGGCAGAATACTAAAGATGTCCCTTCAACATTCATGTCCTCTAGTTATTCAATCAAATACTTATGTACGTATTATTGTGAAGAAACTTAATAGATGTAATTAAAGTTATGGACCTAAAAATAGAGAGATTATACTGGATTATCCATGTGAGCCCAATCTTATCACATGAGCTCTGAAAAGCTGAGGTCAATAGAATAGAAGGACTTGTTAAAGACCCAGAATATGAAGGATCTTGATGTGTGATGAAGACATTCCAGTCAATGACATGTGGGACTTTCTCACCCAGGTAGCATAGTAAATGTATGAATTGCTCACTCCCTCTGGCCCAAACATATAGCAACAATAGAATATAAAAAGAAGGAGAGGAAAGAGCCAATCTCAAAAACAAACGAATCATCTCCATGAACTGAGAAAGTAATAGAAACACAATACAGTGAACTGGGCTGAATCTACAGATTATTGGTTTCTGAATTATTGTGCCTAAGATTTGAGATCTTTCAGGGTAAAAGGTGGGGAAGGAGAGTCAGAAGTCAGAGGTTGGGGTGGGACTGCTGCCCTTGTGAAAGGAAGCTTAAAAATAAAAACAGACACAATGTACCTGACCTCTGTCTTGGACTTTGAGGAAGCTCTGGGCTTAGGAAAGCTAAAGGAAACAGACACAGCCATGGGACCAGGAACTGAGCCAAGGTACCTCTTGTTCTGTGACCAAACCTGCAAAATCTACAATATCTCCATAAGCAAGCCCCCAGATCACTATGATAGGTTCTGGAGGGGTGTATAGGCAACTGCAAAATCAGTAGACTGGTGGTGGTATGGGTGGGGGGGGTACTGAAAACTAAAAAAAAAACAAAAAACAACAACAAAGCCTGTTATTCACAGTGTATTTGTAATTTGCCTTCCTCCCCTCAATGGACACAGAGGAATCTAATGCCAGAACAGACAGACAACAAAATCAATGGTCAAAGCAAGAATTTACTCCAGATTAAAAAGATTTAAAATAAGTATGCTTCAGATGTTCAAAGAGATGAATGAATCATGGTTTCTATTTTAAAAAGGCAGTAAGTTATTAATCAACACCAAACAAAAATGGAATAAAACAGATAGTTATGAAACAGAATTAACTACAAGTCTTAGAAATGAAAAATATAGTCATTGAAATAAAAAAAGTAATTAGTTTTCTGTTACAATGTAAGAAACTATAGCAAAACTTAGTGGCTTAAAGCAGCAGTCGTCTCATCATTCTATGTCAGAACTTGGGCAACGCTCAATTAGGAGCTTGGCAGATTTGACTTACTTGGCTGCAGTCAGATGGGCAGAAGTTTCCAAAAGCTTTCATTCACAAGCCTCAGGGTTTCACCAGGTAGTAGAAGTTTCCAAAAGTCTTCATTCATAAGCCTCAGGATTTTACCATGTGGCTTTTTTCTTTCCACATAGTGTCTCATAATTCATTAGTCTAGCCCATGCTCCTTTAAAGCATGGGGGCTGATTTCCTTGAGAGAATATAAAAACAGAAATGCCAGGCCACTATAGGGTTGAAATTGGCACAGTGTCACTTCTGCTACAGTTTATTGGTCAAACAAGTGATAGGGCCGGTCCATAGACTCAATTGCTTCCTGGCAGGAATAGCAAAGTCTCACTGCCAAAAGCATGTGGGATGGAAGATAGTGTGTGGCCATCTTTAGAAACACAGTCTATCACAATAGTACTGAATAAACTTTATAGAGAAAAAACTTAGTGAATTTCAAGATGGTATTGAGCAATTAACCCAGGAAGTAGCATGAAAAAAGATATAGACAAAATGAAAGGGCAGAGAGGAGAATAGATTGATAGGAAGGATAGAGTTCAGTGAATGACAAAGAAGCAATTCTCGGTGAGATAGCTGCTAAAATTTTTCCAAAATTGAGGGAATGATAAGTCCTAAGGTCAAAGTAACTCTGCATAACAAGCAAAATAAATAATAATGAATCTATACCTAGAAACACTGTAATCAAAGTGCAAAATGTAAAAAAAAAAGTTATTTAAAGCTGTTGGAGAGTTACTCTACAATGAATGAGAAATGAAATTTAGACTTATAAATTCCAGAATGCAATGGAATATTTTCAATGTTTTGAGAGAAAATCATCCTTAGTCTAGACTTTATATCTAACTAAGCTGTTAATCAAGAATGCTGGCAAATGTCAGACATTTTCAGTCATTGTAAGCCTTAAAGAGTTTTTGATCCGCAGATTCCAGTTAGCTTTGCAAGACAAAAAAATAAACTGAAAGTGAGGAATGCAAGAAACAATGGAAAGCACAAAAATTGATAATAGATGTTAGTAAACTTAATTATGTACATTAAAAAAAAAATTGTAGAGTTTGTTTTTGTTTTTGTTTTTTTAAGGTGGGTGCAGCTCACTGTGGCCCATACAGGGTGTGAACCAGCAACCTTGGTGTTATCAGCACCATGCCTAACCAACTGAGGTAACCAGCCACCCTGACAACTGTAGAGTTTTATTTTGATAGTTGTTGATACTAAAATTTCAAGTGAAATAAATATTAAGATGAGGTGGTGATGTAAAAGACTGCCAAGATTCTTGTCATTGTCAGGAAGAGAATCAAAATGTGGAATAACGAAAGGCTTTGTTAGGACAATTTATGGTAATTACACATGTTGCGATTTAGGATTAAGATCTAAGATTAAAAACCAGCAGAAGTTTGTGTAGAAAACATAGACTATGTTAACAAATTAACAAAAGGCAAAGGATTAAAAAGAAAAGAAACAGGAAAATAACAGAAAACATAAAATAAAGATGTCAGAAATGAGTCCAAATATATCTGAAATCACAATAATATAAATGGATTAAACTCATCTATTAAAGAAAGGTGGTCAGATTAGATTTTTAAAAATCCATCTGTATGCTACTTACAAATAAAAGGCTGTGTAGCAACACAGAAAATATAATTTAAAGCAAAAGGCATGACTAGGGATAGTGGCTCTATATAATAACACAATGCACAGCCCATCAAGAAGACATATTAATTATAATGTTTTTCATTACATCTTAGCCTCAAGATATATAAAACCCAAACTGACAGAATTGGAAAGACAATTGGCTAGATCCACAATCATAATAAGAGGTTTAAAGATACCCTATTTGATGTGGTTAACTTCTGATACAACAGACTAAAAATTAATAATGGTATAAAGCAGAACTTTTATGAGCCCCTTCGGTTAGAAGTGCGCTAAGACATTGCCTTTCTCACCTTTGTGATTGCTAAGTGGGCCTGGGGCATGTAGAACAGCCCTTCACTCCGGGCAGTTGTGAATTGCCTAATGCAATTATAAAACTGATCGTGCACCAGCTCAAACTGGTGAGCAAAGATTAAAAATGAAAACAAAATATCTAGCAAAGGGAATGGAGTCTGAAAATTAGTACATTCATGCAGTTTCAAGGTGTTTAAATTGCTATAAACTCTGCACTATAATTTGGCAAGGCTTTTTTAAAAGCCTTGGAATTTTGTATATATTTTGATACAGCAGTAACAATTCTAGAAAGTAACAATTCTAGAAAGATAGCTATAGGTGTGACAACATGGATGGACCTAGACGTTATTATGCTAAGTGAAGTAAGTCAGACTGAGAAAGATAAATACCATTTGATCTCATTTATATGTGAAACATAAAGGACAAAATAAATGAACAAACAAAACAGAAATAGACTCATAGATACAGAGAACAATCTGATGGTTACCAGATGGGAGGGGGATGGAGGCCTGGATGAAAAAGGTGAACGGATTAAGAATACAAATTGGTAGTTACAAAATAGTCATGGGGATGTAAAGTACAGCATAGGGAATATTATCAATAATATTGTAAAAACTATGTATAGTGTCAAGTGAGAACTACACTTAACGAGGCGATCACTTCATAAATGATATAAATGTCTAACACTGCACTGTACACCTGAAACTAATACAAAATAATATTGAATGTCAACTATAATTGGAAAAAAAAAGTCACGAGGATGTAAAGTACAGCATAGGGAATATAGTCAATAATATAGTAATAACTATGTACAGCTTCAGGTGGGGTTATCACTTTGTGAGGTATATAAATGTTCTTTTGTACACCTGTTCTTTTGTACACCTGAAACTAATATAATTTCATATGTCAATGGTAATTGAAAAATAAATTTTTAAAAGTTAAAAAAGACAAAAATATAATTCCGCAAATGGACAAGTAATATATGCATAAGGATGTTCATCATGGTGTTACGTGTAACAAGGAAAAACTGAAAATAACTTATGTGTCCGAATATATGGAATCAGTTAAAATATATCTGCAATTATATGATAGAATAATATGTGGTATTAAAAGGGATATGGAAGTGGACTAGCAAATATTTGGTGTTTGTAGCACCGCCCCCCTAACCTGGATTTGTGGAAATATTGCTAAATTGATCAAAGCATTCCTTCTCATGTAGAACATAGTCTCAGAATCCTTTTAATATCAAGCTCTCAGCAGCCATAATCACAATCAGAAATGAAAGGAAACATGAAACTTATGAACCATACTTACTGTAGAGGAATAGCTTATGACATAGAAAAATGTTCATTACTCTCAAGGGGAAAAACGCAGATTGTTAAGGAGTATACACAGATGATTGTATTTTCTTTAAAGAATATCCATGCTTACATATAGATAGATAGATAGATAGATAGATAGATAGATAGATAGATAGATAAAAATGTTGAATGTTAAAAGTAATTATCTTCAAGTAATGGGACTGTGTGATTTTTATCTTGTTTTATTCTCCACAATGAAGGTGTATTACTTTTGAAATAAGAAAAATTAAAAAAGATTTTTACTCATTTTCTTTAAGCCCCAGCATCTCTCCTTTCTCATATTGAATCAATTTCTCCCTTGACTGCCTCAAGTGTCTGAGCCTCTTTTATCATTCTTATCAGAATCTGACCTTTACTAATCTGTGTATGTGTGTCTTTCTCCTCACCTACACTGGGGCTCTGGAGGGTAGTGACTCATATTACTCAACACAAGTGGATTGCTTTTAATAGGTGCTAGAGCACATTTTGTTGAATTGAGTGGAATGAACTTTTGGAACACATTTTCATCTAAGTCAGATAGCAATAACTCCGTACACCCTGAGCTCAAGTAGAGAGTCAGTAATTGGAAACTGATTTCAAGTGGTTATGGAACCTTGAAAGAAAAGAAACTGGTTTGTCAGACTCAGTGGACCTCTTGAGTTCCTTGAAAAGCTTTCCCCATATAACATCATCATTTCGTGCAAACAAAGGCAGATAATTTAGTTCTACTGTGTGGAACTTGGTAGGTTGGATATTTAGGCGGTGATTTTCCAGTTTTCCGTCTGTGGCTGAGGAAGAGTTAATCTTTTAAGAGATTCTTGAAGTCAGCAGAGGTCAACTGTTTCTGTCTCTGAACTCTGAAGACTTTGGTCTTATTGCTAAGAAAGGCAACCTGGAATAATTTCTCCACAGGGCAGAATACTCAGTGATCTGCAGAAAGAGTTCTCTGATTGGATGCCTTTGTCTGTATCTTTAGCATTAATTTCTGGTAGAAGGCACACAAAAGATGAAGTAATCTAACGTCAGGACCGAAAGAGGAATGGGAGAGAGAAACTTCTGGGATCTATTCAATGAAACAAACAGAGAACTTGAGAAGCTAATCTGGGATTGAAAAGAAGGCACTGGGGCTGAAGAATAGAAAAATCATTTCCAGGAAAATGAAACTAAATTTATTATCAGTTAATTTTTTCTTAAATAGTGGCTTAAATAACAATAACAAATTACTATGCTGGAGTCCACCTTGTTCATTGTTTTGCTTTTATATTGGTCATTACCAAACCTTTTCAGGAAAGAAAAAGTGCCCTTTTAAAAATGATCGTCAAAGAAGGAAAGTACATAACCTTTCTTGGTAAATTATTGCAAAGTTGAGCAATGCATGCTTTAAACAGAAAAGGACATTACATATATAAATAACTGACATTAAAACTGAAAATGCCCTTTTGTTCTATGCTTAATAGATATGGGACTAGTGATCCTAGTTCTCAATATTATAAAACTTCACATTTTTTGACAACTAGTACCAGCACCAGAGTTATACTTTTTAGGGAGACATCAATAGAAGATTTAGATGTGCCTGAAGTTTACTGCAGTCCATTCTAATTACTTGTAGGTGCTTAAAGTGATCATTTGGGTGGCGGAATCATCTGTCTACATCCATGTGTAATTTTTTGTGGGTCATAGAGAATAGGATGGACAGCATCTATGCAAATATAGTTACCAAATAGTGACGATATTTTCCTCCATTCTCTACTCCATGATAAATAATCTAGCTCATTTTTTTCTTCAGATGTCTTCATTTAAAAATCTTTAATCATAGAAACATGAGATTTTTAGAGCTGAACAGGAATGTTAAAATAACCTAGACTTATCTCAATTTGCCAGGTGAGAAAACTGAAGGACCAGAGAGTTTTCATTAGTCAAAGAGCCTGTATAGAACACAAGGCTTCTGACCTCTAGTCCTGGGCCTTTAAGGCCATGTCATTAGACTGCCCTGACTCTCCTGCTGCATCAGGGGTTTTCAGTTAGACACACGCATATACCAGCACCTAAATTAGTGCTACTCCTAGAGTGGTTCATGGACCTGTGTTGAACCATGAGTGTTCCTGTTACTGGTCCATTATGAAATAAGTAAATACATTGAAAGCAAGCATTTAGAAGCTTTTGTAAGCAACTTGACAGAGTAATTTATGTCTGTTGAATTTATGTTTGTAAAAATAATGATTTGGACTTGTGTTTTTCATGTCTGGTTTTGTAATTTCATTTACCTATAATTAGTTTTTATAGTATTTTGTAAGACCATCAGTGTTTAAAGAATAAGAGATAAAAAGCAGTCTGTTACCACAAATGGACTGAGAGGCACTTGTCTGAGTGGGGCATTAAGTTTTCATAACAACTGACGAGACAGAATAGAATGCTTGTAAACTTATAAAAGCAGTTGAAAGAAGTAATCTTAGTATTTCCATTGTGGTGGGACCTGGATTCTTTGAGTAGTGGAAAAGCTGAAGAACGCTGAGTTATGCCCCATTTTCATGGCACTTTCGTAATTACTTTCCAGTGTCTGAAGTTCTTTTAGAAATGTGATTTTTTTTTTGCCGTTGTCAAGAAATCTTTTAAAAATTCATAGCACATAGGACCATGATTATACACCATGACTCTAATACATTTTTTCACCACACTTTTTGATACATAGTCAAATCTTCCCTCTTTTTCCTTATTTTGAATTTTCTCCCTACATATGCTAGTATCTGATCGTACTTACCTCGTCAAGTTTATTCTAATCTCTAGTCAGATTTTATCATGATTGTAAAACGTCTAATTCAGTCCTCTGGGTTTGTTTCACCTCTAGATTTAATAAGCATAATTGTCTCCATTATCCAAGTCAAAGGAAAATGCACGAATGCTTGGATACAGTATCAGTCACAATGAAATATTCCTGGATAGTTCCTCCAGAGTTGATAATGACCTGCTGATAACTACTCCTTCAGCCACTACAACCATTTATTAACCCATATAATGCAATAAAGGCAGAATCCCAGCAACCTCAACTACCTGACACAGCTTAAACCTGACAGTGCATAAAACCTCTGAGAGCAGTGAATAAGAGCTATCATAAAGTCTGCACACGGTTCTGAATCCCAGGTTGGCGTGTAAAGTCTCAGCGTTGTGTGTGGGCTTAGGTTGGTAACTGATGCTTTTCTTTGCACTCTGAGTAGCCTGCTCACCCTGTACACAAATGACTCAAACACCACTTCTATCAAATCCACTCTAAGCCTGTCATTCTCAGGGCACTGATGGTCCTTGTATGTATTTCCATGGGCTCCTATACAACTTTATTGTACTTTTTTGTTTACATGTCTGCCTGTCAGCCATTTCCCAATGAACAGATAGAAGGCAAGGACTGTTTTACGTATATTTGTATCCTTGGCACCTTGTACCTAATAAGCATTCCATAGTGTTGAAGGAACAAATAAACAGTTACCTGATTTTGTCTTCAGTTCTTCTGTAGTATAAAAACACCCATATATCCCAGCTATCTTATTTTTCCTTAGTTATAAAATGCACATACAACCATAGTGCTTCTAACTACTGCAGGTTATAGTTTCTTGTTACAAACATCTATGATTTCCAATAGAAAATATAAAAGGGACTGGAGTAGAAGGTACTTGTATCAAAAATAAAACTCATATCTGTATTTCCGCCTCTGGTGCCCTTTTATTAATCTACCTGCCCTGTGGTCTGACTCTTACTTGCCCTGACCAGTGGAGAACTGACTGGCCCTTCCGTCCAGTCAGATGAGGCATACGCCTTCCCTTCCTGCCTCTGCCAGACTGTAAAACATGCACTGTCCTTTTTCCTCTTCTTTACCCTTACTTGAAATATCTGCCCCATGTAAATAAGTATGAACTATGAATAATAAATATGAAATATTGAATTTATAGCAAGATCGTACTTTGCGTTAGGCTTCTTATTATGTACAGTGGACAAATAGAAAAGCAGTGTGTAATCCTTGTTCTTGAGGAACTTGCAATTTAGTGGGAAAAATACATGAGTTAATAAATTATTAAATTACCTAGAGCTATCATTAATTGAACAATCTCTCTGCCGAGTCTTTTACTTTTATAATCTCATTTACTCTCTTTTAGATATTATTTATTATTCCCATTTCATAGATAAGGAGAGTGAATCTTGGGGACATTGTATAAATTGCCCAAGGTCTCATAACTTGTAAGAAACAGAATGAGGATTTAAGCTTAAGGTGTTTGAATACCAAATCTGTCCAAGGAACTGTGTCATAATGTCTCTCTCCAGACATTTGGGTCACTTCCCCAGCTCCTTTCCTATCTTATCTAGAAAATTCACTAGATGGAGAAGAGTAGACCTCAATTTCCAATTATGTTTAATAAAATAGCAGGTACGATAGCTGTCAAGTGTGGACTTATTTTCTTGTAGTACTGATGGAGAACGTCATGGAAAATCTTAAGTAAATTTGTAAAAGATTAAAATCTATAGCTCTGCCCTAATATACCAGGGCTGTTACCTTAGCATAGATTAAATTATTGTTTTAAAATTTACTATTTAAGAAAACAAGAAGGTTAATACCGATTGCCATGTCTTCTATAAGGATCTTGCAAATCATGTTGGCCTTAATTTCCTCTCAGTTTTCTTTCCACATAAACTAATAAGGTTGTACTCTAATTATCCAAATTTCCTTTCTGAAATAGAATCACCTTTGTTGTCTTCTGAATCCTGTGCGATGTTGTTCAAATTCTCAAAAACAATAGCTAGTTGACCCATAGGACCCTGATAATTTCATAAACATCTCATTATGAAAGTAATCAGGCATTTCAGCCTTGAACCCATTTAATTTACTCCCAGGTATCCCCCTACTGTGGCTTGATTTCTTGCCCTGCCAACTTCTGTGAGGTCTGTTCTGTTGCCAATTATAGTTCATTTTACTAACATGATTCTTTAGTGTGACCTATGATCAAATCGCCATTTCACCATAACAAAGAAAAATCAGTGTGTCCCTTTGTCCTTCCTACAGTGAGAAATGAGTCATATTGAGCCAGGGTCATGTTTTCCTATGATACAGCAAAACCTTGTCTTTCTTATTCTGCAAATGACTGGTACTGACTGAGTGGAAAATGCCTTCTCTACTTTATGTGTTAATGCTGCCATGTATGATACTTTTTTTCCTCCATAAAAACAAAATGGAAACCCCATAATATATTGGAAAAAAATAGGTCTTGGTAACTCACTGGTGAGTGAATGTATAGGTGAGTGCTTGATGCAAATTTTTTATTTTTACTTAAATCACTTTCTACAATATGTGAAACTATCTACTTGTATTGAAAACCCCACTACCTAAGGAGAAGCAACAGTCAATTCACTTTATTTAAATGAAGCCAACACATTGAATTTTGCTAAACATTTGATTATTAATGCTGCAATTAACTTTTTAAAAAAATTTCTAGTGGGATTTAATTAGTGAGATCTATGCTGTTGATATATTACACAAACCAAGCAGCAGAATATTTCTTGAGGATTTCATAACAAGAGAGATTACTGCATCAAAGACCTTTATTTTACCATGTTGGTTTACTCATATAATATAGTATGGTGCATTAACCAGGGCTCTCCAGAGAAACAGAACCAACAGGATGTGTGCATATATATAGAGAGATTTATTTTAAGGAATTGGCTCACATGATTGTGGAGGCTGGCAAGTTCCGATTCTGCAGGGCAGGCTGGCAGGCGGAGTCTCAGGGAAGAGCTGCTGTTATAGCTCCAGTCCAATGGCAGTCTCTTCTTCTTCCTTGGGAGGCCTCAGTTTTTTCTCTTAAGACCTTCAGTTGATTAGAGGAGGCTCCCTCACATTATGAAGGATAATCTGCGTTACTCAATGCCTGCTGATTTAAATGCTAACCACATTTAAAAAACACTTTTGTAGCAATATCTAGACGTGTTTGTCTAAATATCTGGACACCATTGCGTAGCTGAGTTGACACATAAAATTAACCGTCACAGATGGCCATATTTTTAATCAGTTCTTAATTATTTCCAAATTCATGACAAAATTTAAAGACAGAGCAATACTAAAAATAATTAAAGCATGTATACCTTTCTAGAGTGGATACAAGAAAATTTTATAAGATCCCATATAAGATGAAAGACCAAATTGAGGTTATTTTTCTCTAGTCCTTCTACGTTAGGCACACGTGTTTTCTAATGTAGAGATGGAGTTTGAAGTTAAAAATCTAGATGGCTGGAAAGGAGACTGTCATCTCTAAGCTAAATCAAGAGAAGCATCCGCACGTGAAATTCTTGCCTCTCAGATTAAGTTGTAAGCGCATGATACACATCCGATTTCTTCTGCACCTCATAGATCTTAGCATATTGTTGTATCATTTAAGTGGAAGAGTGAATCTCTGAAAATGTTAACTCACAGATTCAGTAAACAAAGGGATCAAGTAAAGCCGAAAGGCATCCGGGGAGGGTAAAGTATAGAGGACTGAGTGATTGTAGGGCTAGTGAGGGAGGTGATCAGGCACTATGAGTGGTGATGGAATAAGGGGTGTTTGAGAAAGGGGCTGTTGTTGAAAAAGAAAACAGTGAACTGGAAGCCTTGGTCATAGAATAATGCTTTTTAATCATGTGATCCCCCTAACAGGTAAATTTCCCAGGTAAAAATAGATGGATGCCACTGATGTGGGGAGACGTAGGAGTATTATGACTTGCATGGGCTCATAATTCATGCATATATTGTTGGTTACTTGGGATGATGGCAAAGGATATAGGTTGAGAGGGAAAATGGGAGCCAAATACGTGTATACCATGTTATTAGAAAGGTGAGAGAAGTTCAAGGAAGTTTTATATGAAGGGAGCATTGTCATTATTAAGGTAATTGACAGGTTTATAAAGGCGACAGAGGAAAGCAGCAGTTTTGGAAGGCATTAAGGCCTTCAAGAAAAACATGCCCAGAGAACGTTTCTTCCACGACTCTTAAAATGGCACTGGGAATGGAAAATTGTGTCAGTTCAAGGGCTGGTTTGGGTAAAGTAGGATTGTGGTAAAATATATGTAGACTGATTTGGATGAGTGTTTAGGGGGGGCAACTTAGGTAAAAAGTCTGATTCAAAAATAGTTGGTTTGGAGAAAAAGCTATGGATTGAGAATAAGAAAAAGTTATATATTAAAGACATAGTCCTCTTTTCTAGAAATGCTGTGGAATTCAATGCTTTATGAAACTTGTCTTACACACACACACACACACACACACACACACACACACATAAGCAAACACATGCTAATCATCAATGCCTCAGATTCTACAAAAAGAATAAGGAGTAAAGTTAAAATTCAGAAGGGCAGCAGAATCTCTTATTGTTTAATTGCTAATGGTTAAGGACACTGATTTCAAACAATCTATGCATTCAAAAATGTTTTTAAAATTTAAATCTTTGCTGAAAGAGTTCCAAAGAATGTTGTTACATAATGCTAAAACATGCAGACATTATTACACAGACTTTAGAATCAAATTTCCGGTCCAGCAGATTAAAACTGTCATTGGTGATAAGCAAGACTTGGGAAATAGGCTGCAGAATAAAAGTGAAAACAAAGGGGAGCAATTAGTAATCTCCAACCTAGTAAGGCGATGAACCAAAGTCACTACCAGGTTGTTATTTGCACATGAATGATGGATGGTGAGTTACAGTGAAATAAATCCAAATGATAGTTTACCTACTAGATATTCAGCTTCCAACACTGTTTTGAATCAAGGAGTTTACTGATACAAGTGCCAGACTCTGAGTTAATCTGCCTTTCAGCACATGACATGATTGAAAAGGCAAATGCAGGTAGAACCTGGCCATTCAAAAAGCAGCGTAAAAAGGAGAGCTGAGCACTGATCACCAAGCCTTCCTCGAGTCCTTTGATAGGCTTCTGGCATTTTCTGCTGCTCTCTCCTTTCATGCTGAAGCATTTGTCTCCTTTGAAGGTCTTTTCCTAAGGAGCAGACACAGAGATATTTCCATGTATCCAGCTCTGCCAATCGCTCCATCACATTTGGGGTACCACTAACTTTGGGAATCCACCCGTCTCATTACTGCACAAAGAACAATCAGCTCATTTTTCCCTTCTCATTCTGCAGCCTGCAGCAACATGTCCTCTGTGGGGAAAATGCAAAGAAACTCTCTCTCTCATCCTGAGGGAAGAGGCTTTATTTCCTCTTCCCTACAGGAACCTGACAAGGCCATGTTTCTGTGGCACAGCTTTGACCATGGGTTGCAGAACTGGACAGAATAACTCCAAGCACCTTGTGAAAGTCCCTTGGGAGATGCCTCTTCCGAAACAATGCATGTTCCCTGAAAACATATAAAGGAAAAACTTTGGGCTTTAAATGAAAAGACGATTTTGAATCTAATCCCACAACTTGCTAGCTGTATAAAACTAGGCAAGTTTCCTTTCTGAGTCTCCTTATAAAATGAGAATAATAAGTTTTGCCCCCAGGCTGCTTTGGAGAAATAATAATATGGTATATGAGCAATAACCTGACAAAGATCCTGGTCCAAAAAACCTGCTCAATAATTGTCAATCCTGTCATGTTTTTAATGGGTAACTGAGAGAGGCCGGCATCACACTAAGTGCCTTCCAGATACTGTCTCATTTAATCCTCCCAGACATCTGGTGAAGGAGACATTATTTATCCCCATAAATCTGATGGGGAAATGAAAGCTGAAAAAATCAGATAACTTACCCAAGTCACCCAACAGTAAGTATAAATCCTGGGATTTTAACTCATCTGGCCACACACTCTTTCTTTTAGCATGTACTGACTCTTAATTTGAAGTAGGAAGTTAAAAAAACCATTAAAAAAAAGTAAATTAAAGCTCTGCTGGACTTCTGTTGTCATATCCAGGTTACTTGGCACTTTTCTTACTTGACACCTGTTACCTTATTGTTCTCCAAGAGTCATTAGAATATAAACTTCTGGAGGACCTGTTTTATTCTTTTTTTACTGTTGCTTTTCAATGTATCAGTATATTTCAGTGCTTGGAATATAGTAGAACTTCAATAAAAGATTTTTGAAAAATTGATGATATCATGTGCATGCTGGTGGTAAAAATTTGGAAATTGCATGGAAGGAGAAGGGCCCACAACTGCACAAGAGATGAGGAATGACTATGGTTTCAAATATGACTCTCCCAGAGTTAATAAGAATTTACAACAGAGTTTTGGACTGTTATGTCATTCTAAAGATTCCTTAAACTAGGAATCAGCTTGGAAACTAGCCCAGATCTGAAGCAGATCTTGCAGTAATTTGGGTACCTTTGACATTCCTTGTCAAACTGGCACTGGTTTCACAATACTAGTGTCTCTTCAGGTTTCCATGGTGCAAGTCAACCCCTTGTTAATAATGCCATGTACAAGTGATGGGGATGCACCCAGAATTGCAGCTATTTCACACTTAAAGGGAAGGCATAAGTAAAGTGATTTATGGGGGATATTGTTTCTCTTGAAATTCCATCGCAAGAGGGGATCTGAAGAACTAGGAAAAGAAATCATAATAACATTTCAAAATACTGAGAGGAATCCTCCTGGGAACTTCATCAAGGGCTTTGCCTAAGAGAAGAGGGCTTTTCTCTTGGACATTGATTCTGAAAAATTTTACCTTCTTTCCCCTTGAGGCATCTTATGATCTCTATCCTATAAAGAAGAAAAAAAGACATAGAGAGTGAGCTGTTCTCATCAGCTGGAGACATACCTGATGGGCAGGTTTGGAAGAAGGAGGAGAAAGTCAGGCTGGAATGAAGAGCTGGAAGTAGCCCAGTAGGTAATGGAAGAGAAAGATTATGGACAAAGAGTTCCACCCAGAATTCAAAAAAAGGATTTTCATACCTGATCCACTATTTTCTGGTAGGCCCCTAACACTCATAGTTTCTGCTTTTTTGTGATACTATTCCAATGTAGGTCTTGGACACAATTTTTAAGTTATTTTTTTCGAAAGTACTGAGATTATTTACTTAATTTAAAAAAAAAAAAATTGCTGCTTTCCAAACTGGAATACTCTTATCAGATTGCAATTTCTCAGTAAATAGGTCTTAAAAAGTTAGACTTCCCCTTAGATTAACATGTTAGCAAATTATGCTTTTAAGTCCTAGGGTTTTTTAGGGCTCTTTAATAGTCACAAAACTTAGGATTCTAGAAAAAAGGTGGCATAATGTCAGTGGGGAAAAACAACAATAAAAGTAATCTCTAATTTAGTAATCACATACATTTTATTCTAGTTCAGATCCTATATGAATAACTCCTCTCAATCTCAATGCACATTTTAAACAGTATCTTATGTACATAACATAGGACAGTGTTCTTAGGTCGGAATTTCTATAATAAATATTTCCAAGTTCCTTTTCCTTCCTTTCCCACCAGCTCAAGTGATTTGACGTCTTTGTGATATTAAAGTGTTTGTTCCCATTATTTAAAAAAACACCATGCAGGGTGTTTATATATGCTGCGATTGTATCTATGAATATAGATCTGTTGTATCAAGAAGTATTATTACTGTCGGGAGTTCCAGAAAGCACAGTACAAAACCAAACCAAAAGGGGTGTCTATTCCTTTCTTAATGTCTTGGTTTGACATAAGAAGGATAAATGAGACACTGAAGGAAGCTTTGAGCTCTGAGCAGGACGGCTGCTCCATGCAGTCAAGACATCATGATTATTAATTACCTTTATTCATTTTCAAATCATCTGTTTCCAAACACGACCACTTGTGGCCCAATTCTCCTTTCTCAGTGCCCCCTAGAGTGTCCCTCATACGTATGTAATCTTTAGCCCATTTCAAAATAAGCAACGTCTTGTAGAGCTGGATGAGGCTGGAACAAAGGAAAAAACCTTAATCCATTTCTTTGATGATTCTTTTGTTTGAAACAAGATTATTCACTCTCATATTGAACTATTTTGAATACTTTGCTGCTGGCATTATATTAGTATAGTGGTATTTTTTTTTTTTTCTTTTGATTTTTAAAAAACTAAATAATGCCATCTGGTGGGGAAAATAAATACATTATTAACTAGATGATATTTCTAGAATTTTTTAATTTCCTTTTCGTATTATAATAGCTTCATTACTGTAATGATTTTTAACGAGTTGACTGAGATCATTGGGAAGTAAAATGAAGATTTTTATACATCAGATAGCAATAAATAGTTTGGAATATATCTGGTTTGATCCAATTATACAGTGACAAAATTCCCAGTTCAAAAGTTCTTTCACTCATAAAAAATGGTGGGAAATTGAGAGAATTGTGTTAAGCCGTGGAGCTGGTTCTCATTTTAAGTAGTTAGGAGTGGTAATTTCCTGATATCTAATGTTATAATTTCCTCTCTGGTCACACAATAATAAAATGAGATCTATCCATGAAATTCAGGGCTGCTCTTGTGGGTGATGGCTGAAGAGATATGATGCTTTCACTGCTTCCTTCTAAACCAGGGGTGTCCAAACTGCGGCCCACGGGCCAACTGTGGCCCACAATCCATTGTTAATTGGCCCGCAGCAAATTCCAAAAATATATTTAGTTTATTTAAATTAACCAGGTGAGGCAATATGTACTTCACCTCGAGTGAGTGGCCCAGCTGTTTGTGTATTTTACCGCATCTGGCCCTTGGTAAAAAACGTTGAAAAAAGTTTGGACACCCCTGTTCTAAACTTTGCTCACCTCTGGAATCCCGTTATGTCTGAAACCCCAGTGGGTAGACTTGTTGGAAGTTTGTTCTTTTTTTTTTTGGTGACAGTCTGAGGAGCCTGCTATACGAACCTAATGGGGATGAAACTAGAGACCAGTGTAAATTAAAGACTATATTTTACACATCTTTTCTGCCCTTTAAAAACCACGGTGTGTCCTAAGAGAGAACTTATCAAAATGGGAAATGTCTCTAGGCAACAAATGTCATTCCTCTGTCTTTCGATTTCACTGAAAATTGGCTTTTTCTAGGAGGACTGGGAATAGGTCTGGCATAAAGACAATGTTCAATAAATGTTTGTTGAGTTAAATCAAAATGAAGAATGTTTTCTTCCTTGCAGCCCTCATAAGAGGAGACTCCAACCAAAATGAAATTTCGCATATGTCAATCTACCACATCCCTCCCCTGCCTAAAAATCCTTTAGTGGCTTCATAATCAAGTCCAAACTCTTTACAAGGTCATTCACAATTTGGCCCCTGTGCACATTTCTTGATTCATCTCCTCTCACTGCTCACTCCCCAACTTCACTTCTCTGCCCTAACACATACATATATCCATGTGCATACATGTGCATGTACACACACACACACACACACACACACACACACACACTTTGAATAGATCTTATGAAACTACTTGCTGTTCCCCAAAACCACTACTTTCTACCAAGACTTTGCAGACCAACACACCTGTTCTTATTTTATGTGGTAAACTTTTAATCATTTAAAAAGATTCAGTGCAAACACTACCTCTACTACGAACCTGTTATTGACTTTCCCATGTGGACAATCGTGGTTTTTTTTCTCTACGCTCAGGGAACCCCATACATGCACTTCAATGTAACAGTTATTCTGCTAAAATTATTTCCGTGGATGTCTTCATTACACCGTTTCTCAAGAGCAGTAAATGTGTTCTAATTTTAAAAATCTTTTTTGTTGTTTTGAATCATAATTGACCTCATTAAGTACTTACTAAATGCTTGTTAAGACATGAATGCTAGATGATGGAATTCAAGCTCCAATATCCAATCTCCTCTATTATTTAATAGGTCTCTAACTCATTCCAGCTTCTCCATAACTACCCAGGTATGGCCATGGGATTAAGTTCTTCCAGTAAAATGAGACTGAACTGAACAAGAAATGTGACACTTTCCGGTTACTTCCTTATTAGGAAACTGCTTGTTCCTCATTTTCTTTGTCTTTCCTGCTTCCCACTGACTGGGAATGGTGACAATTGAGCAGTCTTCTTAATCCCAGAGATAGAAACTAATGTTGAATTTAGCTGAGCTGCCCTGATAACATGGAAACCTACATAACCTTGGTGATTGGAGCTGCCAGACCACCCTATTCTGGTTGTCATACTAAAAAAAAATAAACTTCTGTCATATTTTAGTCATGATAGTTTGGGGTCTCTTTGTTAGAACAACACAGTTTTTACTCTAACTAATACATGGTTCAAATGGAAACTATTTTCTGTCATACTGGAGTATTATTTTCTCAGCTTTGTACCACAGAAAATAGTTTCCATTTTTATTATGTATTAAGGTATAACCTGAAAATATGTGATGAGAAACATTTAAATATTACTTTTAATGATGAGCTACAAGATTATATCAAATTTCTCAAATCATACTCCAACGTTATTATTCATTACCTGTTGAACTCAAATCGTTACAAAAAAACAAAAACAAAAACCAACGATCTCAGAGAACAAAAACTTTCCTTAGAATTAAAAAAAAATATCCTCTACTCTCACAACTCTACCTTACTCTCAGCTTCCCATGTTCAGGAACTGATCTTTAGCTTTAGGCTCCGCCTTGGCGCATGTTCTAGGAAAATCTTGACCTTGGGTGAGAGAGTTGAAGGTACCCCAGACCAACAGCCAGGCATCAATTGCTAGCCTGCTGCTGTCCCTTAGCACCAATTAAGGTTATTGTGCGTTTTATTCTGAGACCCAGCATCTATTCTTCTTTCTATCTCTGTGATATCTGCACTCATGTTTTAGAAACCTGAATGGTAACCCAAATACTACAAGACTGGAGTTCATTCCTTCCTTGCAGTTGCCAATTACCTCTGTCAGGGTACATTCTTTTGATCTAGATCATATGACTTATTATTTGACCTGACTATTAGACATTCGTGTTGTTTGGTGATTCCCCCCCCCCCCCTGCCCCGGCCCCGTACCGGCCACTGGATGTGTGTTGTTATAGTCTGTACATATCGTTTTCTGCTTATCAGGAGGCTATCATTATCCCTACAATCTAGTTGGTCACCTATCCCACCCCAGTGCATGATGTTCTCACATGAAAAAGTCCTCAATCCTTTTAGTATTCCTTTGTTCATGGGTTAGTAGTTATAATGTCCTAAGATATGGTAGTCTTGGTAAGTGGCTTCCATTTGTCTCTATCCTGAATTTCTTTTCTTCTTTCTCATAAATTACTCTCTCTCTCTCTCTCTCTTTTTTTTCCTTGTAATTATTTGTCTCTCTCATTTGGCAAGGCTAATAAATCAAATGTCTCTCCTTCCACTCCTTCTGACTTTATAGGGGTGGGCGTGTGAGCTGTACAGACCAATAAGAGCCCTCCTTCCACTGGGAACATTGATTGATCCAAGGATCAGTAAATGGCATAAGCAAGGCCCTAATATCTTTTCAAAAACCAGAGGAGAGAGCATTTGTTGCTATGATTGCTAAAGGAGAGAGAATTTTCTTTCTCCTCATCTGAGACCACAAGCAATTTAGGCATTTAAATCTGGAGATGATAATTGCCAAGAGGTGGTGAGAAAATGGGTACTTGAAAACATCTTTTAACAACTAGACTAAGAATTTTTTTTTTTTTTTTTTTTTTTTTTTTTTGCTGCCATTCCTGCCAATAACCCGACAAATTTGAGCTGGTTTTATTTTACTTGCAAGGAAGGTAGTGTAGACCAAACAAACTATGGCCCTACCACCTGTTTTGTAAATAAAGTTTTGTTGGAACACAGGTCCACCCATTTGTTTACATATAATCTATGTTTCTTTTTCCCCCATTACAACGGCAGAGTTGAATAGTTGTGACAGAGACTGTAAGGCGTCTGTCACAAAGCCTATAAAGAAACATTTTCCTAACTTTGATCGCTTTTGAAATAGACTTTCTTAAAGGAAATTTACCTTTTTAAACAATTTGAAGTATTTTTTAATACAACTGCTTCCCCTCCATAAGCACTGTCTTTTCTGAAGTGCGTAAAAAAATTATAGCAGAAGGTGTGATCCTAAAGTTACCACCAAATATCTTCTCCCATTTCACTGAGTGACTGTGTTTTTTTGATGGTTTCTTTTGCTTTACAGAAGCTTTTTTGTTTGATACAGTCCCATTCATTTATTTTTGCTTTTACTTCCCTTGCCTTTGAAGTCAAATTCATAAAATCCTGTCTAAGACCAAGGTCCATAAGTTTAGTACCTATGTTTTCTTCTATGTAATTTATTGTTTCAGGTCTTATATATAGATCTGTGATCCATTTTGAAATAATTTTGGTATATGGTGACAGAAAGCAGCCTAGTTTCTTTCTTTTGCATGTGTCTCTCCAATTTTCCCAGCATCATTTATTGAGGAGGCCTTTTCTACATTGTATGTTTTTGGCTCCTTTGTCAAACATTATCTGTATATAGACATAGATATAGATATATATAAATTATCTCTGTCCATATATATGTGGTTTATTTCTGGGTTCTCAATTCTATTCCATTGGTCTGTGTGTCTATTTTTCTGACAACACTATGCTGTTTTGATTATTGTCACTTTGTAGTATAAATTGAAGTCAGGAAGTGTGATGTCTCCGGCCTTGTTCTTTGTTCTCAAGATTGCTTTGGCTATTCAGGTTTTTATGTGATTCCATACAAACCTGATGATTTTGTTGTTGTTGTTCTATTTGTTTAAAAAATGCCACTGGAATTTTTATGGTGATTGTATTAAATCTGTATATTGCTTTGAGTAACAGGGCCATTTTAACTATGTTGATTCTTTCAATCCATGAACACAGAATATTTTTCCATTTTTTTGTATCTTCTTCAATTTCTTTTAAATAATATCTTATAATTTTTCATGTGTATGTCCTTCACATCCTTTGTTAAGTTTATTCCTAGGTATTTTATTCTTTTTGCTGTAATTGCAAAAGGAATTTTTTTTTCATTTTTTTCTTTGAAATTTCATTGTTAGTATATAGGAACTCAATGGATTATTTTAGATTGATTTTTGTATTCTGCAACTTTACTGTATTGTTTATTGTTTCTAATAGTTTTTTGGTGGAGTCTCTGGGGTTTTCTATATGAAGAATCATGTCAGCTACAAAAAGTGACAATTTGACTTCTTCATTCACAATTTGGATGTTTTTATTTCTTTCTCTTGCCTGATTGCTCTGATTAGGACTTCCGATACTATGTTGGGTAGCCATGGTGAAAGGGGGCATTCTTGTCTGGTTCCTGATTGTAAAGAAATAGCTTCCAGTTTCTCACCGTTAAGTATGGTATTAGCTGAGGGTTTGTCATATATGGCCTTTATTATGTTGAGGTACTTTCCTTCTATACACATTTTATTAAATGTTTTAATCATAAATGGATGTTGTATCTTATCAAATGCTTTTTCTACATCTATGTATAATCATATATAAATTTTTATCCATTATTTTGTTTATGTGGTCTATCACATTGATCTGTTTGTATATGTTGAACCATCCTTGTGTCCCCGGAATGAATCCCATTGTGGTGTATAATCTTTTTAATGTTTTATTGTATTAGATTTGCTAGTATTTTGTTTAGGATTTTTATGTCTGTATTCATCAGAGATACCAGTCTGTAGTTTTCTTTTCTTGTGTTAACTTTACCAAGTTTTGGTATCAGGGTAATGTTGGCCTTATGAAATGAGTTAGGGAGTATTGCTTCTTTTTCAATTTTTTGGAAGAGTTGGAGGACAGGTATTAAATCATCTTTGATTATTTGGTAGAACTCACTAGTGAAGTCATCTGGTCTTGGACTTTTGCTTTTGGGGAGGTTTTAGAGATTGGTTCAATTTCCTTACTGTTGATTGGTCTATTTATATTTTCCAGTTCTTAGTGATTCAGTCTAGCAAGGTTATATGCAGAGGGTACCAAAAAAATGTATACCAATTTTAAGAAAGAAAAAAACAACTGTATTAAAATTGTAATACTCAATATATACCGATAACAAAAGAAGAATACAAGTCACGTTTGACTTCTGCAATTACAAGAAGTGCTCAAAGTGGTTACCATCAGTGTAATTTTAATAAAGTTTTTTTCCTTTCTTAAAATGTGTATTCATTTTTCTGGCACCCTCTGTATTTCTAAGAACTTGTCCATTTCCTCTAGGTTATTGAACTTGGTAGCACATAGTCCTTCATATTATTTTTGTGTGATCCTTTGTATTTCTGTGATATCCATTGTAACTTCTCCTATTTCATTTCAGATATTATTTATTTGTGTCTTTCTCTTTTTTTCCTTAGTGATTCTAGCCAGGGGGTTTTCAATTTTATTAATCTTTTCAAAGAACCAAGCTCTTCGTTGAATTAGTTTTTTTCTACTGTCTTTTTGTTCTCTATTTCATATAATGCTGCTCTAATTTTTATTATTTCCTTCTCTCTGCTGATTTTGGGTTTCATTTGTTCTTCTTTTTCTAGTTGTTTAAAATGTAATGTCAGGTTGTTTATTTGGGATTTTTCTTTTTTCTTGAGATAGGCCTGCAATGATATAAATTTCCCTCTTATTACTGCTCTTACAGTATCTCAGTTATTTTGTTATGCATTTTCATTCTCATTTGTTTCTGTGTATCTTCTGATCTCTCCTTTTATTTCTTCTTTAACCAAGTCATTTTTATACCATGTTGTTTAAACTCCACATAGTTGCGGTTTTTCCTATTTTCTTTTTGCAGTTGATCTCCAATTTCAAAGCATTGTGGTCAGAGAATATGCTTGGTATGATTTCAGTCTTCTGAAATTTGTTGAGGCTAGTCGTGTGTCCCAACATATGGTCTATCCTTGAGAATGTGCCATGTGAACTAGAAAACAGTGTATAGTCTTGTGTTCTAGAATAAAATGCTCTGTAAATGTCAATTAATTCCATTTGGTCTAATGTGTCATTTAAGGATGACATTTATTGATTTTCTGTTTGGGTAATCTATCCATAGCTGTCAATTGGGTATTTGTGTCCCCTAATATAATTGTGTTTCATCAGTTTCTCCCTTCAGTTCTATTAGTAGTTGCTTTATATATTTTGGTGCTCTCTGATTGGGAGCATATATGCATGTATTAATAAGTGTTATGTCTTCTATACCATTATGAAATATCCATCTTTTTCTCTTGTTATGTTTTTTTATCTTGTAGTCTGTTTTGTCAGATATAACTATGGGTGTACCCACTTTTCTCTGGATGCCATTTGCTTGAGGTATCATTTTCTACCCTTTCACTTTGACTCTATATTTGTCCTTGTAGCTGAGATGTATCTCTCAGAGACAGAATGTTGTTGGGTTTTGTTTTTTTATCCAGTCGGCTACTTTGTTACTTTTTAATGGTGAGTTCAGTCCATTTACATTTAGGGTGATTATTGATATATGAGGATTTCCCATAGCCATTTTATCTTTTGTTTTTTGGTAGCTCGGTGTCATCATTGTTTCTTTGTCTTTGTGTTTGTTTGTTATTTTAGTTTGGTGGTATTCTGTGATTTCCCCTCCTCTTTTTTATGTTATGTGTCTTAGTCTGGATTTTTTTTTTTTGGGGGGGGGGTAGTTACCATTAAGTTTATGGAAAAGAAAGTTTCATATATACAGTAGTCCTTTTTCTTCAGCATGTATCTTATCTCCATTCGCCTTTGCAAATTCAGACCTTTACTCACTCCCTTTTTATGTTTTTGTTATCACAAATTACCTGTATTTATGCTGTGAGTTCAGTTTTTAGTTGCAGTAGCAAATTGTCTTTTTCTTCTCCCTTTGTTTTTTATGTTTTAATCTCTTTCACTCTTTATGTTATATTTAAGTGTATAGTGCCCTATTCTGAGTAGGGGTTGCCATTTCCTGCTTCTATCTGTCTGTTAGTCACCTTACAGAGAGTTTTTTTTATCCTTTTGTCTTTTTGTTTCAGGTAGGATAACCCCCTTCAATATTTCCTGTAATGCAAGGCTTGTGGTGGAAAATTCCCTCAGCTTCTGTATATCTGGAAAGGTCTTTATTCTTCCTTATATATAAAGGATAACTTTGCTGGAAATATTATTCTTGACTGGTAATTTCCCTCTTTCAATAGTTTGAATATTTGATTCCACTTCCTCCTGGTTTGTAGAGTGTCTTTCGAAAAATATGATGATAATCTAATGGGCTTTCCTTTATAGGTTACCGTCTTCTTTTCCCTGTCTGCCTTGAGAATTCTTTCTTTGTCATTAATTTTTGACAGCTTCAGTATAATGTGCCTTGGAGAAGACCTGTTGGGATTGAGGTAATTAAGTTTTTTGTTTCCCTCTTAGATTCAAGGATCCAGTTCTTTCCATAGGTTTGGAAAGTTCTCATCAAACATTTATTTGAATAGACTCTGTTCCTTTCTCACTCTTCTTCTTCTTCTGGTATACCCATTATTCTTATGTTGCTCTTTCTGATGGAGTTAGATAGTCCTTGTAGAGTTCTTTAATTTCTTTTAACTGTCAAGTCTTTCTCTTCTTCCATCTGCATCATTTCCAGATTTCTATCTTAGATATCACTAATGTTTTCTTCCATCTGGTCGGCTCTATTTCCTAAGCTTGCTATTTCACTCTTCATCTCTTTTACTGAACTTCTTCAGCTTCAGAATTTGTGTTTGGTTCTCTTTAAACATTTCAATATCTTTGTGTAAGTATTTATTTCGTTCATTGATTTTATTTCTGAATTCATTAAACTGTATATCTGAGTTTTCTTGCATCTTCTTGATTTTTTTCAGAACTGCAATCTTGAATTTTCTGTCATTTAAGCCACATATTTCCATGTCTTTAACTTTATTTTGTGGAGATTTTTAATTTTATTTCTGAACTGCCTTGTTACCTTGATTGTTCATGCTTATTGATGGATTATTTCTCTTCCAAGGCATCTGTGGGAATTAATTGTGCAGCAGGTTGATAGGAAGAGGTCTTTCTTTTTTCTTTCAGTAGGTAGCGCTAGAGCATTTTATATTCTCTTGCCCTGTTCTCGCTTCTAATTGTGGAAGATTTCCTGGGGAGGTGGGCATCTCCTCTGTGACCAGGTCACCTAGATCTTAGGACATTGCCCCCATGAGAGGAGGTAGTGGGCAATGAGGTCCTGAGTCCCTGAAATCCCAGTGCTGACCCTGCAGCCAGATGCAGAGTAGTCCACCTCAGCAGCCCTGGGTGCCCCCACTGGAATCAGCAGTGAAAGGTGGGGGCAGGGTGGGCTGGAGGAGCCTGCTTGTGTGTTTGTGGCTTTGTTCTCCTGTGAGTAATGGTGACTGCCAGCCCACAGCTGCCTTGCTTACCTGTAGCTCTTCCCTTGTCTGTGCGATTAGTCACAGTGTGCCTCTGCTGCTCAGGAACATTCTCTCCAGTTCTGTAGATATTCTGACAGCTCTTTAGTCTGACACTCACTGCTACTGTTTCTTCTGGGGCCTGCTGTTAGCTCTTGGAGGATGTAAGCAGGAGAGCTCTAGAAGTGTGGGGGGAGGCAGCCAGGCTCCATGGCTTTGTGTTTTGCCTGGCTGTGTGGGCTGTTAGACCACAGCTGTCACACTTCTGTATTTGGTCTCTGCCCTGAGGTTTCTGCTCCACTTGGTTCAGCTGTATTATATGCTGAGTACTTAAGGAGGAATGCTCTGGGCCACAGATAGTGTGCCTGCAGCCCGAATCCTCCCCTCTCTTGGGATCTCAGTGAGCTATGAGCTGCGTCCTCACCCATCTCAGCTCTTCTCTCTTCTGTCCTCTCCTGTTTGCCCTAATTCACCCACATTCAGGTGTTTCGATGTACAGATCTCTCAGACATGTTTGTGTGTTGTGCAGGGAATCCTTTGTTGAATTATAGCTGTTAACCTTGTAACTTCAAGGGGAGAGATCAAAGGGGATCCCTCACACTGCCATGTTTCTGACATCACTCATATGATTATTAAACAATGCTGACCCAGAAATTATAGAAAAGCTTAGGATGACTGAAGATTAAAACAAACTCTCATGATTTTTAAAGTATTTTAAATATTTTATTTTTAATAGGATATACATAAACATCTTTCTGTTATCATTTTCTATTCATCTGAGAATAGAAATAATGAAAATGAATTATGAATATACACAAACTTTTGAACAAATATATAATTTTATTTTTTGTTTATAAAATGTGAGTTCATTTAAAAAGTATTATATATATATATATGATTAATTATTAGATACTAACAGCTCCTTATTCTTTATACTTAATTTTTTAGAAATCTATGCAGGAAGCTTAGAGGAGCATGCATAGTTGGTTTGATTCTTTAAAAGAAAAAAAAACTCTATTATGTTCTTCAGTCAAGTATGTCTAAATATATACAAATGTCTGAACATTGTAGGTATAATTAAAGTAAAATTTTTGTTTTGTCCATGTCCAAAGGCTTTGTCCTGTGAAGTTTCTTATGGTGCAAATATCAATAGAATTTTCTTTCCTATTCATCTGGTATATATTGTTATACCAAAATTGATATCTGCAGCATCTGCAGGATGATGGTTGAAATGGAAACTGTTTAAGGGTTCCAACCAAATGACAGTCTTTTTGATTTGATTGCTTACTTTATGTTAGCTACTATTTTTAATTTAAATGTACCAATACATGTCTGAAATGAATACTAATGCACTTGCACTTTTCCTTCTAAATGAAAGCAAGTCTGGATAGCATAATGAATTCAGTACATATTTTATATATTCCATTCACATCAATGAATTTAGCGTATGTGTTGACAGTATGGTATATTTGAATAAGAAGGGTAGCTGTTAGGATATGAAAACTTGGGCTCAAACCTCCATGTACCTCAGCTTACCAAGTCAATATGAAAGGAGTATTTTTAGCTTCCTGTCGAACCTTTGTGGTTGCAAAAGGTTTATGCGTATTACAGATGAACACATATCTAACAGCCATTAGACAGTTTTCCAATGATTTTTGTGCACTGTGATTTGTGGTGAAAAATAACATATGCGTCATACACTGTGTTTTATTTAAGAATTTAAAAATAGACTCATAACACAGTCTATATACTTGAGACATTAACAGGTCCTGGCTAACTGCCAAATGCTTTGTTTTGCATTTGTTATTTCAAAAGGACAGCACTGTATTATGCAACATTTTTGACTATTTAAATTTTATATTATATAATTTAAAATTTGAAGTTTTTCATCAATGATCACAGAGACTGTATTGAGAACATTTAATAACAAATTATTTAGATTGTTTTAGATCATAAAATATACATCTAGACACCAATAAAGAATTACAACAAGAATAGCTTTTATAAAGGTATAGTTAAACTGCAAACAAATTGTTTTTAGAATTTTAGATGTTTTCATTGTAGGAAGGTGAGTAAAGGGATAATACAGGGATCTCTGTGTTATTATTAATTTTTATCATTATTTTTAGGTGTACAAAACAACATAATGATTTACCCACCTCACAAAGGGATAATGCCAACAAATCTATTACCCATCTGACACTGTATATAGCTATTATAATACCATTGACTATATTCCCTATGGTGTACTTTAATACCATGACTATATATATATATATATATATATATATATATATATATATATAAATTAAATATATTTTATATATTTATATATATTAATATATATATATATTAAATTTTAGCAGATATTCAATATTATATTAGTTTCAGGTGTACAACACAGTGGTTAGGCATTTATATAGTTTATGAAGTGATCCCCCTGATAAGTCTAGTACCCATTTGGCACCCTACATAGTTTTTACAGTACTATTGACTATATTCCCCATACTATATTTCACATCACTGTAACTGTTTTGTAACTACCAGTTTGTACATCCTAATCCCTTCACCTTTCTCTCTCATCCCCCCAAGCCCCCTCCCATCTACCAACCATCAGTTTGTTTTCTGCATCTATAAGTCTATTTCTGTTTTGTTTGTTCATTTATCTATATTATTTTTTACAATAACATGTAAAATAGATAAAAATATTAATTAAGCTTAGACTGATAAGAGAGCCCAGTATGATAAAATACAAAATCAACAAAGAAAAATCAACAGCTTTGCCATTCCAGAAATAATCAATTAGAAAATGAAATAGAGAAATATCTTATTCATAATAGCATTAGCAACAGTAAAATGCTATAGAAGAAACATAATAAGTAATGTCTAATATTAAGAACTTAAGGAAAACAGAAAACTTTGGTGAAAGAATTAAATGAAGACATGAATAAATAGATATATGATCATAAAGACTGGAAAATTCGGTATTATAAATAAATCAATCCTCTCTAACTTAAGCTATGAATTCAATATAATTCCAATAAAAAAAAGTCCAAAGTGATAAACTGTTAGAAAAAAATTACAAACTTTCTAAATACCAAAAGGTATACTGAGAGAAAGAAGAAGAAAATAGAACACATAATGAACATAGTTATAAAAGTAGACCACATACTGGAAAAAAGACAGCTATATATCTGTCTTTTGTGTATAAATATGTATATCTATAAAGTAATATGACAGAAGGTGAAAACATTGATCATATCAATAAATATATGAACTTATGAAATTGTCTCCAGGAAGTATTAAGTGAAAGAAGCAAAGTGAAGTAAAATATGCATAGTGTGCTGTCACTTATATGCATAAACACATTTGCTTATGCTAAACTAAAACAATGGAAGGATAAACTGTAAAATTACAAATATTAATATCAATAAAGATAGCATAATGGGAAGAACTGGGTAGAAGCTAGAATTCTTAAGCTGTAATTTGTTTTCACTGTACTTCATTTCTCCAAAGAAGATATGTAAGTATTTAGTGTAATTATAAAACAGTTAAACAAAAAAATAAAACAAATGAGCTTAAAATTTTGTCTAGTTGGTGTCATAACTACACAAGTAGGAATTATTCCAAAAAATTGTAAGACAGAGTGATCTTGTTATATATCTTTGGAGGATATACTCAGAACAAAATTAATATAGAAAAAAGTTCTATTGTTTTCAACGTTATTGCATTCATTGTTCTGAGATTATTAAGTCTGTAATGTTAGATAAAGCAAATTTGTATTTTGTTTTTCTTTGAGAGCTTGGATTTTGGGCATGAGAGAAAGTATATCTAGATTTAAGTTCAATAAATCTAGAATTTTTAACTGGAAGTATTATGATCTGCTGAGTTATAATTTTGTTAAAAAAATATTTCTAGCTTTGTCCACTGCAAACCTGTAGAAACAATGACCAGTCCAGTAGCAATACATTTTTTTAGTGCACATATTGTGGTTTCTGAATACAATTTTCCACCAAAAGAAAACAGAACACCTGGAAGAAAGAGCAGACTCCAGGTCTTGGTCAGAAAATGTACAAATTTCTTTTATAACTTCCTGTTATACTAGAAAGCAAAAAAGATATGAAAGGCTAATCTGGTCATGTCTAAAGAGCGAAAGAGATCATCTGAATAGGTTTCCATTGGTCAAAGAAGGCACAGTAATGAATTGAAACACATTAAATATGTATTTATATATTATTAATTAACATATTGATAGTGAATGTGTTACGCACCCATCCACCTATGATACAATGATAATATTTTACCAAGTTAGGAAATACCAGCCAGTTTATTCCTTAATGTTTCTACATCTTTCACACTTAAATTTCTCTAATTTTAATTGAGGGTTACCACATCCCTTTTAATGAAAGAAGAAATATATATTTTTTTCAGTAATCTGTAACCTGCAGTTATCCTTCTGCCAGCATCAAACTGCTTCTCAAATAGGGTCTTATTATCTTTGTTTATCTTTCTGCAGAATACGTGAATTGCTTTTTCAATGTAATTCTGCAGAACTGTTTAGGCACAGGTACACAGACTTCTTACTGTATTTGTGCATGAATATAATATTTTATCTAATATAATATGAATAATATACACAAACAAGCACCCTCCAGGTGGTGCTAGAGCATTTTATACACTGCTGTGGGGTAGCAGCCTTTTTAGGGATCACCACTGTAAAACACCAGATAGATAGCTATTTACCTAAACTTTTTAACAATGAAGGAAGAATTAAGTCAAGGGTATACCATTATTTAAGAAGCCGATTTTAACCTTTGATAACCATAAGAAGATTGCTATGAGCCTGGCTAATTTCCCTAAGAATCTAGAACTAATAGAGTTCTGACTACTTTGGAAAAAGGAATCTAGATGGGCGTAAACCGAAATCTGATCAAGAGTTCCCTAATTTGTTAAATAAGCCAATAAACATGTTGTACGCCTCTCAGAATTCCTGAGAGATTTGGATATGTCCATTCATTGAAATTCCTGGTATCTTAAAAATGAAGAGCTACCAAAACAGGGTCCCTGACAACATAAGCTTTACAGGCTTATATCAATCAAATGCAGACTTTTTAACACAAATGCAATTCTCTGACTAGCCGTATAATAACTTCTTTGGTGCTAAATGGCAAAAGGCTACATCTGAGGCCCTTTGTGGACTTTGGAGCCCAGTGGCGTCTTTAGCTTGTGCTTCACCAGAAAGCCTAGGACTCAGGTTTGCTCTGCATTTCTGCTGCTTAATTAGACTATGTCAATGGACAAGGAGCCCAGTCTCTTGCATTCAGTTGCTGTAGCAGTGAACTTGGATTAAAATACTTAACATGCTTGAATGGAGCTGAATCATATCATCTCTTCCACTCAAAAATTGTATGATGTACGATCACTCTTCTACTAAGGCCCTTGGTACTCCTGCTGCTCTTAGAGAACTCTTACCCTGGGTGTGGACTCTCATCATCTTAGTGTGTCCCTTCCTCTTCATTATCACTGCGTTCAGCAGGCTGGCCTCGGCCTCATGTGAAGGGCGACTGCATTTTTTACCCTCAGTGCCTCCTGAAACTCTGCAGGAAAATCTGACTATTCAATATACTTGAGTCTGAAGAAAGGGCCCTGGGCATTTACCATTTCTCCTCCAAATGACTATGTTTGAGAAAAAGTGATAAGGCCATTCCAAGTAGCAAAAATATATTTTAAAACCTCTTTTCATAGTAATTATTTTATGGTTTAAAGTAATAACAATAGGACAATATTTTGACAACATTAATTGATGTTTCAATAAAAAGAGGTTAAAATTACTTTATCACAGGACATTGATGCCCTCAAGTTTTTTTTCCCTATGAATCCATTTATGAACAATATAGTTAGGAAACCAAAACAATCATCATGTTTAAAGAGTTAACCTCTAAACACAGCATTTAGAATAAAAGTAATTATCAGTCTAGAAATTAGAATAACTGATATTTTGTAAAGAATTTTCAGCAACCATGATTACTACTACTACCTTGAAAATTTTCCACTGTGTTTATAAAGGGCTTAAAAATACACACCAATGAACCACAAAAGTTAACCTCATTAGCTCGAAGTCCCTCTGGCCAATCATTTCCTGAGGGGAAACAGAGTTTCTAAGGACACCACAGAAGCCTTTGTTACAAACAATATTAAGTACTGATTTAGAGGTATTCTGCAGATAAGAAATTAAACTATTACAGATTAGAATACTTGATATTTGTTTCAGAGAATATGTTTAATCAATTAGATACAATCTCTGATCTCAATTACATATTTTTCTAACCTAGAGTAAATTTTAGGGTGAACACTATGTAATGTCAAAACTTTAAAAAGTGTCTGTTTTCTCTACTTTTAATTTGCGAGGGTATTAAGACACAGAGGAAAAGTATAGCAGTTCTTGTTTTGTTCAAGTGACCCTAGAATGTCTAGCCCAATGAAGGAGGTAGGACTTATATCTCCTACAAATAACAAGTTTAGATTTTTCTGTTATTATTTTGTTCTTAACTAGTTCTTTCTAAATGACAAAGAGAGTTATACGCAATAAAATGTAATTGCTATAATGAATAAAGTTCAGGCTAAATCTTTGGACATATTCATAAGAATTTCCTTAGAATACATTTTAGAAGCAGATTATGCATGTTTTAATCAATGACTACAAATGGATGAAGTATGCTCCAGAAAATTTTAGGCAATTTTGTGTTCCCTTACTATTATATGAGATAAATATTTCCCTGGACAAAAGGTGGGCATTTCTGGGGCATATTTAATTGTACCTGGACAATATATGAAAAGATAAGTAATAGAACTTTACAAGATATAAAGTATATTTTTCCATTATTAATATGTAATGCACATTGGGGGAAAATGTGTTAAAGAGTATGCAATGAATTCAGAGGATATGCTAATGACTATAAGGAATTCATATGAAGCTAAAGGAGAGAAAAAAAATCACACTTTTAATAGATTTGCATTATATTACAACTACAGGCAAAGAAATAGTAGTACCCCTTACTTTGTTTTATGTTGGTACACAAGTACCTTTTAATGGATGAAATAAGTTCTGCTAAATATTGTAAGCATAAAATATTGAAAAAAAAGATATGTGTGCTGTTTACTTCAGAACTATGAAAATGAAGATATTTCATCAGTGGTTATTATCTGGTTTTATGAGGGAAATAAACTAGATAAGAGACTATAAATACTGAATTGTGTTAATGAGAAGAGAATAGCAAAATTAGTGTATTTAATTGTCAGATGTTCAGCTCTGTTATAGACTCTGTTTTAGTTTGGTTTACTTTCCTAGAATATATTTGCCTTTTAATTATTTAGAACTTAAGGTTGATAAACTAGAAAATGTTTCCTATTATCTTAATTTGACATAAATCACTACTTACTCTACATTTCAATTCTTATTCTGTTGAAATAAGTATGGGAATAGTGTTATGTGAGGCAGTAAAAACAACACCATGTTTTGGAATCAGAAAGACCTGGATTTAAATTTTGAACCAGGCATTTACTGTGTAAATTTGGTCAATTTCATACGTAAAATTGCTCATTAATACTTATTATTTTGCCAAGATATGTTTATAAATGAGAGCAGGTAGAGATGTATGATTATTAATTGTTGCTAAACTAACTATATTATTCAAGGTAGAGTAATTGATTTAAATAGAAAATCCTCAAATTTCAATTACTTAGTACAACAAAAATTTATTTCTTGCTTATGTCACGGACATAAATCACTGGGTTGGCGAGATATCTGTTGGCCCTGCCCCTAGTAGATCAGAGTTCTCTGCTGGCTGGGAAACAGAAACAGAGAGAGCATGAAGAACCAAGTGGGAGGTTTTAGTGGGCCAGGTCTGGATTTTGCATAAATCACATCCATCCATATTCCATCAGCTAAACTTCAGTCATATGGTCACATAGACAAATAGGCTAGTTGTGTGCTCAGTAAAAACAAGAAACAATTTTGAGGGCTATCTAGCTAGTCTGTGCTCTCACTGATCTAAACCAAATTAACTGACTTTAGTAATCTGTGCCAATTGACTTAAACCAATTTAGCTTTTCACAAATATTAGTTTTTTTTTTTTTTTTTTTTTTTTTTGCTATTGATATCCTTTAATCATAGTGATAGGTGATGACTACAGATTGTCATCCCTTTTATTCTTTGTTTCCCTGCATTTAATATGCCTTCTACCTAGGTATTTTAAAGATTTTTGTTACATAACTCATTTTCAAGAGTTTGATTATGATGTGCTCTGGTATTATTTTCCTTGTTTTATCCTGTTTGGGTTTGTTGAGCCTCTTGTAATGATAGATCTATAGTTATCATTAAATCTGGATACTTGGAGTCACTATTGCTTCAAATGATTTTTCTTTGTCCCTGTTTCCTCTACTTCTAGGATCACAATCATATGTATATTAGACTACTTGCTATTATCCCATTGGTCGTACTCTGCTTTTTATTCCCAGTATTTTCCCCCTTCATTTTAGATAGTTTCTATTGCGATGTTTTTTAGTTCACTTATCTCACTTCTGCAGTATCTAAATTGCTATTAATCCTTTACAGTCAAATTTTCATTTTAGACATTCAACGTTTTACTTTCAGAACTCTATTTGGTTCTTTTAAAATTTTTCTGTTTATCTCCTCATTGTATTGATGTTTTTGTTTGACTACTTAGAGATACTTATAATAGCTATTTTAACTTCTTTGCCTTCAAATTTGACCATATCTGTTATTTGGGTAACTGTTTCTATTGACTGATTATTACATGGATATGGGTCAATTTTTTTCCTGCTTCTTAGGATATCTAATAAATTTTTATTAGATGTGAGACATTTAAATTTTTACATTGTTGAATATATAAATCTCATTGTCTTCCTTTAAAGAAGTTTTGTTTTGATAAGCAGTTAATTTCATTACAGTTTAGTTTGATCCAGTCATGGCTTGTTTTTAAACTTTGTTTTGATGGGTCTAGATTTGTCTTTGTCCTATAATAGTTTAGTCCCATCACTAAAGAACTGACTTTCTGGATCTCTTCTGAATGACCCAAGGACCCTACACTTCAGGTAGTTAGAACTCAAACATCTCCCACTACTTAGTGAGATTTTGAATAAGCTAACTTATAGATTTGTAGTTGCTCTTTTCCAGCCTTTGCAGATTTCTTGGGTTTTTCTGTATATCTTTCCTCTCTGGAATTCTGCCCTGAAATTTCCAGCTGCCTCAGTCACTGAACTCTGATATTTTGCTTCTTGAATAAGCAAATAGCACGCTTTACTTGGGATCGTTTTTCTGCTGCAATGGTCAGAATGTCCGTCTGAAAAGAAAGCTGGTCAATGGTAGGAATAAGCTCACTTGTTTTCCTTTTCTCAGAGATCACATTTATATATTACCTGCAGTCCAATATCTGAAAATCCTTTAATATACATTTGTCTATTTTTCTTGTTTATGGTGGGAAGATAATTAAGTTTCTGTTATCTCATCATGGCCAGAAGTGGATATTTTAATTCAATATTTTTGTACCCATTATCCAAAATAGATTTTTAATGTTTACATTTTTTTTCAAAGATAAGATTTCTTTGTCTTTAAGGGCAATCAGCATATTATTCTTTAGCCAATGGTCTTGTACATACTAAATAAAAATAATGTATATGAGAGATTTTTCTGTTTAAATCATTTTTCCTTGTAAACTCCCTTTCCAATATGTTCATTATGTTCTCACTTTTCCCAGTTAGTCTGTAATCCTTTTTCTCCTGCTAATTTTGTGGCTAAGAAATGAAGTCATGGATAATCAAGACCCTTCCTTAAAGATACAATAATTTTCAATTTGAGACAGCCTTCCCATGGGTTCTACGGTACGAGTAATGATAAATACAGACAATTTCAGCTACTAGAATAGGGGATTTGCTCGATTCACCCACTTAGCCCAGTAGCAATCATTGTGGCCAATTAATGTTGATACAATTCTAATCAGTCATTAAGGAGATTGATTGATAAAACCAAATCAGATGTGCAGATGATTTTCTTCCTACCCAGTCCTTTTAGATATTCCTCCAGTTCTTAGCTAATAATATATCATTTTTTAGAATATTACACTAAATAAACAAGGTTATTGGTATTTTTTTAGTTAGTTCATATATTAAAATGTTTAACTCTATTTCTCTCTCTTTTTTTTATTGCTACTATGTATGTGTGCATATGCAATGATGCAGATCATTGTTTTCCCCCGAAATAGATAAGTGGATTGCTAGATATTTCCTTTAATGGAGTTAATTCTTTAAAAGTGTGTATTTCCAAAATTGGTAGTTACAAAATAGTCATAGGGATGTAAAGTACAGCATAAAGAATATAATCAATAATGTTGCAACAACTATGTATAATGCCACATGGGTACTATACTAACCAGGGGGATCACTGCATAAGTTATATAAATGTCTAACCACTATGCTGTATACCTGAAACTAATGTAAAATAATATTGAATGTCAACTGTACCTGAAAAAGTTTTTTTAAATGTATGTATTTCCATATGTTCTGGGTGTGATATTCTGGAGGGCCTGATGTAGATAAGAATTTTCTAGAATATATTTACTTCTTTATATTCTACCTACTCAACAAAGAATTTGAGCTGACTAATATCAAGTATAAAATTATGCTAAATATTGCTTTTTGAAAGCACTGAGCTTACCATTCATTTTTTTTTTTTTTTTTTCTTATGAAAGAATACATGAGATCAAATACATGGTGATGGAAAGAAAACTGACTTTGGGTGGTGAACACACAATATGATATATAGATGATGTATTACAGAATTGTACACCTGAAACCTATGTAACTTTACTAACAATTGTCACCCCAATAATCTTTAAGTAAAAGAAAAAAAAAAGAAAGAATACATGAACAACAAGCATTAATTCTACTAGTATTTATTGCGTGCCTACTATGTTAGGAGCTGCTTTATATGCTGGGAAATTAACAATGAATAAGAGACAAAATGTTTGTTCTTATGTAGCTCACATTCTATTGGCAGGAGATGGAAAAGGGAAAACACACAAGTAAACAAGCACTTGAACAAATAAATTAAAGTAGCAATAAGGACCATAATATAAAATAAAATAGGGTGAGGTGTCAAAGTAACTGCTTTAGAAAGGTACATGCTTGTTGTGAAAGTGAAAACTAAGCTCAAATGTGAATGACAAGAAGCCAGTATGTGAGGTCAGATGGAGGAAACGGCTAGAGCAAAGACCCAAAGATAGGTGTGTTCCAGGAACAACAACCCCCTTCATCTTCCCAAGCAAAAAGGACAGAAAGTAGAAAAGTTAGTGCGACTCGGTGGAGCATTCATTGTACGACATGTGGTGAAATCTGGGTCCAGATCATGGAAGGCTTTGAAATCTATCTTCCAAAACACCCTTCTGGACAGTTGCACAATTTAGAAAACACTATTTTTAGGGTATGTTAGTGTGAAGCTTTGACTGTTCCATATGCTATTTATGGGTACCATTTTCTTCTTATGGCTGCATTTTCTTGTGTTGCTAATCTACATCCAATTTTGAATGTCTGGAAACTCTGTAACCTGATGAACACATTTATATATCTTTCTCAGTCACTTCTTGGCTTATTTGCACCTGCCGAAAGATGGTAAGCATCGGACAGCTGTGCACCTTACTGATAGTTGCTATCTTAATTACCTTTCCCTCGAGGTTGAAAGGTTTGTGATGAGTGACACCAGTTCTCTGGCCTATATTCAGAGTTTGGCTCTTGTACTTTAACAAATGCATACCTGGCTAGTTTCTATGCATATTGTGCTTGTCCATTTGCAGTTTCAAGCTTCTAAAGAATTGAGACAGTTTAGCGCTAACTACCCTCGATATTGCTGCCATTAACGTCAAGTATGAAGATGCTTATTATATTGCAGCTGATGATGAAAAGTGGAGCCGGTCAAAATTCCAGCAAGTGTAACACCAGCTGTGAATGGCTCTATATTAAGAAAGTGTTTCTTTTCCAGAACAACTATGAATGGAGGAAATGGAACATATTTTTGTGTCCATCTGTTTGTGGCATGACTTAGAAAAATATTTTTAAATGATTTGAGGACCAGTTCCTAGGTCTCTTCCACACTGTTTCATGCATGTATTTCATAATTTGGCAGGCATTTAGAACAATTTGAATGCAATTGGCTTAAATAGCTCATTTATGTGGCTTCCGGAATATTCAAATATCATTCCAAAGGGCAGCATTCTATTCCTGCATGCATACTTCATAACCCCTGCTGTCACTCCAAGGAAACCAACTCCCACACACCGACAGACCCATATGAGCTGTTTGCATCATCATGCTCTGAAGTCAATGATAATTTTTCTTCCCCTCAGCTGACAAAACAGATACATTTGTACAGATAATGTGAACAGTTAAAGAGATAGTGAAATTAGAATATCTGAAAGGACTGTCACCTTCTTGATAAAAACCATCAGTGAGGCTTGCATAAAATCCCGTCCATCAACATCATGGACAGAAATCCTTAAAATTGAATCTCTCATTCTCAGCTGCCAAAAGGTAAATATTAACCTCAACAAAATGTATTTAAAGTTTTACAATGGCAGTGATATTTCCAAAAGGGCGTCTTCTGCTCTTAAGTTCAGCACAGTGTAGCAGCTCCCAGTCTGGCTCTGTCAAGATCCCTGATGTATAAAACTTCCTTTACTCCTTTGCACAGAAGGAACAAAAAACAGTGCTTTCAAAATGATGATCTGTGAAGGATCCAAAAATGTCTCCATGAGGATTTTTATTTTACTTTTGAGATCACCACTCATAGCTATGATTTGGCAAGTGTTTCTCTTTTCTAAATACTTCATCACCTTTCTCAGAACTTTAACATTTTTTTAGTGTTAAGAGAAACTTTAATAAAGAAAAATTGGCTGAGGCTCTAGAATATAAGTTTATCCAAGAAAGGTAAAAGCAATCAGAGAATATTTGTTGATTTCCTGTTATGAACTAGGTATGATCAGCAAGGTAATTTTCCTGCCTTCAGGTAGCGAATTATGTATTGAGGGACTGGAGCAAAGAGGAAAATCCAGTACAATCAATTGTGTGTGTGTGTGTGTAGCATTCAGAAGGAGACTTCCTGAGGAAAAGAATAGCTAAGCTGAGATCTGGATGATACATGGGGATTGGCAAAAAAAGGAGTAGGGAAGTTGAAGGGAAGTGTGTCTCCGGGAAGGAGACCAGCATATGCAAAGGCCTGGGGTCTTTGAGACCATGGTACATTGAGCATCCATAAGAGAGCATGGTCCATTCTGAGAACTCAGAGTAGTTTGAAATGACTAGATCATCAATTGCATTTTGTTAAGAATGGTGTCTTAGCTTGGGCTGGTATAACAAAATACAATAGACTGGGTGTTTTATGAATAAATAATAGACATTTGTTTCTCACAGTTCTGGAGAGTGGAAAATCTAAGATATAGGTGACAGCAAATTCAGTTCTTGGTGACGACACGCTTCCTAGTTTGTGAACAGTTGCCTTCTCATTTAATCCTCATGTGGCAGAGAAAGGAATCTCTGATGTCTTTTCCTCTTCTTACAAGGGCATTAATCCCATCATGGGGACTCTATCCTCATGACTGCATCTAAACCTAATCGTCTCCCAAAGGCCCCACCTCCAAATATCATCACATTGGGGGCTAGAAATGCAGCATATGAATTTTGGGGGTCGGGGACAAACACTCAGTCCATAACAAATGGGATTTTCCTTAGTGATATCAAAACATATTAATCATTGTTACATTATTTATTAACTGTTATTAATTTAATAATAGTGTATGGGACATTATGACTAAGTGCTCAATACAAATCTTTGAGTGAAATAAGAAATCTGTAAGACAATTTCTATACTGAGTTTTCCTCCCTAGAAATCTTAGAACTAGAATTTAGATTTTTTTGTTCTTCCTAAAATGATTTCCTAGTATTTTCTTTGGTTTAATGAGCAACAAATAATATTCCATTTTTGGCTGGAAAAGAATGTGCAAACTCTGGAGAGGAATGTTTTGTTGAGCAAGCACTCTGGTTAATGTGTATAAACCAGGATAAAGACCAAATCACCTTCAACTGCTTAACCTTTTCATTAATTAAATAAAGTCAGTTATCTTCACCTTCTCCTTTCTTTCTTCCTTTCAAACCCAATTTTTCTTAGTAGTGAGGAAAATCACATTGAAATTCTACTTTAAAGATGCAGAAAACCATAGTCTATATGTGCTTATTTGAAAAATAAGGTTAGAGATTATACCATTCAGAGGCCAAATCAAGTAGGAGACAGAAGCCACACAATGACTTGAACAAGGACGTTTAATATAAGAATTATTAATTACAACAGAGGACTGACTATTAAGATGTTGAGAGAAGTCTAAAGACTATCTTAGGGCTAGTTGAGAGAACCAAGGAAGGAAAAATAGGAGGGGTGTTCTCTCTCCAAGTCTGGGATTCACACCTCCTTAGAGAAGGTGTGAGAAGGGTTGTAGCCCACTAGATGGTGGAGAAGTTGATGGGGCAGAGACGGCCTATAGACTCCAGCCATGCAGGTGGTACAAGTGGGCTGAGGCTGGGAGAGGGGGTTCATGGAGGAATTGGAATGTTGGAGTCAGCAGGAAGGCACCCTGGGATGTGCGATAGCTGGGTCAGAAGGGTTTCAGCAAGACAGTCACTAGACTAGGGGTAGAGTTGTGAGTTCACCAAGTGACTCCATGCTCTGGACATTTGCAGGTGATAGAAATGTCCACTGAATGTCCCCACTCATGTATCTGTGAGTGCTACATGGTAGGGAAAAGGAGAAACAAACAGAACCATAGAGGAATGAAGAAGGGAATCTCTTTATTCCTGTAATGTCCTTACAGGCCTCTCTACTGAAAAAGCTTAATATTATTCACCACAAAGGAGAATTGCTTTCAGGCTCTAGCTCCATTGTCACAGATCAGTAATGATGGGTATGTTTGGAACTGAGAGGCAGTAAGTAGATAACTGGCACAGAGTTAAATGGAAAATAAATTGGCAAAGGCAAATAAATTATACTTTTAATTTCTCTTTAACTAAGGGAAATATGTAGATGACTATGTGACTGCCGGTCCTCTCACTGTTGCACCCTCTAGTACAATGTATCTAGAATTTGATCATGAGGCTCTATTACTGTGGTGAAACTTTCCACTGACTTTGGCCCTTATTTTTCTCCATTCTGCTCCCCATGTGCATATGTACGTGCACACACACATACACACATATTTCACCTTAATTCTAATCCCAGTTCTGCTAAGTATTAGATTCATAATCCTCTAACACTTACTAATCAGTCTATTTGGGTTTTTTTTTTTTGTGTTTTTGTTTTTAATTAAAGTTTATTGGGGTGACAATTTTTAGTAAAGTTATGTAGATCTCAGGTGTACAATTCTGTATTACATCATCTATAAATCACATTGTGTGTTCACCACCCAGAGTCAGTTCTCCTTCCATCGCTTTACCCTCATCTACCACCCTCTCCCCCTTACCTTCTGGTAACCACTAAACTACTGTCTATGTTTATGAGTTTTTGTTCTTTCAGTTGTTCGTTTCGTTGTTTTTGGTTTATATACCACATATCAGTAAAATCATATGGTTCTCTACTTTTTCTGTCTGACTTATTTCACTTAGCATTATAATCTCAATATCCATCCATGTTGTCACAAATGGTCCTATTTCATCTTTTCTTACCGCCAAATAGTATTCCATTGTGTATATATACCACAACTTCTTTATCCATTCATCTATCGGAGGACATTTTGGTTGTTTCCATGTCTTGGCCACCATAAACAAAGCTGCAATGAACATTGGAACACACTTGTCTTTATAGATAAATGTTTTCAGATTTTTTTGGTAGATACCCAGGAGAGGGATTGCTGGGTCATATGGTAATTCTATTTGTAATTTTTTGAGGAACCTCCACACTGCCTTCCATAGCAGCTGTACCAATCTGCATACCCACCAACAGTGTATGAGGGTTCCTTTTTCTCCACAGCCTCTCCAACACTTGTTACTATTTGTCTTGTTGATGATAGCCATTCTAACAGGGGTGAGGTGATAGCTCATTGTGGTTTTTATTTGCATATCTCTGATGAGTAGTGATGTTGAGCATTTTTTCATATGTCTATTTGCCATTTGTATGTCCTCTTTGTAGAAATGTCTCTTTAGGGCCTCTGCCCATTTTTCAATTAGGTTGTTTGTTTTTTTGTTATTGAGTTGCATGAGTTCCCTGTATATTTTGGATATTAGCCTCTTATCAGAGGCACTGTTTGCAAAAATCTTCTCCCATTCAGTTGGTTGCCTCTTTATTTTGTAAAGTACGAATTAAAATATGTCCTTGCGGTGTTGTAATGATTAAAAAATAATGTTTGTGAAAACTCAGCTATCTTAGACACTAAGTAAATGTTTGTCAAATTCAAATCCTTTGAAACTCAAAGACTATTATTCAACAATAAGGTATAAATGAGAAGAATTAGAGGTACTGTTTTGCTTTTTTACTTGGAAAAACCCACAGAAAATCTAGGCTTTGTAAACTAATTGAAATCATAAATTCATTTTCTAAAGGCCTCAAACTTCTATGAGAAGATAATGAATAATTGCCATTCTATTCACATAGATGTTTGAAAGGTATAATTGTAGTGTTGATCAATCAATCAATGAATGGCATTTTTAATAAGGTTTCTTCCTTATGCTGGATAATTATGTATTCAATATGTATGCCTACATACAAACACACACACACACACACGTTTTTATTTATTCTAGTTAGAAAATATTCTGGGTTGAAATATGAATGAAGTTGTTTTCCTTCTAAATTCCAGTATCAGTCATATCTTCTGTTCTTTTGCACCTTATAGTTGTTGATACTTCACAATCGTGTACTATCTGTTGTCATCAAATTGTACCATTTCCTCTACCTGGAATGCCTTTGAAAGCTTATGCACCCCGAAAAGCTTCTGCATGGTGCATACCAGAAGTGGTTTCTTAGTCCTTTGACTTCTCCCTCAAATCCCCAGAATGTGATCTGCACACTTTTCTTCATGTTATAAGCTTGTACATATTTGCTGTGTCCAAGTAAATACTTTTGGATGACAGCATCAATATCTCCTTTGAGTAATACACAGAGTACTGTAGTATACAACAATACCATTATTGTACCATTATTGGTATTATTGTAGTATACAATAATACCATTATTATTTGATTATAATAATAATAATACTAGCCAGATGTCTCTCTTTTGGTGTTTGTGAACCTTTGAGAGATTTTAGAAAAGTCCACAGTGTGAACAAAAACAAGCCATTTGTATGGAAATGCCACTGGAAGCAGCTTGGGTGGGCATTTCCCAAGCCCACCCAAGACCCCATGAGGTGGGGTCTCAAGGAATCCCCAGGGTGGGGCAAACAGTGTTAGCCAGTTTGATAGAAACTTAGATGCGGTGGTTGCCTGTGCTTGCATGCAAATATAAGTATACATATATATATATATATACACACACATATATGTATGTATTAGGTTGGGAGGATGGAGGGCTCCATAAAGAACTAACGGCTTCCGCCAGCTCCTTCCTCTAGGAAAAAGCTGCCCCTCCAGTCCTTGCTATGACGGTAGACAATTCAGTTCCTCCCCATATGTCCCAAGTGCCTTTTGAGCTGCTGCCCCAGTGCTGGAGCTCACAGCGAGTGGTCCATCAGTGAGTAAATCTGTGCACAGGCCCTTTAAGCAGAGCACCTGGGACTGAAACCACCCATGTCTCACTCAGCCGCAATTTCTACTGGTTTTCACAGCCAGAAGTTATGGGGTCTCCTCCCCCTGGCACTGAAACCCTGGGATGGGGAGCCTGGTGTGGGGCTGTGACCCCTCAGTCCTCTAGAAGGGACTGTCACAGCCAAGAAACCCCTCCCAGTTTTCCACCACCACACGGGGAAGTGATACCAGCCCATTCCAGGTCTCCCCACTTCACGTGGCTTCTTCTGTATTCCTTAGTTATAGGACTTCTGTTCAACTAAACTTGAGGCGATTATCAATGATGTTTGTTTTGAGTTTAGTTGTACTATTGATGTGATCATGAAAGGAGGCTAGCACAGCGTTTATCTACTCTTCCATCTTGACTATAAGCCCCAATATTAGCTATATTTTAAAATTTAATTTCTAAATAGCTAATGCATTCAGATGATTCAGAATTCATTAGCATAAAGAGCTATATGATGAAAACTCTCCCTCCTCCTTCCATTCAATTCCCCTCCAGTTGTGTAATAAATGTTATTTTTTGTTGCTATTATTGTAGATAAATTTATGCATATATAAGTGAAAATATGCATATAATTCCCTTATTTTTAAAAAAGTATTCGGCACTTTACTTTTCACCTAAACAACATATTTGGGAAACTTTTCCACGCAACATATAAATAATTATAACTGTTTATTTTATTTTTCAAATTAGTTTCAGGTGTTCAAAGCCACATAATAGTTAGACATTTACACCCCTCACAAAGTGATAATGCCCCTCCCCCAAGCTACTACCCCTCTGACATCTTATATAACTGTTACAATACCATTGACTATCTTTCTTATGCTGTACTCCACATCCTATGACTATATACATACATATATATATATATTTATATATGTGTGTGTGTGTGTGTGTGTGTGTGTATATATATATATATATATATATATAGACATATATTATATATATTAGGTTGGTGCAAAAATAATTGCAATTTTTGAAATTATTTTTAACTTTTTAAACTATAATTATTTTTGCACCAAACTAATATATATATGTACTTATATTTGACATACAATATTATTTTACTTCAGCTTCAGTCATACAACACAGTGGTCAGGCATCTACACAGTCTATGAAGTGATCCCTTTGGTAAGTCCAGTGCCCATCTGGTACCTTACATAATCTTTACAATATTGTTGATTGTATCCCCCATACTGTATTTCATTATCTCCATGACTATATTTTGTCTAGTAATTTTCTCTTTCTAATCCCTTCACCTTCTCCCCCACCCTCTCCCCCTCCCATCTAGCAACAAACAGTTGTGGTTTTTTTTTTGTATGTCTCAGTCTTTTCCTTGTTTTTTTTTTTTTTTTGCTCATTTATTCTGTTCTTAGATTCCACATATAAGTGAGATCATATGGCATTTCTCAGTCTGATTTATTTCACTTAACATAATATTCTCAAGGTCCATCAATGTTTCAAATGGTAAGATTTCATTCTTTTTTATAGCCTAGTAATACTCCATTGTATAAATGTATTAAGTTTCTTTATCCATTCATCTATCGATGGGCATTTCAGTTGTTTCATTATCTTGGCTATTGTGAATAGTGCTGCAATAAACATAGGGTGCATACATTTTTTTGAATTAGTGTTTTGGATTTCTTTGGATAGATACCTAAGAGTGGAATTGCTGGGTCATGAAGTAGTTCCATTTTCAATTTTTTGAGATACCTCCATACTGTTTTCCATAGTGGCTGTTCTAACTTTCAATCCCACCAACAGTGCACAAGGGTTCACTTTTCTCCACATCCTCACCAACATTGGTTGCTTGGTGATTTATTGATGATTGCCATTCTGACAGGAGTGAGGTGATATCTCATTGTGGTTTTCATTTATATTTCTCTAATGATTAGTGACATTGAGCATTTTTTATAGGTTGGCTGTCCATCTTTCTTACACGATATACAAGAATAAATTAAAAATGGATTAAAGACTTAAATATAAGACCCGAAACCATAAAACTCCTAGAAGAAAATATTGGAAGTGAATTTGCAGACACTACCCTTAGTAATATTTTTACTTATATATCTCCTCAGGCAAGGGAAGCAAAATAAAAAATAAACCTGTGGTACAACATCAAACTAAAGAGTGTTTTCACAGGAAAGGAAACCATCAATAAAACAAAAAGGCATCCTACCGAGTGGGAGAAAAAAATTTGCCAATGATACGTCTAACAAGGGGTCAATATCCAAACTTCAGTAAAAATCTCATACAACTCAATACCAATAAAACAAACAACCCATTTAAAAAATGGTCAGAGGTTATGAAGAGACATTTCTCTACAGAGGACATAACTCATGTTTATTTAATGTTGCTATGTACAGATTTTGTTCTCGGTATTTTAAATTAACTGATTTGGTTATCACAATAACCCTAATAGATAAGTACTATTATTATCCCCCTTTTTCTAAAGAAAAAAAACTGAGGCACCAAAAAATAAAGTAAACTGCCCAAGATTGCATGGCTATTGAGTAGCGCCACTCAGCGTTAGAATACTGACAGTACGGTTCTAGGTTTATGTTTTTATCAATTATACTACACTGACATTTGTAGAGCTTCCTCATTCTTGTTTACAGTAATGTACTGAGTTGGATATTGGATATTCAACAGCTGCCTTTTAAAAATGCTCACTACATGCTAAGCACAGGGCTAATCACATTGCATGAAAGCAGGAGGCACTGATATGGGATTCTCAGAATGGATCACCCCTGGAGTTGTGAAAGGAGCTGGGAAGCTCCTTTCAGTGGCTCATGAAGAAAATGAGGTTTAGATTTATAATTTGCCGAAGATCACATACAGTACAAGTAAGTGGTAGAATTGGAAAATTCAACCTTAATCTTATGCTCTTAACTATACACTAAATGGCCTCAATTGTTTTCAGGCTTCAATTCCTTAGTAGTAAAGAGAAATGTATCTTTTAGGTTGTGATATTGTAGAAGAAACAGTGGTGACATTTCTGCTGAGTTCCTTTCAGGAAGATCCTATAAAGTTTCTGCAAATACCTCTTTTCCTATCTACCACTTCCTCCCCAAACTTGCTTTATCTATTCCATTTCTATATTTTAATCCTAAAAGGAAGTATACGAGAAGCTCATTTGGGTAATGTTCAGCTTAAAATATGGACTCTGGTTGATTCAGTCAAGTTGTTTTTTAGACCACACTCCACACTCAGAAAGAAAGTACAAGAGGTATGATGCCAAATTTCATTTAGAATTTAAAAATATATACATATTTTTTCCAGTCTGGTTCAGCTCTCATGGCCCTTGCCCTGCTTGAGGTTAACTTTTCTTTTGGCTACATTTGAGTGACTCACAATTCTGGAAATCAATGGAAATGTGTGAATTCCTGAGCAGCCTTTTTAACTTCTTTAACCTTTGAAAGGGATTACTCTTCTGGGGGAAAATAAGCAGATGGTGCCTAAAGCAGTTGGCCAAATTTCTATAACAATGCTCTTACTTGACTCTGTCATCTGCTGGAGCATCTGTCAGGAGAAAGATTTATGCTTCTGTGTTTTTCACCTTTGGCAATTAATCACACCTCTTCTCCGTTTCTCACTGTCCAGCATGTTGTCTTTTGCAAAACCTGGTGCCAGAAGATTTCAGTGACTCTGACATAATTTATAAAAGGTATTACAACAATAGCGTTATTGTGAGTCCTATGAGACAAAGAGAGACTTCACTAGAAGAGAAGCTGACATTTGTTCAGTTGTTTCTGACAATAAGACTGTTTAGAGTTAGTCACTTAATCTCAAGGGAATTATGATTTATGATGACATCTCAGTTGAGGAAAAAAACACACAAAACTGAATATGCTGTGAAGATTCCACATCATTCTCCTCCATCATTCCAATTTATTTCCAGTCAGCCTGTATTCAAATGTGTACGTGGTAAAGAAAATCCATCATTTATACTTGCCATATGTTGTGACTATTCCATGAGATTCATATGTCAAAGATCAAGTGTCTGAATACAACAGTACTTGTAATATTGTCTAGGTCAATAAAGACAGTGATTTTAAATGCCCATGACTATGCTTTTGCCAAAATTACAGAAGAAAGGACAGGAGACATGCACTAAGTTGGAGCACTCATAGTCATAACTAAAAACCATTGATCATGATGTAGACGTAGTCTGTTCAAGTAGGATATTGTAAGACTCTTCAAGTATCTTTGAGTATCTCCATTCCATTAGTAAAAACCAGGTTATGTTTAATATCCTAGGCTTCCAACAATTCCTATGGCTTTCCAGAAACAATCTCAATGACCCCAAGCTCTTTTGTCAAAATCATGAAATTTTAAATGTTTCTACTCAGCAATGGTTCAGTCCAACTGAGGCTGTACAGCGATTAAGCTAAGCCAACGGGCTCTCCATCCAACATGAGAATTAGAAACTCAAGTGCTGTCTCAGGTGATGGGACGAGGCAGAGGATTCAGATTTATTTTTCTTCTTCTTCTCTTTGCCAAATCCTGCTTTTTTGTATTGTTTGTTTGAGAGGGATTTGATTTTCTTCAGCTGATATTGGAACAGGGAGACTATTTGTGGGAAAAGAAAACAGGAACAAGGATTGTCAGTGGAAAACTAGTTTAGTGTGCTGTGTTAGAAAGCAAATGGACCTGTCACCTATTTCTTTGTTCTTCAGAGACTTTACCAAAATGATTTGGAATTGCATCCCCTTTACATATTTTTCTGTTTTAGCTTTCATCTTAGAGTTGAAATTATTTATACCTTCCACTAGAGCATTTGTTCTTTTAGAGAAGGAATATTGTCCTATTCATTTTTATATCCATGGCACATAGAATATGCTCAACATCAATGCTGATTGAATCAGGTAGAGAAAGTGAATAAACAATTTGGATCCATCTCTGGGATGACAGTATCTAAAGATCTGCTACCTTTCCCTTAGTGAAATTTATGAAAATTGAAAAAAAGAAGAAGAAGAGGAGGAGGAGGAGGAGGAGGAGGAGGAGGAGGAGGAGGAGGAGGAGGAGGAGAAGGAGAAGGAGAAGGAGAAGGAGAAGAAGAAGAAGAAGAAGAAGAAGAAGAAGAAGAACAACAACAACAACAACAACAACAACAGCAGCAGCAGCAACAAGAAGAAAAAGAAGAAAGGAAAACCAACCATCTAAATCTTCTGAATAGAATCCTAAGGACAAATAACAAACGAGGAAACATCTATTCAAGGAAATCTATGAAAGTTCAATAAGAAAGGTGAGAGTCTGTGATATTTTAACCAAGACTGCTCCCTCCTTCCCTCCCTCTCAGCTCAACAAGATGGAGATTCTACTAGAGACTGCTATAGCCAAGAACATAGGACCCCTTCTTGCCCCAGCTCCTAGTAGGAGGGATTTTTCCACCCTAGAGGAGAACTTAAGTGCTTCTCATCCCGTCCTCCTACCTGCTGCTGAGGCTAAGCTCCAGGAGATTGTTAATGAGAGGTGGGACACCCTTCTTCCACCTAGTCCCCACCTATGGAATGGAGGCTGTATTTTGGGTGTGAAGCATTGAGAATACTGGGATCCTGACTACTTGCCGCAGCTCATACGGCAGTGGTTCCATGCCAAGAAAGACAAGCTGGAGAGGTCCTTGGCCGCTACCCACCTCTACTGAGTGCGCAGCTACTAGAGTGGGGTGGTCATGCCAAGAGAAGCTTGCCATTGTTACTATCCCCAGCTCCAAGTCCTGGCTAAAAGTTTGTGTGGGAGGGAGAATTAGGCCATAAGATGGCTTCTAATCTCTTCCCAAAGAAACTGACTTCATTTGCAACAGCAGGAAGAAGTTCAAATCTAAACACTCTAAAGAACAGTGGAGATTGTGGTGAAAGGCAAATGGGAGGAGATTCTTGTATTTAATGAAGACATACTGTGTTTCCTCGAAAATAAGACCTAGCCGGACCATCAGCTCTAATGCATCTTTTGGAGCAAAAATTAATATGAGACCCAGTATTATATTATATTATATTATATTATATTATATTATATTATATTATATTATATTATATTATATTAGACTGGGTATTATATTATATCATATAAGACCTGGTATATATTATATTATATTATACCCAGTCTTATTTTAATCTTAAAAATATTTAATTTTAATGTTAAAGTAAGACTGGGTCTTATATTAATTTTTGCTCCAAAAGACACCTTAGAGCTGATGGTCCGGCTAGATTTTTTTTTCAGGGGAACACAGTAGCTTAGATTGTTGACTGCCAAGTTTGCAGGCAACAACTAGAGAATAAGATAGCTGGGTGAAGCTTTCCTGGTGTTAGAACAATTATCAAACACTGACTACAGAATCTGTTTCTTCAAAGGAGCCAGGCCACCCTTTGATGGGACCAGTTTGTATAACAGTATAGGCATATACCTCGTTTTATTGTGCTTTGCTTTATTGTGCTTCACAGATATTGCTTTTATTGCTGTTGTTGTTGTACAAATTGAAGGCAAGATCCTCCCCCAGCAAAATGGATATTAATCTTTTATTGCAATTCTTGCTTTATTGTTGTCTGGAACCTAACCTGCAATATCTCCAAGATATGCCTGTATTTGCTTCAGAGTATTGTTGAAAACAGTAGAATGATCAGCTATACATTCATGGAGTTTACCAGCTGGGTGCGGTTGGTGAAAGAGGAAGAGAGCCTTATAAACACTACTGTCATCCCAGGGTGACTGTAGGTATTCATCAAACTGTGCTTTCCTGAAGAGCAACAGCAGAAGTTTTAATCATTGTGTTTGGAGTGGGAGGAGAGTGTGCATTGGGAATAGACTACATGAAAATATTCCAGCCAGTCACTAAAAAAATGAAAAAAAATAAAATAAAAAAGACAATAATAAGCCCTGGAAGGGAGGTAACCAGTAACCAGAGTTTCTGCACTATAGTACCTTAAATTTTCAGTTTCAAAAAAAAGTTACAAAGCATTCAAAGAAACCAGAAAAAAGACAAAAACAAAACCACAAACAAACCATAGAAACTGTGAAGTGTGTCCACATCAGATTTCATACACTTTTCAGTCCCAGACTCCCAGAATTTCCATTTGGTGGTGGTTGTTTTTTTTTGTTTTTGTTTTTTTTGTTTGTTTCTTATCATTTTTATCTCCTTATTGATATTCTCTATTTAATAGAAACGTGTCATCATCCCTGCCTTTACTTCTTTAACCATGCTTTCCTTTTGTTCTGTGAAGATATTTATAATGGCTGCTTTGAAGTCTTTTCTATGAAATCTGATATCTTTGATGCTCTAGGCATTCTTCTCAAAATATAGAGCCAAGAGGAAGACCGATTGCCCTAATTGGAAGATGACCAGAAGAACTCATAGATATGCTAGTATTCTGTTACTTTATAGCTATAAGGCTGCTTTATAATCCAGTTTTATTTCTCTATGGAACAGAAGACTACGATTCTTTTATAATTCCCAAAGCCAAATTCACTCAAAAATATTTTAATATTCTGTTACATTGTTGAAGCTTTTCTGCCAGCATCTCTTCTTGGCTATCTCATAGGCTACACAATTCAGAATTCTCTCACTGCATGAATTAAATACAAGATTTCACTGAATGTATTTTAAAAAGTGCCAACAAATCATGATTGTTTTCAGGTAAACTGGATGTCATCCCTCTAGGAAAGCCAAGTCCAGTTACTCCAAGTGAAGTACAGACAAAGATTTCTATAGAATATATTTAAAGATGAGATTTATTTTATTTATACATATTAAGCTATAATACTAAAGTTAGAACTAAATATACTTATGGAACTTCCAAGTGGATGGATGATACTTGTATCTGACTTAAATATATAATATGTGTATATATATATATCTCAGAATGCTCTTATGTATAATAAAAATGTGATTTAAATTTCTCTTATTTAATAGTAAAATAATTTTCATATATATATGAGAATATCCAATTTTGAAAGAATAGTATGTGGTGCTACTTGGTATGACTAGATCACCAGGATGTTCTATCATGTTATTTCCCAGTTTATATTGGGCTATTCATTATTCAACAAACCTCATCCCTATCAAATTAGTGTCCTTGAGGCTATAAAATAAATACGTTTTTACTAGAAAGCATATTTGCATATTCTTAAAGTATGGTAGTGACAGAGAAACAGAAGTTAAGACTGGCTAGTTAATAGAGACTTACACAAAACCTGCCCAAATTCTTCAAATGCTGTTCATAATTATGACTGCTTTCTCATAGGCATTTTTTTTTGTATCGAATGTTTTTGTATTGAATATTAAAATGTTCAATATTAAGAAAACAAAACCCAATAATAATTCAATAAAAAAGTTTGAAGAGTAAAGTTAACATTTTCAGGTGTATATTCGATGAATTTTGACAAATGTCCGTAATCATATAACCACTACTACAAATAAGATATAGAATACTTTATTCTTTCCAAAAGATTTACTAATACCCCTTTGCATTTAGTTCCTTCTCCCCTCTCACAGACTCCAGCAACTACTAATCCAAATTCTGTTTCCATAATTTTTCCTTTTCAAGAATACCATATGAATGGAATCATATAGCTTTTTGTGTATATGTAGCTTTTTGTGTCTGGGTTCTCTCACTCAGCTTCTTTCACTTGTAAGATTCATCAGCATTGTTGCATGTATCAGAAGTTCATTCCTTTTACTACTAGGAACTATTCCACTGTATGGGTGTACCATAGTTCATTCATTCATTCACCAGTTGATAGGTTGTTTTCAGTTTTGGTGAATATAAATAAAGCTGTTGTAAACATTTATATACTGACCTTTGTGTGGACATATGTTGTCATTTATCTGGGATAAATGGAAAGGTGGGAGATTGCTGGGTGATAATACAAAGAACTCTCAAACTCAACAGTAAGAAAACAAACAACCCAATAAACACTGGGCAAAAGATATAAATAGACATTTCATCAAAGAAGATATAAAGAAATGAGCACATGAAAAGATGTCAACATCATTAGTCATTAAGGAAATGCAGGTTAAGTTAATTTATGAGCTCAAGGTAAAAAAAAATTAAAGAAACTAAAAATGAAATACCACTACACAGCTACTAAAGAGGCTAATAAGAGTGAACAAATGCTAATAAGAATATGGAGCAACTGGAACTTTCGTATGTTGCTGGAGGGAATGCAAAATGGTATAGCTACTTTGAAAAACAGTTTGGCAGCTTTTGTAAAATTATACACTCTCCTAGTCAATTTTTCTACAATTAGTTTAAGGAAATGGCTCCACCTAGTGTATATGTGGAAAGAAATGCCTATGAAATCTAAATTTACAATTTGATTTGAAAGAGTTTCAGCATGTCCATTTTTATTCAATTTTCATTTAGACATTCTTATTTTATCATTTTATCTTGAATCTTATTTCAGCATGGTAGTTTATAAGCTCAAGGTAAAGAAACCCCAAAGAATAATCAAATGTATAAAATATAATCTTTCTATTTACTATTTTCTTTTAAAAAAACTACACAAATGTATATTTTATAGTGGTAAAATATACATAACATAAAATTTACCATTTTGGCCATTTATAAATGTGTAGTTCAGTAGCATTAAGTACATTCACATTGATGTACAACTATCATTATCCATCTCCAGAACTTTTCATCATTTCAAACTGAAACCTGTACCCATTAAACATTAACTCCCTAATCCCTGGTTACCTCTGTGCTACTTTTAGTCTCTATGAATCTGAAGAACGATATTTTTTCCAGCTTTATTGAGATATGATTGACATAAAATATTATGTAAGTTTAAGTTGTACAATGCATTGATTTATATACTTACATATGGCCAAGTGTCACCACCATAGCATTAAATAATACTTCTATCATGTCACATACCATTTCTTTCTTGTGCTACATACTATCTTCTTATCAGAAAAAAAAGGAACGGGGGGAAAAGTGCTATATAATCTAGTATAATTCCCAGAAACTGAATATTTAATTTTTTAAAGGAAAAATGATAAACTGGAATAAAGTGCTGAGAAAGCAAGAAACTCCCATGCTTTAAAACAACAAACAAAAAACCTTCCTTTTTTATGTGAGCAGTAGTATTAGTATATAAAATGAATATATGGGTAGATGGTTATATAATTTTCTAATTTTACTAGATCATTCATTCATTTTTTTTATTTATCCTTCAAAATTTTAATTTGGAATTTAACATGTGCCAGACACAATATTAGTCTCAGGAGATTCAAAGATAAGTATAAGGCATAGTTCCCATCTTCTAGAAGTTCACAAATTCTGGGTCTGACAGTAATAATACATAAAAATAAAAACAACAAATTAAAAAAAAAAGCATGCAAGATTAAATCTGCCACAAACTGATATAATTGTAGATATACTGATTCTCAAAAAAATAATTTCCTGGTAATGTTTTATTTATTTACATGAAAGTTGTGTTTGGTCTCAAATGCATAATTATAGGAAAGCCTACATTGATTTAGAAGTAGGATAAAGTTTTTCTTTCTACTATTACAAGAAAGATTCTTAAATTACCTTGAGAACTCATTATTTTCAATTAATTTGGTAGAACTAGTTTTAATACAAGCATTTACTGTAGCATGCAAGGCACTAAGTACTATTAGTGTTTAATGTAAGAAGCCAAATACAATTTGAGGGTAAAAAAACATGTTTTTAAAAAATTCTTTAAAATGGCTTTAAATTATTCTAAAATAGCAATGTTAAGAACTAGAAATAGCATTTATTTCAATGTACTTTAAAAAATTCATTTAACAAAAACCTCTTCCATTCCATGAACAGAGAATATTTTCTTAAATGGCCAGATACACTAAATTACACATGTAACCGTAAGACAGAAACATTGGGTAGTAGAAAATATCAGGGAATTTGTTAATTTGGGATCGTGCTATTATTTTTCCTTCTATGTTTGTGCTATGAAAAGTACATTTTGGAGGGTATCCATCTTTGAAAAATCAATACATTTATTATTCTATATTCTATACCAAAAGATTTTTTAAAATATTTAATAGTTTTTATAAATTTGATTAAATCCTTTCCAAGAGGAACAGGATACAAAATTCCCTCACATAGATACTGAACTTCGGAGAGAAAATCATTCATGTAAGTCTTTGGAATGTCATTTTTGGGTTTGGGCATGCTCTTATCAGTGGCCAGCTATTCTCTTGTTTTTCTAAGACTTTGTGCAATGAGAAACTGTTTTTATTCTCAGTTTAGAATGGTCATCCCAAATGGGTGGAGCGCTTCATGTTTCTCAGGTCTCCTAGCAGCAGGGGTCCCTGAAGAGCTGTACAGGCCAAAATCATGACGTCATTCCCACGGTGGCCCTGAGCTCCAAAGCTAAATTGCTTCTCATCTTGTTGAAAATATATTGTTCAAATTATTGAATATATTTATATATTGACTATAAATTATTGAATATATAGAGTACTAGGTAGGTACTCTACCAAGTACCTAGAGCATATTAAAAATTTAAATTCATTAATTTATCGAATATTTCTTTTCTATAATATGAAAATTTACATAATAAACTACTCAATGAGGTTTTGATTCAACTCTTAAAATAGCTAAATAAAAAGATGGAATTGTAAGCTTTTTAAAGAATATTTCTATAATCTATTAACAGAGGAAACTTTCCATGTACATTAAGCATGGCTAGTTATAAGTTACAGTTTTTTGTTTTTTTTGACCATAAACCTCCACCCTATTTTGTATAATAATTTGTGTCCATTTTGTGGTAAAAATTCTGTATAAAAAAATGAAATAAATGGCTTCTAGTAGGCTATAGACCCATGCATCCTGTGTGGTTACAGTGGTGTTCTCTGTTCTTAGGAAGTGCGGTTTAGACAGGACCATATCCTGTTGCAACTCTTCTAATGGAAAGGAGTTTGTAACCTAATGAGTTTGTGTTTTACAAATTTCCTCCCCCAAAGGAAGTCAATGTACATTTCATTACAATACCCTTACAACATTCTGGTGATGTAAGAGGCAAAACTTGCTTTCCACAACTCAGAAATGAGGAAACTGATGTTTGCTGAAGTTAAATGGTTTAACAGAAGTCACTCAGAAGTGCGGGTCTGACTCTTTTTCATTTCTTTTCCACTCTCAGACTGCGCTCTTTACGTCACATAGATCCATGGCAGTCTCTGTTTTGCTTCCTTGGTCCTAGACCTTCTGATTATTTAAATTCTATGAGTCGATGTGCAATAAAGATGATGCTGTTGAAAAAACTGAATTTTCTGCATCTGTTTTGTAGTGCAGTGTTTTGGAGGTAGTCAGCATTTTCCTAAAGCTTTATGTTTAAATTTCTCTTGCTAAATATGACTTTTCCTTTTGTCTATGTTGGCTTAGCCATCAAAATTATTATCAGCTTTTTCCTGCCAGTGACAGAGAAAGGGCATCATCCTAAATGTGTTGAGTAGGATAATTCTAGACTTAACACATATGTAGTAATTTTATAGGGGCTCTTGGTCTAGTTACTGAAAGTGCCCTTTTAATAATTTCTCTCTCATTTTAAAAGATTTGATTATGATAAGTAACTGAGTGATTACTATTTTGAAACTATTTAAATATCATAAATGTGACAATGTGATTAAATTTGGTTTATAATATTCCATAACTTAAAATACAAGCATACCTTGGAGATACTATTGTGGGTTCGAATCATCACAATAAAGCGAATATTGTAATAAAGTGAGTCACATGAACTTTCTGGTTTCCCAGGGCATAGAAAAGTTATGCATATAACTTATACTGTAGTCTCTTAAGTGTGCAATAGCATTATGTCTAAAAGAACAGTGTACATATCTTAATTGAAAAATGCCTTATTCCTAAAACATGCTAACAATCATCTGAGCCTTTAGTGAGTCATAATCTTTGGTTGGTGTAGGGTTTTGTCATAGTATAATAATATCAAAGATCGCTATCACAGATCACCACAACAAATATAATAATATAATAATGAAAAAGTTGGAAATGGTGCAAGAATTACCAAAATGTGACACAAAGGTGTGAAGTCAGCAAACGCTGTTGGAAAAATGATGCCAATAGACTTGCTCCAAGCCAGGTTGCCACAAATCTTCAATTTGTAAAAAACACAGCAATTTTTAAGTGCACTCAAGCAAAGCACAGTAATAAGGAGGTATGTCTGTAATTTTTGACTTTTTTCTTTACTGTTATTTTTAATGGATCTTGGTATTGACCAGGTACTGTTTGATGAAACATGAAGTCTTTGTGTCACTATTCTACAAGCATTTATGGGGCACCAAGAGTGTGGGTGAAGTGCTAAGATTATTAAAAAATTTGAATAACTTTATCCAGATGCATGTAGTTCTTATTTGATTATTTTTAACCCAAATTGTCAATCAAATCAGTGAAACAACCAATTAGTTCAACCATACAGTCTGGGAATCTCTCTGTCTCTTCTAAAAATGAATTAACTATTTGGCTGATAATTGACAGGTTGTTTTCAGGAAATAGCTAAACTGAGACTTATGTGTAAGAGCAACCTCAATTGTCAAAACTCCAATTCTCATTAATTCAATTGAATCAGATTTGTAGAGGCATAGACAGCTTTTTCTTTTTCTTTATGTTTTCTTCCTATCAGCTGTTGTTTTCTTTCTTACATGGATTGTGGATTTAGTTTTTCAGCAGCATAGTAACAACTACCTGAGTTTACACACGTGCCCCTGTGCAAAGAACTCAGGTTCTAGGTGGTAAGTGCCATACTAAAAATACAGTGACAAATGGAAGATATAGAAGTTATATTATAATTTCAGAAACATCTGGGTAAAATTCTCCAAGGTACATTTTAGTTTAAGGAATATTAAAAACATACATTTATGTGATTTTATTTTTGCTTTCTCCTGTGGTATTCTGGGAAGTCTTTTCTCTTTTTTCCCCCTAGTTCATGATCCATGATATTTATTTCAGCTTTATCTGTTCTTTTAATCCTAGTAAGTAAGACCAAACAGAATATGTCATTGAATTCAAAAGGTTTTCCATGTATCTCACTGTAATTTCCTACAGGTCTTCTTAGCTGCTATGTAACATACAGACTTTTGCTTTGCAAAAAGCAAAACAAAACAGTAAAATGAAACAAAACAGAACAAACAACCAAAAATAGCTTCCTCAAAATTTATTCCCTTGAGGCACAATTTACAGTATAATGAAAATTATAAAATGCAAGAGGACTTGGTAAAATCTCATATAAGTCCTAGTGGGGAACATAACCATTCCCTAAATTTAGTTTTCTCCCATCAGCATCCCTGCGACACGTTGAAGAAAAAAATATGCTAATCTTTAGGTTCCACAGTTTGCCCAAATAATTTGTTATAAGGCACAATATTTTTTTGGTTTAGGGCATAGTATAATATTTAGATTACTAACTAATAGTAGACACTCATAGTAGACACTCAGTAAACATTCTTAATGATCTTGTTTTGAAAATAAGAATTGGGCAGCCTCTGTTGGCCTGCTGTTTTCCTTGCCCAGGAGATACAGCCTGGCAGACTCAGGGCACTTAATCAAAGTTTTCCTCAGCCCTTTGTCCTTTCTTCTGGGAGATAATTCACACCCCACCTCTCCACAGCGCTTACCAATGCAGTAAGGCCTACCCACTATAATTAGGTAGGGAGCATTAACTGTGTCAGTTTGGCTGTGAATCTTTGCTCCCATCAGAGAGCCCAGGCGGCCCTCTTCCATCCTTCCTCAGATTGGGTTTTACAGAGCTTCAATTCTCCCCTGCCGACGACCAAGAAGCACTGGTTCCCTCCTCCCCTTTTGCCCTTAGCATAATGCAGTTCTGTCTAAGCTGATATAAGGATTCCATGGAGATGAGAACACCCAGACAAAGGACTAGAAGTTATACGTGAAAGGAACTAAGCAGAGGAAGAAAGTTTTCACAAACTCAGTTTTTGTCCCATGTCATGAAGGTGTGGGCAAAAATAAGGTAGATAAAAACTAATGATGAATAAATTGTAGCGGAGGATTCAGTAGAACGAAAACAGTAACATAGCAACTGGTTACTTTAAACAGAACAAAATAGGACACACTAGGGACAAAATTAAGAACAATAGCAAACTAGTAGGACATTAAGAATGATATATACATTTTATTTATAATTCACAATGGTAAGGATATAAACTGTTTTCTTAAAACTTTTCCAACATAGTTACCCCATAATGTTAGAAGCACATGAATTCTAAAAATACTCAAAAGAGAGAGAGAGAGAAAAAAAAGAATTTACTGATGAAGCTAAAATGTAATTAATGACTTGGGTTGTTGTATTATTCAAGAATCACTAAGTTCTAAGAGATAAAAGCATAAATCAAACTAACTAAAGAAAACAAAAACATAGGATTCCCTGGCACACATTACTGAGATTGAAGAGATATCCCAGAATCAGATTTAAATAATCTTATCAGAATTCTTTCTGTCTCCATCCTGCTTCTACTTGTGCATTATTTTCACTGTAGAAATGGGTTCTTTTTCTATGCCAGGGAAGAAGATTGCTGCTAGATCAAGTTTACATCCAGTCAGGTAGAACCTCATTGGAAAAAGTTTAAATGTGTAAACCAGTTCCAGTGTGGGTTCTAATTGCTCCTGATTGAGTCATGTAACCAGCCCTGGGCCAGCCTGAGTCATGTGACGACCTTAAAGTAGGGAAGGCGTGCTCTGTGGACCAGTCCAAACCAGAACATCTGGGAGAAAACTTTGTACTGGTATCAGAGAAGGGAGAAAAAATGCTAGGCAGGCAAACCAACTAAGGTTCCCTACTGTAGTGATAGTTTTAACTGGGTATAGGAGAAAAGATCATTTATGAGCATTGACTTTTTAAGAAATTGCGTGAAGCCACTTTACTGGCAAAACACCATAGAAATATATTTTATGGTTATAGAGAAAATGGAAAGAGGGTATAGCCTATTATTAATCCCTCTCATGTTCATATTTATGTTCAATCTTCTTTGCAAATTTTACGTAGTTAAAAAATAAAAACTATCTGAATGTACCTAACTACGCCTGAAAATCTTACAGGCAAATGGCACCGAAGGATGTCTATTAACTGACATGAGTGGCAGAAATGTATAAAGTCATAACAGAAGGTTAATGATTCTGGTTGTGGTCACAGTATACTCATGTTAACTATACAGAACAAAATGTTGACATGAAACTGATGATAGCTGTCAGGATGCACAAAATGAAGGTCATTCCTCAGAGGAGTAATTCTCCTTTTGAAATTTACATGTGGCTAACTTAAAACAAATCAACAATTATTAAATAAAGTTATTTTTATTAAGAATGTTTTTTTGAAGCCTGTGTTTCTATCTGTATATAGATAGATTGGACATATCTTCCAGGTGTAAATGTTATAACTTTAATTACGTAATATTTAAGAAAAAATTGATTGAACCTTTTCAGAGAAGATTTTATACCTAAGTCATATATAACATATGGTATCACCATTCATGTTCTTTGACATTCTCAGTCCGCAACTGTTGAAAAAAGTGATTTTTAGCAATGTTATCTAGAAGTCAATAATTGTAATAAATTCAGGGCCATCTTTATATAAACCTCGCTAATGTTAATTTAAAAGATATTTACATTAGTGAACTGGAAGGAAATACTCAGATTCACCAGAGCTTTTTTAAACAACATACCAAATTGTAACTTATTCTGAAAGTCTGGAAAGAACATTCTTCCCCTCTCTGGATAACTAATTCTAATTTGAAAATTAATTTGTGAGTTAAGAGAAGGAAAGTGACAAAAAGGAAAGTTCTTTTCCTTTTTAGTCTCTGCAGTCCATTGGAAAAACAAACAAACTTGAAAATGAAAGTGAAAAGTAACAGTAGCATAACCCATATTCTAAGCTTCTCATTTGATATAGATAAAACAAAAACTATCTGGAATTTCACATTCATAGTAAAAAAGTACAAGTATTTCCTAATCAAGAAAGTTTTCAGAAGACATAGATGTGTTTTTGTCATCACATAGACCTTTAAAAATCATTTTATTTTGATAATGCTTCTAGATCAATCTAATTTAATATTGTAAATACATTTCTTAAATATTCATGGCTAAGCCATTGAACTAGAAGTTTTTTCCCCAATAACTTCATGAGATCTTACCAAATTATTGTACTTGATCCTTTGTAGCTACAAAAAGAGGAAAATTAAAATGGAAATGCTACATTATACTGTATACTTTTCAATAATAAAATTGATAATGCAGCTGAACTCTAAAATCTGTTTTAAGATTTTATAAAACATATAGATTGTTATCAATGCACTGTGATAAGTCTTTCAAATCAGTTAGTTAAATCAAGTTATCAGATTATGTGAATATTTTAATCTTTCAACAAATATTCATTGGACACCTATTGTGTTGTAGGTACTATCTAGGCTCTAAGATTACGGTCATGAGAATCTATTTTTTGGATCTTTTCAAGGTGATAGATAAATCAATAAGTAAGATACTTTGAGATGGTGATAAATGCTATACAGACAGTACAATTGAGTCAGGGATGGTGTGCACTTATGCTTGAACCTCATGTCCTCAGTTTAGGAAATGGGGTTACTTTAACGATATTAATAGAATAATTAGGAAAGGGCCTTTCTGCAGCATTAGCATTGTCAGGAATCACTTGATTTTCATTAGTATTTTGGAAAGTACAATGTATGATATCCAGAAAGGAGATCAGAAATGCGATTAAAGATCTACCACTGGAAAATCAACAGGCCTAGATGGTTATAAGGCTGTTTTCTTTACAGGGAAAGATGACCCTGCTAACAACCAGTTTGTGAGGGTGGAACTGAGAATTGAAACAGAAACCACAACTTTTCAAAGGATATTGCACCATGCCATGCAAAACAGACAAGTTGTACTGAACCAAACCATGATGTCCTTTATGGACGGATAGCACCAGTTTGTTCAGACCCAAGCATTCCAAGGTGAGACCACAAACTGATTGAATAGTGGTGACTCATCAGGGAGTTTCTGAAGAGAGACTACTGACAGCTCTAGCAATTCCCTAGTTTACGAACTATGAACAGTCCTGCCTAGACCATTCTATTTTTGACTCAAGGCTCCCAAACTCTGTAGGAGTTTTTTCCTAACTCCCCACTTTGGATATGTTCATTTTCCCCATGGTGTGCAGTCTTCTTACTGTAAGTGATAAGCCTACCTATGCTGAGTACAGGTGTGTTCCAAGTGATCCTTGTCTATTGAGAATTGGCAAAAGGTAATTTCTATTTTATTTAAATTATTCCAGATCACATACCATCTTTCCTTTGAAAGTGGAAATTAAATAGGTTGAAAGAGGTTAGAATATATGAAAGAATTTCCTTCTGTTAACTAGCCCCATGAAGGAATTAGAATCAGTTTTCTGAAACAATAAACAAGTACATATGATAGCAAAAATACTGAATTACCACCATGTATTTGGAATGTTCCAAGATTTCGCAGAAATGACATTTAAATGAGAATAATTATTCCATGAATATCTTCTATCTCAGGGCCACTATTTTCCAAATTGAGAACTCTTGGAATCAATTAATATGCATTAGATAATTATAGGGATACAGGATTTCACATTTTACAATATATCCTGTGCTTTGTGAAACCTAGTTATTTGAAACTACATGTCTCTCCCCTTTATCATGACCTTTTGTATTTAGGAGACTTATCCCCTGGTATCCAATTTGTTCTAAGGAATGCTAGCTGACTGCTTTAGTTGGCATCCCGAGTAGGTAGAATGCTTGTTTGGGGAGCAAAGCGACGTGGCGGGCAGTTCTACCTCGTGTAGTGAAGCAGTGTGCATCTCTGTGAAGCTCCTTTGGGACCAAGGCTGAGTTACTAGCAGGTGGGTTGCACAGAGCAGTAAATAAGGACACAGCTCTCTGGAGTTCATAGCTCCTTAAATCCATGTTGAGAGTAAAGCTGAGTCCCCCAGAATGTTATTGTTTCATAGAGAAGCAATATAAAGCTGTGTGAATGGTATAGTCCTTGTAACAGGCTTTTTAGGTCAGTGCCTCTCAATCCTGGCTGCACAATAGAAATACCTAGGGAGCTTTAAAAATTCCTGATGCCCACATCTCACCCTACACCAATCAAGGCAGAATCTCTGAGGTTGGGACCCAGGCATCAGTATATATTTTTAAAGCTCCCTAGGTGATTACAATGTGTGGTCACAATTGCGAACCACTGCTGTAGGAGTAAACTGAGTTACCTATACTAGTCTGCCACTTAGAAAAATGATATAATATTCCAGAATGGGTAAAACAGACAAAGCATCCCAAAAGAAATAGATAAGCAACATCTCTTAGAATTTTTTGTTAAGGAAGCTATTTCTGAATGGCAGTGCTAACAGTTATACTAACACATTGGAAACCATCCCGGTAGCCAAGTTTATAGGGAATGCCCTGCCAGTTCTGCATTTGCCTTTGTTTTTCTGCCAGAAATACTTGGTTAATTTTGAGCTTGAAATGTTGTGATATTTCTAATGTGTGAAATATCTACATTGATTAAGCATGTTGAATAATCAGCATGTATTAAAAAACGGAATTTCTGATTAATATGAGAGGATTTTCAGCTTGTATTACTATAACTCTCTTCTCATGGTTATCACTGGGTTATTTTTCATTACAGCTTTGTGTTAAGTCTTTAAACAACTAATAATTTAGTGATATTTATAAGTATCTATTTGGCTAATAGCTTGGGTTTTTGTGTTAGACCCGTTTGAATTCTGGCTAGCTGTGTGTCCTTCGTAAATAGTTACGTCTCTTTTCTCATTTCCTTCATATCTGTGAAATTAGGATGATATGCCTAATTCATAGAGTATAGGATTAAATGACAAAGCACATGAAAAGTGCTTTGCAGAGTGTCTGACAAATAAGTACTAATAGCTATTATTATTTAATTTTAGTATTATTATGCACATTGGCATAATTACGAATAACTAGAGACTCTCATATCTACGAGTATATATCAAAGAAAGGAATGAATGTTTATTACTTATTTTGAATAACTAGAATATGTCAAACTTTGGGCCAGGAGGCTTCTATAGATTTCTCATTTCATCTTCTTTGTGCAAAGTAGATCTTATCATCCCAGTTGTATAAATGGGAACACTGATGGCAAGGGAGATTAACAATGCATACTAATTTTATTCCAGTGAGTGCTTTTATTCATATTGAGTAGCAATCACCTTAATAGTGAATCCCCACAAACCCTTGCTCTCATATTAATTTAAACTGTGTAAAACATTCAGTATGGTGTGGACTATTTCTATGGTTCTCTTTGTGATTATTTAACCTTGGAGCCTGAGACAAGAAAAGTCCAGCAAGTGCGGGAATATCTCCATGGGTAACATTGAGGTTTTTTTTTTTTTTTTTTGGTTTGTTTGATTGGTTTGGTCTGGGTTTTTTCCCTTTGGAAAATAGTAGAGATAGTGATGTGAAGATGTTCAGAATTCAGAAAAGGCCTGCATAACATGAGATAACCCTGTATTGGCCAGAATGACCTAATCAAATAGATGGATTTCTAATCTTTAAACTTTTTTCCTACAAAAAGTAATCCAAGTGAACCAATGATAATTAGACCTAACTTGCTCCTTTAACTGTATGTTAACTATAGAAAGGAGCAAGGAGAAATAACGGTCCCTTTGTACCCTGACTCCTTTTCCCTCTTCTACTCTGTTTACCCTGGAGGAAAAGATCCATTGCAAGCAGACTTACTTTAATTAACAGGAGCTGGGAACTCGAGTATATGTAGGGAAAACACTACCTGAGTCTAAAGGTGGGATGGGTATCGACAATATTTACTTGAGCTAATGATGCTATGAGGACCTACGTGTGTGCTAGTAAATTATTCTCTGTAAAAACAAGATAAACCATTACTATGGAAGCCCAGTGAAGACTAGTTTTTGCCCGAGAGGCTTATAAACATTGTATTTATCACTATGCCATCTATCCTGAGGAAAAATGTCTAGATAATGAAATTCATTCCCTTATGACCAGAACTGTGAGTACTTTCTGCCATTTTTGTCTTTTTGTTTTGTCCACAACACCTAAAATAAGGAGGCTCCATCCTTCATTATTGTTTGCTATCAAGAGTTCTTAATTTAGTTGAAACTTGGCCTCCCAAAATTCTTCAGTGAGTCCATATCTTAATCTGAGACCTTCTAGAAAGCAGAGCCTAAGAAAAAGGATTTGTGAGCAGTGGTTGTTTGGGAGGCAGACCTGACAGCAGCAGTGAGGGGAGGGTCAAACATAGAGGCAGGAGAAGCCAAGACAACGGTAAGTTACTAAGATGGTCCCTGCTGTAGGTAACAGGGCTCCATCCTTCTGAGGAGGGTGTGGAATACCTCAGAACTGTCTACCTGAGGGTGCACAGGAGGAAGCATTTGCCTTTAGCTCTCATCTGCCATTGACTGAAAGTTACCCCATGTTATTGCTCCCCAACTGCCTTTGTGTGCATGATGAATGGGATCCTACAGGCCTCAGGGCACAGATTTGGAAAGGCCGTGGGCAGTCACTTAAGGCAAGACAGTGTTAGTACAAAGAGGGACAAAGCAAGCCCTCAAATGATTGTCAGAAGCAAGGCTGGAATCAGAGGTGAGGGCCAAGGAAAGTGAGGTTGGGCATCCTGGGTTAGGCAAACTGAAACATTTTTATGACAGACCAAAATGGACTTGAATCTGGACTCCGTCATTTGCTCTGTGAGTCATTTTGGACCAGTTAATTGTCATGTGTATGTCTTAGTTATAAAATGGACATAGTATGTGTTTCATATCAAGGATCTGATAATTAATATTATTATAGGAAAAGTATTTGGTGCAAATTGCCTTGAAGATACTATTGGGTTGCAACCCTGGCCAGCAGCTTCCTGGGTGTAATCTGAAACTGGCCCCTATACTCAGGGGTAGGGAGAAACCAAAGAAAAAGGCAGATTCTGCTAGATTAGTAGATGGCAGATTTAATAAGCAAAGGAACGGGAACTTACTTGAGTGCATAAGACAAGTAGATTATTGCATCCACCTGCCAAATCTTATAAATGTATATAGAGACCTTACCAGGGGTTAGTCACGTAGACAGGAGGCCTTAACAGGGTTTAGTCACGTACCCAGTCCAGACAGTCTCATCCCCACATTTCCATCTCAAGGCTGTGTCCTGGGGCAGCTACTAGTGCAGAGAAGTCAAGGCAGGACATATTCCAAGCACAAGGAAGGAAGTTGGGAGCCTCCAGTTGCCCGGGTCCACTTTGTGGGTCAAACCAGCCATCATGTCTTCTTGATGACCTTCCCCAGAAGATACAAAGTCATATAGAAGAGGTGGTTTGCAATCACATAAATTTAAAAAGACTGATCAAAATTATTTCTGTTGAACCAAAATCAATCTTTGCATTAAACAGGACAAGCATTATACTGATTTCATAAGTAAGGACCTTGAGACACAGACAGATTCCATGATTTAACGATAATCTCTTACTTGGTAAGGGAAAATGCTAGTTCTCGGCCTCTTCTAAATGTTTAATCTCATCCTTAATATTTAGCAAATATTAAAACTGCTAAATTGGCCTGCAATTTGCAAGTTACAGTTTACTTACAAATACAATTTGTGGACCGATGTTTAATTGCAGTGGACTAATATCTGTTTACTAAACTTGATCAACTGAACTTAGCTTATTCTCTATCATTGACTGTACTGTTGAAAATTGGGCACGGCCTCATCCAGTCATTGCTCGTGTCAGAGCTGACTATGGAAGGGCCAGTGAAACGACCTCCACTGACTTCTAACTCTTACTTAAATTAGTGATTCCTGTAGTCTTCCTTAAATAAAGTTCTTGGGAAACAATTTAGTTGTCAGATGATTTAGATTAAGTATGCACATTTGGATGTTAATTTTTTAAATACCTAAGTAACTGAAAGATTATACAAGATAGCTATAATTCAAAGAGACAGACAGAGTTATATAAACTTCATTAATGCAAAATCCCCCATGTAACAGAAATGTTGTTAGTGACCACAATCATTTAACACAGATTATTCTTTTCATTTGTTTATTTAGTAAAAAGTATACTGCAGTTCTATACAGCTTTAAAGTAACATCATTATTCTCTTTTAAACATTTGTGTAATGTTTATTATATGTCCCGCACTGCTCTAAGACTCTTACATATACTAACCAACTTAATCCTCTTCATAGCCTTATGCGATAGGAACAATTATTATACCCATTTTATAGAAAAAGAAACTGAGGCACAAAGAAATTAAGTGACTTGCCCAGGGTGACATAGCTAGGAAGTGGCAAAACCCTTGTTGCAAACCCTTGGGATAGGGCTCTCTAAAGTCTATGCTCTTAATCTCCTTGACTATTTCTCACATGGTTTCTGCAAAGAAAAATTAGAATTCCTAATAAATTTACTAAGCACAGATAATTCTAATTAGGGATAGGGATTAATGTTCGTCGCATTCTCCCAAATCCCTTGAAAGTAAACATAGATAGCAGAACTTTCTATTAAAATGTTTAACAAGATATCTGAAATGGACTATGACAGACAAAATGTGAAGAGATTCCTGTGTTTGTTTTATTTTGTCTATTCAGTTGTCTTGATTTCAGAAGAAAATAAAATGTATTAGGAAAATAATTGATAATCCTAATGGTTAGTGCTGGTTTAGGACTTGACTCTTTCTATCCAGGACTTCTTTTTCTTTTTCTTTCTCCATCTCTTGGTTCTGCTTTCTTCCATACTGCTAGACTTTCTATACGTGGCATTAATGTTGACCCAGAAAACACCGGTTACATAATCTTTAGCGCTCCCACTCTCAGAAGGACAGATTCTTTCATTCAGAGTTCATATTAATTTCCAGAAACGAACTGATTGGCTCTGCTTGGATCAAGGGTCAGTTTCTGGAGTAATCATTAATTCCAGAGACATATGGTGCTTAATTGGCCAACCTGGGTTGGGATTGACACATTGGTAGAATCACATCAAATACATGAAGAGCAATTCCCAAAAGAAGAAGAGGATTCAGTTACCATATGAGGAAAAGCAATCTGTGTCACATGGTACTCATGGTTGCTTGAAATTCCAAAATCCCTTCAAGACCCTTCATGACAATGGCAATCATAATAGACATTCATGGACCAAATTTTCTTATTTTCCCAGAGAGTAAGATAGTGTAGATGGATTATAGAGAACCTGTTTTTATTTATCATTATTAAAGGACAAAATAACAACACAGTTTTTATTATTTATAATGGGTCCTAAATTGCTTTTGGTGATCAATAAAAGTAAACTAATTTAAAATTAAAATATTAGAATATAAACTATTTGCAGCATATGTAATACTGTATATAAAACATGTCTAATGATATGTGATCTCATTCCTTTTCCTGGATCACTTTCACTGTTTCTTTATACTCACTTTTATTGCAGCCATGGAATATTGGCAATTCCCTGGATGTGTTCTCCTTTTATCCTGTGGTATGCTTTTACACGAGTATGTGCTGCTCTCTCTTCCTGCAATGTTACTTCTTGTCTGCCACATATGCTCTTGGTGCCAAGGAAATCTACCCAGTCCACCGCCCTGACAGCCTTGCACTGACCTTACTCTTACTCCTATTCCCGCCCCCTCTGCTCCAGCAATAGCTTTTTTTTTTTTTTGATACATTTTTTTTTCATTAGTTTCAGGTGCATAAAACAATCTACAGTTAGATATTTATCATTTATATCCCTCACACAGGTCATCCCCCTCCCCCCATCCACTATCCCTCTAACATCGCATACAGCCATTACATTTCCACTGTCTCTATTCCTAATACTGTACTCCGCTTCTTGTAAAAAAAAAATAAAATATATATATATATATATATATATATATATATATATATATATATATATATATATATAAACTGTAGTTGACCTTCATTATTGTTCGGCTTCAGCTTCAGGTGTACAGTGCAGTGATCAGGCATCTACATCGTCCCTGAGACAAGTGTCCATCAGATACCCTACAGAATCTTTACAACATTATTGATTACATTCCCAAAATTGACTTCCGTAACCCTGTGGCAATCTTGTGGTTACTGATTGTGCTTTCAGCAATAGCTTTTTAGACTAGGAAGACGCATGTCCTACTTAATACAGCAACCTCGTAGTACTGTTATCCTTACATTACATTTGAGGAAATCAAGGCCCTAAAATATTGCATAGAGCTGTTGAATGATGGAGATAAGATACAAGTTCAGGTAGATTAATGTCTAAATCCATGGTTTTATGAAGCCTGTCAACTAAGTTCATGAATGTGTTACAACAATATTGCTAACCATTTTTGATATCAGAGGGATTATTCATTATGAATTTGTACCCACTGGACAAACAGTTCACTAAGTTTACTATTTGGAACTGATGAAAAGGGAGTGTGAAAAAGTTAAATGACCTGAACTTTTCGCAAATAATTCATGGCTCTTGCATCACGATAATGCACCAGCTCACACTGCACTGTCTGTGAGGGAGTTTTTAGCCAGTAAACAAATAACTGTATTGGAACACCCTCCCTACTCACCTGATCTGGCCCCCAATGACTTCTTTCTTTACCTGAAGATAAATGAAATATTGAAAGGAAGACATTTTGATGACATTCAGGACATCAACGGAAATACAATTACAGCTCTGATGGCCATTCCAGAAAAAGAGTTCTAAAATTTCTTTGAAGGGTGGACTAGGTGCTGGCATCAGTGCATAGCTTCCCATGGGGAGTACTTCGAAGGTGACCGTAGTGATATTCAGCAATGAGGTTTGTAGCATTTTTTCTAGGATGAGTTCGCAAACTTAATTGTCCGACCTCATAATTACTCTAATATATTACCTCTCATTCAAGGATTCTTATTAAATGAGTGGATTAATGATTACTGAGAACCAGCTGTAATACTATGCCATGACTGACTGTGAAACCAAAATGGATATTAGTTCACTTAAAAAGAAGACAGAGAAGTCAACCCTTTCACAGTTCATGAATGTAATGTTGATTGGTCCAAACCTTTAGAATAATGTGAGCATATTTTTGTAGAGCAAGATACATGTTTTTGGGAGAAAATTTTGGTCTACTAGAACCATAGCATTTGATTTAAACACACACACACACACACACACACACACACACACACACACACACAAAACCACCTTTTTAGTATGTCCTGTTAATTCATTATATACATTTAATATTTAATTGTTTCCTTGAGGCAAGATTCAAATGTATGGTAACCTATATGCATTTTTATTTTCTTTCACAAAGTGTCACTTAATGTTTGTCCTTTGACATTTCAGGAGTAATGCTTTCTGACAGTGCTGCTGATATCAGTGTCTGCTTTGGATGGAAATTCAGCTTTTTTGTAATGAGGTGTGACACAATGCTACTGAAACCTGGCACTGTGTGGTTACTTTTGCCTGATTAACACTGACTTTCAAAACAAACACTTGAAATGGGTTGGGTAATAATAAATTTTAAGGAATGGAAATAAAGAAGAGATGATGGGTTAATGGAAAAACAAAATGAAAACAAAAACCCTTAAAACTAATCATATAGTCTCTGTAGAAGCAGAATTTCTGTCCAAAAGTTAATAAGCTTTAGACCCCAAATAGCAGAAGAGTAACTGTATTTCATATCCAGGAAAACCTTTTCCTATGCTCATTTAGCAACTATCTTATGAAATTCCAAATTTAATCTCCTCATTGAAAGGATCATCATTCTTCCTAATTTGTTGGCTTCTCCCTAGATAATGCTAGATGTTCCTATTTTTATCTGAACTCTGCCAATTACCTGATGAATCTTTCACTGTCATTTAAATGTATTATTCACTACCAAGAACTTCATTGCCTTTCCTTTATTCTTTAAATAAATTGCTCTCTATTTTTGACTCTTCATATTATATATTTTGAGATAAATTGAAAATCAGTAGTCAGAGAAGAATAATTTTATTTTATGTTAAAATTAGGTCTTTCTTCATCATTTTCTTAATATCACATCTTTAGAATCACGCCTCTAAATCCTTAACTTGTTAAAACTCCTCAACATTTAAGGTCTCTTCAATCTGCTCACTTCACATAGATATGCAGAAATGAGAGAGACACATGAAGAACTGTTTCCCAACACTCAGGGCTCTTTTCCCATTCAGTTCTCCAATGAATCCCTCATTATTTTGGCAAATTCACCCCACTGCAAAGATATACTAGTATTGGCTGCCTGCAATATGCTCATGCACATGTTCCTACTTCTGTGCACTCACACTCCTTTCCCAATAGCATCACGGGGTTTGCCCGGGAACCTTAGCAATAGGTGATAATCCCAAGGATTCTGTTAAGGGTTAAATTTTACCCCTCTCACCTAAATTCATACATTGAAGTCCTAATGCCTAATACCTCACAATATGACCTTATTTGGAAATAGAGTTGTTGCAGATATAATTAATTTAGATTAGGTCATACTGCAGCAGGTTGGACCCCTTAGATAAGGTGACTGGAGCCCTTATATATATAGGAAATTTGGACAAAGACAAGCACAACAAATGAAGGCAGAGATCAGGGAGAGGCTTCTACAAGCCAAGGAATGCCCATGATTTTCAGCTAACCACCAGAAGTTAGGGGAGAGCCATAGGATAGATTCTCTCTCACAGCCCTCAGAAGGAACCAATTCTGCTGACATCTTGATCTTGCATTTCTAGTCTCCAGAACTGTGAGACAATACATTTCTGTTGCTTTAACCCCTCAGTTTGTGCTACTTTTGACAGCAGCCCTAGAAAACTAACTTAGAATCACACATACTTTTGGAAGACCTGATCCTAATGTTCAGTGACACTTGACGGGAATCTTAAAACCATTCTCCCACCTGAGCTCATATCAACCCCCACAATTCAGGTGTTATCATTGGGTGAATGCTCAAATTCAGCAGAGTCTGTACCTAGAACTCAACAGCAAGAAAGATTATCACTAAATTCGTCTGGCATTTTTAATGCTAGGATTTTAGTGCTGAAGCAACTCTTCACACCTCAACTATTAGTATTATTGATATGCCTCTCCTAAACTCCTCACCGAATTTCCTTTATTGTCAACATTTGTAAAACTTAGTCTTCCACAATTCTGCCTCTCACCTTCTTCTCCTGGCTTTGGTCTCCTGGACCGTTCCTAAGCCCTGCCTTGTTGTACCATCATCCGTCTCAAGAGTGAGAGATATAGCCTGGGTTCTAGCGATCTGCACATGAATAAGAATGCATATTGTAGAAAACTGACCACGTGAGAGAGTAAATTACCTTTTTTTCCATTCACAGAAGAATACTGAACCCAACGCATGGGTTCACGTATGATGTTCCCTGGGTGTCCAAGTTAAATAACTTGAATGAGGAGTTCCTGCCTGTAGAATAATAATAGCACCTTACACACACTGAGTTCCAACTTTCTGTGTTGTGTGCTACACGAGGTACTTTGCCTGTGGATTTCTAGTTGGTCCTAATAGTGACCACCGTTCTCATCATTTACTGAGCATCCACAGTGTACTTGCATTGTAGTAGGTTCTAATACACTTAATTTTAGTTCATGCCCACTACAAAGTCAGGCATTCTTCTGCACGTTTTACAGATAAGGAAACTGTGTGGTTCAGAGATGTTAAGTACTTACAGTGGCAGAGTAGGAATTGGGACTGACAGGAAAATGCTCTGACAGTCTAGGACAAAATTACAAACATAAAAAGACCGACAAAAGAAAAAAAAAGAAGAAATTCAATAAACAATAGAAGTTTCTATTTACATTTCTGTAGTCAAAGAGCTTTAGTGCCCTACTGAGCACACTAGTGACCAATAGTATCTCAATTCTGAAAGTAACAGAATAATGAGATAGATTCGCTCTATATACAACCTACTACACTTGGAACGACATTGGTTACCCAATTCAGTTTCAGAATGTTTTATCCCCTCCCTCCCTACCACCAACCCCCTTATCTCTCCAAACATAGACATGGCCTAAAATGCCATGACAAGAACAGGTGAAGTGTATGAGGCCATTATGTGGCTCATACCGTTACTGTACGTTTTGTCCCATTATTTCAGACAAGTAGGTCTTTACTGGAACTCTGAGAATTGATTTCTATCCCCAAAATTGCGTACCCTGTTGAATTAATATTGAAATGTAATAGACTGGCTAACTCTACTGTCCTTGAGACTGTGGAAAATGGAGTTCCCTGGAGCTCGTAAGGTTAATAGTACTAGTAGTAGCATGATTTCCCCAGAGAGGCTGTTTCACTGTGGAAGACACTAGATTTATGGCACAGTTCCAAATAAAATTCTGGATTCTTTCTACCAACAGTCTCTTCCAAATTCATGAATCAAACGAAAGACAGATTCAGAAATTAATGGAAACATGAGTCTGAAGATCACAATTCCAAATGCCAGCTTGTCTTTTATTATGCAGGAAAAGAAAATATTCTAAATGGGAACTTAGTTTGATTTACTCCTCTAAACGTGGAAATCTAAAGATTATTAACACTTTAAATGGATCCTTTCTGAAGTAGTTCATAAAAAATTTGTTGGGAGATTTTCAAGAAAAATCAATAAATTAGAGCTAATACAAATGTAAGAAAAACGGTCATTATTTGAGGGAAAAAAAGGGGTAAAGAGCTAATCCATTCCTTTTCTTGAGAGCAAAAGAGGAAAAAACACCTTCCTGGATTTGCAATAAAATCAATTCAGAGATTCATATTTCCCAAAGACAATAATTGCACCTTTTCTTTATTTCTGCTCTTGAGACAATAGGACAAATAAGATTTTAGAACAAGAACTGGAAAAGAAAGATTCTGATTTGTCTTCATGCTTCCTTTCCTGACAGTTTCTTCCTGGTGCCAGTAGAGAAGAGCAGCAAAAGAAAGATTTTTAGCAAGTAGAAAACTGTAGGACCTAAAAATTTTTATGAAAGTATAGCACTTGACAAACAGAGAAAACTAAATAAAATGGTATCATTTTCCTTCTAGTTATAAGTTTCTATGAGTTAAATAAATATTAAATACATAGTATTATACATTTAGAACAAATAATTTTTGAGATCATCAGTAATTTCCTTTATTCTTACCTAACATTCCTTTTTCCATCCTAATTTCTTTTCTGACATCCATCTTCAAAGCAAAATGTGGTATGCATGCATGTATTCGCATTTACAGCATATGTAAGAGGTTACAGGATGGTGCCTAAGAATATGGGCTTTAGAGACAACTTTGATGTGAATCCTGGCTGTACCTGCTGGTAAGTCTGTCAGCTTGAACAAATGATGTTACATCCCTTTGTGCACATGTTCTCATGTGTAAAAAGCTAGGTTAATAATAACAGCTACTTCATGGTGTTGTTCGACGAATAAAATGAGTTAATGTGGTGGCCTAACCCCGGTACATGAACTACATGAACACTTTGAAGAGTAAGGACAGTTTTAAGGGAATCACTTTTCAGATCCTGAACTCCCCGTGTACTCTGCCTGAGGACTTGTGGCTGGAAGAGGGCCATATCAGAGGTGCCATGCCTGTTTCTTTCCTTTGTTTTCACTACTGTTCTTTTCTACATTCTAAAACAGGGCATACCTTTTACTCATCCAGAATCTTACTGTGCTGCTTTCACTTAATATATAAATCCTCCAGTGCCAAATAAAGTGACTATATGAAGTAATAGTGTCATGTTGAGATAGTGAGTGACACTAATGAGTAAAATTGTGTTTTTTTGCAAGTATGCAAGTCTGGTGATTTCCAGTTCTTTGCTTTCAAAAATTGAAGGAGGAGGACCTAATTGAGTTTTCAGCTGATAGGTCATTAGGAATAATTAGGGGTGATAAGAAGAGAGGTTTCTTCCACTCCTATCTACCGTTGGGTGTGAATAAGTTTCTTAGCTTGTCATGTGTCCCTGGTCACAATTAAAAAATATTTTAAATATATAGATGCTATAATATTTTTTAATTGTGACTAGGGACACATGAGAAACTAATGATATATGATATAAATGTATATCTATATCTATAATATCTATCTCTATCTCTCTCTATATATATAGAAATATAGAAATATATAGAGAGAGAGATAGATTTTTCCCTCCTATAATATCTATCTCTATCTCTCTCTATATACAGAAATATAGAATATACAGAAATATATGTAGAATGTGTATATATATGTATATATTATATATATATACACATATATATATAATATATATATATATAGAGAGAGAGAGAGGGAGAGGGAGAGAAAGATGGAGATTTATATTATAGATAGAGATATATTATATACCTATAGATAATATGTATCTATAGATATAGATATACATATCTATATAGAGAGATAGAGATAGATATGCATATAGATAATTGAGGATGATAATTATTGAATTGCTTTATGACCTAGCTTCAGCAGGCAGAAGTCATCTCTGGCTGTAGTCACAAGCCACCCATATTCAAGGGGAAGACACTTAGATCAGATCTCTTGATGGAAAGCCGTCCATGTCACATTGTGCTAGAGATTGTTGGGTGGAATGTATTATTGTAACCATCATTGGAAAATATAAAATAACTCATATTTTGAAGGGTAAAATCCTACAATTTTAAAGTTGCAAGCAGTTTTTTGTTTTTATAAATGCGGAAGCTTGAATTTGCCTTTGAGGTCAGCTATCTCTCTTTCTTTCTTTCTTTCTTTCTTTCTTTCTTTTTTTCTTTCTTTCTTTCTTTCTTTCTTTCTTTCTTTCTTTCTTTCTTTCTTTCTTTCTTTCTTTCTTTCTTTCTTTCTTTCTTTCTTTCTTTCTTTCTTTCTTTCTTTCTTTCTTTCTTTCTTTCTTTCTTTCTTTCTTTCTTTCTTTCTTTCTTTTCTTTCTTTCTTTTTAGGAAAGAAATTCAAACAGTTAAATAAGGCCTTGCCTATGGCAAACCAATATCACATTCTAAAATGAAGGGATGTAAGACAGTGAGGAGTAAAATTACTCTGCATTATAACTAAAAGGTGTTTTTCTATTTGGAAATAAAGCCACATCTCTGAAGTTTGTTTCCGTTGAGAATGAAAAACTCTCCTGTTTCTCCCTTTTTGGAGTCCTGGCTCTGAATTCTGGGCAGGATGATTATGCTGACGGACACGCATATGTGCAGGAGTTAAACCTGCAGAAGACTAGGAACTAAGGGTAGATACGTGGGGAAGCATTTGCTTTCGGATGGTTTGGCCAGGGGATTCTGGGACTAGTTATATGTAATGTCCGTCTTTGAGTTTTTCTTTGTTGTCTTTTGATATGCCAAGGACTTCAGTAAAGTATTGGTTTATGTTACATTACATTGTTTGTTTTTTTGTTGTTTGTTTATTTTGTTTTGTTTTCCTTTCTGCAGTTAAGGAATAAGCTTGTGTTAGGATGAACAACTTGTTCTGATTTGTCCAGGAGTTTCTGGTTTTACTAGTTAAAGTCCCATGTTTCAGAAAACCTCTCAGACCCAGGCCAACTGCGATGGTGGGTCCCTCTAGCTGGAGTCTGTCCTTGAGGTTACTTGTTGGGAGGGAAGGGTAACAGCCTGACGAAAGCTGGTTTCAGGTCAGTTAGTGGCAGCCGCCAGAAGAGGTCTGTCGTGTCTTCTTTACTTGAATCAGGCAGCACTTCAGGTGTTAATAAAATGCCAAGAAAACGTATCTAAATCTTAGAAATAAGCAGAAGAGATTAGTAGGTGTCCTTTCAGTGTCATGCTAGGCATTGTCTAGCTGGTCCACAGAGGTATTATCTGATTCTCTAGGAGTGAATACTTTTGTTTGACTTGCTATTTTAATAATGATTGGGATATTTTATACCTTAAATGTTGCTATTTATTAACTTGTAGAAGCTGATTCACATGATTGTTTTCTGATAGCAATATAAATGAATTTTATTTGATTTTATTTGAGCGATAAATTGATTTCTATCCTGTAAAAAAAGACAAACCCCAGAAAATGCAATTTTATTGCCCTGAAGGATCTTGGTTTTGTATTTAAATTTGCATTCTATTCTACTATCCTTTCTTCAAGCCACTACAAATACTTGGATTTTTTTTTTCCTAATTCTTTTTCAACCAGCCTCATCATCGTACTGGTTCCCTCATTAATGAGGTACATAAATATTTGACATTGCTAACTTTTTTGGGGTGAGCGATATTTTTAATTTTGAAGATCATGTTTTGCCATTAGAAATTTGTGGAATGTGCTAATATACCTCAGAAAAACCCTAGAAATTCATGGAGGGAGTGAACCTGGTAAAAGCCTGGGTTTTTGTCCTCACTCCCAGGGTTGGGGAAACAATGAATGTGAAGAGATTGGGGGTTCCTAGAGTGAAATAGTCTTTCTGTCCCTCCTTCATCTTCACTGCCAATCCCCCCAGCCCTTTAATCCTTCTCCCCTGTCTTCAGAGTTTTACTCAAAAGAGTCCGCCTGTCTTCGTGCACCCAAGCCAAAAAAGACAGGATCAGGAGTCTGCAGCAAAGAAAGCAAAGGTTTATTTAAGGAGTTGATGACAAGTCCAGAGACACACGTTAGCTATTGCTCTCAAAAACCTGTCTCCCCCATGGCCTCTAGTGGCCAGGTTATACAAGGGAAAATTCCTTAATGATGGTGACTATGGAGTTGGGAGGTGGGCTCTACTGAGTGGTCAGGGCTAAGGCAGGGAGCAATTAGTCATGGCTCCAGGTCCTGATGTCAGTCACAGCATTGTTCTGTCTCACTCCCAGGGGAGGTGGTCCTGGGGCCCTTCTGCTTTCATGAACCTGCAGCTGAACATAACTGAGGCCATAGTGTGATCTTTGTTTGACTAAAACTTTATTCTAGTTTGAGGTTTAGTCATCATATCCTAGTCATGGTTCATAGACCTGAAGCTTTATTCTTAAATGACTTTGACTCTGACCAGAACCTAACGTCTTAAGGACTTAATGACTAAAACGAATGGACATACAGTATATGTACAGGCAGGAGAATCTGGGGAAAGAATGCAAGGGAGTCATAGGCCTCTCAGGCTAACAAAGCTGGCCTGGATTAAGCAGAATGCATACTAAAGAAATAAAGTTCATGTGCTTTTACATGAGTCCCTTCTCTTAGCCAATGGAGTCTATCAATGCGGTGGCGTCACTCAAACCCAAACATTTACAACTCAAACCTTTCTCTTACCAAGATGCACCTCTTCTTCAAGCTTGATTATACCACATTCTGATCCCAGAAGAGTCTCTGTTGCTTTCCTCAGTCTCACCAAAGATGCTTTCCTAGGAAGGAGTTGGAGATGGACTCAGAACAAGAATCAAACTATACACAAACGTATGTGTATATGTGTGTATGGAACATGTTGTCAGGGTCCTGACCAGAAACCAGAAACCAGACACCACTTGTGGGAACAGAACCCCAGAAAGTAGTTTCCAGGCTCTCGGCCTCACATAGAAAGGTGGTGGCTCAGGTAGTAAATGACCATCAACTGTGATTGGATGGCCATCAGCTGTGGCTAGTTGGCCGTCAGCTGTAACCAGTGAGCCATTGGCCACTAATATAACTGCTGTGGCTACGCTAGCAGAGAAATGGGGGCTAGCAAGGAGACGGTGGCTGAGCCTGCAAGCAGAGGAGTGAGGGTTGAGAATTGTGTGACTCCTGTTTCCTGTGTCTCTAACCCAGCCACCAGCGAGAGTATAGTGGTATGACTCCCCTACCTATGTCTCCGTGGGTGTTCCTTTTTGGCCTCACCATGTCCTGCGTTCTTATGTGAGGAGCGGGAGCAGAGACCCCGCCTGACTCCCCGCACAACCCCACTCTACAAATTGTTTTTTAAAAGAGAAGTTAGTACCAGGAATTGGTTAAGTAGGTGATGGAAAGATTAAGAAACCAGAGGAGAGTGAGGCACCTTGGAGATTAGCAACAGCAGGAAGCTGCTCCAGCCCTTGGGCTGGAGGGAGAGGAGAAGGCAGTGTTTCTGCAGCTCACGGACTGGTATTAAATGGCAGATACTGGAGTCACGGGGAAGATGCAGCTGTTGGCAGAGAACCTCCCAAGGCAGCAAGAAGAGAGAAATACCCTGGTTTCTTCTTTCTTCTCATCTTCCCACAGACCAAACCTGTTAGGGTATAGTTGATGACAAAGCCTGGAAACAGTCAGCAGGGCTCACCCTTTTGAGACCAGAAGGGAACAGCAGAAAGGGGAAGAAGGAGAGTGAGAGGAAAGATGACAACACTGGTGCATTATTTAGTGGAACACATCCATGTTCAATACGTGTTCATTTGTTTCTTCCAGTTTTCAGTTTCACTGATCTTTAGGTTCTTTATCTTACTACTAGGAGGTATAAAGAAAAGAACTTTTATAATATGCTCCAGGACCTTGACACAGGTCAGAAACTTTCTAAGAATATAAAGGGCTATTCTGCCTTGAATTTCTTGAAATGACCTGTTTAAATTGTCACTCTCTCAACTCCTGCATGTACTTCAATACTTTTCCCCAGTATCTCTCTCGTGCTTTGCCTCCCAAAGATCTTTTTTTTTCTATTTATAACTCATCTCTAAACCCTAAAGAAACAGAGACTTTTACCACTGATTCCACTTCCTCTAATTCTACTGCTGTCCTGTTTTACACGTACACATGCAAAATACTGGGTTTTGTTGGCAATACGAATTACATCCCCTTTTTGCCTGTTAGTTCTGAATACATTTAAAAAGTAGATACAGAAGTGAAGTAAGGAGCAAATATCAGCTGTACTGCTGGAAAAGCTAGATTGAAGAGCACAACTGGGACTCCTTTCCCTACTTTCACCAATTTGATAAATCAATCCTTCTTCTTGGGGGGTATTCAAATAATGACGTGGAGGGAGTGACCAGAATTAGTCCCCAGTGTTCCTTTCGGGGGAGTATAGGAGAAGGCCTCTCTGTAGAAATGAGAGAAGAAGGGTAATAGATGTTCTCATCAGTCAAATTACTTCCTACCTAAAATGTCAGTCAATCTGCTAAAACCGAATGGTGGGCCAGGTTAGCCCCATTGGTCATCAATTTGTATGTAATAAATCCCTGTCTTAAAAATGTGCAAATCAGGTATTCTTGATTAAAACTTTTTAAATCCTGATTAAAAGAGTTTAAAATTTTTCTTTAAAAATTTTTTGGCTTTAAAACTCAGTTTTACAAATATGATGCACTGTTATAAATGTTAACACCGTATAAAAAAAATACACTGTTGCACACAATATAATCAGTAACTCCAATTCAACACTCATAGAGTACACTCAGAGTATTGGAAGTATGATGAGGAACATTAAATCATTTCTGTTGTTGACGATATTTTCCTGAAAGAAAAGGTAAGTAACAAATGTCACAGCATGTGAACTCTATTTTATATGTCTAAATTCATTTCTTTTAGATTTAATATAAAGGTGAAAGTATTTGCCCACTAGATGGCGGCAAATTAAATCTTTTAAACAGTATCTCAGATAAAGTAGATGGGAAAGGATGTTCCAGTTAAATTGTCAGAGTAACAAGTGTAGACAGAAACCATGATTTGCAAAATGCACTGGCAAATCAGATAAACTATATCAACCAAATTGTGATCACAGACTATCTATATTGGTCCCCTAAAGTCAAACTCTTTTAACACCAATTTATTTGGACCACTGTGTTCTAAGATAATACCACAGACAAACTGATCCAACAGTAACTGCCCACAGTCTTATGAGTTCTGAAAATGCAATCACTGACAGAGACTGCGTAACTTACAGATTCTGACCAATGTTTGCCAAAACCACCCCATGACTAACCCTAGCACCCCAAATCCTTTCAGTAACCTTTCCTAACTCCCTCCTTTGGTATTCATTCTCTCTTGCTGCAGTTAGACTTGTAGAGTTGTTCCTAGTGGACGTGGAGGTGCTCTTAAAGCTGGATGTGCTTTAATACATCAATGAGATATGCTATATTCAAACTTATTAAGGAATTATTTTCAAATTTTCTTATAATATTGAAATAGATTTATTTCAGGTAATATAAGTCAAGTCAAATGTTATCAACAGTACAAAAGCAAACCATCAACTATACATACTGACAAAGACACTCTCCTTGACCAAACTTTAGACAAGTCTTTCTGAACCCTCTTTTCAACTAGTTGAAACCAGTCTTAGCAAAAAATCCTGCTAAGTCATCATCATCCCCCCACCCTGGGTATCTGATCAAGTTCTTCATCCCCAACTTTGATGTGTAAGTCGTTGGCCTGTCCTTAGCAAGCATCTTGTTAGCAAGAATCTGCCTACTTTTGATGTCTCCTCCTGGTTATTTTCCATCTATTGACACCCTTAATCTGCTCTTTGGCCATAAATACCCATTTGTCTTTGTTGTGTTTGGAGTTAAGGACAATTTCTCACCCCTATTGCAATAGTCTTAAATAAAGTTTTTCTTATCATTTTAACAATTGTGAGAATAGTTTCTCTTTAATAATAGATGTTTTTTTATTTTTTACTTGTTTTTAAAACTTTAACATGTAACCTAACAATCATTCTGAATGGCTTTAAATGTGAAGTTAATTTTAAAGTGCCTTATTTCTAACAGGAATACATTCTTACAGGTCTTCTTCTTCACCATCTGTCTTTTCAATCAGCTGTATATTACTTCATTTGTTGATGACCTAAATGATCTTCTAGTGTCTTCAATTCTAGTACATTCAGTCATCTTGCACACTGACTTCTTAAGCTTCACTGGTTAACTAGTAAAATTTACTTCATGTTTATTTCAACAACAGTCTTTAGTTGAAAGACTTCAGTTCTCTCAGATACTTCTGGGTGACCCTTATTTCTGCCAAGATGTCAATTATTGAGTCACTGCTGGATATCTACATATTTATCTTTTATTCCAGCTCCTTCCCTTTTAGCATTGTTTGTCGTCTATAAAGCTACTTCAGAAAGGTTTAAAACTTGTTTCAGCTTTTAGCTTTCTTTTGTGTGTCTTAAACCTTACCTCTATTGTACCTCACAGCAAACATAGATTTAGGCAGTTATGCTCTTGCAAACGTTATTAATTATTTGATTCTATCAGTTCGTTAAGGATAATCTCAAGTTTTGCCTTCTCTCCATAGCCTTCTATGAGAACATCTGCTAATATTTTCCCCCTCAGTTGAGTCAACATCTACCCATTGGTTGAGGGTCTAACTTGTAGAGGGCTACGCATAATAGGTACTTTTTAATATATAAGTTTATGATTCTAATAATTTAATAATTATCATTGAATATTTACTATATGCCAGGAACAGTGCTAGACACTTTTAGTATATTACTTCTAATCCGCACAATAATCTTTCAAGTAGTTTATTATCATCCTCATTTTACAAATGAAGAACTAAGGGTCAGAATGTGCAGAAGACTCACCCCAAATCGCATAATAACTAAGCAGAAGAGTTGGCTACAAAGTCCATGTTTCATTCACTATACATCATGCTTCCTTCATGCACTTTCTCTTTGTTTCTCTCTGGGTTTTAAAATTATTTAGCATTTCATTTATCCAGTGGTTAGACTTATAATCTTAAGAAACTAAAGAGACTCATGGAAAGCCAAAAAAATCAAGTAAAATAAAACATCTGTAATCATTGACAAAAGTAGTACTTACAGCACTCACATTTTAAATATTTTTCATAGTAGATTGCAGTAATTTTCAGCACAAAACCTGGGATCTTGTTTTTTGTGTGGAATATGTAATAAGTTTGACTACACGATTATGGGAGATGGTATATTCGAAACTGTAGCAAAAATAACTACTCTCAGGAAGCAAGAATCATTTTTCAGGGTAGTTAAACAAACAAGGGCCATTTACTAAAGGCTCACAGTTCTATATTCCTTAATAGTTGAGGTCATTCCCATGTTAAACTACATTAAGTTGTACTATCATGTTGTTTATTTGTTTTATTGACTCATTTGTTAAAGAGAGTTACATGAATTACCCTCACTAGTTTACTTTAATGAGTAGTTCATCCTATATACATATTTAGATGTTTTAGCTTAAATTGATATTATGTGGAGACTACTTAACAGCACCTCATAAACATTTATTGTTTAACTCAAGCTGGTCTCTTGAAATAGCATAAGCTCTTTGAATCTTTAAAAGTGTAAATATTAAAATCATTTTGCATGTTTTCTAGAAGTTAACAAGTGGCTATTACATAACTTTTCAATATAGGCATTGAAATATAGCTACCAACTAAAGTAATCCCTGGTAAATTTAGCAATCTAAGAGTTAGGTTTTTTTCAAATTTAGCATTTCCCAAATTAGCATGTGTTTTATAACTCTAATCTATAATTTCTATGAAAGGCTGCTTTAAACCATAGATCTGTCTTTCAAGAAAATACATATGAAAATGCTTGGTTTAGTATTGTCAGAGAAAAAAATTGGAAACAAGCCAATACCATCAATATGGAAGTGGTTAAATAAATTGTGGTTAATTCATGTGATGGAATTCAACATAGACATTTTTTCTTCATATAAAGATGGCAAACATGGATTGCTAAATGTGATGTTAAGTAAGGTTAAATGTGCAAGGCAGAAAAAGATCCACTATTTCTTCTTAAATATTTAGACTACAATTCTTGTAGCTAGATGGTGGTGCCCTCTATTGTGTAATAAAAACTCCGTGGTTAGACATTTCTGCAATCTCTTTAATGCTAAGATTTAAAAAGAGACAACTTAGTCATTGATCTTGACTTTAAAAAACAAACATATTATAAAAATGGAAAAAAAAAGTTTATAGTAAAACATAAAAGATATTGAACACCAAGGCATCAGTTAAGTAATTAGTAACTAAAAGACTTGTTATTAATTCTGTGATTTAACAAATTCTAATCCCAAAATAACTTACATGCTTAACTTTCTTAGAATTGAAAAGGAACCTCTGTAATTAATTGCATTCTCCTTTATGGGAACCACCAGCTACATGTGGCTATTGAGCACTTGAAATGTGGACAGTCCAAATTCAGATGCATTGTGAGTGTAAAATGCACTTTAAATACTGAAGATTAAATAGGAATAAAAGAATGTAAAATAGCTCATTAAAAAATAATGATTTTAGAACATCGATTACATGTTGAAATTATAATATTTTGGACATATTAGGTTAAATAAAATACAGTATTAAATTAATTTTACCTGTTTCGTTTTATTTTTATGGTGGGTACTAGAAAATTTTAAATTATTTATTTGCTGACTTTTTATTGCTACTGGACAATACTGCTGAATAACTTGTTTCTTAGAGACTTAGAAACTTCAAACGTCTTATTTCTGGCTCAAACTAAAAGATTTGTGAAGAACCACTTATTACTTCTTTTTTTACTCCCTTTTGGACTTTGAAAAAATGATGTAATCAGAACAACAACCATAAAAAAGACAAATTTACATGGGCAAAACTTCCCCTGGGGGATCTGCATCTTTCCCTGGGGTTGCTGTTATGTTAGTAAACAACACTACAGGTGTGGCTGTCCTGACCTTCGAGCTCATGCTCTCTCTTACTGTGCAAAGGGCATTAGTAGTTTATGACTGTCACCTGCTACTTCCTGGAGTGATTTCTAGACTTTCATTTTTAAGGGGATAATTTTTTCCTCCATGTATATTTTAAACATCATTGGGTATTTAAAATATGATTATATGGCCATTAGTTGTCCCCTTGCATAAATAATTACTCAAATAATCATGGAAGGAAGACACAGGTCCATAAGGAACAAATCAGAATCAGAGGAAGGGAGACAATCTCTCCATTTTCTTTATAAGGTACTAGTATTACCTAAGTAAGTCATGCAGTTCAGAATCTAGAAATACGCAGATGTTAAAGGGTAAAATGTTATAGCTTGGAAGTCTAATATTTCTAGCTAAAATTAGTTCTTATAAAATCTGCTGTTCATAGAACGTTCTTTGTTCTCTGCATAGTTTTCCCAGGGTAAACCAAATCAAGGACATTTCTCTGGTTTTATCCTCACCTCAGTAACATGCTCAAATATGCTAAAACTTTCCCTATTACTAATAGTTTCCATGGGTGGGTAACTATAGGGAGTGGGCAGACCAGGAAAAGAGCAACTGCCCTGAAGAACAAAGAGGCTTAGCATTTTATCAGCATGTTCAAGATTTAGGGGTGGTGTTACAGGTATTCCCAAGGCAGGTTTTCACCACTACTCCTTCCCATCAGGAGGTGGGCTTCCCTTGTCCATATTTGGCCCTTGTCAGAACTGTCATGGCTGCATGGTGTGGTGATTTTTCCCTGCCCACAATAGTATTATAATCCATTACAATTTGAGGGGCAAGATGGCCTCATGAGTCACCAAAATCTATTTCTAGCTGGTCTGGTAGCTGCACCTTTTCTTAAGAATGATCTCATCTCCTCTTTGTCTCCTTTCATATCCTCCTTCCTTTCCTCCCCCCTCTCTCACCGCAGCCCTATTCTTACTGCATATGGTAACATTCCTACTTCTGTAGGGTAATACACCAGGGGTGCCAGAAAAATGTATACACACGACTTGTGTTCATCTTATGTTATCAGTATATATTGAGTATTACAATTTTATTACAGTTTTCTCCTTTCTTAAAATGTGTATACATCTTTTTGGCACCCTCTGTATTTGACAAACTAGGTCTCTTAATACAGGTGAAATTACATTTCCACTCTGCTAAGTATAGAATTCTGTTGAGGCAAATTCAGGCCTCATGTCAGTGGTGGGGTCTGTGGGACCCCCTTCCCTAGCAATTCTCAGTGATTCCCCCCCCCCCCCCCCCCCCCCCCCCGATCTAGAGCTGGGTTGTTTTTGATAACACAATGTCTAATTCATGGGAGGAAAGATAGTTTCAATTTTCCTGGAATGTCACCCTCCTGACATATGCGTACATAGCCTGAATAATTTATATTTTGCCTAAGAAAAGAAAACCAATAAAAAGTTACATTTTTATATAAACAACACATACACTTAATATCCTGCTACTATTCTACATTCTTTCTTTTCAGTTAAGATTTTTGTACCTGGGTAAGTAAATCACACTCTAGGTCCCATTTCCCCTATTTAGGGAGGAAAATAATAATCCTTTCTGTTCTTGGCTAGAGAGAGAGTTTCTAGGACAATGATTTCTATGTGTAAAACACTGCACTTAGGCGCATTCATCGGGACATTGTTTTATGATCATTGCTGGTTTCTCCAAATGTTGTAGAAGTGTGTTTTTCACGTCTTCTGATTTCTCTTTCTCCTTCAACAATTTTCTGGTTGTTTCTAGTGAGATTATTCAGTTAAAAAAGCAAACAAACAAACAAACAAAAACCACCACTACTATAAAGTAATTTTGGGGAAGTTGGGGGACGGTTCCACTGTGCCATCGTTGCATATTTCTCTTTCTTTACTTGCTAATGAGAAAAGTATTAAATTTGACGCCATTAGACTCACTCTGGTGCTTCCTGTATTAACAGTTATCAGAATCTACTAGTACTAGCTGTTTTATTTTCCTCCCCATCCCCCACGTAGAAGCAAAGAGGAAACAGCCTTGGAAGTTCTCTCAGAGCAACTGTCAACCTCCTAGCGGGGACATTTGCCTCCTGCCAAGAAGAGACACGCTCGCTCTGGAAGCGTGGGCTGCAGGCACCAGTTCCCCGATATCTACGCCCGGGCGGCTGGTGGGTTGGCGCAGGCTGCGTTGCGCCTGGGAGCCACAGGCCAAGCAACCCGCAGCAGCCTGAATCACGCTCCAGCCTCTGCAGGTGCCCTTGGGCCATGCAGGGAACCCTAGCAAAAGTAGAGCCCCGGGCCGCAAGGGCCCAGCATACTGTGGCCTATGTGCCTGGGGAGAAAAGGAAGTCCAGGAAAAAACCCTGGTACTTAAGGATGGTTCCAGCTAGCCTGATCAGGTTCCGCAATGCCCACAAAAAGAAAAGAGGCAAGGCTGGGGTCGTAATCCCCATAATCCAGAAGCCCCAAGAGGGGTATGAAAATTTGGAGGGGCCTTGTGGTTTGGGCTCTATAGTCATTCCCAGCTTTCAGCGTTTTAATAACATCCACTGCTTCCTGATTTTCTACTGCACCCTGGTATTCTCTCAAGGTGAGCCTGAAGGGGTGGGGTGGTGGTGGTGTAGTTCTGATGAGGGCAGCAGGGGACCCTCCCAGTGGTTGCCCAGGTGGGGGAGGCCAGAGAGAGACCAGGCGGCACAATTTGAGGCAGCTGTACTCTCTAACATTCTCAGGTTAAACGGGCTGCCATCTTGGGTTTGGGCTCCTGTGATTGCTTTAATTTATCAAGCACCTGATTGACAGTTACCCTTCACAGTGTGAGTGATAGGAGCCTGGCCTCCAGATAGCCACCTGGAGGGAGTGGTGTTGAGTCATTGATGTTGTTTGGTCACCAACCCTGAGAAATTCAGGGTTAAATCACTTGGGGATTAAATAAAGTTGGAAACAGTGTCTGTGACCACCAGGTTACTTCTGCTTCTGCCCAGTTTTAAGCCTTACTGGTCAAGCCATTTCCTGCTTGGATCTTGTTTCTTAATGTGTGAATTGAAGAGGTAGAGTGGGACCTCAGACAATGTATATCAGACAATCCAAACACACAGTTTGAAGAAGAATGTGAATTTGATGCCTTTAGAGGGGTCATGCATTCTCTACTTTGCCAAGGCCCCTCAACCACTGCCATTACAGCCAGCTTCTTTACTAGCCTGTTTAACTGATGGCATTGGAGTTGCCAAGCATGGTCTCTTTTTGCTCTAAAATACTATGTCTAAAGTGCAGTAAAAAAAAAGCTAAATGTGATAAGAGGAACATATAAGAGGAGCAAATACATAGTCATCAGTTTATTTTTCTGGAGATCATCAAAGAAGTTTCTCGGAGGAAGAGGCATTTGAATTATGCCTTGATAAATAGGTACAGTTCTGACAGCTGGGGATGTAGTTAAGGGATGTTTATTGAATAAGGAGATGAAAAAATGAATAGTGTTTTGATAAACACTCATACAGAAAAGCCTTGTTTCAGAATGGTGAGTGACAAGTTTGGCTGGATGATGGTTCACCTAAGCACCAATAAAGGTAATTATATTTATCTTATTTATTGTCTCCCCCAAGACCTAAAATAGTGATTCAGGCAGAAAGAACACTCAATAAAAAGGTACTGAATGCATAAATGAATAACAAAGACGGAAAAGACAAATTGTGGCCGCATTATGAATGTCTTTAAATACCAGACTGAGAATTTTGAAAGGATACTAAAAAGTGTTTACATCCCACCAATGTCCTGGGTGATGAGTAAGGTGCTCTACAGGCATTATCTCATTTGATATCGTCTCCTCATTCAGTGGGTAATGAGGAGATAGAGAAGGGTTTTCAACAAGTGCTTGGCAGTGAAAGGTTTTAGCTCCACTTTGTTAACTGACATCATACAGGTCATTTGGGTATAATATTGTGTCTTAATAATATTCCTAAAAATGGTGTATCTCTTATCTATTTATCAGTTGATATAATTTATTATTTAGTATTACATTTTAAGCAATTTTGAGATAATTCCCAACATATGGAAACTATGCAAAGGCAATGCAAAGAATTCCTGAGTCCCTTTCACCCAGATTCTCTAGATGTATTTTTCAGTTGTTTTTATATTTTGTGTAATAGTTGTTTACATTTGTTCCTTCACCTTTTCTTTCCCGAGACATATAGATTTTTTTTTTCAGACATGGTGCCCCATTATTGCTAAATACTCCAGTGTGCATTTTCCCAAAGTGAGGACACTCCTATATAACCACCATTCAACCCTCCTAATCAGGACTATCTCTGCAACACTACCATTAAATTAGGAATTGGAGGCCCCACTCAGACTTTGCCAACTGTCTCAATAGTGTCTCCTTTTCCTTTTTGATCCAAAATTCTATCCAGGGTCACATGTTGCATTTAGTTGTCATATTTTAGACTTTGTAAATCTGAAACACTTCCTCATTTTCCTTAAAGTCTTAAGACATGTGGGTTTTTCATTCTGTATGTTGAACTTCAATCTGGGAGGGTATGTTTGATGTTTTTTTATGATCAGACTCAGGCCATACCTGCCTGCCCTGCCTATCTGCTTACACCTTATCTCCCTCTCCGCCCCACCCCCAATTTGTGGTTTACCTTTTCATTTTTTCACCTCTGTTTTTTTGATTAAAAAAGTATTCAGTTTTGTTGAAGCTCAATTTAATTTTTTAATGATTCATTCTTTTTTGTTTTTTATCAAAAAAAGTATTGCCTAAGTCAGTGTCACAATGATTTTCTGCTTTGTTGTCTTCTAAAAGTTGTATTGTTTAGCTTTTATGTTTAGGTCTCATCCATTTTAAATGAATTTTTGTGTATGGAAAGGCTCAAGGTTAATTTTTTTCCGTATAAAACCTTTATTCTATCATAATTAATGAAAAGACTATCTTTTATTCCATTGAATTACCTTGGCACTTTTGTTGAAATTTTGATCTCTAAGTCTATTTCTAGCCTCTGTATTCTTTTTCATTGACCTAATATATCTATACTTATGCAAATATTATATTGCATTGGCTACTGTGGCTTTATTATATGTATTGAAATCAGGTGTTCTTATTTATTTATTTTATTAAATTTATTGGTGTGACATTGGTTGGTAAAATTATATAGGTTTCAAGTGTACAATTCTATAATACATCATCTATATATTGTATTGTGTGTCCACTACCCAAAGACAAATCTCCCTCCACCACCATATATTTGAACCCCTTTCCCCTCTTCTACCATCTCCACTTCCCCGTTACCCTCTGGTAACCACTAAACTGCAGTGTGTGTCTATGAGTGTTTGTTTGTTTGTCTTGTCATTGTTCCTTTCAGTTTCATATCTGACATATGAGTGAAATCATATAGTTCTTGACTTTATCTGTCTGACTTATTTTGGTTAGCATGATAATCTCAAGATCCATCCGTGCTGTCACAAATGGCAGTATTTCATCTTTTCTTATGGCTGAGTAATATTCCAATGTGTATATATACCACATCTTCTTTATCCAGTCATCTATCATAGGAAACTTCAGTTGCTTCTGTGTCTTGGCCACCGTGAATAATGCTGTAGTGAACATAAGGGTACATATATCTTTATGGAAAAATGTTTTCAAATGCTTTGGGTAGATATCCAGAAGAGGGACTGCTGGGTCATATGGTAATTCTATTCTTAATTTTTTGAGGCGTTCCTCAAAAAGTTCTGTGTTCCTTAGTGGCTGTACCAATTTACATTTCCACCTGCAGTGTATGAGGGTTACTTTTTCTCCATAACCTCTCCAACACTTGTTATTGTCTTGTTGATAATAGCCATTCTAACCAGTGTGGCTTTGATTTGCATTTCCCTAATAGCTAGTGAAGTTGAGCATCTTTTCATATACCTGTTAGCCATTTGTATGTCTTTTTGGGAGACGTGTCTGTTCATGTCCGCTGCCCATTTTTTAATTGGATTATTTCTTTGTTTGTTGTTGAGTTGTATGAATTCTTTATATATTTTGGATATTAGCCCATTATCAGAGGTGTTATTTGCAAATATCTTGTCCCATTTGGTTGGTTGCTTGTTTGTTTTGTCGATGGTTTCTTTTGCTGTGCTGAAGCTTTTAAATTTGATATAGTCCCATTCATTCATTTTTGCTTTTACTTCCCTTGCTTTTGAGGTCAAATTCATAAAATTCCCTCTAAGACCAAGGTCCATAAGTTTAGTACCTATGTTTTCTTCTGTGCAGTTTATTGTTTCAGGTCTTATGTTTAGATCTTTGCTCCATTTTGAGTTAATTTTTGTGACAGGTGAGAAATAGTCTAGTTTCAGCCTTTTACATGTGGCTTTCCAATTTTCCCAGCACCATTTATTGAAGAGGCTTTCTTTTCTCCATTGTATGTTTTTGGCTCCTTTCTCAAAAATTACATGCCCATATATGTGTGGGTTTATTTCTGCATTCTCAATTTGGTTCCATTGGTCTGTGTGTTTATTTTTCTGCCAATACCATGTTGTTTTGATTATTGTCATTTTATAGTATAATTTGAAGTCAGAGAGTATGATACCTCTGACCTTGTTCTTTTTTCTCAGGATTGCTTTGGCTATTTGGGGTCTTTTGTGATTTCATACAAACCTGATAGTTTTGTTGTTGTTCTATTTCTTTAAAAAACATGCTATTAGGATTTTGATGCAGCTTGCATTAAATCTGTATATTGCTTTGGGTAATATGGCCATTTTAACTATGTTGATTCTTCCAGACCATGAACATGGAATATCTTTCCATTTCTTTGTGTCTTCTTCAGTTTTTAAAATAATATCATGTAGTTTTCAAGATATATCTTGTAGTTTTCAAGCATAGGTTCAGGTCTTCTTCTGACTTTGTTCTTTTTAAAAAAGTTGTTTTGGTTACTCTAGATTCTTTGCCTTTGTACATTAATTTTAGAACTAATTTGTTATTTTGTATAAAAAGTTACTGGAATTTTAATTGGGATTTCTTTGATTGTATAGATTTGGAGAAAATTGACATCTATACAATATTGAATGTTTTGACCATAGTATATCTCTTTGTCTATTTAGTTCTTCTATCCTTCTACTTTGTTAAATTAATTTGTTAGTCATAGGAGCCTCTTGGCTGATTCCTTAGGATTTTTTAGATAAATGAGCATGTCATCTCTGAATCAGGACAGTTTTACTTTTTCCTTCCCAATTTGTATGCTTTTTTTCTTCTTCTTGTTTTGTTATACTGATTAGGACCTCCAATGCAATAGTGAATAGAAATTCCAAAAAGAGAAGTTCATTTGTTTTTCCTGATTTTAGACAGAAATCGTTTAACCTTTCAGAATTAAATGTTAACTATGGATTTTTTTTGTAGATGCCTTTTATCAGTTTGCAGATGTTCCCTTTTATCCTTAGTTGGTTGAGAATTTTTATCACACATTGGTGTTGAATTTTGCCAATTGTCTTTTTCCTGTATCTATTGAGACCATTATATTCCTTTTCTTATTTATTCTATTAACATTATATATTGCATTCTTTTATTTTGGGGCATTTAGCCAACCTTGCATTCCTGGGGTAAACTCTTATTACTGGATTATTATCTTTTTTATATATTGCTGGATTCAATTTTCCAAAATTCTGTTGTGCCCTCTTTAGGAAGGCCTGGATTTTAGCCCTTGAGTACTCAATCTTAGCTCTAGGGAAAGTGGCTGTTCCTTATACTGGCTATTTCTACATTCTTAGCTTTCTCTTTATTTCTTACTAGCTAATCATCTGTTACTTTAGTCCCCTGTTATAGCTAATAATTCTTTATATCAAATGATCCTTGTTCAAATTACTGTGTAGTTTCCTTCTGCTGATTGGATCTAGACTATTATTGGTATCAGGAGTAGTCTCAGAACATATCCCCATTAAGATGGGATTTAGGATTGGTTTTATTATGCCTTTAATCATGAGTGAAGTGCTGAGCTCTTTGCCAGTGGGAAATGGATAGCAGTTCTTGGCAGGCAGGTTGCATCAGAATTCACCACGCTATCACCTGTGCTCAACTGGGATGAAGTACCAACTGAAGCATGTACCTGAAAGCCCGAGTGCCTGCTGCACTTTACTTATGGTAGCAACGATTTCTATGAGGACTCTGGTGTTGAGTGGAATATTTTCAGTGCCCTTAGACTCTTATGAAGAGAAATGACAAACTTAGGCCTCAACTCTCGGCTCAAGTCATGGTCTGAAAATTCAAGAACTCCCATCAAAGCCCTAATGTAAGCTCTCTCTTTCTTTGTTTTCCACTGTAGAGCTGATATTTCTGGAAGTCATACAAAATTTAAACGCATGGGTTGATGAGTTATAATGATGGTTGAATTCATAATCTCATCATGTTTGCCATGTAACTTCCCCTCTCTTATGTATCCAAGAAGAGTGGTTAATTTTTCGGTCTGTTCAGTTTGTTATTTGGTAGGACAGAGTGGTAACTTCCAAGCTCCTTACAAGTGAAGCTGGAACTGTATATAACCTTTGGTGTGGACATATATCTTTGTTTCTTTGGATTTTATACGTAGGAGTAGAATTGCTGGGTCATATGAAACTATTATTAACTTTAAAATTATGCTGTAGGTTTTTCCATATATGTACTTTATCAATTTAAGGAAGTTGCCTTCTATTCCTAGTTCATTGAGTATTTTTATTCTGAAATTGTGTTGGCTTTTGTCAAATGCTTTTTCTACATTCTGATATTCATGTGGTTTTTGTCCTTTATTATAGTAATATAGTGAATTAAATTGATTTATTTTCATATGTTGGAATGAAATTAAGGAGGTCTATGGCCTTGCACATTTATTTTTTGAGAAATATTCAAAATAATCATAAATAAAGACTATTTGAAGAGTTTTGTCAAAGAAAGATTCTCTGAATGGAGAATTTTGGCTAAAATATTTGATTACAAAAACTGAACTGAAACATTATTTAGTAGTGTTTTCTTTAAATTGACTAGACACATATTTATAGAGAGTGTTTTCTTAATTAAAATATTATGATATACAATGAAGAGTCATTAGAAGCCTAAAAACTTCAAATTTATTAACTGTTATGTTGGAGGTCTCTAAGACCTCACTCAGACTGAATGTGTCACTGGAAGGATTCAGGAATCAGAGAAAGATGTTATACTCATGATTACAATTTGTTAGAGTGAACGGATACAGCAAAGGGAAAATCAGCAAAGGGAAAAACCCAATGGGACAAAGTCTAGAAGCAATCAGGTCCAAGCTTTCACGTGTCCTGTCCCAGTGGAGTCACATGGGCGTGTTTGATTCTTCAAGCAACAGTGTGTGATAACACATGCTAAGAGTTGCCAACCAAAGAAGCTCACAGGCTTTTTTTTTGGGGGGTGGGGTGGAGAAGGGGGAGTCCCTTAGACATGTAGCATCTGTGTGATTGACCTCAGCTACTGAGACTCCATTACCCTCCTCTCTACAAGCACAACAAGAAAGGTGTTCACCATAAGTAATGTTGTTACCGAAAACCAATCAAATGGATACAGCGTGGCCGCAGGTCTCAAGCATACAAAGCGTCCACCTCAAATCACCTTGTTAGTTTAAATTATCTGATCCAAGTGGTACTGTGTGGTCCAAGGCTTCAGGCATATAATAGCACTCTTATCAGGCAGAATATTCAAGAGCTCAAAGGAGCCAACCAAAGGCTAGTCTTGAAGACAGGTCTTTTTTGAGCCACCAAGGCCTGCTGAGTTAAGCCTTTGCTGCAAAACTATAAAAAAAACTTTGATGAATTGCAGCAAATTTCATGAGAATTCGAAATAAGATCGCATTAAAAATATATTATTTAGAAAAACATCCATAACATTTTATTAAAGATAACCATGGCTAAGAAATAGGTTAAAGTATATGTGTATCAAAAATAATATTCCTTTTAAAAATGTTATGATACAGAAATATAAAGATGTTTGAAAGTTGTTGACTAAACTTTTAGCTTCACCAATGTAACAAATCTAATTTGTCTGTAAATTACCCAAGTCATATACTTTTTGATACAGTCCTCCATACCAAGTGTTGAACCAGGAAAAAACAAAGAAACCAACCATCAAAGATGGGAACCTGGAATTGTTTATCCTACCTGATTGGGCTTGAAAGGAACAAAAACAATATTTGTACCTGTGGAAAATGGTACACTGGAAGTCCATGGCATGTAGTGACAAAAAAAGTTATTTAAAATGTTACCTGAGATAAAATTCTTACTGAAGGCAAGACTGTGGGAGACCAACAGCTTCTGCAATTAACTCCTGTGGTGGACCTTTAGACTAGAGATTCTGGGGTTGACTTACTGCTTCTGACTGCACTGGAAAGTTTACAGAAAGACAACGAGAAGTTTAGGGCATGATTAGAAAATGTGTGAGCTTCTCTGATGGCTGTATGAGAATCTATCACTTTTAGCCATTCACCATTGTAGAATTACAACACAAGTTGAATTCACAGATTCACTAGATCATAGAAGTGAGACTTGGGGCTTTGATTGGAACCCTGAGAATTGGGATAAAGGCATTCGGGTGGAATTCAGTGAATCTGAGAACTAGCAACCCTGAAATCCCAAATCTCTTTTCCCAGTAGGAACAAGTATTCCTCTAGTGTCTGAACAAAAAGCAATTCTCTGCTTGAAAACACTACATTTACCTCTCCTGAGTTAAAGGAATGTAAATTACCCTCAGACCCACCCCACCACTCCTATTGCTGCCAGACTCAAAACTAGAATCAGATACCAGCCTTCTCAGAATGACTAATATAAAGTCTGTCCTGATAATGTTGTACACCAAAAATTTGCCTGCCACCTTCAGTGATGTCTTTAGGGACCAGTTGGTTTGGAGTGTGTAGGGCTGCCTCTTCCAAAATGGAGGAAAAGTTTCTTCATTTGTACCATTCACTACTAAGAAAGAAACATAATCTTTGGTGCCACCTGTGGTTTTTTGAAAGTGGAAATATGTTGTGGTAGCATTATAGTCCAACTCTGGAAGCCCTGAAAATAGAGGAAAAGGGAAATCCTCCCAGTGGGAAGAACATTGAGCAGTGCATCTAATTATCCGCATTCCCTAGATACCATGCTGCCATTGCCTAATGAATTGACCATTTGGTGACTAGGAGGGCTGGGTAAGTGGTATGTCTGTCTGAATGGGCAGAGTTATCTTATGGAAATGTTCACCAAAAAAATCCATTGCAGCGGAAACTCTTAATAATGTGGTAGATAGGTAACCTGAGAATATTAGCCAGCTTCTTTCCCCAGCCATTGTATGCCTTGTTCAATGGGTTCATGTTTATAGTGACAATTGCATCAAGGGTGGAGGTTATACAAGAGGTGAATGCATAGATTTATCTTCACCAGAGCTGATCTGGCTATTGCACTGCTGAGTGCCTGACCTGCCACCAGGGAAAGTCAACACAATCCAGGAAATAGTTCCATTCCCAGAAATCAATCATCTACCTGGAGACCAAGTTGATTATTATACTGTCTGCTTCTATTATGGAGTGGGCAATAATTTCTTCTCACTGAACTGGATATTTGCTTTGGATATGGGTTCTTTTATAGTTATGGTTCTGTCAGAGCAATTATACTTGGACTTAATGAATACCTTGTACACCATCATGATCATCTTATTTATGATCACATTGCTTTTAATGAAGGAATTCATTTTATAGCAAAAGAAGTACATCAGGAAGTTCATGTTCCTAGAATTCACTGATTTATATCTCAATAACAGAAACTCTTGGCCTTCTAGGTAATTATAGTATCCTATTGAAGACTCAGGTAAGGCTCCAGCCAGAAGACAACAATAAAAAAGTTTGCGGTGCTGTCCTGTAGGGTGAAATACACGCTCTGAAATAGCAACTTATATACAGAGGGCGCCCAAAAAAATGTATGGACATTTTAAGAAAGGCAAACTGTGTTAAAATTATGCTGATAGTATCCATTTTGGCACTTCTTGTAATTGCAGAAGTCAAACATGTCTTGTATTCATCTTTTGTTATTGGTATATGTTGAATATTAAAATTTTAATGCAATTTTTTTCTTAAAATTTGTATCCATTTTTTTGAGGGGGGACCCTCTATATATTATGTGAAGTCAAGAGGAAGAAGGAGTGAGTAGTGGAAGAAGGAAGTTATAAATATCAACTGTGTCTCGTAACCATTTAAAAAAATAACATCTGTGGCAACTATGCATTTTTCTTTCTTGTTTGTTTTATGTGTATTCCAATTGTTTCGTTTGTTCTCATTCTCTTTCCCTTACTATTTTATAAAAGAGTATTGTGGGCGATACTTTACAACTTCATCTCTAGGTGACAGAATATTCCTGAGTTAGAAGGGGACCTAATACCCCAACCTTAGAAATGGACACAGTTACTGAGAGGACATTTCTTACCATCCTTCTTGGCCACATCTAAAATGAGAGTTGAAAAAACTTCTCTTGGATGCAGAAAGTTTTCATATTTTGTTTCCTGCTGCTCTTGGTCTATTAAACTGTTGTGGTTCTAAGTAGGGTTTATGGTGTCTTTTGCAGTACGACTCCCTCACAAATCTAGTTAGGCCTATGATATGTTTGCTTAATTATTTATACCTTTTATACCTTTTTATACCATGTATACATTTGAAATTTAGTTTTTATGTTAAAGAAAATCCATTCCGGTTTGTGATTGAACTAGAGGAAGGATTAACATTAGGTTAAGATGGGTATGATGACTGATTGGACTGTGTGCCTCCTATGTGTCACCTTTTTTTTTTTTTTTGGAAAGTGAGAAGGTCTTTGTTTGCAAGAATAATTGAAACATGTTAGGCAGGAGCATGATGATGTTCCTATTAATTTGGTTTGGCAGTTTAAATATGGGAAGAAGGGTGAAAATGTACCCTGAGCAGTCTGGAAGCTGCACTTTGCAAGTTATTTGTTGGCCATAAACTGCATTGTTCCCCTTCTGGACTCATTCCTGTTTGCGAGCTCCGTCAACAGCCACAGTGGGTGATGAAGCAGCACAGGACTGGTGGTCTCTGGCTCTGGTAACTGCAAGGGCAGCAGAAGCAGCAGGTGATTGTGAACTAGCTCTCACAGCATGAGCAGGAGTGTGGGTCCTGGCTTCCTGCCAGGGGTAGTGAGTGCAGGTCCAACAGCTTTGGTAAGGTGGGTTCTAATTAGTAACTATTTTCCCTTTCCAATCCAACAAATGTATTACTTTGTAACCATCTGCTATATCTTTCGTTTGTTTGTTTCAAACATTTAATATGCTTATTTTTCCCCCCAGTTAGATGCCCATGGAAATGTGCATGTGTGATACCAATATAGACAAAGAATTGTCTATATTATTCAAGGATGTATACATTGTCAAAAAAATATTAAGGCTCGGAAATGGTAAACTTCAAGTGTAGGATATGGGTTATGAGGGATAGAAAAGAATGTTTGGGGGTAGTACATGTTGGGCTTCAACTGTTTTGAAAATGTCTTATTTTCTGTTCTGGATGGTAGATAAACAAGTATTTATTAGATTGCTATTTATTTTTTATAATTGAAATATAATACATTGAAGATTAGTACTGAGATGATTAAAAAGATCAGATTCTTTAGTAAATTACTTGTGAATATAGCCGTTTAAAAAATAACTACAGTAATTCAATTAGCAAATATTTTAGAGAGGTTAAGGCCTGTTAAAGTTTTAGGAAAGAAATCATTATGTGCTTATAAATCTTAAACATTCAGAATAATGTAAAATAAACTTAATCCACTGTGAATTAAGTGTTCTTTTGTAATGATTATAATGGTGATCTATTTTGTCTTTTAAAATGTATATCATTGCTTTCTTTTTTCTTTTTACATTTTAGGTATTGTGTTTGGTCTTGTAGATCTCAACATTGACACGTTTTGGAGGAACAGTCGTCTGAAAACCATTGAGAGTGTGGTGTTGTCATTGAGTTATGATATTTCGTCTTGCCTGGTAGTAGGGTTTATATCATTCTATGGAGGGAGAGGAAACATTCCAAAATGGATTACAGCTTCCTCCTTTTTAATAGGATTTGGATCTCTTTTATTTGCTTTTCCATTCTTTCGTGGTAAAAATTACCAATTTACTGTAGAAATCGAAGGTAAGATTTTAAAAATACTGTCATACGTCAAATCATTATTCATTTAAACCATTGGCTCTAGGAACTTAAAATAGACTGTGATACTTGTCTGTCTGTACATTGATCCATCTGTGTCTATTTCTATGATCAAGTTTGTTAAGATAATTAAATGTTGCTCCCTAGTCACTTACATGTCATTTTCTTATCTTCTCATGATCATATACCCTTTCACGTAAGAGATGGGGATAACTGAAACACGTTAGGCAGAAGCATGATGATGTGCCTGTTAATTTGGTATGGAAGTTTAAATATGGGAAGAAGTGTGAAAATGTATCCTGAGCAGTCTTAAAGGTGCACTTTGCAAGTTATTTGTCTGGTGGTCATAAATTCCATTGTTCCCCTTCTAGACTCATTTCTGTTTGCAAGGGGACTGGCAGCCTGTAAACTACATTTCCCAGATTTCCTTGCCAGCTGGCTTCCATGTACGTGTTGCCAGTGAGAAGCTGTAGCAGTAGATTTGAAGAAGGGGCAAAGGAAATCTTGAAAATAGAAAGAAGAAAGAAAATTTTGGGATAATTATTTTGTGAAATTGTTTGTCTTTTATCAATTTTTATGTGTTAGTCTCTTGAGAACTTTAGTAATTCCTTATGTCTTCCACAATATGCTTTAATTCATCCCTTTATTATGACTTCAGTATACAATACATGACATACAAGCACAAATACAAGCATAAAAAACTTATATACACAAAAAGAAAGGTCAGACATTTTCTAGCTACTCCTGCCATTTAAAAATGGGAGTTGCTCTTTGACATAGGACTTTTAATCTAAAACGGTGAGTGGCTTCTTTACTTTGTTCATTTTTTAAATTTATTCCACAATCTTTTTGCTGCTCCCAGTAGATTAAGTCTATTTGAAGTTTCATAGCACTATTTTTGACACTATTGTATTAGTTTTTTGTTGTGTACTTATATAGGCTTATAAAAGTGTTGGAAGGCACTTACCCATTTTGTCAACTTTAAACTGGACTTTAGCAAGACATATTTGAAAAAGGCATGAGGGTGTGTTTGTGTGTGTGTGTCTGTGTGTGTGTGTATGTGTGTTTGTCTGTGTATAAACTTACAATGTTTGAAAAGTATGTTTATGATGTGTTTTTACAATGTAAATAAAAAAGGTCCATATTAAATACAATAATTTACACAATATATTAATATAATTAATATATTTATATACTGTATAATTTATATATTAAATAAGCATTGATACACGTCATATAAATATATGAAATATAATATGCACACATATTTGTAATATATTTATAATATTTGTAGAATATAAATATGTCAAATAAATAGAGGGTTCCAAAAAAATGTATACACATTTTAAGAAAGGAAAAAAACTGTATTAAAATTGTAATACTCAATATATGCTGATAACAAAAGATGAATACAAGTCATGTGTATACATTTTTTGGCACCCCAATGTGTTTATTAATTTGTAGAATATATTTGTAATATGCTCATTCTTTTTGTAGAATGGAAAAGTGATTGAACTAGAAAATGAATTATGGAAAGAAGGGAATGGAAAACGCATCATTCCTATTCTTCCCTTAATCCTGTTCTGGTCAGAAAGGGTGAAAACTTAGGAAACACTGATTGAAATATATTAAAAATGCTGCTTGATCAGCACTTAATAGGAGTCGTAGGAGTAGAAATAGTACAGTCTTTCTTCCTTTGTGTCTTCTTTATGTCATCTTGATTCTACATATTTTCCTTTTTGCTTGTGGTTAGGAACAAGCAATTTATCTAAGAACAGCTATTTAGTGTATTTACTAGGTGGCCCTCTGCTTGGTATTAGAGACGCAGAAATAAACAGTCTTTGCTATAAAGTGCTCACTTCATACATCTATCTATTTCACTTACTTTGCTTAAAAGTTTATTTCTTACATAATCTCTCTCTCTCTCTCTCTCTCTCTCTCTCTCTCTCTCTCTCGCGCGCGCGCGCGCGCTGACTATATATTTCTAATTTATATAAATACATTTCTATGTTCTCTTCTTTCATCTCCCCCCTCCTTGTTTTTGATCCTTCTCTTCTTCTTTTCTGAATGTCTCTCCTATTCTGTTCTCTTTGTGTACTCCTCAGTTAGCTGCTATGCTCATCTTCCCTTATGAGTGGTCTGAAGCTCTTTGGAACAGCCCGTTTACCACCACCTCCTACTCCCTTTCTTTGCTTACCGTGCCCCAGCACAGTTTTCCATATTCATGTGAAGTTGATCTGTAGCCCCTATGCCTCAACCAACATGTAGATACTGCGTTCTACCAAATCCTGGAACAGTTAAAAATGATTTTTCTCACTAGTTCATGAAAACACTTGTATTACACTCAGATCTTTAGTTTCTAGATCTCTGCATTTAATTGACCACCCAACATACCCATGGTTTCAGTGCATTGTCACTTTACTGAGAACTTCCTGAATATCTATTATCTTACTCTCTGATTATACCCACTAATTCTTCCAACTCACTCATATAATAAAAATTATGATTAAAATTCTTTTCTTTCGTTGGAAACTTCAGGCTATTGACATCTACTTTCTCCCTTTATCAGATTCTCCTTGTTGTTACTTTCTTTCATTTGTAGTTTATTTTATGTTCCTTACTATGAAATATTAGAGTGTTTCAAACATACTCTAATTATAATCTTAAGATCCCTGGCCCATTGTTATTTCTTGATCCTGGCCTGGAAAATGTTTGATTCTACCATATGTCTTTTCTGGACTAGTGATGTGTGTTTTAGAGAAAAATCACACAAAAGGCCAGCTCATTCCCATGACGAATTTGTTCCTGTCAGCCTCAATTATGCTCTTAAATGGATTGATTCCCCTGACATTTGTCTTTCTTTCTTTTTCCCCCCGTTTTTTAGTCAACTCTCTTCCATAATTCACAATAAGGATTTTAGACTTTCATCATGTTTTAGTTAGTTTGTGTTGCTATAACAAAACTATAAACTAGATGACTTAAACAATTTTAGAAATTTATTTCTCATAGCTCTGGAGACTAGGAGTCTAGGATCCAGGTGGTAGCCTATTTAGTTTCTGGTAAGGGCCCTCTTCTTGGTTATGTCCCTATATACGTAGCAGCTGAGAGTCAGGAAAAGAGAGGGAGAGCAAGCTCTCTTGTGTCTCTTCTTATAAGGGCACTAATCCCATCGTGAGGGCTCTACTTTCATGGCTCAATTACCTCCCAAAGATCCTACTTCCAAATACCATCACGTTGAGGATTAGGGTTTCAGCATGTGAATTTATGAGGGGACACAAACATTCAGTCTATAGTACCTTACTGAACTCTTATCTTCTGTGCTGGAGAGAAAATACATGCCATAAGAGAAAATTGCCTTAATTTCTTACCATAGACGCTATAATTCCACCTATATTTTCATGTTCACATTCTTTACTTCTTCCTTTCTGTTAAAATGGAAGAGCTGTCCTCCTGCTAAACACCTGTTCTCTCTTGCCTACTTTATTCCATTGGTGATCTTCTCCCTTCTCCTTCTGTAAATTCTCCCTCTCTTTTGGTCCTACTTATTGACACTTAAATGTTCTTCCCATTCTTACAAAACAAAAACAACAATAGATGTAACTTGTAGTCCTTTTTTTATCACTTTGCACAAGCTCCTCATTTTCATTGACAATTTTTTTTTTAAAGAAATGTCGATGCTTCCTGGCTTTGCCTCATATTATTTCCTCAACCCACTTTAAGATGGCCTCCACCCTAATCACTGCAATGGAATTATTTTCACCAAGCCATCAACATAATTCATGTTATTTAATATATTAAAACTTTTTACTTACCATATTTTTTAACTATCTCCAGAGTTTAATACTGACTGATCAATCCTTCTTGAAAGTATAGTCCAAACAAAGGATTTTTTAACATGAGGAGGGTTGCTAAAATATTAGTTTTATTCTATTTGTAGAAAACATTTGTTTTCAGATATTGGACGGCAGGAATCTCAGGACCATAACCCCTAGCAGAAGGGAAAGTAACAAGTTGAATTTCCTAGGAGAAGGCAAGAGGAGTAGACTAGGGACATTTTTGATCATCAGGAGGGTGTAGGAACCTCCTTGAGTTTAATAATAATGAATTTAAAGTGAGATTTGCATGGTTGTTTGTTTTCGTGCTACCACATTCGCCTTTAAAAGTGTAGGTACAGAGTAAGGAGAAGAGTTTAATTTGACTAGGGTTGCAGTTTTACAGAGAGATTGCATGATATATAAAAAAGAGCAAAGGATTTAAAAGTGTTAGATGACAATAAGAGAAGTAGGATATAAAGGGATCCTTGGGATAGTGAAAAGGAGTGGAATCAATGGATTATAGGTCCTGGTGGGTTTTAGGGATTGTTGGAATTGGGTTACTAGGAGGGAGCTGGAAAGATAAAAATGTTTGTAGGATGCTTGCAGTTGTAGTTAAGGTTTGTAGTTACTGTTTTTGAAAGTTTAAATTGAGTAGCTAAAGTAAGTGGAGTAGCAGTATATGGGAGTAGAGCAGTTCAAGGAACTAAGAGGCCAAGGTGTTGGAAATACCACATTGATATTGATATCACCACAAGTTAATATGTCTGTATAAAATTGAACCATCAGTATTTTGAATCACAATCCTAGAGACCTCCTGCCATTTGACATGGAATCAAATAACATTTCATATGAACATTGAACCAGCTGAAATTTTCCATTAGTGTACTATTTTGCAATTTACACATTAGCCAATAATATTTTAAGAGCATTTGTTAAAATTCCAGTTAAATGTACACAATCAGAATGATCTAATAGCATTGCATGGACTTACCAATCTAATAACAAGTGTAATTCCAACATTTATTTACTACTGTTTTACAACCATGTGAATAAAAAGAAAAGCATAAGAAATAGACTCTCACCTAAAGGTATTTAAGATCTAGTGGATTACTATATAATAACTAAAAGAAAGAAAGTTTTATTGTATAATGCTTTGTCCTTATGTACCTATGTTCTAGAAAGTAGTGGGTTTAAAATGGGAAATTATTTAATGAAAGCCACACAAAGTTAACGTGAAGATTGCTGAAGAAGTGCATGTAGAACTAAACTCACAAGGTAATCTTTGATGATTCAGATAATGTAAAACATTAGAAATACTTTTATCCTGGGCCAAAAATCGGGGTTACCAGATGCCAAGTTTTAGAGACATATGTGTACATTTGTGTTATGTATGTGTGTATATGTATATTTACCTATGCATGCATAAGTGCGTTTATACATAGTCAGACATACACATTTATATTTGGTTTATAATATTTGAATCTTTTTCAGTATTCTCCCAAACTTTCTTTTATCACTGCATTTTTCTGAAAACATGATCATTGATTGTAGAATGACTACATTCAATGTAAATGATGTCTTAACTAAAAGAAAAAAGCATAATGGTGGAAATAGCTGGTAAAAGCTTCATAAAAGATACTACATATTTGTTGTATGTTTAACTTTTGACGCATTTAACAAAAAATTATAATTATCTTTTCAAAAGATATTTGCAAAGACATGAAGACTGTCCAAACTTGCAAGAGATCCATTTTATCCCAGTCAAACTATGTGCCTTTCTTCGTCTTTGGGCAGACTCTGCAGGGAATAGCAGGAGTGTGTCTTTATATCCTTGGAATATGTTTTCTTGATGACAGTGTTGCCGCACACTCAACTGGTACTTATCTAGGCAAGTTTTTCTTCTCCTTCTAATATGATCGAACCATTCTGAATTTTTATTGAGCTTTTGCATTTTGGTGTCCATATGTAAACTGATATATAAGGGCTAATTATTCCTCCATATAATGAATGACATTGTAATGAATGATAACTGGTATGCTTAACTTCAAAGTCACATTGAGTCACTTAATTCTGAGGAGGTGCTTGAGATTTGGAATTGTAGACAAGTTATCTGGAGGTCACTCTAAAACATATAGAACATTAGGAAAAATACATTCTTAAGTAATAAAAACTATATTCTTTCTCTATATATTCCATATGTATTTAAATATTTGTCGTGTAAAATTATACAGGCTGCAGTTCATTTCTCTAGGGGGAAAAAAATCTCAAAATTACCAGATTGAATTGTTCAAGTAGTTGTATGGTTAAACTTTGGGGATATATGTGTGAAGTTGCTGCCATCATTTCTATAAGGAAATAGAAACCTTTATGCCACCACGGTACTCGATTTAGTGTGGTCCTGAAATAATCATCATAGTTGTACTAAATTCTTTATATATATATATATATATATATATATATATATATATATATATATATATATATAAACTCAATCTTTTTGGGGTGCCCTGATATTTTGAAGTTAATGAAAATATAATCTTGTTTATCCCATCATGGAGAGAAGTGGTATTTAATTGTCTATAGGGTAACATCCTCTATATACAGTATTTTGTGCTACTCTATCCTACAATAAGTAACCCTGGGGTATATATCTCAGAATAATCTCTACTTCCTTATGAAGCAATAGCTTCTAGTCCTGGTAGATGATCTATTTGTACAGGATTATCTAACTATCATTTTTGGAAAATAATTTTAAATTTATTTTTCTATGCTTATTGTGGAGTTGACGTAAAAGAAAATAGCATTTTGCACCCAAATAATAATTTTTCCACCAGAGGTAAGGAAAGTTATGCCAATAAACTAAAATAGATGATATTCATATTTATATTTGCTTTTAGAAATAACTTTTTTGCTGTGATTTGTTAGTCTTGGCGGAGGGTGGCAACAAATATACTTATTTTCCTTTTGGTTCTACTGAATAGCAATTAAAACATACATCTATAAACTGTCGAGAGAACTTTACTTTATTGCCACCTCCTGCTACCTTGACAGCTAAGGTGAAAGATGCAAAGGTGATGATCATGTATCATTATAAAGTATCATTTTGTTTTAGTACCGCAAATTAAAGTGAAATAAGGTATATTGAATTCATATTTATGTTAAATCTGAATGTATTTATTTACATTACATTAAATATATAGATTAAGGTACAGTGAGTTATATATTTTAGTTATTTAAGTTTCTCTAATATATACACTGGATAATATGTATGATGGTTAATTTTATATGTCAGCTTGGCTAGGTTATGGCAACCAGTTATTTGGTCAAACATCAGTCTAGATGTTTCTGTGATATTTTGTAGATGTGACTAACCATCGCAATCAGTAGACTTTGAAGAGAGCAGATTACCCTCCATAATGTGGGAGAGCCTCATCCAATCAGTTGAAGCCTTTTACAATAAAGACTGAGGTTTCCCAAAGAAGAAGCAAATCCATAGAAACTCTGCCTGAGATTTTGCAGCTTGCTGGCCTGCCCCATGGATTTGACTTAATTATAGACTCAAGACTGTAACATTAGCTCTTACCTGGATTTCCAGCCTGTCAGTCCGGCCATACAAATTGGGACTTGCCAGCCCCAAGCCAATCCAATTCCTTATAATCTCTCTCTCTCTCTCCCCCCCACCTCCCTCTCACGTGCGTGCTCCAAATATCTTACTGGTTCTGTTTTTCTGGAGAACCCTGACTGATAAAGTATACTATGAAGTTTTCAGAAGTAATCCATTTCAGTGAGGTAATATTTATTATCTTATGACAAAGGTGGTTTATACAGCTATTTGGTGTTCAACCTTCATTTTATAGGCATTATGTTTGCTTCGGTAATAATTGGATATGCTGTGGGTTATACAATAGGAGCACCCTTGGTTAAGACCTCTGTGAACAGTACTTTTAATAAAAGGTAAGGCATTTTCTTCCATTTTTTTTTATTTTGTGTAAAATATTTATTGAATAAGCACTGTAGCACTGTAGCATATATATATATATATATATATATATATATATATATATATATATATACTTAATTTGCAATAATCATATTTTTAGAAAAAGTATTTGTAAACGTGACTGATATACACACATATATACATATTAATACATCAAAAATGTACATTTTTACCATTACTGTTGGAAATATAATTTAAAAAGCACTACTTATAATGACAAGTGTACTAATTCTGCATATAGTTTTTTAAAAATTCTGGTAAAAAACACGTAACATAAACTTTATCATCCTAAGCATTTTTAAGTGTACAGTACAGTAGTGTTAACTATATGCACATTTTTGTGTAACAGATCTTTAGATCTTTTTTGTCTTGTTAACTGAAACTCTATGTGTATGTCCATTGCACAACTCCCCTTTTCCCATTTTTCTCTAGCCCTTGGCATTCACCATGCTACTTTCTTTTTCTAAGGGTTTGACTATAGATACCTCATATAAGTGAAATCGCACAATATTTGTGTTTTTGTCACTGGCTTATTTCACTTAGCATAATGTCATCAAGGTTCATCCATGCTGTTGCATTTCATGACAGTGTAACATGACAGTATTTATTTCATTAAAGGCTAAGTAATATTCCATTGTATGTATAAAAGGTGGGACAATTAAGTTCGCGAACTCATCCTGGAAAAAGTGCTACATACCTCTTTGCTGAATATCACTAGGGTCACCTTCAAAGTACTCCCCTTGGGAAGCTATACACTGATGCCAGTGCCTAGTCCACCCTTCAAAGCAATTTTGGAACTCTTTTACTGGAATGGCCATCAGAGCTGTCATCATCTTACCCTTGATGTCCTGAATGTCATCAAAATGTCTTCCTTTCAATATTTCCTTTATCTTCAGGTAAGGAAAGAAGTCATTGGGGACCAGATCAGGTGAGTAGGGAGGGTGTTCCAATACAGTTATTTGTTTACTGGCTTAAAACTCCCTCACAGACAGTGCAGTGTGAGCTGGTGCATTATCATGATGCAAGAGCCATGAATTATTGGCGAAAAGTTCAGGTCCTCTAACTTTTTCACACAGCCTTTTCAACACTTCCAAATAGTAAACTTAGTGAACTGTTTGTCCAGTTGGTACAAATTCATAATGAGTAATGCCTCTGATGTAAAAAAAAGGTTAGCAACATCAATGTAACAAGTTCGTGAACTTAATTGTCATACCTCGTATACCACATTTTCTGTATTCATTCATCTGTCAATAGGTATTTAGTTTACTTTTATTTCTTGGTAATTGTGAATAATTCTGTAATTAACACAGGTGTGCAAATATCTCTTTGAGATTCTATTTTCAATTCTTTTGGCTATAGCCCCAGAAGTGGGATTGATAGAGCATATGGTAATACTTATTTTTAAAATTTTTTTGAGGAACTTCCACACTGTTTTCCATAGTGGCTGCACCGTTTTACATTTCCACAAATAGTGCACAGTTTCCAATTTCTCAACATCTTTGTCAACAGTTGTTATTTTATTTTTTTATTTTTTATTTTAGTTTTTTTAGTAACAGCCATCCTAGCAAGTATGAAGTGATATTGTGGTTTTTATTTTCGTTTCCCTGATGATTAATGATGTTGCACACCTTTACATCTTTTCATATACTTTTTGGCCATTTATGTGTTTGTTGTTTTTCTTTGAGAAATGTCTATTCAAGTTCTTTGCCCATTTTTTAAATCAGATTTTGTTGTTGAATTGAAAGAGGTTTTTTTATGTATTCTAGATATTATCCATTTATCAGATATATAGTTTGCAAATGTTTTTTCCCATTCCATAATCTGTCTTTTCACTTTGTTTACTGTTTCCTTGGCTGTGTAGTTTTTAAGTTCAATATAGTCCCATTTGTCTAATTTTGTTTTTGTTGCCTATGCTTTTGGTGTCATATCAAGAAATCATTGCTAAATCCAGTGTCATGAAAGCTTTCTTCCTTTGTTTTCTATGAGTTTTGTTGTTTTAGGTCTTACATTTAGACCTTTAATCCATTTTGAATTTTCTGTTGGTGTATATTTGATAAGGATTCAACGTCATTCTTTTGCATGTGGATATCCCATTTTTTGGCCAAAATCATTTATTAAAGAGACTATCCTTTCCCTGTTGTGTATTCTTGTCAATCTTGTCAAAGATCATTTGACCATATTTGTGAGAGTTTATTTCTGGACTCTCTATTCTGTTCCATTGGTCGATATATTTTCCTTTATACTAGTACCATACTGTTTTGTGATATATTTTGTAGCTTTGTGATATATTTTGAAATCAGGAAGTATAAAGCCTCCAGCTTTGTTTTTCTTTATCAAGATTGTTTTGGTTACTTGGGGTCCTTTGAGATTCCATGTGAATTTTAGGATTTTTTTTAGGAATTTCTGCAAAAAATTCCATTGAGATTTTCATAGGGATTACATTGGATCTGTAGCTTGCTTTGGGTCATAAGGGCATTTTAACAATATTAAGTCTTCAAATCCAGGGACATGGATGTCTTTCCATTTATTTATATCTTTTTTCATTTTTTCAGCAGTATTTTGTAGTATTTAGTGCATAAGTGTTTTGCCTCACACACTACACTGTTCATTGTTAGTATGTAGAAACACACTTGATTTTTGTGTGGGTTTTTTATCTCACAAGTTTGCTGAATTCATTTATTAGTTCTAACATTTTATTTTTGGAATGTTTAGCAATTTCTAAATATAAGATCATTCATCTGCAAACAGATATGTTTACTTCTTTTTCCCCCCAATTTGGACATCTTTTAATTTCTTTTCTTGCCTGATTGTTCTGGCTAGAATTTCCAATACCATGTTGAATAGAAGTGGTAAGAATAGGCATTTTGCCTTGTTTCTGATCTTAGAAAGCTTTCAGTTTTTCCACCATTTAGTGTGATGTTAGCTGTGGACTCTTTTTATATGGCTTTCATTATGGCGTAATTTCCTTCTATTCCCAATTTGTTGGGTGTTTTCGTGGTGAAAGGGTATTGAATATTGTCAAATGGCTTTTCTGCATCAATTGAAATGATCATGTGTTTTTTGTCGTTTAGTTAATGTGGTATATTACATTGATTGATTTTCGTATACTGAACCATCCTTGCATTCAGGAATTAATCTGACTTGATCATGATGTATAATCCTTTTAATGTACGGTTGAATTTAGTTTGCTAGTATTTTATTCATGATTTTTACATCAATATTCATCAGGGATTAGTTTGTAGCTTTGCGTTTTCTTTGTAGTATTTGGTGGGATAAGTCCCTACTCATTATTATTCATCAAAAATTGGGCAATGGTTGCAGAATTACTCTTCTAGCTACATATATGATAATCTCAGGTTACAATCAAAGTATTTTGATATGAAATACTTGAATTGAAGTGTCAGATTGGAATAATTATTCTTTTTCCATGCAAGAATATAGTATGTTGCTCTATTTTGTCTGTTTTTCTTTTCTGCCCTTCAATAAAGTTTCATGATTTTCTTTACTAAAGATATCCCATTAAGCCTATTCCTAGTGATTTCATGTATTTTTGTTAATATTGTACATAGCATCTTTGTATTATTATATTTACTTTTGGTAGAAAGAAATATTGATTTATAAGTTTGTCATATATATGTTACTCTATTAAATTCTTATACTTTGTAGTTCTTTTTCAATTTATTTTCAATTGTTAGGTACTCAATTATTTACACATATGGATATGTAATAATCATATTTTGTATAACATAATGCATATAGTTAGAATACATGGCTGGGTTCAAAAGTGAAAAAAAGAAAATTTCTGATTGTGATCAATGAGGAAACACATAGCTGTAGTAACAAGCTAGAGTTGAAACTCCCTGGGCATTGCATATGAGCCTACCGGATAATGAAAATCAAGATTGCAACCCTGTGTCATTGCAAATTGGAATTTGTATCCCTGAATAGTGTAGTGATAGATAAGGAGTCGCCTGTCAATAAAACTGTGAACATTCGCCACATTCTATGAGAAACAGGGCATATAAGTAAGATCCTTATCAGGTCTCTGTTGATAGTAGAGTCACCTGTGAGAAACTAGCATTTTCTGTGCTCGCTTCCACAGAACATATACTAAAATTGGAACGAAACTAGCACTTCCAAAACGGTGGTTCCTGGGGATGTGGACATTTTCCCACAATGACTGGTTTCCCACACGGTCTTAAATGTGTGTGAAACTGTAGACAATGGCAGCTGTGTAGTAATCAACTTCTCCACATCTCCCTAAATGACACAAAATTCCTTCATAGCTATGAAAATTCTCCACAAAATCATGGCGTCAGCATTATTGAAGACAAAGAATGCTTAAATCATAAAATAACTGTGAGTTAAAAGAGAAAACTCAAAAAGTCCCAGCACAGGATCCTTCACAGTCCTATCCTCCTCTGCCCACTGCAAGACTGTGGTTTACAATGGTGACCCAAGAAAAAAATGTATGGAAAAGAGAAGACAACACCTAGCAAAGGGTCCCAAGGATTATTAACTATGATCATTAAAAGGGTAATTCATTTTTCGTTTGAGAGTTCAGAGAAGGGGCTATAAGAAAGAGATTTCATTACATAGGTGATTTAAAGGGTCAGATGCCAGATAAATTGTGCAACTTAAAGGGGAGGTTTCCACCAAAGGGCTAGGTGCATGATTTAAAAGGGCAGGATAATTTTAAAAGAGAGGTGAAATCCAAAAGAATAGTTTTCCAAGTGCGTAGCTACTTTTGGAGAAAAAGTTAAACAGGATCAAAGAATTACTCTTCACTACCTGAGTGGACAAAGGAGGAAAAGGAAAGGAAAAAGCTTAGGATTCTGTAAGACAAAAGGGAGCTACATAATTGGAAGACTCACAACCACTCACTCTCAGAAAAACAAACAACAGGGACAAACTAAGAAAAACTGTTCCATTTTTCTCTTTCTCTTTCTGCTCAATTATGGCTTTGCTTATAATAAAATATAGAAAGCTGAAATTTGTCTTTTTTCTTTATTAAAGCATTGGAGACAGTCATAAGGAACATTGGCTGCAGACATGGTGGATTCGTTTTGTTTTTGTCTCAGTTATTGCATGGTCTACATTAATACCATTGTCATGTTTTCCACGCCATCTACGAGGTAGCTGTAACAATATAATTCATTCAGTTAAAGATAGTAAATTCCTCATCCCCCATTCTCAGAACATGGCTGAGCTACATTTTTTTCTGTCACAGAGATACAGCTACATGTGATAGTATTATTTGAACAAATGAAGTCTCATGTGACCAAATACTATTTTATTTATGTACCAGACTTTTGTTAGTACACATTTTTGTTTCTTGTCAATTTCTTTTTTTAAGGTGCTTTATATCTAGAGTTCATAACTTTTTTTAAAGAAAGAAGCATAATTAAATCTATTTACTTAGCATTCTTTAATACATGTAGTACCTTACAGAATTATTGTAAGATAAAATAATAATTACCAAAATTCTTTTAGAAACACTAAGAACTACATGTAACATTAGAGAAATCAAATACTCTCCAAATGGTAGTACGTTTCATTGGCACAAGTTATTTTTAGTAATATCAAAGATTACTTTTTTATATTTTGGAGCTGAGCTATCAAATACTGTAGTTTCTTGCCACATGTGGCTCTTTAAATTTTAAACTAAATTAAATTAAAAATCCATTTACTCAGTAATAGTAGCTACATTTAATGGCTACAGTATAGGACAGTGCAGACATGGAAAATTTTCATTATCACAGAATATTCTTTACGACAACACTATTTTACAAGAATATACCTTTTAGTTAATTAGATTTACTTTTAAGCTTGTTCAAAAATAGATCACTTGGCATTCCAAGACAAATTGCCTTTATTAGGATGTATATGTATGTTTATGTATGTGTTTTAGTTATTTTGAACATGTCATCAGATTTTTTTACTTGTTCGCATACAGGTACAGAAAGGATAAGGGCAGGGAAAAAGAAAAAGCCTCGTTTGTTGGACAGAAGGTATAAAGATCAGGAATTTGGAACCAGTATCAAAGATTTATTTGCTTCTGTTCGGGTAAGGTAAAATATTTTACATGAAAAAGCCAATTAAATTGACTTGTGCAATTTTTCTAATAGTAGATTTAAGAAAATAACCATAGAGTGTTCAACTTAAATCTGAGTGGGACTTTTGAAGTCTTAATTTACCTATTCATTTGATAAGTAATTAAAAATAGGACCCAGCTTACCTAAGTAACATTTCCAAGAACTTGGCTAGTGTCAGAGACTGGCACCAAGTATTTTCCTTTTTCTGTTTCTTCTATATTATTTTGTGTTTATTTTTTTCCTGCTGAAATAAGTAAGAAATTTAATGAGATGACATACAAGTATTAACATTATGTGTCTTTTTATTATGTTTAAATGTCTTTGAAGAGAACTCTGGAAGTTAACAAATATTCTCACAACATCATATTTTATTGAAAATATCCCCTCAGTATTAAACAGAAAAGAACTCTTTGTTTCTCTAGGTGAGAAACAAGGCCTGCAATACAGACATAGAGTTTAAAAACCCCCAACTTCTTAATAGTGATTCTGTATTCAATTTGTTTTCTACGCACAACTTCATCATTTATGTTGCCTGCAGAATTGTATTTCTCACATGTAGATCTTATCAAGTCATTTTCCAGATAACTTGATAGATGAATTTCACACTGTTTTAGTGGGACTTTGAATACTCCTCACAATAGTGTCAACTGAATTTTCCTACCTCTCCTCAGAATTTCATCCCTCTCTCCCCCACATTCTAGCCATTTGCTCTTTCATGGACACATTAGGTACTTTTATAGTTCTGTACATGTGTTGATGCTAATTTCTCTGCCTCAAATGTTCTTTCTCTTCTCCATTCGGAAAAAAAAAAAGAAAAAAACAACCTCCTTTTCAAATTGTAACTTAAGTTCCCAGGCAAAATATGTTTCTCCCTCCTTAATGCTTTCATAGATATTTGTTCACAATATAACATAACATGAATATATGGGGTATAGATAGATAGGTAGATAGATAGATAGTGCTTGTTATTTTTATTGCATTTGTATAATTCTTCTTAAAATGCACAGATAGGTTGTATAAAATCAGAAATTTAATTTACTTGTTTTCATTCAAATATGAGTGTTTATCTTTTTATCAAATCATGAGCCCTTATAAATGTAGATTCTATTTCATTCAGATTTTTTTAAATTTAAATGTTTACCAAAATGTTACATGTATATATTTGACACTACAGAAATAAACAGCTATAACCACTTTTATATTATTAAAAATTAAGACATAATTGTTAAAAAAACACTTTTCAGAAAATTTAAACATGAATATTTTAAGTGGTTTTTTTTTAAATAACTTCCATTCAAGAAAACAAACAAAACAAGCCAATTCCAATCTCTCTCTCTCTTAGAAATAGAGTGCTTTAATTATTATTGTTAGGATAAAAAACAATATAATGCCTGTTTAACAATCTTAGACTTCTGACCGACACCTGTCTGGGTGGGTGACTAGAAGATATCTTAATTTTTTTTAAAAAGTTTATTAGAGGATGGGACATCTAGAATGTCACAGTGAGGAACTTGGAAAAATCTTTACCTCCAAAAAACAGTGTTGAAACTGGCAAAATTTTCAACAGCCATTTTAAAACTCTGGAAATTAGGACTACACTTTGAGAATCACTGATCAGAGACCTTTCTACTTACCCTAATTCTAAAAGCAGAGTTTCAGAGCAGGTTCTACCTATGTCATTGGCATGTATACTTACTGCATGATACTTGCCTATCCCAGGAAAAATGAAGGTTAGGAAAGCTATAAATAATTATGTGATATTCCTAACACATTGCCAATGGCAGCCCATAGCGAAACAGTAGTCAAAAGTGAAGTTGCCTTGCTTTAAGCCTACCTGGACTTTATGTAAACAGTAATTTGAGAAGTTCTTATTTTCAATTTATCAAGTAAGAATTGATGTGTAATTTAAATGTCACTCTTTTTAAAAGTTTTTCATTACAACCCGATAGAACCATACCCTCTAATGTTCTAAATGAGAACAAATCAACAGTTGTTGAAACCCACTATTTAAAAGGTTCCTTAAATAGTTTGGGGGACATTATTATATGTGCCTTAGTTTTTATTCTATAAAGTAATGATAATAATAGTTTATACCTTATATACATGCTTAGAATTAAATGTGTTAATATATGTAAGGTGCTTTCAAGAGAACAGTGCCTGGGACATAGTAATAGAAATTTGTTGTTTTAGTTTTGCTTATTCCTCTCTTTTTTTTTCTTGTGTAGTGTCACTGTGCTAGGTTTTGAAGATATAATAGTAACGAACACACATGCCTTTATGGAGCTTATGTTCTTGTGTGGGTCTCAGATTAAAAAAAAAGACAATAAAAAAAAGACACTGATTGACAGCTGAGTAGAGAAAATTCTGTGTGAAACCTTACTATAGATATGGGGTAAAGAAGACTTCACTGACAGGGAACATTTAAGTGGGTTAACCTAAAGCATGAGAAAGAGTTAGCCATGTAAAGATTGGTCATTAAGAAAACACCAAGCATACAAGACACATGTGGAAAGACCTTGAAGCAGCAAAGATTTGGGTATATTCATGAAGGTATATTCATTTTGGCACATGGTAGGAACTTTAGATTTTACTCTTAATACAATAGGAAACCCCTAACATATTTAAAGTAAGGGAGTAATTTGAACATGATACAAATTTTGTTTTAAGAACTTTTAAACATGACTTTGTGTGAAAAATGGATTACAGTGGGAAAAGAATTGAAAAGGCAGTGCAATTTGGGTGTTGTTTCAGGAAGTTTTCCCCAGGTACTATAAATGGTTGGGTTTTCAATTCAGCTGTAGTGTATGAAATCCAATTGCAGGAACCAATTAAATAATCATTTGGCATTTATAAAATTCAGGGTCACTGACAATGGTTTGTGTAAGAAGAAGAAAACTAAACCTCCCAGGTATCAACTTGATCTGAGCTTCTGCAGCCTTAAAAAGGAAAGAAAATAAATAAAAAGCCTAAAATATGGGAAGGCAAATGTTCTAAAATCTAGATATAGACATGTAATATTAAGACCCAACAGAAAAGCCTGCATTTCCAAGCTCTTGCCTTTAACACTGTGCTAGGCTGAGTTTCAGAAAGGAAACACAGAGATGATGGGCCATGCTTTAAAGAGCCTGCTATATTAAACATATTCCCACTATTTGCTTTGTCACGGTTTTAGCATCTGACAAAGCTGAATTACTCAGCAGAGCATATCTGTTAAGCCACATTGGTAAAATAAAAGTAGAGCATGTCTTCCGTGATAATGAAGTCAGCCAGTGTTGGGTACTTGTGAATCAGCTAAGCACTGAAGATTATTTAAAAATTCATGTAAGAAGTGTGGAGTTGAGCAGTGGTAATGGCTGTAATCCCTCATCAGGTAAGGACTAGAGATGCTGTGATTTTCTGGGAATGAGTAAGAAGTACTAGGTTTTAACTAAATGTAGAGTTTGTGCTTCTCTGTGCTAGATCTTATAGGCGGAGAGATTTCCCTCATTAGGGTCTGTTGCTTTCACCAAAGCCCAGAAGCCAGGTTACCCACTAGAGACTCTGGCTGCCCAAGTGTCATCCTGTTCTCCTTCGTTAAAAAGTCTTAGAGAGCCAGCTGTAGCTTCCTTGTGCTCCATGGTTGATCCGAGGGGCAACAGGATAAAGGTAAATGAGTTTGCTTCTTATCCATAGATTCTGATCTGTAGCAGGCCTAACTACCAGTAGGACTACCCGGGGTGGGTGGGGGGGAACATTATGTAGCATTTAATACTGGGAGACCTTCCTTATGCAAATTTCCATATTTGTTTGATTCTAAGACACATTTTTTCCCCTTCACATTTTAACCTCGTTGAAATTGGGTTGGATAGTAAACTGATAGACTTTTGAAATTATTGCAAGTCAGGATGTAATTGTGACATAGTAGACATTGCCTGAGTATGGGCAGCGTTGGTCATGGCTGTTCATACGATCATTCCTTTAATTGGGTTACATACTTGACTGATAATGTCCATATTGAGTGAAACTGTTGTTTACCTCTTCAAAAAGATGATGCAATATATAAGCATTGAATTGTAAAGTTATTGTATGGGTAGACAGAAACAGTAATAAGATATAATTTTGATATTAATAAAACGAATACTTGCTGTTGGAAGAATGATTCCTAGTTCACATTTTTTTTTCCGCACAGTAATACCCAAGTATTTTAGAGAACATAAGAAAAAGTGGGAATAGTAAAGTTCCGGAAATATCACTTTGATGAATTTTAGAAAGTATAAGCTACTACATGAAGAAAATGGAACTCTCCTTCATTATGGTGGGAGTGCAAACCAAGACATTCTGGACGAAAAATCTGGAGATAATGGAATGAAGTATACCAAATTCCAGTGCCCTAGAAATCCCTTTCTGGGATATGTTCTTCCAAAGACACTCTATCGTAGGTCCTGAAAGGTGCCTGCACAGGGATGTAGCCTTGTTTGTGACAATAGGGAGTTCAAGTCAGCCTAAGCTTTGAACCCTGTGGGAGTGAATAAATATGCTGGAATTACACTATGTAAAGTTAAAGAGCACTCAGAAGACAAATTAGACAAATATGCAGATAATTATTAGATTCTAAAAACTGCTTAGGCCTAGAAAAAAATTAAGTTGATTAAAAAATACACAAACATGAAACACCAGTAAAAATTTTCTAAGATATATGCATATCCAGGAAGCGCAGAAATTAGTTTGAAATTTAGTATTTTAATGTAATTTACTGTCATGTTAATTACTCGGTATAGTGTAATAGTATAATAGGTGATAGTAAACTATTACTATACATCCTAGTGAGGTTTCTGAATAAGTTCAAAAAATTTACTAAAATGCAGAATTTAAGTTACTTTACTCTTCTTTATGGATGTGAAATTCCCGGAAGTAAAATAATATAGAATCTTGACTGCAATCCTAGTGATTTTCAACTTTAGTGTTGCTTAATATTTCTTTGATTATTTTTCTTTGTTAAATAAAATGATTCTCTAAGAAAAAAATAGATAAGCGAAAGTTAAGGGAAATTTTAGATACCTGGTTAATAACATCTATTTTTCCTTAATCTTTCTGGCAAACTGCCAGACCCACAAATAAAAATTAAAGGTCGTATGGAGCTCAAATTACAAATAAAAATGGTTCAAACACTGCATGTCTTTTATGGTATGTGTAGTTGGTGAGTTGTACATTTCTGTTTTGATTTTTATACATACCTATTTTCAGTTTACATTGGGAAAGGCAAAAATTTTTGTGGATTGGTCATTAATATGTGAGTGGGTATCTCTATTCCTCTTTACCTAACAAAATAAAATAATCCATATGTAACTTATTTCTATTTCAGTTTTTGATGAAGACTCCAATGTTTGTGTGCATGGCTCTGACCAGAGCTGCACAATCTTTAGTTATGATTGGAGCAGCTGAATTTTTGCCTGTATATCTAGAAAATCAGTTTGTATTGACAGCCACTACGGCAACTATACTTTCAGGTAAATTTTCTGCTCAGTGTACTAATTTTGGAATTTTTATGTAAAGTTTTCTTTTATGTATTCATGAAATATTTCAAAAAGAAGAAAGTAGAAGGAGTATTAGTATTTGCTCAGATTTTAAATACCTAACTACTGTTTGCTCAAATTTTTAAAATGAGCACTTTACCATCATTTCATCAATATTTTTTTAACACATGAAAGCTTGTAAGACTTCTGAACCCTTCCCTGTCTTATCCTATTTCTCCTTCTCCCTCCCCATAAGTAACCACTCTTCCAAAGTTAAAGTGTATCCTTTCCACTTTTGTATATTTTGACAGCTTATCTGCCTATCTATATACAATCTATTTCTAAAAGTCATGTGTCATTTTGTACATTATCTTCTGTTACTTTCATCTGAAATTATGTTCATCAGATTCATGTTGATCTCTAGTTAATGAATTTTAACTATGTTATGAGATTTTGTTTTATGAATATACAACTGTTTATTTATCCATTATCTATTAGTGGGCATGAAGTTGCCTCTACTTTCTAAACTTTCTCTCAAAAACTACAGCAAAAATTGACTTGTACTCATCATGTTGTGTACATTTGTAAAAATTGATCTAGGGTTAGACATTAAAGGGGAATTGCTATTGTGTATATCTTCAGTTTGACTAGATATTGAGAATTGGCTCTCCAAAAGTGGTTACAATTGGAATTAAATTTTTCAGGTTCTAGCATTAATGGGAAAGTAGTAAATGCAATCATTTATTTTATGCTGTAAAAAGTAGAGGATACATGCTGTAACTTTTAGGGTAACCAGTAAAAGAATAGTAAAAGAGTATATTAATTTGAAAAATTTGATTAATAATAAAAAATGAAAGAAGAAATATAAAACATGTGGGCCAAATTAAAAAAAAAATGTTAAGAAGTGCTAAAACATTAACTGTCAGCCTTATTATTGAGTAGATTTTGTCATAGTGTCAGACTATCCAAAAGCCAAACCATGACAGTTTCAGGGATCATAATGACAAATTTTTCCATGAGTACACCATGTTGTTTGCCAATATGATTGATCTAATCAACAGAGATTGGGACTATATCCATTCAGCTTGTTTCATACAGTATTTAATTAAGGCTGATATCAACAGGACTCGAAGCAATAGGATAACGCCACCTGCAGTATTGGCCTCAACCATGCCAAGGATATCAAGTACCATCAGTCTGTGCCATAAATTTCATTACATTACAATGTCTGGAACATCCAGGGATGTAGGAGCAACAACTGAATTCAATTGGTTAATTCAACTGAAACCCCTCATAACTTTTTTCACTGGACACTGGTCTGTTGAATTGAGATATTGCATCTCTTACTTCCCTTGCTTCATTTAAGTCCATAATCAAAAACCAGGGCTTTCCTTTCCCCTCTTGAGATTCTGTTGTACCATACAACAGGAGACAGGGAGACAGTTTGGGTAGCAATTTATGTGTTCCATTATCACTTTGGGAATTTAGGAGCACATACAGTGCAAGCTTGAAATAGAATTACCAATTATATATTTCAAAATTGGAATCACAGCATTAATATATTGAGGCCAAACAGAAGTACATTGGAATTCTCCAAAGCCTCACCCACAAGGTCATTTTACCTCATTTTCTGAGGCAGTAGAAGTCCAAATTCTATTCAATGTCTTATCTACGGTTTCACACAGGAATATGTCTCTCTTAGGGAAATTCCTAAGAGGGTCACAACTACCTTAGAGTAGTCAAAACACACTGAAATATTTCACTTTTGTCTTAGAATGGATCCAAGGTTGACATGATACAGTGCAGGAGAAGCTCATGTGATACAAAAGAAGGCTTTGGCAATATCAAAGATAGCATATCAAGTACCAGCAGCCTGTGTCATAAATTTCATTATAGCCGGCAGACAGCCCAGCTATTATCATTTCACCTTAACAAGCAGTTATGCACTCCACTCCATCATCAACCAAACAAATCAGTTAAACTTGTCATTATTCACTGGTTTCTGTCCATAGTGGTTGTAAATTTCCCTCCTTTTACACTCAGTGTAGTTGCACATCTCTGTAACCATTGTCTGAAATCAGGAGGAATCCTCTGTCCAACCGGATGAGTCTCAGTAATAGTTGTTACAACAGGACAAATCGGAGGCTGATGGTCAGATTTGTGAGAAAGTCCCTTTGCCAGGAGAATTAACAACAACCATGACAACTTCTGTGGTGCTTTCTTTAAATCTACTTCAGTCTGCAGCCAGCTCTCCGGTTCTGCATCATTAATAGGCAATAGGTATGTTCACTACTGATTTCCAGTACTTCTGTCAAATCCTGTAAATTGGTTTATGAGGCTGTCATTTTTTTATCTTACATAAAGCCACATACATCTCTGTCAGCATCCCATGTATGTCACCAAAAGTGCTAAGGTCTGTGAAGGGTTTGAATTTTACTCTATTTGAAAGTTAACAAGTTAGTCTACCATAGTTTCATGTATGCTAGCAGAAGACATAAAACTCCTTGGTCAGAGATGAAGGAAAGTTTTTGACTCTCATCAATAGCAGTAACTAGAGTCTCTCTCTCTCTCTCTCTCTCTCTCTCTCTCTCTCTCTCTCTCGCTCTCTCTCTCTCTCTCTCTCTCTCTCTTTCTCTCTGGATTTTCTGAGCCCCAATTTCCACAGGTTGATGTGAAGGAGAGCCAGTGACATCTGTACACACAATGGGTTGCATTACAGGAGTGGCTTGCATTATATTCCCTGAGCTTAGAGAACCCAAATCTTTTATAATAGATAATAATCAGGCTTGTCTTTGATTCAGAGGGAGATGTTATTTTTATTATACTCAACAGCAAGCATGCCTTCTCTTAGTTCTAGAGGGGACAATATCTCTGTCTTCCAAAACTGTAAGCAAACCTGCCATTGCTCTCAAGGGGGACACTATCTCTATTATCCAAGGCTGTTCGCTATACAAAGAGCTTTGAAAAGATAGAACAAAGAGTAGTCAGTGCTTCTGCTGGCAGAGTATCTAGCATCATAGGATAATGGAGAATCGTTGCCCATTAATGTCGTAGTAAACTAAATATAAAGATTGTTATATTTCTTACAAGAGGAACTCCTTAAATATGAGGACATGAAAAGGTTGAAAGTAAAAAGACCAAAAAAGTTGTACAATATAAATACTAACCAAATTTAACCAAAAGGTGGTTAAATATAGTATTCTTCAAAGCAAGAGGCATTACGTAGCATCAAGAGAGATCATAATGTCAGAAGAGTTGACCAGTAAGGTAGGCAATACAGTTATACATGTGTATGCTCTCAACAACATAGCTTTAAAAAATATATAACAAAAAATTGAGTTAGATATTACTGATATTAGGCCAATTAGATATCCTTATGAAAAAAGATAAATCTTAACCTCTACCTCACTACATACACAAATACACATTCTAGATGGATTGTAGATCTAAATGTGAATGGTGAAATGATAAAGCTTTTTAGAATAAGGCATAGGAAAAGATATTCATGGCCTTAGAGAAGATAAAAATTTCTAAAATAGGAGATAAATCACATAAGTATAAAGAAAAAAAAATGCCAAAATGCAATACTATTACCCATTCACCAGAATGGCTAAAATGAAAAAGAGAGATAGGTGTTGGCACGGGTGTGGAGCAATTGGCATTTCATCTACTACTGATGACAGTGTAAATTGGTTTACCATTTTATAAATCTGTTTGGCAGTACTATAAAAATCTGAACATATACATATCCCCTGACCTAGGAATTCCAATCCTAGTCATATACCCAACATAAGTTCCTCTCTTAATAATATGCCCAACAGAAATGCAGATGTTTACAAAAGGACATGTACATGGATTTTTAAATTAGCAGCACAATTCACAACATCACAATGAACAAATAAGATGTGGTGTATGCATGTACATTGTTATTCAGCAGTGAGAAGACATGATCCATTGTTATATACAAAAACATGGGTGAAGTTTTCAAACATCATGCCGATCGTGGTGATTATAATAGGTGTGCTCACTTTGAAAATTCATCATGTACAATTGTGATTTGTGTACTTTCCTGTACACCATAAAATCTTTGCATAAGAAGTTGATTGGAAGTTCTGTGCATTGCAGTTGAATTTTCAACTGTTTTGTTTCCTTTTAGGATGGTCTTTCAAAAACCGAGCTACTTAACTGTTGAATTGCCAGTGTCCTGTATTTTCTTATTGCCTAGAACAATAAGCCTGACAGTCACTATTTTCTTACCTTAGCTGGGTTCACAGTTTTCTGCTTACAGATGTGCTTGGTTTTCCAAATCTACAGTTGTCAAGTTCAAACTGAATAAATCTGGGGTCTTTTTCTTGGTTGTCATTTGACAAGTAGGTGGGAAGAGGAATTTTGAGGATCAAACATAATGTATGAATAACACAATACTTTCTTCCAACTTATTAATTCAGCTTTCAATGTCTGTCATCTGGGATTTAAATTTTTATTTTAAAATTTATATTTTTAAATATCCAGGTTTCTTAATTGTTCTTTTTTTATCCACGTGCTCTTATTTTTCATTCTTTTCTCTTTGTTTTTCATTTTTGTGGAAATGACACTGTCATTAATCTTTTGAGCATTCTAAAATTAGTTACAAGTCTTTGCCAGACAATTTTATGATATAAATTTAATCTGGTGGTAATGGGATTTTTTGTTTTGTTTTGTTTTTGCCTTATATTTCTCTTGCTATTTTCCAATTTAAATCTACCATTTCAATATGTGTGGTACAGAAGGAATTACATCAATGTATGAATTTACTGTGCTGTCTTCATCTGATTATTTTCTAACTATATTTCTTCTCCTCCTTTTCTGCCTTCTTGTGTTTACCTCTCTCTAATCCCTTATGCTTCATTGAAAAGAAAACTATATCTCACATGGGTATTCTGGAGTCCCACTTTGTTGAGATTGTTGATATTGCATATGCATTCACAGAAGCAATGGGTGGCTTGGTTTAATCCTCGTAATGAATCTCTGTGAACTCTTGTCACTATGGGCATGCGTCTTGCCCTAAACCATAGATCCAGGCAGCTATCCAGTAATAGCTCTCAATAAGACAGCTGTCCTCTTCTATTCTGTATGGATTACATTTGGGGTTCATCTTAGATGCTATTACTACATAGGAGCCAAACTTCACTGGCACTGTCCTCGAGCCCATTAGGCCTGTAGCTTCAGCTCCACTCACAGATTTGTATTTCTGTTAAGTGTCAGGTTTGTTGAGATGTTTATCATACCTCTACGTTTTCTCTCTGTTATTTTTTATTATAATTATTTTTTATTTAAATCTGTGTTTGCTACATGTTTAGAGCAGAGGGGATTGCATCAATGTAAGAATTTTCTGTACTATCTGTAGCTGATTATTTTTTAACTGTGTTTTCTCTTCCTTCTTTTGTCTTTAGGACTTGTTTTAATTCCAGGAGGTGCACTTGGCCAGCTTCTGGGAGGCATCATTGTTTCCAAGTTACATATGTATTGTAAGGGCCTTATGACATTTATAATAGTCACATCTGCTATATCGCTTGTACCGATTCTGTTTGTAATTTTTGTACACTGTGATCCAACACCAGTTGCTGGAATCAATGAAGATTATGGCGGGTAAATATATAGTTTTCTATGCTACATATTTTACATCAAAACCCAACAATGCATTTCTCGTCAATTCATAATTATTTACCCAGTAATTCTTATATATGTTTATCATCCTTGGAATTATTGAACATGTAAAAGAAATATAAAGCATAGTTTCACCTTTCATATTAAGGTCAGAATTATAATAATGATGGCTTATGATATGAGTGCTTATTCATTCATAAAGTACTAAAGAAAAAGCACATTGAGATGATTCAGGACCTAGAAGTAAAATGTTGTATTAAAGTGTCTAGAACTGTGGAGACAGTGCAGTCTGTACAAACCAGTCTTCCTTTTCTTTCCTGAATTGGTATGTCTGCTTTCTTGTAGACATCAAAGAATAGAACTGAAGTACATCTGAAAGTATGCATGAGTAATGTCTCCTTTAAGCTAAACATGCAAAAATTCAAAGAACGGGGTAGAGATTGATGTTAAATACAGGGGAACATAACTGGAATTGGAAACCAAAGGACTGAGCAAGTAAAACAGTAAAGGAAATAAGATTTCCACTTGTAGCTACAATGGAGTAACGTATGGCAGACCAATGCTCCAATCAAGAGTAACTAGAAAACTTGAATAAAGTTTTAAAAGATTTTTTAAGGCATCAGAGGGTTCCTTACACAATTAGGAATTTAAAAGCCACAGTCTTGGGCAAGGCAAACCCTTGAGAGGAGAAGCAACCATCTGCAGTTCTTTTTTTCTCCCAAGGATATTTGCTAACTCTGGACATTGGCAAGAAAATGAGAATTGGGCAAAGGGTCTAGGCAAAAAGCATCTATTAAGATGACAAGAAACCACCACAAATTTTTGACAGACCTGTGAGTCTAAAGAGACAAAAATAGAGCATGGGTCAGGGCAGGGTCTCAGAGAGAAGAGAGGTAGACAGATAATTCACATTGCTGGGTTTTCACTCAATACATTTGCTGAATTAGGAAGCTAAGAGGCTGAAATCAAACAAAAATCTTGTAAAAAGCAGAAAAAAAATTCAGCAGTATTGTGATGCTCTTTACACACAGGATTAATGTGTGAGGGGGTTTAGAATGTGCTGGGGAAGGGAAGTGTGGTGAACACACATCCTGCAAGTATCTGTAAGGCTAAGACCTAGAAGGAAGCGACTTTCTAAAGTACTGTAGTCTAGCTGGGAGTTAATTTGGTCTGTAACTGGCTTATGTCATCCAGCACTCTACCCAGCAGCAGAAAAAGAGACCCAGCACTCTGAGTGAAAGATGATATACAGAGCTGGAAAGTGTCTTAGGCAAAGGTCTTGTATTAAAAAAAAAAAAAAAAAAATTATCAGGCAGGCCAACGACCTGGCCAAAAACTTTGAGACATAATAGGTGACAGAATAGATGCACAGGAAAGCCAAATATTGAACAACATGGGTTTGAACTACATGGTTCTTTTTTTTTCAATAAATATACAGTCAGCCCTCCCAATTCCCAGGTTTCACATCTGCAGATCAACCACAGATGAAAAATAGTAGTATTCAGTGAAGAGTGAAAATACTACTTTTCATCTATGGTTGGGAATCTGTATGTGTATAGGGCCAAGTTAAATTATAAGTGGATTTTTCAACTGTGTGGGGCTTGGTGCCCTAACCACCTGCCCCCCCCCCCAACACCTGTGTGTGTGTGTTTGTGTGTGTGTGTGTGTGTGTGTGTGTGTTAGGTATTTACATAGTTTAGATTTGTCTATAGTTTAGGTATATCTATGTATCTATCTATATCTATGTATCCATTTACCTATACTGCTACCTATTTTTTATGGTCTGCAAGCTAAGAATGGTTTTTATATTAGTAAAGGTTGTGAAAAACAATAAAGAATAGGACTTCTAGTTTGTACTCAGTATGTAAAGAGCTTGTAAGTCATTGCAAGAAAAGAGTTGAACAAATTAAAAATTAATTCTTAGATTCATCAGACTTGAGATCACAGGGCAAACTGCTGTCCCCCAAAAAACGGGAGAGATAGGTAAACAGAGAGAATTGCAGTTTACTGGGAGCAGAAGCCATCAGAGCTGAACATTAAACAGTAATTGACTATTTATGGATGTGGAGCCTGGACTAACTTGAGAGTTAAAACCTCCTGAGGGCCCAGTCTTAGAGGGATACCCCACTTTAGAAGTTCTTACATCCAGGTGCCCCCACCAGGTTCTGACATTGAAGTTGGGAGAATAGTCCTCTTATATTTTGGGCAGGGGGAGAAAGAGAGTAATCATTTTGAAATATTCCCTAGAGAAGTCTGCCATCTAACAAAAGCCTACCTTCTAGGGAAGCTACAGGAGTTTCCCCTGCCAAACTTTAGAGGGAGGACAATTAGACAAGTCATTCCTTCTCCAACTTTCCTGCCTCACATAAGGGAAAGAAAAATAAAATAAAAAAAAACTAAATAAAACATATGAAGGTCACAGCCTAGGGACTCAGGCCCACTAAAAAAACCTTGTAATGGCTAAGATTTAATCATAAGATTATAGAATGCTTTTTCTCTACAATATCATCACGTCAACATATGTCTAGGTTAATGACAGATAATTACAACTGAAAGAGCTGCAAGACACACTATGTTTAATAAAGAGTTTCTAGGGAAATCCAAAGACAATAGGGAAGTCAAATTGAGGATACCATAGAAAACTGAGGCCTCTGACATCTATGGTTACAACAAATTTTAAACACAAGCTAACTCCTAGACTACTAAACATAAAGCCTCACAAGAAAGGCCTATTTATTTCAGTTCTTATTACCTGGTTTATAATGTCTGGCTTTCAACAAAAACTTTACAAGGCATTCTAAGAGACAAGAAAGAATACAGATTGAAAAGACAAAGCAAGCATTAGAACCAGACTCAGCTATGGCAGGGCAGGATTTTGGAATGATCAGACTGGGAACATAAAATAATTATGATTAATATGCTAAGGGTTCTAATGGAAAAAGTGGACAACATGAAAGAAAAGATAGGTATTGTAAGCAGAGGAATGGAAACTCTATGAAAAAAAGTGAATCCTAGAAAGCAACACCAAATACCATAACACATATGAAGAGTACCAATCTTGGGTTCATCAGCGGACTGGACAGGACTGAGGAAAGTGTCAGTGACTTTTAAGATATGTCAATACAGATAAGAACACAGTTGAAAAATATTTTTAAAATAATGGAGAAAAAGAAGTCAACCTATAATTCTATACCAAGCCAGAATATCTGTCAAAAAATGAAGGAGAAATAATTTTAGACATAAAAAAATGCAAATAATATTTGACCAACAGACTTACAATACTTGAGGTGTTAAAGGAAGGCTTTCAGGCTAAAATAAAGATACCACATGAAAATATGAACTACACAAATCAAAGAAGAGCAAAGGAAATTGTAACTATAGAGGTAAATTTTTTTCTTATGTAAATCTCTTCAAAATAATTTTTTAAAACAGATTAGCATGCAATATGGGTATATACGAAGTGCTATCATACCATATGTTGGTAAACTATGTTAAATTAAAGAAGTATACTATAAACTTTCAAGCAATCACTAAAATAACAATGAGTCACAGCTAATAAGCCAACACAGGTGTTAAAATAGAATTTTGTAAAAATATTTGTTTAATCTCAAATTAAGCAGAAAAGAGGAAGAAGAACAAAGACGAGATAGGATCAATAGACAACAAGTTGAAAGAGGACAGATTCAAACCTAATCATATTGGTTCTCACATTAAGTATAAATGGTTGTACTATCTCAAGTAAAAGGCAGAGAATCTCCAATTTCATTCTTTTAAAAAGCAAGACCAAACTACATACACTTCACAAAAGAAATGAACTTAGAATATATACACAAATAGGTTATATGTAAAAAGGTGGGGAAAGGTGTATCATGTTAAGAGTAATAATAATAATAATAATAATAATAAAAACTGGAGTATAATATCAGACGAAGTAGATTTGAAAGGAAGTAGTGTTAGAAGGAATAAAGACTGTTACTATGTATGTACTGTGAGGTAGTAAATTCATCAAGAATTCATAGCACTCCAGTTTCTTAACTTAATGAAAGCTTTAAAATATGTGGAGCAAAAACTTTGCACTGCAAGGAGAAATTTAGAAATCTGCAAATATAGTCAGATATTTCAGTATCCCTCTCTTAATAATGAATAGAAATAGGCAAAAAATGATGATGCAAAAGATTTGAATAACACTGCCAACTTGACTGACTTGACATTTGTAGAACTTTTCTTCTAACAAAACAAAATGTACATTTTTTTCAAGTACACATGAAACACCAGATTAGATAATATTCTGTAAAACAAGTCTCAGTAAATTTAAAGGACCAAATCAAACAATGGAATGAAATTTCTGACCATGATGAAATAAAATTAGAAACAAATTAATTAAAAAAAAAAAAAATCTGGGGAAGCTCCAGATATTTGAAAACTTAAAAACAAGCTTCTAAATAACCTGTGGATTAACTAATTTCTTACAAAGGTAAATTGGAAAGTATTTTGAAGTGAATAAAAATGAAAACACATAATAAAATTTGTGGAATGCTGCTAAAGCAGTACTTAGGGGAAGATGTATAGTATTAAAAGCCTGTATTGGAAAAGAGAAAAAGTCTTAAACCAATGACATTTGCTTCTATCTTAAAAAAACTGAAAATATCAGCAGGTTGGTCCCAAAGTAAGCAGCAGAAATGAAACAATTGCTATCAGAACAAAAATCAATGAAGTAGAGATGAGAAAAACAATGGAGAAAATCAATAAAATCACAGGTGGTATTAATATTTTGAGAAGATTAATAAAATTGCTAAACCTATAGAGGGAGAAAATTACCAATAGCAGAGCTAGAGACCTGATGTGATGTTAGTGTAGATTCTACCAATATTAAAGTATAATAGGATAATATTATGAATAACTTTATGCTCATAAATTTGACCACTTCCATGAAATGGATAAATCCTTCAAAAGATATAAACTCACTTAAAAAGAAATAGATAATTTTATAGTAAATAAATCAAATTTGTAGTTAAACACTTTCCCACAAACAGAACTCCAGGCCAAAATGGCTTCCCTGGGGAATTCTACCAAACAGTTAAAGAATATCTGATTTTACAAAAATTCTTCCACAAAATAAAAAAAGACTGGATATTTTTCAACTCATTCTATGAGGTTTGCATTATGGTTCTATCAAAACAGACAAAGACATTATAAGAAAAAACAAAACAAAAACTATAGACATATAGTATTTCTCATGAGCATAGATGCAAAAATTCTTAACAAAATTTTAGTAAATTGAATCTAATAATATATTAAAAGGAAAATAAATTATGATCAAGCAGAATTTATCACAGAGATGCAAGACTGGTTTAATATTTGAAAATCAATCAATATAGTCCACCACATTAAAAAAGTAAAAATGAAAAAATAAACATGTATCCTCAATAAATGTCAAAGGCACTTGATAAAGTGCAGCATTTATTCCTGATAATCTAGGAAAGTAGGAATGGAAGGAAATCTATGAAAATACACAGCTAACATCATACTTAGTGATTATTATGGACTGAATGTGTGTGTTTCCCCCTCCCACCAAATTAATGTGTTGAAGCCCTAATCATCAATGTAACAGTATTAGGAGGTCAGGCCTTTAGGAGATAATTAGATTTAGATGGGGTCGTATGGGTGGGCCCTCCATGATGGGATTAGAAAAAGAGGAAGGTACCAAAGCCTTCCCTCTATTCAGCCTGTAAGGGTACGCTGAGAAGTTGAAGGTCTGCACTCCAGGAAGAGTCCCCCAAACCAGACACGAAAGCTGCCTACACGTTGGACTTAGCTTCCAGAACTATGAGAAATAATGTCTGTTGCTTAAACCACCCAGTTTATTATATTTTGTTATTATAGCAGCCTCAGCAGACTAAATGATGAAACACTGAATGACAAAGAATACAATAAGAATGTTTACTTTGAATGCTACTACATTTACATTGTAGTGGAGGTTTTAGCCATTACTGTAAGAAAAATAAATAAAAGGTGTCCAGATAAGAAAAGTGGAAGTACAACTGTGCTTATACGAAGACAATATGGTCTATATAGAAAAATTAAATAAAGAAACAACAACCCACTATAACTAATAAAATGAGTTTAGCAAGTTTGCAGGATATAAGATCAACATACAAGATTGTGGTATTTTTATTTACTTCCTACAAATTAGAAGAAATCAATATTAAAAATAATACTGTTAACAATAGTACCAAGAAAAATAAATACTGTAGAAGAAAAGATCAATATACAGGAATCTATGGTATATACGTACTACCTACAAACAACTGGAAATTCATATTAACCAAAAATATTATTAGCAATCATTATCAAGATAAAGAAATACTTAAAGATAAATATGATAAAAAATGTGAAAGCCCTCTACATTGATTACTACAAAATATTGCTGAGAGAAATTAAAGACCTAAGTTTTAAATGGAAAAATATTTCATGTTCATGGGTTACAAGACTCAATGTTGTTAAAATGTTAATCCTCCCTAAATTGATATATGTATTCAGTGTAATTACAATCAAAATCCCAGCAGACTTTCTTTTTTACATATTGGAAAAGTAACTTTTAAATTCATACAGATATACAAAGGATCTAGAAAAACAACAAACTATACTGAAGACGAACAAAAGTGGAGGACTAACAGCAAAGCTCCAGTAATCAAGAAAGTGGTATTAGTATAAATATAGACAGTTAGATCAGAAGAGTGGAACAGAATGGAGTCTAGAAATAGGCCTAGATATAAGAGGATAATTGATTTTTGACAAGGTGCGTATGTAATATAGTCATTTTAATAAATGATGCTGGAACAATTATGTAAACAATGTATACATAAATATGTAAGCAAATGTCTTGTACCATATTAAATAACTCAAAATGGATTGTAGATATAAATGTGAAATGTAAAATTCCAAGAACATAAGGAAAATTTCTGTTAACTTAAGTTCAGGAAAGATTTCTTAGATCACCAAACATGTAATCCATAAAATAATATATTGGTAAATTGGGCTTCATCAGAATAAAAAATTTCTGCTCTTTAAAGGGAATTAAAACATAGACTGTGAGAAGATATTTGAAAATCATACATCTAACAAAGGATTTGTTTCCAGAATATATAAAGAACTCTCAATGCTTAGTAATAAGAAAACAAACAATCCAGAAAAATGGGGAAAATATTTGAATATTTAACCAAATAATATATACAAATGGAAAATAAATACATGAAAAGATGCTCAACATCATTAGTGATTAGAGAAATGCATATTAAGAACCATACTAGGAAACTACTATACCCCTGTTAGAAAGTCTAAAATTAAAAAGACTGACCATACCAAGTGTTAAAGAGGAATGCAGAAAACAACTGACACTCTTATACACTGCTGGTGGGAATGTAAAATAGCACAACCACTGTGGAAAACTGAGTTTCTTAAAAAGTTAAATGAATACCTACCAAGTTATCCAAACATTCTGCTCCTTAATATTTACTCAAGAGCCTGGAAGTATATGACCATGCAAAGACCACATAAACATCAGCTGCATGAAAGGAGCCAGACAAAGAAAGTGCACATACTGAATTATTCCATTTCACAAAATGTTATGAAATTCAAACTAATGAAGAGTGTCAGAAGTACCGTTTCCCCGAAAATAAGACCTAGCCAGACAGTCAGCTCTAATGCGTCTTTTGGAACAAAAATTAATATAAGACCTGGTCTTATTTTCCTATAATATAATATAATATAATATAATATAATATAATATAATATAATATAATATAATATAATATAATATAATTAATATAATATAATGCCGGGTCTTATATTAATTTTTGCTCCAAAAGACACATTAGAGCTTGTCCGGCTAGGTCTTATTTTCGGGGAAACATGGTAGATCAGCAGATGCCAGGGTGGAGGTATTACAAAGGGGTGTGAGGAAACTTTTGGGGGTAGTGATTATATTTGTTAACGTGATTGTGGTAATGGTTGCACAAGTGTATACATATTCGTACATCAAAAAATTTTAAATTGTAATTTTAAACAGGTACAATTTATTGTATGTATTAGTTATACTTTAATAAAGCTGTTAAAAAGAAATTTTAATATTTTTATGACTCATTGATATCTTGATGTGTACATTAATAAATATAATATAATGGTATTATAATTATGTTCAATCTCTTTTTGTACAGAACAGGACAGTTGGGAAACCTGACGGCTCCTTGCAATTCTTACTGTAGATGCTCACCTGCATTTTATTCTGCTATATGTGGAAGAGATGATATTGGATATTTTTCTCCTTGTTTTGCAGGCTGTACATATTCTAAAACATTCAATAATCATAAGGTAATTATTTTTAATTATGTGTCTTCCTCTTCAGTAAGATGATATTGAATTTGTAGGTGATGTTTACATTTTACTCCTAGCTCTCTATAATAAAGTTCCCCTCCCCCTTATTTTCCTTTTTATTAATTTTTAAAACAAGAAAAGAACATTTGCTTTATGGCCACAATACAGAAAGCTTATGGGAATTGGGAGTAGAAAAGATACTTCTACAGTAAAATATACCTCCATATATTACATTTTGCCAATTGTATGGTTTTAAAGCAATGGGTGATTATCTTGCCATAGCAATGTTAAATGAAGCAATCTAGGAGAATATTTTGTCTTCCACTTACGTAGTTTATCATAGTTCTCTCCCACATATCAGCAGCACCTAATACACCAAAATCTTGAACCATAATCTTCCCTGCTCCAATTGGTTGATCAATACTATCCTTCTGGTCACCTTTCACTTGGTTTTTCCTTCTTCTGAGAAATTCAAAATATCTATTGTGTACCCTCTTGTTGTCTCTGTTTTAGCCCCGCATTAACTCAGAAGTGGTAATCAGTCCTTTTATTATGTGTCAGAGATTACTATCCATACAAGGCCTGTATAAACATTTCTAGAGAGGTAAGAGAATTAGAGAAGACGTATATGGCAGCAATACCAATAACTTAAAATTTAATATGTCATCCCTGTTTGTCCTTTGATATTTACATTAATCAGATATCATTTTAAAATTCCCATATTTGCTCATCTTTGGGGCCATTACCATCAGAATTTTTTATTTCCCCGGGCCTTCTACCAACCTCCAGATAAATTTCCTTATTTTGTCATGTAGAGCAGTTGATCACTTTGCTACTTGTTCGACTCCAGTTTAATTTTCTTATATCCATAGTTGCTGAAATAAGATTTTAGCTAAATAATGGACTGTAACTTTGCCTTCTCCCTTGTAAGTAGTTCTCTGACCCTACCAGAGCCTGATATCTTGTGCTTCTACCATCTGTTCACCAAACCTTCTTCATATTTTCACTTTTGACTTTAGCCAGCCTAGGTTCTATACTGGATATCTTTTGTGTTACCTCCCGACCCACTTTTCTCCTGTCTTTACCCTTCTTATTATTCCAGGAGACTGATCTATAGGATGAGAGCTCCTTTGCCTCTGGTTTTTGACTGGATTAGGATAATAAGGAGTTCTAAAGAAAATAAGAAAGATGGGGGAAACAAAGTGAAGTTGTGTTTATTTTTTTGATTTCCTCTCTGACTTATGGATCAGTTGCCTCCCTTGCCTGAAGGTCTGTTTCTTTCAGGGAAATCTCCACATGAGTTTCTCCTTCTGATAACCATTCCTACCCTAAGATCCTTCAGAAAATCCTTTCAAATCTATTTTTAAAATATATGCTGAATCTGACTATCTTCATTTCCTCTGATACTATCCTGGTCTGAATCGCCATTGTGTTGCACCTTATTTCAATAGCTTTTAAACTGTTTTCTCTGCTTTCACCCTTGCCATCATAGTCCAGCAGTCTCAATATATCAGCCAACTAATATATTAAAATGTCATTTATACATATATCCTTCCAATGGTTTCACATTACTAAGATTAAAATTGATCTTATAATTACTTATCAGTTTTTATATAATCTACCTTTCCCCCACTACTCTGGTTTTATTTCCTCTTAGTTTCCTTCATATTCATTCTGTTCCAGCCACATGTTTCTCCTTGCTTTTCTTTGAGTTTACCAAGTAAGCTCAAGCCCCAGGGCTTTTTCAATTTCTGTTTTTGTTTTTGTTTTCCTACCCGGAATGCACTTTTTCTAGATAACCAAATGGCTCACTATCTTACCTTCTTCAAATTTCTGCTCAAATATCATGGTGTCATTGAGGTAGTCACTGATCATACTAAGTTCACCCCTACAATCCCTGTATTTTTTCCTTGCTTTATTTTTTTTATCCAAAGTATGTCACCATGGGCTTCATTATGTTTTATTTGTTTGTTTCATTGTTTTGTTTTGTTTTTATAGTTGTCTAATCCAAGTAAAAAGTTTTCTATATGAGGACAAGAATTTTTCTTTTCTTCCTTTTTCTTTGTTTGTTTCTTTCTTTCTTTCTTTCTTCCCTCCCTCCCTCCCTCCCTCCCTCCCTCCCTCCCTCCCTTCCTTTCTTTTTTTGTAAATTAAAGTGCAGGGATTTCTATTGTATTGGTTAGTGTGTTTTCCCAACACCTAGAATAATGTATAGTACATGAACACTGAAAAAAAGATGTAGTGGAATGAATAAATTGCAATTGAGATATTTCTATTTGTTATTTAGCATATCCAGTAACCACTTAGCAACTCCTGCAAACAAAATGATTTTTGGACCATCATTTTATAACTCACTTAGATTCAAGCCATCTTTGTTTCCTCTTATTACTTCACTAATGATCTAGTTCCATATTTCTGTTGAATTTATTATAATTTTTTAAACTTAGAATCTTTTCAATAGATTAATAAATTGCTAACTGGACTCTGTATCTTCAAACTCTGTTTAGTTCTTAGAAAATATCACCAATTCATCTTTCTTGAATTATAAACCCTTCAACAACCATCCCAAATTGTATTAGTTACCATTCAGTGCTACATTGTTACTTTCATTGGCACTAGACACTTTGCCTTTGGTGAGCCCCTTCCTTCACTGAAAAAAATTGATTAATTTTTAAAAATTAAGTACAACTGTATTTGTATGAAGACAAATATGATCGGCCTGAATCATTATCATTATGTTCATTTTTTTAAAATTTAAAAAACACTAAACTTACATTTTTATGTGGCCCTGATGTATTTTGGGCCTTTGACACTGCCTACTCTGCATAACAGATAATAACCCTATATTATTACATACAAAATGAAGTCCTGTCTTTGCAGTATAATCCCAAAATCTCCTGCGGTTGGGTAACTGTCCATATTTCAAATCCCAGCAGAAGTTACATTTTATTCATTACATTTTCCTTAATTGCCATTAATTTACATACTTCTCCAACAGTTATTTGTGTAATTAAATGTAAATATTTTTGGTGGAATTTCTTGAATTAATGAAATTTTTCCTAAGTTACTATAATTAATTAACACACACACACACACAATTCTTTGTTAGGTTAAAAATCTTGTACTTATCATTAATATTTTATTTCTAAATAATGGCTGGCAGATTTAATGTAAGGGTATTTACTAATAAAACTGGCTAGTCTCCCTGTGGTTACTGATTTAATTTTTATTTTGCAATAAGTTTTTGCTTCATGACTATATTTCTAGAAGATTGTTTCCAATCTTAATTTTCACAGACATACTTCAATTGTTCTTGCATTAATGAAGGATTAACAACCCCAGATGATCAAGGTGATTTTATTGATGCTAGAGCTGGAACATGTGATTCAAAGTGCTATAAATTACCTTTGTTCATTGTTTTAACCTTTTCTACAATTGTATTTTCTGGTTTCTCTGATGTACCAAGCATCCTGACCATCCTTCGGTATGTATATATTATTCATAATCATTGTTCATTTAATACGTAAAAAGTCAATTTTAGGAAGATTGTTCAATATTGTAGAAAATGATTTACTTTTTTGTTTCAAGGTAGCAACTGCTAGAAAGGAAATTGTTACATTTTCAAAAGTCATATGTATGTGTAATTCTCTATTTTAACTAATTTGTGTAAAGTATATAGATATCACATTTAGTTTGAATTAATTAAATTTAATTTACAACATGGTAAAATATTGAACCTATTTTCCTTTATTAGCTCTATGAATATGTAGTATTGTCAAATGTCTGTTCATATCTTTTGTCTATTTTTACATTGGGTTTTCTGTCTTTTCATTATTGATTTGCAAGACTTCTTTATACATTCTTTATATACTCCAGGTAGGGGGTCATTTGTCATATATATTCATCACAAATATCTTTTCTAACTCTACAGCTTGCCTTTTCATTCTGACAGTGGCATCTTTTGAGTAAAATGAATTAATTTTAATATCCTGTTTAAGAAATCTTTGCCTAATCAAAATCATGAGGATATTTTTTATGTTATTTTAATAAAAGAACATCTAATCAGTAATTCAGCTGGAGATGACTATTTTGTATGAAGTAGGGATTCAGGTTTATTTTTCTCATGTGCATATGGATGTTAGTTGACTCACTACCATTTATTTACAGGCTGTCCTTCCCCACAGCAATGTAGCGATGGTCTCTTTATATGTGGGTCTATTTCCACACTTCATTCAGTTCGATTGATTTATTTGTGCATCACTGCACCAATATTACAATGTCTTGATTGCCCTATATTTTTTGTGAATATTTATGTCAGGCTTTGTTGTAAGCCCATCTTTGAGATTATCTTGGCCATTCTTGGCCCTTTGTATTTCTAAGTGATTAAAATTACTTACTCAGCATAAAAAAAAACATGCTAAGATTTTGATTGGAATGCCTTCTAAACAATTTGAGAGAATTGCTGTACTTCCCAAACGGAGTCTCTTGATCAATCAGTGAGGTATAATTTCTTCATTTATTTAAATCTTCATTTATTTCTTCCAATAATGTTTCATAATTTTTTCATGGTGTAGGTCATATACCTCCTTCATTAGATTCATTCTTAGGTAATTGATGTTTACTATAGCACAGTATAGTATAGTTGTTTATTGCTGGTATGAAGAAATGCAATTCATTTTGTGCTTTTACCTTGTATTTTGTGACTGTGCTCATATTAAGTTTTCATAGTTAGTTGGTAGATTACTTCAAATTCTTTGTGTATATAATTATAATCTGCAAATAACTATTTTTATTTCTTCTTTTCCAACCTTCGTACCTTTTTTAATGCACTGATTAAAGTATCCTGTATAATGCTGAATAGAAGTATGATAGTTACTGTCATTGTTTCTTATGTTCATTAAGATGAAGTCTTCTGATATTTCATTATTAGATTTGAAATTTGCTGTAAATTTCACCATTAAGTGTGGTATTTATACTATCAGAATAAGCCACTTTGCTTCCATTTCTAGTTCACTAAAAATTTTTTTAATAATAAAATTTGAAATTTATCAAATGCATTTATTTGATATATCTATTGAGATTATTACAATATGATATATCTGTTTTATTCTAGGAATAAATTGGATTTGATTCATTTTGCTGATATATTTTAGAGTTTTTGCATCTGTATTCATGAATAAAGTTGCCTTCCAATTTTCCCTTACTATTAATGTACTTCTTTGGTTTTGGCATAAGTGTTATTCTGGCCTCATTATGTGAATTGGGAAGCATTTTCTCTTTTCCTAATATTTGTCCAATTTTATCAAGGTGTGGTATTACTTTTTAAATTAAATCTTTGGAAGAAATCACTGTTATGTGTGCCTGGAAATTTCTTTGTGGGAAGTTTTACATTAAATATTGAATGACTGTGGATGTGGGGACTAATACATTTTTCTGCTTTTATCTTTAAAATTTCAATCATTTTACTTTTGTGTTTATACATTTTTTTTATTTTACTCGCATATATCTTCTGTATATTGCCTTTTCTATCCAAGTGTGCATACTGGAAGTCTTAATACATACTTTTTCTCATTCTTTAAATTCAAATATGCCTTTCAATGTGGTTTTTTTTTATTTGAACCATGTATTATTCAGTATAGTTTAATTTGTAAGCATTTGGAAATTTGTTTGTTATATTTTTATTATTTTAGATTGAGTCCACTGTTTTCTTTTCTTTTTCACTGTTTTCAGAGAACTTATTTTTATTATTTCTTTCCTTGAAAATTTATTTAGACGTACAAATGATTGAAAATTTTTTGTCTATTATTGTGGATTTGTCTATTATTTCTATCATCTTTGCTGTATATATGTTGAATCTATATTAGTTTAAAACAACTTTAGAATTGTTACCACTTCCTGCTTTATTGACCACCTTTATCCTTATGAAATAATCCTCTAATTAACTTTTTGTCTTAGAGTTACTTTTTCTGACTTTAATATTGCTTCATCTGTTATATTTTCATAATGTATAATTTTCTACTTTTACTTTCAATCTTTCTTTGACTGTTTAAGGTATATCTTGTAAGCCACATACAGTTGACTTTTAAAAAATTCAGTTTAACAACTTAATTTTTCAATTAGAGTATATAGACTATTAAATTTTAAATAGTTCCTAATGTTTGCGTTTTCATTTTTTATTTTAGTGTTTGTTTAAATTTTTTTCTACTTGTTCTTTTAGTTCTTTCTTTACTTCTGTTGAATTGAAATAGTTATCTTTAGTTTTCATTTTTTCCCTCTTTATTTTGCTAAATATGTACTATTTTATTCTTCTTGTAGTAGTCACTTTAGACATTACATGAGTATATTATTAGAGTCAAATGGACATTAGCACTTTTGCCACTTCGTGGACAATGTAAGAACGTAGAATACTTTAATTCCATTAGCTAAGTCTCTTCTAAATTTTGTTATTGTTGTCATGTATTTTGGGGCTATGTAAATTTTAAACCGAAAAGGATGTAATTTTATTTATTATATGTTTAATATCATAGCACCAGAATCTTTTCATTTTTTTCTTGCATTTTTTAGGGATCATTTCTTTTCTCCAGAAAATTTTTTTACTGTGGGTCTGCTGAAAATGATTTTTGTTCATTTGTTTTTTCTTTAAAAATGTCTTTATCTACCTCTATTATAAAATTATATTTTGGCTGTTTGTGGAATTCCAAGTTGGTGGCTATTTTCTTTCAGTACTTTAAAGAAGTATTTAACTATCTTACTGATTTCTATGAGAACATTTTATTACTGTTCCTTTGATTGTAATATGCCTTTTACTCTAGATACTTTTAACATTTTCTCCTTGTCTTTTGCTGTCAGCAATTTTACTACGATATTCCTTAATATAATCTTATTTGTCTTTATGTTGCTTGGAGTTTTAAAATTTTCTTGATGGCTTAAAAAATAAGCTTGTTGTTTTTTCCTATTATCTATTAGGATGGCAAGTATATTAGTTTATCTTAAAAAGTTATAACAGGCTTGATGGCTAAAATAACAGAAATTTATTTTCTCACAGTTCTGGAGGCTAAGACTCTGAGATAAAGGTATCGGCAATGGTTGGTTGCTTCTTAGGGCTATGAGGGAAGGACCTCTCTTTGGCTTGTAGATGGCCATCTTCCCCTGAGTCTTCACATTGTCTTTGCTCTGTACATGTCTGTGTCCATATTTCCTCTCTCTATAAGGTCACCAGTCATACTGGATTCGGGCCCACCCAACTGACCTCATTTTAAACTAATTACTTATGTAAAACCATGTCTTCAATATGGTAGCATTCTGAGGTATGGGAGGTTAGGAGTTCAGCATGTAAATTTTGGAGGGGATACAATTCAGCTCATAGCAATAACAAACCACCTCAAATTTAATCACTTAACAACAATTTATCCTTATTTTGCATAGTTCTGAGAGTTGACTGGATTCAATGGGGTGGTTCTTGCTTGGGGTTTCTCATGAGCTTGTGGTCAGTTGGCACATGACTCTTGAGTCATCTGACAGCATGACAGGGCTGGATTTCCAAGATGGCTGACAATTTAGGCAAAATTTTCTGGGAGACTAGTTGGGGCTGTTGATTGGCCATAAGTGGCCCCTTTATGTGACTTGTACTTCTGCTAACTGGGTGCAACAATTTCAAAAGGGTGCATCCCAGCAGCCCAAGTGTTAATGTTCCAAGAGAACCAAGCATAAACTACAAGGCATAAGCTGTAAGGCTTCATTTGACCTAGGCCAGAAGTCCAAGAATGTCACTTTTCTGCATTCTATTTGTCAAAGTCATTATGTTTCAAGAGGAGGTTGATTAGATTCTACCTCTTGATGTCAGGGGCCACATGCATGTATGAGGTAGGGAGGGGAAGAAATCAATGACAGTCACCTTGTGTGATTATCTACCACCATATCTTTCATTGATTTTGTAAAATTCTTAACTATTTTTTCTGCAGATATTGTTTCTGCTCCATTCTTTCTCTACTCATAAATCTTTCATTGTGTCCATGGGTTTCTTATGCTCCTTTACTTTCTATTTTTATTTGTTTTTGTATTCTGTGCTTGAAACTAAAGTTTTTTTATTTATTTATATTCTAATGTACTAATTGTATCTCCACCTGCTTTTCTAGTTACTTATACTTCAGTTTACTAATTCTGTCTTCATCTATGTCTAATTAGCTATTAAATTCACCTATTGAGTTCTTAATTCTAATTGGTGTAATTGTCAGTTATGTAATTTCATTATATTTTAGTAGATTCTAGTTCTCTGATAATATTCTCTACCTTGTCATTTGTTCTCTTGGACATTAATTCCCCAAATTTAAAATCTCTCTCAGATATCTGGTATTTGAATGTGCTATAGAACTATTTATATTGTATTTGTTTTCCTCTGGATCTTGTCTCTTATAATTCCTGTAACACTGGGGGTATAAACAAAGAAGTAATTAAAATGGTAACCTAAAAGTAACCTAAAGGGGTGGGATAGAAATAGGGGTAGATGAGGGAAGGGGTTTAAATAAGCAAGTCTTTCCAGCGTGTTCTCTTTATATTAACATTTATTTGCTTTCTAAGCATGTAACTATACTACAAATTTAACAAATATAGTTTGATCTTTTTAAAAATACAATAAAAGTCAAAGCTAAAGACATAAATTGTGAAATCATTATCAAATAAGTGCTAATTATAGTCATGGAAGTGGAATAGGATGGAGTATTTGTAGCAGGTCTATGCTCCTACAGAGCATAACTAGAAAAGCAGGGTTAGATGATAAAAATCATATGTTTAAAGTCAGAAAGCAGCAGAGGACTAGAGGCATTAAAATTCCAGAGAGAGCAGAGGCTTTTAGAGGTGGATAGGGATCTAAAGCTGTCTCTGAGGTTCTTGCCATCTCTTGATGAGAGATAAATGCTGACAATCAAGACTAGGTTCAACTTGTGGTCCTGTCAAAATGTCCACAGAGACATTTGGTCCACTCCAAAAAGTTCTTGATATTTGGTCCTGTCTAAAACTTTCACAGAGGTATTTAATTCATAGTTAATATAAATCCCACTCTTCTGCAAATTTGATCCCAGACCCATCTACCTCCCCCATATGCCATTACCAGCTAGGCTACCAAGGCAGGAAGGCTATTATTGTCAATACAGCCACAATACAATTATCGGAATACAATTATTGGGCTAATAAAACATGATAGTATTTTTTATGTATTAATTCTGTAAACCAAAAGTAGAAATAAATATAATGGGCTCTTTGAACTTAGGGATGTTTTCTAAGTGTGGTTGTTTTTGACAAGACCAAGTATTAAGGGCAATTTGGTGTGGACCAAATATATTGTGGACGTTTTGGACAGGACCCAATGTCCTGCAAGGCTAGGTCCAGGTAGAAGGGCACTACTGGGAAACAAGCAAACTGGCAAAGTTTTTGGTGATCACATGGGGCTAAGAATTACAAAATTCCTTTTCCATTGGAAAAATTTTCTGAAATATGAAGGTGTGTAAGGCTTAAGTCTAAACAGAAAAGTATCATGATTTGTCTGTATCTCTATGTCAATGTTCTTATTAAGAAAAACTAGTTCTTCCATTCTTTCCCTTCCATCTCTTATTATTTTAACATGTTTATGTCTTCTCAACTTTGATAGTCACCATGGATTCAAACAAGAAGGTAGAAGAGCACTTTAAGGAAAAAAGAAAAAAAAAAGAGGAATAAAAATGACCAGGTTCCTGCTGCCATGATGGACATTTGAGGGTGGATAGACAGGGGGAAAAAGTACTTAAAAGTAATATTAAAACATGCTACAAAGAAAAAAGAGAAAAATTCAATGAGAACATTATAGGATGATCTAACTTAGTCTGGGGATTCAGAGAGGGTATGCCTGAAGAAATGACACTTAAACTAGGCCCTAAAGGATGGGAGATGGTCTCCCCACTGGGAGACTACAGTGGTCTCACACAGTGGGACCAATGTGTGCAAAGATTCTGAAGTAGCTTTATAAGGCTATTGTATTTTAGAATGTGGTGAACAAGGGTGAAGATAAAGGCAAAAACTGTGACGTGGCATGGAGTAAGACTAATGGAATCAGGTGACCCTTGTAAATTTTTTTTTGCAATCCTAGATTTTATCCTAAGAACAATGGGAAGCCATTGAAGGATCCTAGTGGAGCAGTGAAATAATCAGAATTTCACCTTAAAAAAATCACTATGGCTCTTATATGGAGAGTGGACTAAAAGGATAAGGATGGTTGTTGGGAGGTAAATTAGGAAGTTATTTCAGTTTTTTGTTTTTTTCAGGCAAAAAATACAGGCTTGGAATTAGAGATGAAAATCAGAGAAAGAGATATGACAAGGAATTATTTCTAAAAATAACAGTATTTGATTATTGATTGTCTGTGGTGAATGAGGAAAAGGATGGTATAAAGGATGCATCTTTCCAGGTTTTGGATTTGACAACTGCATGGATGATGGTTTCACTTCTTATGATAGGGAGTGCTAGGGGAAGAGTGGCTAGGGGAAGAGTGAAAATATAAATATAGAATTTGTAAGAGAGAGTAGAGGCTGCCTTTTACATTTTGGAAGAGTATTAACCAATTTTTTGTTTACGCTATGAAATTCTGAAGTCATCCTGAAATAGCCTTACTTGTTAACAGAATACAAAAAAACCTTCTCCTTTTTGTTAAAACTGTGTAGTTTTTCATTAAAATTTTGTTCTTTTATTCCTATCTATTATTTATTTTTGTGCTGTTCATTTAATTGATTTTGGAAAATCCTGAGAATCATTAATCTTTTCATCTTGCTTTGTATATCAGAAAGAGGGTTATAATCAAACTGAAGATATATACATACTTCTTAATGATTATACTTACGGGTTATGGTCTACGCTATAGAAACTTTAGAGAGCACCAGAATCATATTACATCTAAGAAAACTACTTATGCTAAATGAAATAGAACACTCAATTATAGGTGGGCATATGACCATTTCCATTTTATACCAAAAACTTCATACGAAAGTGTGGTTCTAAAATGTGACACTTCACTTCTTTTACCTCTCTTTAATGAATCTGCTTGTAATAAAAGTTTTTATTACTTTTTATTTTAAAATGTCAGTATCATTTGAGAATTGGTTTTCATTTTCCTAGTAGTAAGCATTTGAGGGAACAATATATATATTTTTTCCAGGTTTATATAGGTGGAATTATCTCACTTTTTGCAAAATAGTCACAAAATACTGTATGTATGCTACATTTTAACAAATTGAGTAATTTTGGGTACAAATATTGAACATACTGGTTTGTTGTTTGAGTCATAGAACAAGTAAACAAAAGTAAGCATAGTTTATTTAAAATATCCACTTAAAGTGTAGTTTTTATTGTTTACTTCCTAAAATGTTGATTATTTTTTATTGTATTTTCAATTTATTTTTCAAACTGCAATATGTAATGTTATGCATTATTTTCCCCTTTTAAACAAATGGTTTAATCAGTAGGAAATACAGAGACCTTCATTGTTTTTTTATTTGGGAAAGTTATTTTTCATTTATTTTAGCTTTTGAATAGTGAGGGCAGTAGTGAGAGGCCCATGAGGAAAAAAAGATGACACCCTCAAATTAGGACAATTCAATTAAGATTTTAAAAAGTGGCTATTTAAAATGCGGGCAGGGTTTAAGGAATCCCAAGGTATAGTGCAGTACCTCTGGTGTCTTACCACCCCAGGCCAAAGGAAAACAACAGTAGAAAGGAGAGAGACCTGTAGGGGTGACATCTTTGTCTTGGCATCCAGTCAGCCTGACATAACTCTGCAGGAATGGAGCCTGGGAATGAAGACCTCGATCTCACTTTTCTTCCTCACTCCAGAGCACAACAATGGCAGAACCCAATTAGAAGCCAGAAGGCGAAAGAGCCTACTGGTGCAGTCCATTTAGGTCAGCCTCCCGGGGCACAGAGCAAGGTAGAGAAGGGTAGAGAGTGGATCTCACATGGACAAGTAGAAGAATCTGAAGCAATGGGTGTGTACTACAGAATGAAAAAAGAGAAGTGAGAAAGCTAGTGCTATGATTTTTTTTTCTGTTTTCCAACAAAGGAAAAGAAGGCTGGGGTGGAGCATTTCGGCCATAACTGCTTCCTCTTTGTAAGGAGCAAAATGCTTTGGAATTGGATGGAAAGGGACAGGATAAGGAGAAATGGAAGGAGTTGCAGTTCTTTAATTCAACCAGATTGAACTCTGTTAACTGGCTAAAGGTTCTTGGTCTAATTGATACACTGGGAAAAAAAATTAATCTTGAACTTGGAAAACATTCTCTATAGCTAATGATGATGCTTTGATGATGCCATTGCTGTTTACTTGCAGGATTGTACCTGACAAACAGCGTTCTCTGGCCCTGGGTATCAGCAATGTGATTTTGAAAGTATTTGGTATGGACTTTTGGCAATCTTTCATTACATTGAAATGTTCATTTTTTTGATACATGTATGTGTCTACATGTATATTTATTCAAATAAATAATAATGGTAAACTGAAATAAACAAGTGAATGGGAGAGCTGCTTTGCAGAATTTAGGAGACAATACTTAATGTAAAAAGACAATGCCTAATGTAAAGCCCATCCTAACTGTCATATAAAACATGCATTAATATTGTATTCTATTAGAAGAGGCAGTCTCTTTGATCAGAAGCATGCTCATCAAGCTATACAAGTGGTTTGGTAAGCTGAAATAAAATGCTTATGTAAGTATATCAACTACACGTTGCTAGCATGTTTGGGAAGTCACCAACCTAGACTAGTGCTTTTAAACATTTCATTACCAAATAAATTGAATCTGATGTTTTAAGGATTTTTATCCAAATAAAAAAATGGTTTTGCTGAGGGTAACGCACTCTGTACTGCAGGCTTTCTTAAAATAGCAAAAGCTACCTTTCAAATCCACATTAGGACTATATTCGGACCCTTGATTCAAGAAGTTGATTCAAAATATTGGTGGGGTAAGGAAATAAGATTGGACTGGATTGAAGACTGAAAGATATATGATAAATGGAATAAAAAATGTAGAGAATTTTAAGTGTGGCTCTGATATGGATCAGAGAAATCATTCTATAGTTAGATCACTCTGTGGGTTAAAATTAGCTTTTTTGATTGAGAAAAATTAGAGCATATTTTTATGGTGGATAATGATCCACTAGATAAGGACAGATTTGTAATGGAAGAGGGTAAGTAATAGCAAGCGCAGAGACATTTGCCTGCATCAGAAAGGAACCCAGCAAAATGATGCATTTTTGAATGGGAGGAGGTAGATTAAGATATTTTAGATATAGATTGTCTCTAGATCTTGCAGGGTTTCACCATCAGAGAATTTAGAGGATAAATATCATCTGATTTACATTTAAAAGGTAACTCTTCTGTTGGAGGGAGAAATACTTATAGACGATTATGTGGAGGAAAAGAAAATGGAGCCTTTTGCTGAGATATGTCATAATTACATTAAATTGGATTCTGGGAGTTGTAGGTGAAAAATCAACATATCCAAGATATATTTGGAGTTGCTTTTACAAAGGTTTATCATGAATTGGGAAAATATGGTGGGGAATAGAAAAAATGAGTAGTAGGCCTAATATTTTCACCTTGAAAAATTATAAGCAGCATGCCAGCACTCCCTGAGATAGGGATTTCTGGTGTTGTATAGTGGTCTTTGGCAGGAATCAAGAGTTGTGAGGCAGTCACCCCAATAAACTTTAATTAAAAAAAAAATGAGTTGTGAAGCATGAGGGCTCTGATAATTTCTTAAGGGAGATGGTCAATCATTAGGCATGTTCTTAGAACCTGGTTCTGATGACTTTGGGGTGGCTATTTTTTTCTTTTTCTTTTTTTTAATGACTGTTCATTTACTTTTAGCTACAAATGACATTGTTGCTGAGGAAATACTGTCTCTGAGTATATAGAGATTTCCCTCAGGCAGCACACAACTGTTCCTCTGGGTAGAGGTCAGCTAAATCTAGGGATACTATTAACATACCAAAGCGTTTATACTTTAAGTTATTTTTCTCAATCTCTTGATAAATAATAGATATCATTTAGATTATGAAACTGAAATTTCAGTTATTAAAAATTTCATAATTTGAAATCTTTGGAGGTACACTGAGTTTTCAAAATCAGTATTTAGTATCTCCATTTGAAATACTTTCTCCTAAATTTTTAATTAAAAACTTAACAACAGTTTTGAGATGTCAAATAAATAAGAACATGTACACCATTCTAAAAAGATTGCAAATCTACCAATTTTTTATACTTACAAGGAAAGGACTTTTTGAAAACACGTTGTTTCTAGTTATTAACAATCCTATAAGTAAATTCTTAATTTTAAATGATATATTTACAATGAGGATGACTAAATGTATAAGTTTAATTTTAGGATGAAAATTATTCTGATACCAACCTATAGTGTTTTCATGGAGAATTTACAATCATTGCATTTTTCATAGGAAGTATGCCTGGACCAGTAGTTTTTAAAATGGTTGGAGAAAGTTTTTGCACCTTTCGGGCTGTTGAAGGCTGTAGAAAAGCAGGAGGTTGTCGGATCTATAGTACAACAAAAATGGCCTCCCTATTTGTAGGAATATGTAAGTGACATCTATTGAAGAAATATAGAAATATAGTAAAATTTTAAAAACTTATGGTTATTTATACTTGTATAAGGTACAGTAATAATAAACTATGAACATATGGATACTTTATGATTAAAGAAGCCTTATATTATTATATAGAAAATATTTGGACACTAAAGTACTATGGAATTTATGTAAATATTTGAGTCACTGCATTAAATATATAATTGTTTTATGTTATTCCTGAGTAAGGGTGATAATTAGCAGAGTTTCAATTTGGGAAGTAATTTTGCCTGTACACTTATATAACCAAGTTGTTTGACCTTGTGACCTTTCCATTTCCACAGTAAAAGATCGGATTATTTAAAATATTTTTTTTTTTTTGCTCCAATAAAGATCATCAAGATACTCTTACCCACTTAAATGTAATTTTCATATTGTTTCTTTTGCTCAGTGCTTGTGTAGTATTCAGTATTTGTTGAACAAACAAGAGATACAGGGAATTGGGATGCTATGGTGGTGTAAGCTGGGGTCAAAGTGTATGGAAAGATGAGAGGTGCTTGTATTACTTTCGAAAATTCACTAGGTTTTCCTGGATCTCAACGTATTCATCTGTAAAATTAAGATTTTGGACTACATCATTTCTGAAGTTTTAATCATCACTAACACTGAATGATTTTATTGTATAGATGCTATTGGTGTGATAAATATTTTAAAGTGTTTATAAGTTTTGTGATTTTATTAAGTGGGTTCAGTAATTCACAGAACCACATAATGATAGACTCTAATATCTAACAGTAATGAATACCTGCTTGATAAGCAATGCCTTCTAACTCAGAAGTCAATGATCCAGCAAACTTAGTAAACTCTTAAAACCAACTAAAGTGAAACGTAAGAAAAATATTTCAAACTCAAAACTGACATTTAAGAAGTCAAAGTGAATTTCTCAGAGATAATTCAGTGAAACTAGGCATTGTTCTTAAGCAAGTCCTTTTAAAACAATGCTGAGCCTTTTAATTTTTATTTTAGATATAACTGTAACATGCTTAACTATTTTCAAACATAGAACATAATTGAGCAAATTGATAAACTACTAGAGAACCTGCTAAGGAGTTACTAAAAGGAGATAACAATAATAAAGAACATAAGAAATTATAATAAGAGAGGGCAAACACAGGAAACTGTAATAGGAATATGCATTTATGGCAATATTGTGTAAGCTAGTATATTTGAAAGTGTATTCTATGAATCATTTGAATCAGGAAAACTTGGAGTGTTTGCTAAATTATAAGTTCCAAGGTCCTGAATTAGAATAGCAGGGATTAGTTGTAGGCATGTGCATTTTTAATAAAGCACCTCGGGTGATTTTAACCACAGTAAACTTTGAAGCTATATGAAACACTCTAAAGCTGTACTGTCCAATATGGTACACATTAACTATCTGTAGCTAAATTTAAATTAAATAAAACTAAATGCAATTTAAAATTCAATTTCACAGTAACAATACGTAGCTAAATTTCACATGCTTAATGGTCATATTTGCCCACTCTACTGGACAGTGCAGATGTAGAACACTGCCATTGTCACAGAATGGCTATACACACCACCACTCTAGAACAAGACTTATTCAACAGGCGTCCATGAACCCTAGGAGCCCACACTGAACTAGCATATTTTTCAAATCCTAAAGTTCTATTTTTATGTTGCATGTCCAAAAATGTTTTCCCTGTGGAGGAAGGCTGTGACATTCATCAGATTCTCAAAGGTTTTAATCACTCAAAAAGTTGGTAAAACATTTATTATATTAATCCATCAGATGCCTTTGGTAGCAAAGAAATTCTTCTGAGCTTTCTCAAATCTTAAGGTTTCATTGGGAGGACTCATTATGGACCTTTTACCTTAAATGAAGGATTCCATCAGTTCTAGTTTAATGGGTAGAGAGATGATTTCTCAGTCTTTTGTAACATTTTCCATTTAACTTGCCATGTTTACCCTTCATCGGGGTTTTTTTTTTTTTGGTAGAATTTTTATTGAAATATAATATGTATTATATATATTCAGTACAGACTACATATTATAAATATATAGCTCAACACATTTTTATGAAGTTAACACACCTGTAATTAGCATTCATATCAATAAATACAACATATTAGAATTAATGAATTTAGTAAAGTTGCTTAATATACAATCAATATAAAATAGTTGATTGTGTTTCTATATATTAAGCACAACCAAATACAAACATATAGTAACACAAAAAAGTCAAGTACCAAGAAAAAAAAAATCTGCTGAATGCCGTATAAAACCTGTACACCGACGACTACAGATTTTATTAGAGAAACACTAAAACATAAGTAAATGAAAAAAATGTATCATATTTATAGATAGGAAGATTTTAAAATGCCACTTTTCCTAAATTAATCTATACATCAAGTGATCACAAACAAAATCCCAGACGGTATTTTTTTTAAACTGACAAGGGACTTGAATTTCATATGAAAGCCAAAGGGCCAAAAATTATCAAGAAAATCTTGAAGATGAAACAAAATTAAAGGATACATTCTATCAAATATCAATACCTATTATCAAGCTATAATAATTAATATAGTAGGGTACTGGTGCAAGTGTCATCATACCAGTGAAACAGACTAGAGAATCCAGAAACAAATCCACACATGCACCCTTAATTTATTTGTAGCAAAGGAAGGAAACACTGCAATAGTAAAAAGATGGTATTAAGATGGTCTTTTAAATAAAGGGTAATGAGTCATTTTATATATGCATATAAAATGTATCTTCACTCCTACCTCAAGTCATATACAAAAATCAATTCTAGATGCATATCTAAATGTCAAATATAAAAAACACACACAATAAAGCCTTTGAGAAAAACAAGAGAATATCTCCATGGCCTTGGAGTAGGAAGAGATTGCACAAACAGGATACAAAAATCACTAGCTATAAAAGAAAAAATCAAACTATATTAAAATTAATACCTTCTGATCATCAAAAGAATTAAGAGATAGAAAAGACAGCTGCAGTGTAGAATGCAGTGCAAAAGGCATAAAAGTGAAAAAGAACTAAAGTCCAAAATATATAAAGAACTCCTACAAATCAATAACAGGCAAAGGTTAGGTAACAATAGAAAAGTGGACAAAAGACTTGAAAGAAGGTTCACAGAATTGGATAACCCAATAGCCAATAAACAATGGAATGGATAAGTTGTGATAAAATCAATAATGGAGTACTATACAATGACAGGGAAAGGTACACGATTACATAAATATGGATAAGTCACACCAAAATAATTTTGAAACTAAATAAATATAAATTAGTATGCACTGTATGATTCCACTTACATAATTTTGACATGCTATGTTATACTTGAGAGGCACACAAAATCAACTGTCTTGGTTGGGTTAGTGAATTTGAGGAAACATGAGGAGTGCTTCTGGGATATTGACAGTGTTTTGTTCTTGATCCAGATGCTAGTCACACTGCTTAGTTTGTGAAAAATACTTCAAGCAGTACCCAAAAAATTGATATGTAATTAATACACAATTATGTAATATAGATCTTAGGTTTTTGCTTTGATGGCTTTTGATAATTGAATGCACCTGTGGAACCAGCGCCCAAAATAAGGTGTAGAAATTTCCCTTATTCCCCTTTCTAATCAGTGTTACTCTTCCAAAGGTAAAGCTCTTTCAGATGTGTATTACAATACATTGGGTTTTTGCCTGTTCTAGAAATATATGCATCTGTGATACAGGGATACTGGATTATTTGTTTTTGTCTGTGTCGCTTAATGTTATGCTTTGGGGAGATTCATCGTGCTAGTCCATAGCAGTAGTTTGTGCTTTAAAAAATTTTTCTGAGCACGATTTCATTTTGTGAATATACTACAGCTTATTCATTCTCATTAATGTACATCTGAGTTGTTTACAATGTGTGGCTATTATAAATAAATGTGTAAAATATTGTTATTATAAATGCCATAGACTCATTAATGTTTCCAATTTTATCTTTTGAAACCACTATAATTGATATTGTCAAGTAATTGATATTGTTGCTCTAAAATATTCTTTACTTTAATTAACAGGGTTATTTGCTTCCCAAGTTCAAGTATTAACTTGAACTTTCTGAAACTTGAAACATGAAAATGAATTAAAACTCCTACAGATATCAATTAGTATTTCTAAAATATTCTATTTTTCAAAAATGATGAATATTTCAAAAAGAGTAAAGCTGCATGAAATGACTTAAACAGGTTCCAGTTCCTATTGATAGTTAAGTTTTGAACGTAGAAATGCATTTTACTGTTTTTGAATTAAGGCATACTGTGAAATAATAGCACACCTTGCATTTTTTGGTGGGCTGTATGTTTAAGAATTCTAAAAGGTCTTGTAAACATTTAAAAAATCTCTTTAAATAACCTGATATGTTTATGACATTAATTACATTCTACAATTGGGAAATTGGTAACTTTAGAGATAAAATGTACTTACCTTTTCTTTGGTAAATGGCATTCTTTCCACAAATATTTTTGCTCTAAAATAATTGATGCATCTGATGGTTGTATTTTTTTTGTTTAATTTAGGTTTTTTTTGCAAAGTGTTAGCTATCATCTTCACTGCTATTGCATTTAGCCAATACAAATATTTACTAAAGGAAAACAGTGCCAACACGCCTATACCTGTGAAGAATCTAACAGTAAAAAAAAAAGAAAAAGGAAAGAACTGATTTATAACTGGATCATCATTGTGTAAGAATTACACATTATCAGTCCATCAGTGGAATATTATATTAATAAAATTTAAAACAATGTAATATAGTTACATGTTTAATAAATGAATATGATTCATCTGATCCTGTAAGTTTTGTTACATTTTTAATACAAATATAATAATAGTCTTTGTGTTTTCAATTTTTAAAAGATATTCTAAGATAAACATATAATACTTTTAATAGAAAGATAATACTTTGAAAGAAAAGGATAAAGTGGAAGTGGGAAAATACACATAAGTTAATTCTGATTATAGTGATATATTAGTTATTGGCCTTTGGTTATATGAGATTACTTAGGTTTCATATGTTTTATTCTTGTTACTTTTCATTTGCACCATGAATGTTTATTTCTCAATAATTTTTAAAAATAAAATTTAATTTGCCAATCAATTTCATATAATAAAAATTTAAATTAAGGTTATATTTTTTTCTCCAAAAGAAAACAATTTTAAACCTTTTGGAAATTAACATTTTATTTATCTTTTATTTGATCGTGGAGAGATTTCCTCAGAAAATTTCTCAGGTCAATTGGCCAGTTTGCAATACACACTATTTTCCATGGTCTTTCAATTTTATCAGACATAAAATCGAATATGATCATATACATTTCTATTTTTACCTTAATTTCAATTTTTTTGATAAAGACTACCAGATATCTGAATTGATATCCATTTTGTACTTTATATTTCATTAATGATTATTAATTATTTCATGTGAAGAAATATTCACATTTAAATGTATAAAATGTATCAACCGTTGTGGAATTTTTCTTAAGCTTAAAAGTGTTCTATAAAAAGTTTTGTTATAATTATTTCATATATCTTTGTATATCCATCCAAATTATATAGCAATTTTCCAAATATTGGAATAAAATTCAGATTGTTATGAAACAATTTCTCTACAATGTTTATTTTTTTCTCTTGAGAGAAGGAACAACTGACATAATTTCTCCTTTGTTATTCACGTTAGTTAATGACCCTGTGTGTAAGGGTAGGCATTGCCCTATTTGTGGTCTTATCTGGCAGAAGGAAATGTGAAGCAGGGAGTATTCATATCTTACTATATATTTTTCTTTCTTAACTTCAACATGCATTTATGAAAATCTATAAACTAGTCTTTAAGTGAAACTCTATTTGACTACTTGAGTCATCTCTGTTTGAATTTACAGGATTACAGAATATCTGAGGATCAGAGTATGAAAATAGGAATTTCTCCTTTAAAGATTCTACAAAATGTGTTGCTGTGCCCTACATTCAGAAAAAGAAAGTCACACATGATGTTTACCTAAGTAGTAGAACTGTATCTATAGAGATCTTTATTTTCATAATAAAGTTATTTCTTCTGAAACATTTCTCATATGCTTTTAATGTGTATAGGATTTTAAACATAAGTTTACAATATAGATATTTCTAAGAGAATTAAAGTTTAATAGTGTTAGATTACCTATATCATTTCTTAATTTTCTACTGTCTAAAAATATTATTTGAAAATTTGTTTAACCGGGAAATGAGGTAAGACAATAACATTCAGATCCGTTTTTTTTTATTTATTAATTTATTGGAGTGATGTTGGTTAGTAAAATTGTATCGGTTCCAAGTGTGCATTTCTATAATACATCATTTATATATTGTATTGTGTGTTCACTACTCAGAGTCAGTTCTCCTTCTCCATCTCCACCATATATTTGACCCCCTTTACCCTCTTCTACAACCTCCGACCCCCCTTACCCTCTGGTAACCACTAAACTGTTGTCTGTGTCTATGTGTTTTTATTTGTTTGTCTGGTTCGTTTGTTGTTTTCAGTTTTATATGCCACATATGAGTGAAATCATGTGGTTCTTGACTTTATCTGTCTGACTTATTTCGCTTAGCATGATAATCTGAAGATCCATCCATGTTGTTGCAAATGGTAGTATTTCATCTTTTCTTATGTCTGAGTAATATTTCATTTTATATATGTACCACATCTCCTTTAACCAGGCATGTATTGAAGGACACTTTGGCTGTTTTCATATGTCTTGGCCACCATGAATAGTGCTGCAGTGAACATAGGGGTACATATATCTTTACAGATAAATGTTTTCAGATTTTTTTTGGAGTAGATACCCAGAAGGGGGATTGTTGGGTCATATGGTAATTCTATTCTTAATTTGTTGAGGAACCTCCATACTGTTTTCCATAGTGAGTGACTGTACCAATTTACATCCCATAAGCAGTGTATAAAGGTTCCTTTTTCTCCACAACCTTTCCAGCACTTGTCATTACTTGTCTTGTTGATGATAGCCATTCTAACAGGTGTGAGGTGATACCTTGTTGTATTTTTTATTTGTATTTCCCTAATAGTTAGTGAAGTTGAGCATTTTTTCATGTGTGTCAGCTGTTTGTATGTCTTCTTGGGAAAAGTGTCTGTTCAGGTCCTCTGCCCATTTTTTAATTGGGTTGTTTGTTTTTATTGTTGAATTGTACGAGTTCTTTGTATATTTTGGATATTAGGTCCTTATTGGAGGTGTTATTTGCAAATATCTGCTTCCATTCAGTTGGTTGCCTCTTTGTTTTGTTGATGGTTTCTTTTGTTGTGCAGAAGCTTTTTAGTTTGACATAGTCCCATTAATTTATTTTTTGCTTTTACTTCTCTTGCCTTTGAGGTGAAATTCACAAAATCCTCTCTGATCCCAAGGCCCATAAGTTTAGTACCTGTGCTTTCTTCTATGCAATGTGTTGTTTCAGATCTTATGTTTAGGTCTTTGATCCATTTTAAGTTAATTATGGTATACAGTGACAGATAGCAGTCTATTTCCTTCTTTTGCATGTGGCTTTCCAGAAAGCCTACTATATGTTGCTGAAAGGTCAAGGGAAGTAAGCGATGAAAATATCTACTGGATTTAGCAACAAAGAGTTTGTTGGACACTGAGATGAGAGAAATTTCAGAGGCATTTTAGGAGTAGAAGCCAAATGCTAGTAGATTAAGGAATGTGTTGGAGATGAGCAATTGGACACACCAAATAGAAACAATTTCTGTAAGTATAGCTGTGACCAAAAGATATAAGCCAGTAGTTGGCTAGAGTCCTGAGGTTTGTTGAGGGTAGTAGATATGGTGGTTATTGCTGTTAGTGTAATGATGGGTGGCTTGAGCATGTTCATATGCTGGTGGTGAGAAGGAGGAAGTACTAAGAGATGGTGGTCTAAGACAAAAATATTATTCTAAGAGCTAGATTACTCAGGAGATAATAGGATGCATTCCAAAACACAGGGAGAAAGATTAGCTGTAGTAAAGAGAAAGGACTTCTTTTGCAACAGAAGGCACAAAGGAAAGGATGGGTGCAACTGCAGGCAATGTTGTAAGTTTGGTGGCCGGAAGGAATTTGAGAGAATTCCTCAAGCCATAGGCTCTTCTGAATGTGTCTCTTTGTCCTTACACTCATTTCCTCGCGACTTAATTTTTATTCTTAACCTATGTTCTGTTACATAATCAGCATGATGCCTCTCTAATTGGTCTATTGGTCTTTTTTTCTTCCCACCTACTCTCCTCCAGGCAGTGAAAAGGAATCTTTTTTAAATGCCAATTTGGTCATGTTACACAATGAATTGTAATTGCTCACCTGCCTGGCTCTTTTCTAGATTAGAGCCTTTGAAAGGAAGTATAGTGTTATTCATTACTCTGTTCTTTTTTGTGCCATAAATGTTCAAAAAAATAGTTCAGGAACTGAATGGCAAGTGACTTTATCTTTAACACTGTTGGAACCAAAGTCGTTTTTTTTTAAAGAGATTTTTTCAGATGATAGATTGCTGAACATAAAGTCATTTGTGGGATTTAGGGAATTCACTATTTTAAGGTGTTCTTTTCAAAGCCACTTCTCAAATTACCCATCTCCCTCACTTGCATGTATCTTATTTAAGCCCATTTCAGTAAACTGTTCAATTGTATGTGTAATGTGTCCCCCCTTACCCCCCTGCCAAAAGATATGGTGATGTCCTAACCCCTAGTAACTGTAAATGTGACCTTATTTGGAAATAGGATCTTTAAAGATGGAATCAAGTTACGATGAGGTCATATTGGATTAGGGTAGACCCTAATCCAGTGACTGGCGTCCTTATAAGAAAAGGAAAATTTGGACACACAACGCATATGGGAGAACACCATTGGAGTGATGCATCTATAAACCAAGGAACACCAAGGATTGTAGCTAGGAAGAGGAAAGGAAGCGTTCTTTCCTACAGCCTTTGGAGGAAGCATGGCCCTGCTGATACCTTGATTTCAGATTTTTAGCACCAGAACTGTGAGAGAATAAATGTATGCTGTTTTAACATCCAAACAACCACCCTTCCCCAACAATATTATTTTTAGAAAAAAATGCATTTATCGTATGCTTTGTTTTTTTATTTTTAAATTCTTCTATGACTTTTTTTTTCTTTTTCACTTCAATGTTGTTTGACTAACAAGAAAGATTCTAAATGACATTAATCTGTTTATGTTGCTATGAATAACACTTAGGAAACACCAATGACTAAGTAAGTGGAAGGAAAGATTTGCCACCAGTCATGGACTTCATATAAGAAATATCATTGGAGAAAAGCCTCCATGCTCACTGATTTCAGGAGGATCACAAAGAAATAAAATTGTGAAATGCTCCGACTCTAAAACTGTTGCACTACTGACAAAATGTAAGCTTATAAGGGAGTTTGTTTTTAAAATGTAAAAAAATACCTTTTACTCTTCATTGAACTAGAGATAACAAAAAGTCTAGTTAGCATTTCTCTAAACACATTTTATTACCTTAAAGTCAGTAAACATAATCCCTTTTCCAGTACTAAACATTAAGGATGGTATTAGAGCAAACAAATATAATTTTTAACTAAATTGTAATGGGTATCTCGATCTATAAAAAAGTGTTTCAAAAGATTGTATATAAATTGAACTTTTGTATCATGAACTGACAGATGAAACTACTGTTTAATTAGTCATATAATATGAACCAGTTTGAGGATAATAAAAATCAATATGAGATAGTTTCTGTTTTTCACTTACTATAAAATATTGCAATGAGTTAAATTGTCTTACTTTTTTTATCTGAGATAGATATATTGTGATGAGTTATCTAAACTGGTTATTGTCATGTACTGTTTTTAATATGTAATTCTGCTTTGTGCAGGCAAGTCCAGACCTAGGGAATAGCAGTATTATTTAGGAAAAAATAGCTTTTGTTTACTTTTAGTTCAGGGAGACGGAAGGCGATAAGGAGAGTTAGGTGTGGACATCAGTGGTTAATTTCTTATGCAAAACCAGAAGACTATGGCAGCCACTTCTGGCCCATACATTTCTCCACATAAACCACAGGAAATTTTGTTTATTGGGAGGTGGTAGGTAGGGCAGAAGAGGAAAGACAAGGGTTATACCTTTAAATCCATGTGGTCTTGACGAACAGCATTCTTTAGCCCTGGACATAAACATTTGATTTATTTGATCGCTGTGTATGCTTGCTTAGCAACTCTATTTTTTTTAAACATATTGATGTAACTCTATGCATAGTAAGAAACATATTTGAGATAACATGTAAATTCAAAAATATGTGTGCTTAGGAAATAGCTTTTTAGACTTTAGTTATACTGTAGTTTTCCACGCTGTAGAATTTATAACATAGAAAGTTTTCCCACATTGTAATGAAAATCCATCCTAAAATAATCTACACATGCATGTATGGGCTAGTAGTATATTTAATAAGAGAAACTCTGCGTATTAACTGCTTATATGAGCAGGACTTTCAACAGTCCCCTTGCTGGAACATTCAAGTACTAACTAACCTAGAATGGTAGTTCCTAACCATTTTGCCCACAACCCTGTTTTTTAATTTTTCTCTTTTCTTGTTATTTTCAAAGATTTTTGCTAAAAAACAGACTGTGTTTATTTAAAAAAAATCTTACATTCTTTTTTTGGGGGTAAATATGCTGTTTTTATTTATCAGACTTTTTTGCCCAGCCTAATGACTCTAAAGTTATATGGAGAGCCAAAAGACTCAGAATAACCAACAAAATTTTGAAGGGAAAGAACAACGTTGGAGAATTGCAGCTACCATACTTCAGGACTTCATATAAGGCCCGTGTGGTATTGGTGAAAGAATAGACAAATAGAACAGAATAGGAGCCCAGAAATAGATCCACGTAACAACGGTCAACTGATCTTTGACAAATTAGTGTTTACAATAATGGGCCCAGAACAACGGGACATCCACATGAAAAAAATAATAAATCTAGAAAAACTTTATGCCCATCACAAAAAATAACTAAAAATGAATCACAGACCTAAATGTAAAATGCAAAACTACAAAACTCACAGAAGAAAATATAGGAGAAAACAAAGATAACCTTGGATATGGTGATGACTTTTTAGATTAAACTGCAACGGCACAATTCATAAAAGATAATTGACAACCTGGATTTAATTAAAATTAAAAACTTCTCTGCAAAAGACAACAAGAAGACAATGCACAGACTGGAAGAAAACATTTGTAAAAGACACATTTGGCAAAAGACTGCTATCCCAAATATAAACTCTTAAAACTCAACAATAAATAAAACACCTGATTTTTAAATGAGCCAAAGACCTTAACAGATATCTCACCTGAGAAGATATACAGATGGCAAATAAGCATATGAAAAGATGCTTCACATCATATATCATTAGGAAAATGCAAATTAATACAACAGTGAGATACCAGTACACACCTATTAGAATGGTCAAAATCTGGAATACTGACAACACCAAATTCTGGCAAGAATGTGAAGTAACATGAACTCTCATTCATTGCTGGTGGGCACACAAAATGGTAGAGCCACTTTGGAAGACACTTTGGTAATTTTTTTTTTTTTTAAGTTTAGTGGGGTGACAATCGTTATAAAGTTACATAGGTTTCAAGTGTACAATTCTGTAATACATCATCTCTATGTCACATTGTATGTTCACCACCCAGAGTCATACTCTTGTGATAAAATCCAGCAATCACACTCCATGGTATTTACCCAAAGGGTTGAAAACTTATCTTCACATAAAAACCTGCACATGGATGTTTATAGTAGAGTTTTTTCATAATTGCTAAAACTTGGAAGCAAACAAGATGTCCTTCATATATAATGGATATATAAACTGGTACACCTAGACAATGGAATATTATTCCACACTAAAAATAAATGAGTTATCATGCCATGAAAAGACATGGAGGAAACGTAATTATATCACTAAGTGAAAGAAGCCAATCTGGAAAGGCTACATACTGTATGAGTCCAACTATATGACATTTTGGAAAAGGCAAACTACGGAGACAGTTGAAAGATCAGTGGTTATCAGAAGTTAAGGGAGGAAGGGATGCACAGGCAGAACACAGATAATACTTAGGGTGATGAAATTACCCTATATGAGATTATAATGCTGGATACATGTCATTATAAGTTTGTCCATATCCATAGAATGTACAACATTAAGAGTGAAACCTAAAGTAAATGATGGACTTGGAGTGACACTGATTTGTCACTGTAGTTTCATCACTGGTAACAAATATACTACTCTGGTGGGGGACACTGATAATGGAGGAGGCTGTGCATGTGTGGGACTGGGGACAGGGTTTATATGGGAAATCTCTGTACCTCCTCTAATTTTTGCTGTGAAGCTAAAACACAGTTCAAAAACATAAAATCTATTAGTAAAAACACTATTATCCCATCAAATCTTTTTTCATATAATTACTCATTTTCCCTTCTTTTCTTCTTGACATAACTCATACAGAATTTATAAGACACTTCTCTGCTTATTTCATGCTAGTGTAGCTAGTTATGCCTTTAAGGGTATGGGTTTGTCACTCCACATAAATGCCATGCTCCTTGAGGGAAGAGATTCAATTTTCTTCTTCTGAATATTCTTTGTTCCAAGTACATACATGCATTGATCTCTGTGTGGTTGTATTATAAATAAAATATAAGAATACATTTATTCTGCACAATAAACTTTGCATCCAATATTCTATCATTTTTCTTTCACTTTGCATCCAATAGTCTATAATTTTTCTTTGATTAAGCAATATTGACATTATTAATCTATTTTTTGGTTAATGTACTTCTTAACATTCTTTTATTCTAAAAAGCATTGGAAGCAGCAGGGAGCAGTTTTTAAAAGAAAGAAATTACAGGACTACCTAGGAAAACAGGATTTACTTGTTCAGAAACTGATACTGAAATGTGTATGGCAATATATTATTGAATTCATCTTTCTTCTGCCTTTCTTTGAGACTAAAAGGAAAACACTGGGTTACTCTGTTTCCATGAACTGAAAAAAGGAAGCTTATCAGTTCTTACAGATTTTTAAATGTGAATTTTATATAAAAATCATTGCTTAACATAATAAGCATTATCTTTAGCATCTATCAGGTATTGCAAAGCTGCACAAATGTTTTTCATATCCTATTTGGTAGGCAGAATTAATATTCGAATCAGCTGGCCTTAAAATAGATTATCCTGGATTATCCAAATTAAATGTAATCACAAACATCCTGAAATGTGGAAGAGAAAAGCAGAAGAGTCAATGTCAGAATGATGTGATGTGAGAAAGACTAAACTGTCCATTTCTTACTTTGAAGATTGAAAAGGACAACGAGCCAAGGAATGCCAAATGACGACACCTTGATTTTTTAATCCAGCGAGGTGCATTTTGGAGATCTGACCTTCACAACTGTAAGTGGTAATTTGTTCTAGCAGCAATAAGGAACTATGAGTAATACATTTGTCATATTAGTTCTCAACAACTTACAGGAATGGCATTGTCACAGAGATAATATTCATCAAATATTCTACTCCCTTTCCTCACTTACATTTTCCAGTCCCCTTGAAGTTAGATGGTACTCATTGTGGCCACTGAAATGTAAGCAGAAGTGAAATGGGTCACTTTCAGATCAGATTTTTTTCTTCTGCTATGTCTGTATGGTTCAGATGGTACAAGACCAAGATGGTAACTCTTCAGTCAACCTAGGTCCCTGAGTGACTATGTATAGCATAGCAATACGCTATACATAGGACTCTTAAATCCTCACTGAACATGTAGTGGAGCTAGAAATAATTTTTTTTATTATGTTAAGCCACCATCGTTTGAGTAATGGTTTGTTGCTGCATTGTGACATAGTCTATCATAATAAATAAATAAATAAATAAATAAATAAGGATAACAAATTATGGCTTAGTAAAGATATTTCTATTACAAACCAAATTTCTCTAATTACTAGAGTTCTGGCTTGAAGATACAGCTTACAGAATTTAGAAAACTTTATGGCTAGCACTACCCTTAGACTATTACATCCCATCTACACTTTTAGCACACAAATTTACAATTCTTGCAAGCAAGATGAAAGTCCCACTCAGTTGTAGCCTAAGTCTCAGATTTGACATCTCATCACTTTTTTTTAAACTACAAATTTATTCAGATTTCATCAGTTTTTGCACTCACATTCTTCTAGTCCAGAATCTAATTCAGGATGTCATATTGCATTTAGTTGTCATATCTCCTTAGTCTCCTTGATCTGTCATCATTCTTTAGTCTTTCCTTATGTTTCATAATCTTGACGTTTTTGAGAGGAATTGGTAGTTGTTTTGTAGAATGCCTCTTAATTTGAGTTTACGTGATATTTTCTCACGATTATATGGAGGTTTTGCCTTATGGGAAAAATAACACAGAAATGATTTGCCCTTTCCATTGTGTGATATTATGGGTACATGATATACAAATGTATTGCCAGTGTTGTTAACCTTGACAATTTGGTCAAGGTTGTATACACCAGGTTTTACTTCAGCAAAATTTATATATATATATATATATATATATATATATATATATATATATATATATATATATTTATTTATTTTAATCATCCAACTCTCATAACTTTTGACAGATCCCGTGTGTTAGAGCTAAGTCACTAGGTTCAGCCAGTACACACAAGGGAAGGAGATGGCATAATGATGTAAATACCAGGAGGTAGGGATCATCGGGAGCCATTTCAGAAGCTGCCCGTCACACTAGGAAAGGTTAGGTAAGGATACGATGGCAGGTAAGGTAAGGATGTGGTAGGTAAACGTTGCAATAATGCACATAAAGGATTTAGCACATTGCTGTCAAAATAAATGGTAGCTGTCATGATTATTACAGTGATGACTGTTTTGTGGCTCTCTTTCCAACTGATTTATTCAACAAATGTTTATTGAACGCTTACTATGTTAGAACTGGAAATACAAAACCTCTCTGGTTTAGGAGAGAGATAATAATAAACAGGTAAAGAAAATATTTGTAAATTCACAACACAAGGAAAGTAATTAGGACAAGGTAATTGTGTGTGTGTGTGTGTGTGTTATGAATATTTCAATCAAGTCAAAGAAAGCCTCCCTGAGATGGCATTTATGCTGAGATTAAATGTTGAGAAAGTCAGTTTTACAAGGGAAACTGATCCTCGAAAGTAATATTCTAGGCAGAGGGAATAGCAAGTTCAAAGGCCAGAAAGCAGAGAAGAGTTTGTCATGCGAAGGAAATAGGAGACCCTGAAGACTAATGTATATTGAGCAAGAGGTAAAGTGTTAGGAGATAATATAGGTAAGGGCTAAAATATATGGGACCTTATAGGCTGTGGGAAGGACATTATTTTATTCTAAATATGAGGGAAACCCTGGAGGGTTTTATGAAAAGTAGCAACAAAATCTTATTTTTGGTCTAATTGCAAAATTACGGAAAGCTTGCAAGAGTGGTGCAAGAAAGTTCCATATAGTCTTTATGTGAGGCGAAAATGATATTCCAGCTTTGTATAAGTATTACTTTCTATCATCAAATTTATTTTCTTCAAAACATGTAAAATGATATACAGTCAGCCCTCTGTATTCATAAGTTTTGCATCCACAGATTCAACCACCTGCAGATTAAAAATATTCTGAAAAAAAAAAAAAAATCCCAGAAAGTTCCAAAAAACAAAACGTGAATTTGTCACCCATGTCAAGCCCTGTGCTGAATCTGTGCTAGTGAAGTGATGTGTAGGAATACCCTGCTCTAGCCTATATGCAAATATAGGTTATTTGCAAATATTATTCCATTTTATATAAGGGACTCTAGCTTCTGAGGATTTTGGTATCTCAGGGGGATCCTGGAACCAATTGCTTGTGGGTACCGAGGGATGGCTGTATTGACCTTCTCTAGGATTCAAAATACAGCATTTCTATATTTACTATATAAGAACCAAGAATCATAACAATTATATCACTTTCTGTTTATATATTCAGGTAATAAATGCAACAATGTTTGGAGACTATTGAAATTATCTCTAGTGTTTAAGTTTGCAACAGCCACAGGTTGGTACCTATTGACTGGTGGGAAGCTATTTTTCAGATCAGACTTTACTGTCTGGTTTCATTATAAGCATCCCGTGGACAATTTTATTTTACTGCTTGAATTTCACCATAGGATTTTTGTCTTTACTCTTGACTTTTTTGGAGGGTGAGGGGCAAGGAAATACAGGTGTAAGTTTGTGAACCATGGACATTATAAAATAATGTGCAATTGAATCCAAAACTTTGACATCTACAATGATGCTTGAATATTATGACATACATTATAGAAACTAATTAATGTTTATTCTTATAGTATTTTCATGCTGATGGCATAATGTACTTACTGACTTATTATAGTTCTTTTAGGAAGTCTCAAATGGCATTCATGCAATATACCTTTTATATTTAGGTCCATTATTTGGGAAAACATTTGTTGGTGTACAATTGTATGTGCCTTACTGTTTAATGACTCATTACACTCCAAAGAACGACCTCAAAACGAGGTAACATTTCCATTCTTGTTTTCTTACTCTCCACCCACATCCCAGAACTGAATCTTTCTTTGCTAACATGTACTTTGGATACTTTAGACATAAAAAGAAAATAAGAGTCAGGGTAAACAGTACCTCAGAAGCCTGAGAGATCTATTGTCTATTCAGTCAAGGAGTCCTAAGAAAGGAAGGTGATCACAACCACCAAACATCTTAGCCAGTGAGGTCGAGTGGTACCAGTTAAAATAGAACCTGGTCCATTTATTTGCCTGGCCAAGATCTGGGGGTAAACATAAGGTTGCTAGCTATGGGAATAAGATCAGGGGAAGGAATACAATGGGTCTAGTGAAAAGACAACAGAATTCTAATTGTGACTTTGACACTAAATAGATGTTTGATGAAACAAATTTTAACTAAATTTATATTCTTTTCAGTATTTTATGAAATTAATGGATGATTACAGAGTTTCAGCATCACTGAATTTCAGATTTGGAATGGGCTTCAGTGACCGTCCAACCCAAATCTTTACAGTTTGAATGCCTCCCACAATATCCTTAATAACTGTCCAGGTAGCCCCTCGTGATAGAAAATTTATTATATATAGAGGCAGTGTATCCCATTTTGTATGGCTCTAATTCAACTGATCTTAAACTTTTTTTGTCTCAGGTCCCACCCACCCACCCCCCTCCGCCTCTGCATGTTTTTTTTTTTTAGCAAAGGGTTAAGCAGGAAAGATGGATTTCTTCATTCTCAAAAGTTTTACCTCCACTTCACAAAGAAAATACAAACCATTAGTGGGAGCTCATTCAACTTCCAAGCCCTACCCACCCACAAACATATCTACATCTGCCCTCACCCTTATCTCTGCCCTGCCACCCTGAGCTCCCTTCTGCCCTGGGTTTCTGAACCCCTGTGCTCAGGTACCATTCCCTCCATTTCAGGAACCTCACAACATGACTCTAAGATCTGACTTTCCATTGACTTCTACCTCTCAGCATATAAATGTGCTTAATTCTTCCTCTTAGCTTGTGTGTATGCTAGCTCTCATCCTATATCTTTCTTTTGCTTAAAACAGCTTTGAGATACAACTCATACACCATGCAATTTACCAGTTTAAAGTGTACAATTCAATGTTTTTTTAATATTGTCAGAGTTGTGCAACCGTCACCAGAAGTGATTATATGTTCCTTTTATGATACAGCCAAAGAGCTTGCTAAAGGGCTGTGTGGGGTGTCTCCTATCTCATCTCCCTTTCACTCCTCAGTGCACCGCATTCTGGTTTCTGATCTACTTCTACTCCACCTTAGATCACCATTGTACTCTAATTGAGAGGCAGTTCTATCAGTTTTTGTTCCGTGCATTTTGACACCCTGTTTTTAAGTGAATAATTGTTAAGGATACTTAAGTCCTCTTCATGAATTTACCCCTTTATCATTAAGAAATAACCTTCTTTATCCCAGATAATATTTTTTGTTGTGAAGTGTTGTTATTTGGACTGTTATTAATGTAACCATTACAGCTTTCTTTTGATTACTATAAGCATAATATATAATTTTCAATCTTTTACTTTTAGACTATTATCATTTATATTTAAAGTGTGTTTCTTGTAGGCAGTATTTAATTGGTTCTTGCATTTTACATCAGATCTGATAACCTTTTTAATTAGAATGTTTAACATATTTACACTTAATGTGATTATTAATATAGGTCTAAATCATCATCTTTTTATTGGTTTTCCTTTTGTCTTATCTATTTTTGTTCCCTTTATCTTCTTTTTCTGCATTCTTTTGGACTAATTGAACATTTTTCATGATTCCACTTTATTTCCTTTCTTGGATCTTTTATTGTTGTTGCTATGTTCGAGATTGCTCGAGGGCTTATGGTATAAGTCATTATCATATTCTACCTTTCTCATATCACTTCACATATAAGATTATATATATATATATATATATATATATATATATATATATATATATATATATATGTATATAACTATACATATACAACATTTATCACAGCATACTTCCATTTTTCTTTACCTGGCCTTTGCATTATTGTTGTCCTACATTGTACCTTTACATAACTTATGAAACCCACAATACATTTTTATTTTTGGTTAAACAATGAATTATCTTTTAAAGAGACTGAAGTAGTACGAAAAAAATCCTCTGTGTTTCTCCATATATATCCCTTTTTCTTTTGCATGTTTCAAGTGGCAGTTAAAATCCAGTCTCTGTTACTCCATATTGGCTAAAAACAAAAGTCCATTCATTGGCTGTACTTTTAATGCCAGTTTTTATATATTCCACTTTTTATATTTAAAAAAAATGTTCAGTTCTTCTTTCATCACCGCCTCAGAAGTTTTTATTTCTTGTAATTTTTACTTCTGAGTATGGAGATCCTTGTACCTTCTCTTCAAAGAGTAGACAGTTGCTTCTGTGAATTCACTCTTATGCTCACTTAAGCAATTCTCTAATTTCATCTCTTCTGTAAGGTATAAAATCTTTGCCCTCGTCCTTTCGGAGTATGTTCTGAAAGCTTTTACAAGTTGCTTTGTTTTGTTTAACCTACGCCTACTGCCTTGATCTCTGTTCATTAAAGCTCTTGTGTTTACAAGTAAATTATTTTGCTTGCTAAAAGTAGGCTGCTAGCTCCCTCCACCTCACACTAGACTTCTCCCAACTCCCAGTAAACTGTGAAAATTACTGTGAATGAATACATGAAAATTCCTCACTCACCACTATGACTTTATCTGTTATTGGCCTATTTCCTGCTTCTGATTGCATTGAGATGTGGCGTACATGTGACATTAATCTTCTCAGAAGAACGATACTGGAACAAATGATATCATCATGTCATTTATAATTCTATAAATCTAAATTTTAATAACCTTCATCATCTACTTTCCTTTGTTAAAAAATGGGTAGGGATTAAATTGTAGGTTGACAGGACGATCAAGAGTTGTAGTATGTCTGTTTCTCTATTCAGTGAAGATGGCATGTTGTCATAATCATGATATTGTGAATACATATATTCTATGGAATCATAGCATATTAAAGACTGTTTCCAGGCATCGAAGATCTTGAGTAGAGAATAAATACGTTTTAGAAATAATATTCCAATTACTAATTTATAGTGGAATAACTACTTTTAGTTTAAAATGTTTCTTGATATATATAAATCCAACTATGCTGTCTTCACTAGATCTACTATTGTGATATCTGTATCATAAGTAGGCTTTTTATAGAGTTCACAATGTTTTGAACAAACTATAATAATCATATATAAATGAAAGCTTAACTGGATATTATATAGTAAATTTTACACTAATGGTTTATTTTACACCACCTAATGGGTTAGCTTTCTTATAGGATTATTGTATTAAATGTTTACTTGCTTTCTTTTCTTTTTAAAAAATGATCAGTCATGTTTATGGATGTATCACTTTCTTAATGATTTATGATTAGTATGACTGAAAAAAGCATAGCTGCATTTCTTTTCAATATAAATATCTTTCTGTGCAACTGCAATGCAAAATAGTATTTAAAATAATCTAGTTCAACATTAATTTTTTTCTTAGATATAATTTATTATTTCCAATTATACATTTTGTAGAGCATTTAAAATGGAAAAGAAAAATTTAGAATACTAAGGTCACTTAGATTGCTTCATAGCTTTTATTTAGTCAATATAAGATCCAGTGGTATTAATAAATCTTTAATACTGGGATTTTTAATTAACCTCAACAATATCTGCACTTGACCATCTTTGTATTCAGACTCTCTCAAGATCTCTCAAATTTGAACATTCTATGAGCTTCATAGTGTTATACTGCTAAAGGATTCACGTCCAGTCTGCTGTTCTAAGGGAACTAATAAAGTATTAAAAGCACATTGAAAGGAAAATGATAAAGTACTCAACACAGGCATATAAGTACATTTTCATCCTATAGGTATAACTACATGGAAGGCCAAAATATAAGATTGTTTTTAAGCATGGAGTCAGAGCAAGGGGTTTGGTGAGATAATCTTGATAGCTTCTGTCCATTAAGCCATTTTACCTTGGTTCATCCAGTTCCTGATAGGGAAGACTTAGTGTACATCCCAAAGAATGAAATCCACAGGCAGGGTCATCTGCTCCTAGGTACATTGTTGGAGTTTTACTAAAAATATGTAGACTGTTCTTTTTCCCATTCTGTGCCTTTCAAAAATATAGCAAATACAATCCACTAAAAGATAGCAATTTATGAATTGCATTTTGAAATTTAACATGGTGTATTTTGACTATGCTCACCAGATTTCCCCTAGACTGACCAAAGAATTTAAAAAATGGCAATTTTTCCATAGAATTATGAGAGACAAAACCTATCCGTTTGTTTTGTTTTGTTTTGTTTCTTTGTCTTTGTTGCAAACCTGAACCCCCTTCCTTCCATCATTGCAGCATAAAAGATGTAGGGAAACAGGAAAGTGGTGTTGATAACACTTTCAGTAAGTGCAAGATGTATTTAAAATGAAGCAATAGCACTTTTGCTAATCTTTCAACAAAACTCTCCTCTCTAACACTGCAGGAGTAGAGATTCCTCCTTAGACGGTATGGATTTAAGTGCATGACGACTGTGCTATTTTGACTTGGATAGTGTAGTTTGAATTTGTTAATTCAAAGCTGCAAAATAGCCTTAAGCTGTGATTGCATTTAATCACATCTCAAAGCAAAATTTGCTTGTTGGTTAAATTACTTCCTATTATATATGTAGAATGGTGATCATTATTTATTTATGTACACCTTTAAACACCACTTTAAGTCCATTTCTGTTTAAATGTTTTTTGATAGAAGACCTAGGATGGTTACATACCAAGCCTAATTTGTATATCTGCAAAATCTGGGGTATTCAGAGCAGAATTAGTCTTCTAAACCTCATCAACATCAGGTAAACCTGAGTTTTGATCTCTCAGAATTGCCATGTAATAATACTAACCAATAGAGATATGCTGTAGCAATTAAAAGAGAGAATGCAAAGTCCAGGGAAGATACCTGACTCAGAGAACTGAGTTCATACCCTTAATAAGTAGGAAACCATTTATTATCTTTATGAGTTTGGGTAAATTACTAATCCACTCTGGAATATGGTTTTTTTAATATGTAAACTGTAGATAAAAATAGCTATAGCTACTGTTCTTGCAAGGATCACTAATGGGCCATATAGCAGATATTTTAAAAATGTTACTTCCCACTTCTACTCTTTTCCTATGTTCTAGGTCAATCTGGACCTTTTTTGACTGTGAGAGAACAAGGAACAGGATGTATGTCTGTTCAAAGTAAGATATAGTTTTTATATCTCAATCCCTCAACTCAGTAAATAAAGCATACATAATGGAAAGAAAATTTTCACAAAATAGTATTTACATTATGTGCCATGCACTGTGTATTTTCTTTCTTCTGAATTCTAGTTTATTTCATTAAGAAGTAATAGTGTTTGAAAAACATTCCTTTAGACCATCTTGAGCCTAGTGCCTACAGTTAGAAGAAATAAAAACACTTTGTTTCAGGATGAGAGGGAACCTTTCCATTACCACATTCTCTTCTCTGGGCGTAAGGCTACAATGGATATGAACCTCATGTGGTATCAAATCATTGCTATTGGAGAGGTAGTAACACTGAATCTAGAATTTCCTGTGGCAGGAAATCAAACAGGTATTAAATGAAAACAGCAAGACTTGAAAACTCTCCCTAGAACTTAACAGCATGATTAATTAATATTTACTAAAATAATATCTACTGAAAGTACCCTATATATGAATGACAGTACTATCGAATTGAAAACCATAAAATATAGCAGTATAGTATTGAGTAACATCTGAGACTTGTTTTGAGATATTTTATAATCAGTAATTAGATTTGTTGGAGTAGGTTCCTTAACATTCTATAGTCTTATGAAGTATAACAACTTTGTGTACGTAGCTCTGATTACCTAGTGGTTTTATTATGTTCATTATTGGAATAAATATTTAATTTAGGGAAAGATAAACATTCTGAGATCTTGATATATATTGTTTTAAAAACATCTTTGTTTAAAATATATTCCTTTGGGATGTATCAGTCTATCCTTTGAAAAGAGCGAATGGAGGTCCTTTAAAAACGTAGCCGTGCCACGATTATGTCGCTCCTTAGCTCTACACCTTCCTATTTCACTCACAACAAAAACCGAAGTCCTATGAAGGAACTACAAGTTCTGGCCCCAGTCACTTCTCCCCCCACCTCACCTGTCCCCCTTTCCTGGTTTCAGACTCCCACTGCTGTCCAGCCACTATTTCCCCAACATGCTAGCCTCCCTCCTTACCTCCTTCAGGTCATTGCTCAAAGGTCACCTTCTCAGCGGGGTCTTCCCTGACCATCCTATTTAAAATCGCATCATCTTCCTCTCCGTCCTCCCACACACATGCTTTCTAGCCTGTCCTTGCTTTACTTTTCTCCATAGCACTTATCACCACCAAGTGTGCTATGTATTTATATATACTACTCATTGTCTCCTGTTAGAATGTAAGCACCATAAGGCTAGGGGTATTTGTCAGTTTTTATGTACACTGTATCGCCAGAGCCTAGAACAGTGTTTGGCACACAGGAAATAATTTTTTTTTTTTTTTTTTTGGTGAGTGTATGAATAAACCGTAACTACTACTGCATACTGGTATTTAGTTCTTTAAAGTGTTTTTATTTATTCCACAGGTGGGAATTATTTACATGATTATCAATTTTCTTCATCTTAGATATGCAATATACTGCAGAAAGAATATCATATATATGCTTTTAAATTTTCTTAATTTCTGTTCCTTCAGTTTTGGGGAAGTAAAACCAAAAAGGTGCCAGTGTTGTGATGTTAATGCGGTGGTGTTGGGGGAAGAGGGGTTAGGTTGGACGGGATTTCCGTTTTTAGGGAGGATGACAGGTAAAAGTCTTACCATAATGCTCATCGAGTACCTGTGGCTGCTTGATTTTTGGAGTCCAGACCTAGTCTGGTTTGGTAAGCAGCTAAGGAAGAGAACTACAGGATATTTTCTTGAACGATCTCCCGATGCAACTCTGTTGACAGCTTTCCTGCCAGCATCCAAGGGGAGCTTTACCGCCACCAGACTCCTATAACCTCTGTTTGGTTCCCAGTCCCTGGGCTCCCCGAAGGAGCGCGGCGGGCTGCGGACGCAGCGCAGAGCCCTGGGCGCATCACCTGGCGGCGGCCAGGCAGCACGCCCACGCCGCGCACCCGCTCGCCCACGCCGAGCCTTCGGGTTGGCTCCAGCCGCGACAGGTGAGGCGCGGAGCACCGCTAACTACACAGCCAGGAGGCAGCAAGCTCGCCGAGGAGCGTTCCGGCAGCAACGGCGGCGGCGGCCAGAACCGTAGAAGGCGGGGAGGCGGGGAGTCTTCCCGCACGGGGGCGCTGCCACCTGCCCAGGGGAGGAGCCAGAGCGGGACCTGGTTTTTTGCTGCTCCGACGCCCTGGAGTTTAGAGAACCCATCCTGACCATGAAGCGCAGCAAAGGCATTGAGAACCCGGCTTTCGTCAACTCCAGCCCAGACACCCCGCGCCGTTTCTCTGCATCGCCCTCTTCCGTCGAGGTCTCTGCCTTGCCCCCCCATACCCAGAGAGAGGATTTGCAGCCACATGAACCTCAGGAGCCCCCAACGTCATTGGAGCCACCTCTGCCTGCAGCAACACCTGCTGGCTCCCGAGAGAGGTCCGGACCAGAGTCGCTGCCTGAGTTTGAGGAGGGGCCCTGCGGTTGGGGGAACTTCCAACCCCAGTGTCTCCAGCTCTGTAACACGCCCCAGGGGTTTCTGGTTCACTACTGCCTTTTGGCACTCACACAAGGTAAGATCCAATGCCAGCTGGTGAGGGCGTGGGCCGCCTGAGGGCGTGGAGGGGCGCGGAGAGCCGGGGGAGAAGAGGGACGGTGCGCGGGGAGCCAGGTGGTCCACGCGCCCTGCCTGGCGGCCCCGGCTGGGGACTTGCAAGTGCTCGCACTGACATTAACCAACTAGGTTAAGACTTCCACATTTCAGCTTCTCCTTTATCGCAAAACTATTGAATACTTGCCATACAGCCTTTCCTCTTGGGTGCTCTACCTCAGTTTAGCAGATTCGATTCCTCCGAGGAAAGTGGAAATTACTGGAGCCTTTCTGTGAGAACGGTTTGCCTTGGGGGAATCCATTCTTTAGGACAAAAGCATGCATTTAGCTGAACCACCCATTAAAGGGATTTTTTTTTCTTTTCTTTACACTATCTCGAACGGAAGGATTAATACATTTGCAGGTGAGGGTAGGGTGGTTCTCCAAGGAGAAACTTGTTGAATATTTGAATACGTGTAGTGTAGGTAAGATGTAAGCATTCATGTTTTCTTAGTATATTTAGTTTGAGTTGTAGTGGGAACAAGTGGAGTCCAGTAGATTAGAAAAAGGCTTCAGGCGTTGTTGAAGGGTGAGGTCTTTCAAACACTTCAAGAATTTTATGGTATCTGTTTTGTTCAAGGATCTCTTTTACGTTTTATTGGAAGTTACTGATAAAGTCCAGGTTTATTTGCAATCTAAGGTTTGGAGGAGCGAATGGTAGGGTAGACAGAGAATGGCTCCCATGAAAGAAAGCATAGTGAAGCTGCTGCGGTGTAGTGTCTAATGCAGGGAATGGAAAAAATGGGAAGTTACACTAACGAGACAAAGTGAGAAGGGGTAGGCATTTTGGTGGAGCATCTTGAAGGACATGATGAAGGTTGATTAGAATTTGATAGTATGTCGATATTTCTTGGTTACATCAGTCTTTTAAGATATTTTGGAAGCAGGCAGTCAATGACTGATGAGAAGAAATGCATTCCAAGAAATATTTGGAGAGGGGTTGGAAACTGCTCTTTTCTAAGATTAACAAAAGAATAAATCTAGATATATTCTTCCTGTTCTTATTCCTGCTCCTGTCTCAGAAGAATTTCATGTCCCTTGCTTTGCACAAGTTTGGTGCTAAGTATTTATTTGTTGATTGCATGTCATTTGCAGCTCTTCTGCTAAAGGTAGTTTTGTGTTAAAGAGTTATTTCTCTTTCCACTTTTCTTGTCCTCACCAAAGTTCATCTTCTCTCACTGTCTTGATCTTAGTTGTTCAAAATCCATGATTGTGAAGCATCTCAGTGTCAAAGGAATGGGAAGTTCAAAGAAGTTGGACACAGTAAAAAACTTCTTGCCTTCTGTTTTATCTTAAAACATATTCTGAAATTTTTATATTATCCCATTATACATAATTTTACATTTAATAGAGAATATTTTTTTAAACCTTATTATCAAATATAATTGGCACTCTTAGAAAAATGTGTCAGATGTAGCCTGGAGCAACATCTACCCAGAGGCCCCTGATTTAAGAAGCGTAATCTGAGATGATAGTGACCCAGTAAATTAATTATTGTTTAAATTTGAATGACTGAGATTATTACAGTGTTTCTCAAAGATAATCCTTGGGAAGGCCATTTTCATGGTATAGTAATAGGTGTTTAATTGAGAGAGAAAACCCACAAAACCTGTCAAGTGAGTTTACTGAATGCAACATTTCTCAGAGATAAACAGGATTTCTCTTTAATTTCTTAAAGTGCTTCTTACTTTCAAGCATTTATGATAGACATACTACAGTATTTTATGGAATTTCTTTTTTTTTTTTTTTAAGCAGAGTTCTTGGAACATTTGTAGCATAAAATTCACATTGGAATTCATAGGCTTAAAGTTCTACCACAACAGTTTACAAATTTACTTTTTCAGAGAAGTTTCATCATAAAGGCAATGAGTTCTAATGACTGACTTTTAATCAGTATGACAAGTGTCTCGGGAAGTTGATTTGGAGGATGAGGACATTTTCATCTTAGGGTTTCTAAAACTTCAATTTTCTTGAAATGTACTTGCAGTTTATAGGCTTAATAAAGCAAAATTTAAAGACATTATGGAGATCTTAGCTCAATTAATGAATGAAAACAATTCATGGTATCCTCTTACATAACTAGTTAAAAACTTTATAATTTGATCAGATGCTTTTTATTTTTATTTTATAGTAATGTTTAAACTGTAAATTTATTCTATCTAGACAGGATTTTTGTTGTCAGTCAAAATTTAATTTTCAACTTTTCCTTGCCTGCATTGTATAACTCCATCATAGTTAATAAGCAGATTAAGTGTTTTTTGTTTGTCATTTAAAAAAAAATAAAGTTAGCTACAATTTAGTATGTGCTAAGAATCAATTTTATTGAACACTTGAAAATTCACAAGTTTTCAATTTAAAAGCAAACTGCTTTATAAGGAAGTATATTTGGGTTGCCTACCTTTGAAAATTTGAGTCTTTTAAAATTGATATATTTAGTGCTCACTTCGGCAGCACGTGTACTAAAATTGGTACATTTAAAAATATCGAAAGGGACAAACAACCAAGCTTTAGTACACTGTGTTAATAATCATAATCTGTAAGGTAAAGTTATACTAATGCATATCAATTTCCTGTTTTCTCTTTTAGGTGTTGTAGTAAATGGCCTAATAAATATTAGCATTTCCACTATTGAGAAGCGCTATGAAATGAAGAGTTCCCTGACAGGCCTGATATCATCAAGCTATGATATCGCATTCTGCTTGTTATCTTTATTTGTATCATACACTGGTGAAAGAGGACACAAACCAAGATGGCTTGCATTTGCATCCTTTATGATAGGACTGGGAGCACTTGTATTCTCATTGCCAAAATTTTTTAGTGGAAAATACCAATTGGGGTCCCCTTTTGAAGGTAAGTGTCTGTTGTGTTTTGTTTGTCTCTTTTACTTTAAAAGCAGTATGACTGAGACTAGGCCATTAACTCTATATTATAACTCACTTTGTCCAGGTAAGTAGGGTAAGGACTTAATTCTCTTCCATGGCTCACTGCTTTGTTGTGATGGGAATTGTGTGAAGTAGGAGATTACAGAGACAAATTGTTCATTATTCATCACTTTACTGGTTCTCCAACTTTTTAATCCTCTGATACTCATTCCCCATATAACACACAATCCTCCTCCTAAAGTAACGACCTGTTTTCCTTTGCAGATGTGATGTCATTGGTGTTCTGAGATCTATTGTTTTTCCATTTGTGGTTTTATTTGCTGTGCTTACAGCTCTGTACCTGGACTTGTTGATTCCTGATTTGAGATAAAGAGAGGTGAAATTTATGTGAGAACTGAAGCTTTTCCTAAGAACTGAGGCTAGCTCTACTTATGACTCTAGTTTAGAGACACGGAACTTTGTGAGTTATCTAACGTGTTGCTCTGGTTAGATGAAGAAGCATTATTCTGAGGCTCCAAAAAGAAACTTGATTATTTAATTTTCTACTTTTTTTTCCACCAAAGAATCATTTTTAATGGGAAAACAATTACGGTAAAGCAAGAGGAATGTGCTAGTGAAAGTAGACCTTGGCATTTCTGTTGTCCTTCCTGGGACTTTTAATGGCAAATAAAGAATAAAACCAGAGGGCTACAAAATCAGAAGCTTTGAGGGTCTAGGTAAATGAAGAAAAGGCTTAGAATAGGAAGAAAAGAGAATTGGGACCTGCTGCAATGCAGATATTATTTTTAAAAAGTTAATATTGTTATATTTGTGGTAATTAATACTGAAAATTAATATTAAAGTGTCAACATTTCCCGAGACCAATTTCCCAGCTATAGAATGATAACAAATAGGAAAATATTTTCAATAACAAAGTATATATTATGCAGCATGGTTTTAGGAGGACAGTCATTACATAAGCATTCTTCATTTTGCAAATGAAAATAGAATATGCAAGCATGTGGACCAATAGAGGATGTTTTTAAAATGTGGTACAGTTCGGAATGAATGATGAGATAGACTACGTTATCGGTGGAAAGAGCACTTATTTTGAGTCTAGTACATTATTTAAAATTGGTCAAGATTTCGTTAAGGCCACGTTCACAAAATTTCACTGTGGGTAGTTTCAGGAACACGGCTCATAGGCTTTAGTTTAACACCTTTGAAATCTTAACAGTTAGGAAAAATGTAAATTTGAGTTTGTCATACAAGAGACATGACACTGATTCTATGATGGTAAAAATGTTATTGTGTTACTAGCACTTAGGAGTTTACTGTTGTAGTTGATCGAATCCCTCACTCTTGTAGTTGATCAGATGCCCCCCTTGTTCATATAGTGTATACAAACTCTGATAACACATCTCTGGCTTTCTAAAACAGAATCACCTATTCCAGTACAAAAGTCTGACCTGTCCTCAGCAATCTTCCTAGTTTCATCTCTTGCCATACACACCTTATGATATTCCATGTTGAACAATTTATGATTCCCAAAGGTAAATGGCCATATAGTAAGGTGTGTGTTTGTGGCCAGACTGAAGCCAAGAAGATTTTGAAGCGAGATCAGATACTTTTTGCATATTATTGTATACTATGCAAGTTTTCACCAAATTCTTATCGATATTTTTTATTATGTTAGGTGAAGTAGATTAGATTGAGGTATTGACTGATCTGTAAAGTTTTTACTCTAAGACTCATAACTTAAGTAATAGCTTATCTGTAGCAAATGAAAGCACTCAGTTGCTCTTATGTTAGTTTGTCATTCATACAATGAATATTTATTGATAGGAACTATACATGCTACTGAGATAATAGCAGTGAAACATTTTCGTGCTATCAGGATTTTATGTACTTATTAGTGGGATGAAATACAAAATTAATAAACAAGGTAATTGAAGATTGAGGTGAGTGTATGAAAGTACTAAATAGTATGAAGTAATAGTATACAAAAGGGCAAATAGCATACAAAAGGGCAAAGGGAAGGCTATTTTGATAATAACTGGATAATGGGAAGTTAGCTTTGGAAGATGCTTTCCAGGCTGGAGAAAAACATGATCTAGGACTTTGGAGCAATAAAGAGCTTGCTAGGTTCTAGAGGTTGTCAGTTTTGGCCAGATGACAGAACATGGCACGGGATAAGCGTGGAGAGGCAGGTAGATCCATGAGACCCTTGGATTTTCCATTAAGTGCAATGGGAAGTATGAGAAAGTTTTACACAGGGACGTGCATGATCTTATTTCTGTTTTTAAAATGATCATTTTGGCTTCTGTTGTCTCTGAGGTACAAGATTATGGGAGGAAATCACTCAGGAGGTTTTTCCTGTAGTTCAGGTGAGAGATAAAGGTGGTTGGAACTGGACTGGTAGCAGTGGACATCTAGAGGAGTGACTGATTTTCAATGTATTTTAAAGGAAAAAGAGATAAGACTTTCTAGTGGATTGATTGTGAAGGAGGATTGAATAATGACTCCTTGCTATTAGTCTTGAACAACTGGAGCCGTTTACTAGAATATGGAAGGCTAGGTCGGACAGAATTGGGAGTGGAAATCAAGAATTCAGGTTTGGACTTAAGTATGAACTGCATGATCTATATCCAACGTGGCAGTATATATGTTTTATATATGTAGAATATATATGTTTTATGTGAATGTGCAAGTCATTCTTTTTTCTTTTTTTAAAAAATTTATTGGGGTGACAATTGTTAGTAAAATTACATAGATTTCAGGTGTACAATTCTGTATTACATCATCTATAAATCCCATTGTGTGTTCACCACCCAGAGTCAGTTCTCCTTCCATCACCATATATTTGATCAAGTCATTCTTTAGTCTTCATCCCCAGAAGTACACATACTGGGTTTGATGGGCTTCCTCATTCTAATGTCACATCGACTTTTAGGAAGGGACGTACTATAATAGCTACTCTCCCACAGTCTATGTAAGAAGTGCTTAGCTGCTATTTTGAATTTTTACACTCATTTTTTTTTATATGAAAGTTTCCTTTCATAAAATACCATTGTGGTGTGTTTATGTATATGTGTAGGTATTTACAAAATGACAGATATAAAACTCAGGACTGGAATTGCATTACATATCTAAAAGTACTCAGACATTTAGAAACATAAGGAATGTTTAAAAAGCCCTCCTTTTTTAAAAATAAGGTAAAACCTTTAGGACAAGAGGGGATGTGATTTAATAGTGATTACATACAGATCAGTAACAGCTAAAATTAGTTTTTACGTTGTGTTTAATGTTTTTCAAATTTTATTACTCATAATAGGTTTTCTTTTTACAATATCAAATAATTTCAATATTTTTATGAATTTAAACCACTTCTTCCCCAATTTCAAATAGCCAGTTATAATGGTGTGTGCTTTCTTTAAAACATAATAACTTTTCTGCTCAAGCGAATTAATCCACTTCACAAATGGGATCCTGTAACCAAAAATCTGAATTGTTTGTCCAAGCAAAACTGGACATTAATATGAGAAAAGTAAACAAAGAGTTGAAAGCTTCCTGTAAATAAATTAGAAGCAAAGAAATGTATACTCTTCTTATGTAACACAATATAAATAGCCTGAAGAGAATAACATTAAGAAGTTATTTTATTCATTGAAATTATACATGTATTTTGATTTGAAAATGACATTTAGAGAATTAGCATACTCCCTGTGTTTTTTTGTTGTTGTTGGTGCTTTTGTTTTTGAATTTGAGGGAAATCAAAGTCAGGGCTCAGTTTGGATGAGATAATCTCTGCAAGAGGAGGTGAAAGTAAGGTATTATATAGTTGGTAAGTTGAAGGAAACAAAATGTGAAATATGATAAGCATGTATAATTTCCACAGGTGTGAGAATAACACAAAAGGAGGTTAGGAGTTAGCAAAAGGTAGAAAAGTGTGTTTGGAAACAGTTTGAATTTTCTATCCTGTAAAAAATAAATTTAAGTAGGTTTGGGAAACTATTTTTTTAAGGAAAGCTTTTGAGACCTAAGGATTAGAAGTGGTTATCTAACTTTGAATGGGGATAAAAACATTTATGAAACTGAAGTTTTGCTGGTTGTTATTGGATCCAAAAATGGAAGAATTAAAATTAAGAAAAATAAATTCTTCTAAGGCCTAAATTTTGCATGTTTTAACCTGAAAATAGAATACTGATAAGCATTTTCAAATAAATCATATTTAGCACTTTTGATATATTTAAACATAACATTAACATAACACAACATATTTTAATATCTTTTAAATATTTAAAAATGTAATAAATAAATAAATCTTTACCACATAACATTTTGTTTTCACCCTCACACTTAATTTCTTTTGGATGAGTGTTAATTTAATGTTAACACACTTCTTCCTGATTCAGTAGCCAAAAAAAGAAAATGCCCCATCATACTTTAGGCAAAGTTTATGGAAAATGAGAAGAGCAAAATAATCTTTTCTCTCTTTGAGACTTTGGGCTGGCGGTGATTAGTCGTTAGTTAAATTAATAGATACTTAGGAATTGTAGAGAAGTAATTACTAAATCCAATATAGCTCTTTTCCTTTATTGACCAATATTTGAATAACTTTTCCTAAGTTGCACTATTTTCTTGTTTCATTTTTCTATGTCTTTCTCTCAAAAAAATAAAATAAAATAAAATAAAATAAAAATGTAGCGCTCAACACAACACTTTCCACTTGCGTCAGCACTGAATTTCTAATGCTGTAGGTTGGTATTTCAGGTAGAGAATTCTGCCCAAAAGGACTTTGGTTATGCAAGATGACTACTTAAAAAAGTTAATTAGGAAAATAATTAGAGCATAACTCGAAATTGGACTTAATTTTTATTTACTGTTTTGTCTTTTATCTTGTATGCTTAAGGATTGTTTTTTTGTTTTTTGTTTTTTTGTTTTTTTTTTGGTAATGGGTTGCTTGCCTAGATTGGAGAAGACAGTGCCAAGAATCTTGAGTTTTTCAACCACTAATTCAATACAGGATGCTTTAATTTTGCTTGGCCTGTGAGTGTTCTTCCTTCTTGATATTACTTCTTCCTTATGGAAATAACTTTTATTTTTCTTATATTTTAGTTTTATTTTTACTGAAGTGAATAAAGAGGAGAGGTGATTTCTTAGGTTAGAAGTTATAATGGTGTATCTTAGAAGATATAATTTGTGTATAAAACAAATTGTTCAAAAACATTTTTAAATTTAACGCACACAATAAAAGAGGTAGAGCTAGTCAGTGCTCCAGATTTAATTATTATGATTTTAAATATCAGAGGCACTTCAGTCTTACCCAAACTTCCTAGATAATATGAATTACCCTGGAGATCCTGATTCAGTAAGTCTAGAGTAGGACTCAAATTAATATTAAAAAAAAATTACTCAGGTTATCTTATCAGTCCATTTTGGAAAATACATGTCCAGTTTAGTGTTTAATTATTTTGTAAAATTTCAACTCTGAGCATATAAAGAAAGGTTTTTTTTTCTTCCATTTCTGTACTATTGCTTTATATCTTCCTTTATAATAGGAGTTTCACAACCATTATGAAATACTAGGTACCTTAACGTAGCCAGTTTTGATGAAATTCATATGACCAAACTCCTGAAGGAGGAAACTCACAGCGAAAAATAAGTAGGAAAGCGTGTGTCAATGAGATGTTAGCACAAACTCAATTCTTCTCACACTTGTAGTTTGCAGATAGGTAGACTTTTAAAAAATCCATGGCCTTGATCAAGAGAATATTTTTCAACCTTTCCCAAAATGTGATCTGCAAAGCTTAATTTCTGAAGGTATTAAGAGTGTGTTAAAAATGGGTTCCATGGCTCAATGAGTTTGAGAAAAAAATGAAAGTTAAAGAGGTGTCTCTATTGCACCACTGTACACGTGAATGCATTTTGTGAATCTTTAGCTAGGTAAATGATACGTAGAGTTCTGAACTTATTGACCAAGGGACTCCATGTTATCCTTGTCCGTTTTAACCCTGTTCCACTGCTCACTTTACATTTTCTCCTCCAGGTTAGTGTTTCAGTGAACAGGCTGTGGGAAAGTCTCTTCGATGCTTTCTTATGTCTAAGTTATATGCTTTTGAAAGGTCTTGTTGGATTTAGAAACTTCATTATGGCCAGTATGTTGAACAACATGGGATGTATAGTAGGTAGTCAAGAAATGTTTATTGAGTTGTCAAATAGATTAATGAATGAATGGATCCCTTCAATGGAGGCATATTAGGAGACTGATGACTTGTCTTTCCACAGAAGGCAATAAGAGTAGGTAATGGCAGATAAAAGCAGTTTGGGGTACTCTGCACATTTTCCATAAACTTTGCCTAAAGTATGATGGGGCATTTTCTTTTTTTGGCTACTGAATCAGGAAGAAGTGCATTAAGATATCAGAGGCAAAAATTACTTACTATAAATGATCTTTATGGGTAAGATTTGGGATCTGAAAAATTTGCAATGTGAAAAAGGAAGCTAAAATGAGAAGCATATTCAGAAATAGTAGCAAATGCTTTGATATTTTACTTTTGTTTTTTTGTCTTAATTATTTGCTAAAATACTGATTTCGCTGTGTTATGTGCTCTACTTGTAATGTCAGGATTATTTCTTGATGGACTATTAATTGTGATTATCCCTATTTATCTTCATGTATAAAATAAAAGGAAATGCTCTGATGGGGCATTCAAGTGCACCACAGGCATAGTTCTGTCTAACCAGATATAATGTATGTGGGACGTAAAGATTAAGCAATGCTTTATGTAGCTTCCTCAGAAAGGGTTGGTAAAAATGTGGTTTGCAGCAAGAAATAAATGAGGAAATTCGATTTTCTTAGTCACTGTTCTTAAAAGTACACAAATTAGCCAGTGTGTGTTTTAATGTATTTTTTCTTTAATTTTAATGCTATTAAGCTCATTACATTGAGTGAAAGTATGCAGGAGAATAGCAGGGATATTACGGTCAGACAAAACTGACTTTAAATTTTTGCTCCAGGGCTGTCTGATAGTATTAAATGACCCTGGACAAGTTTCTTCAACTATAAATCATGATGATGATAACTGCTACCTCATAGGAAATTATACACAAGCAATGCTAAGGTAGTGCCTGGTGTTTGGTAACTGCTCGTTTAACTAGTAGCAGTGAATAATGATGTTTATAATAATTAAGTAACAGCTATACTGATGTAAAAAAAGTGCCTTTCGTGGTTTAGTTATTGGCAATGATAGTTACAAGATAGCATGAAAAACTAAAAATCTTTCAATATGGTACTTTTTTTTTTTTTTTTTTTTTTTTTTTTTTGTAGGCACCACTTGATATTGACAGGTTCCCAGAGTTTGGCCAAACAATTTGAAAGTAATATATTAGAAAGGGTTTTAATTAGATATGTTCCCAGAATTCTATTCTTATGAGATAAGAAAATAAATTTATTTGGTGTAGCTCAGATTAATCGGATCCACTCAAAATACCATGTTGAAATATTGTTTTCATATTATTTTATTTTATAATCTATTTAGTCAACCCTTCTTTGTTGTGTTTTTTGTTAATACATTTATTTTTTCTGGTTACAGAAGTTCTATTGGTCATTGTAAACAATTTCAATAATACTAAGTGGAAAGAGAAAAAAAACCCAATTTATTGTTATTCTTTTCTCAAGGCGAACAACTTTGGAATTATCTTAATGTTTTTACTGTGCCTTTATTTTACAGTTAATATAATATTTTGCATAGTTTGCAGCCTGTGAGCATTCTTACTCTTGCATAGCGTTCTATTTTATATTTTAATCTTTCTTATAGTTGAGTATTTACATTTAAAAAGTTTTCTATTATAAATTACCTCATTTTTATGTTTAAAGATTTTACTATATTTTGGTAATTATACAGTATTTAACATTTTGGAATTTCTTTTCATTTAGAATAATTCTCTGAAGACTCATCAGGGTTATGTTTATCAAACGTTCATTCCTTTTTATTGCTAATTAGTAAATATTTTATGGTATGGATGTACCACGGTTTGTTTAACCATTCACCTGTTTAGGGACATCTGAGTTGATCCAGTTTTTTGGCTATTAATAACAAAGTTATGAACATAACTTTTCTGTGTGAACATAGTTTTGATTTCTCTGGGATAGACTCTTAGGAATAACACTGCTGGGTCATATGATAATTCTATGTTTAGGTTTTTGAGAAACTATTAAACTGTATTTCCAGAGTGACTATACCATTTTAAATTCCCATCAGCAGTGTATGAGTGATCCAGTTTATCTGCGTCCTTGCCAGCATTTGGTGTTTTCATTATTTTTTATTTTAGCCATTCTGATAGTTGCAGTGAAATCTCATTGTGGTTTTAATTTGCATTTCACTAATGGCTAATGATGTTGAGAATCATTGCATACGCTCAGTTGCCATCTGTTTATCCTTCTTGGTGTAATATCTATTCATGTTTTTTTGCCCTTTTTCTAACTGGATTGTTTAATTTTTTGCTGTTAGGTTTCGAGAGTTATTGATGTATTCTAAGTACTAGATTTTTCCCCCCCCAAGTGTAGAGTTTTTAATTAATTTGTTTTTAATTAAAATATAGTTGACATACAATATTTTATTAGTTTTGGGTGTATAACATAGTGATTCTACATTTACTTTAGGATGTGATCACCATTGTATGTCTAGTAACCACCTGTCACTACAAAAACGTTTTTTATTTTTAATTAAAATTTATTGGGGTGACAATTGTTCGTAAAGATATGTAGATTTCAGATGTACAATTCTGTAATACATTATCTATATCTCACATTGTGTGTTCATTACCCAGAGTCAGTTCTCTTTCCATCACCATATATTAGACCCTGTTTACCCTCTTCTAGAGCTCCCCGTCCCCCTTACCCTGTGGAAACTCATAAACTATTGTCTATGTCTATAAGTTTTTGTTCCTTCATTTGTTTGTCTTGACCTGTTGTTGTTTTCAGTTTTATATACCACATATCAGTGAAATCATATGGTTCTCTACTTTTTCTGTCTGACTTATTTTGCTTAGCGTTATACTCTCAAGATCCATCCATGTTGTCACAAATGGTACTATTTCATCTTTTCTTACCGCTGAATAGTATTCCATTGTGTATATATACCACATCTTCTTTACCCATTCATCTATCAAAGGACATTTTGATTGTTTCTATGTCTTGGCCACCATAAATAAAGCTACAATGAACATTGGAGCACACATGTCTTTATGGATACATGTTTTCAGATTTTTTGGGTAGATACCCAGGAGAGGGATTGCTGGGTCACAAAAAGTTTTTATGATATTATTGACTATATTCCCTGTGCTGTACATTGCATCCCCACGACTTATTTATTTTATAACTGGAACTTTGTACCTCTTATTCCTCTTAATTTTTTCCCCCAACCCCCACCCCTCAGGCAACCATCAGTTCTCTATCTGTGAATTCGTTTCTGTTTTGTTTTTTTTTGTTTAGATTCCACATATAAGTGATATAATAAGGTATTTATCTTTCTCTGTTTGACTTATTTCACTTAGCATAATACCCTCTAGGTCCATCCATGTTGCTGCAAATGGCAAGAGTTCATTTTTTTAAATTGCTGAATAATATTCTAATATTCCATGGTGTGCGTGTGTAGATATAGATATAGATATAATCACATCTTCTTTATCCACTCATCCACCCATGGATACCTAGGTATATCTTGGCTTTTGTAAATAATGCTGCAATGAACATAGAGGTGCATATATTTTTTTAAGTTAGTGTTTTTGTTTTCTTTGGACAAATGTCCAGAAGTAGAATTGCAAGGTCATATGGTAGTTCTATTTTGAATTTTCCTTAGTGTCTGCCCCAGTTTATATTCCCACCATCAATGCACAAGGATTCCCATTTCCCCATATCTTGTTATTTGTTGATTTTTTGATAATAGCCATTCTGATAGGTGTGAGGTGATATCTCATTGTGGTTTTGATTTGCATTTCCCTGACTATTAATGATGTTGAGCATCTTTTCATACGTTTGTTGGCCATCTGTAGGTCTTTGTAAAAATGTCTGTTCAGGTCATCTACCCATTTTTTAACAGATTGTTTTTTTGATGTTGAATTGTATGAGTTCTTTATATATTAATTCCTTATCAGATATGTAATTTGAGAATAGCTTCTCTGGGTTGTCTTTTGGTTTTGTTGATGGTTTCCTTCATTGTGCTAAAGCTTTTTAGTTTGATGTAGTGCCATTTATTTATTTTTGCTTTTGTTCCCCTTGTCTGGGGAGATATATCCAAAAAAATACCTCTAAGACTGATATAAAGATTTTATTGCCTATATTTTCTTCTAAGAGTTTTATGGTGTTTCTGTCACAAATCAGCTTTATGGTGTTTCCTATGTATGTGACCATTCATTTTCTCTTGCTGCCTTCAGGATTCTCTTTTTATCTTTAACTTTTGCCATTTTAATTATGATATGTCTTGGTGTGGGTCTCTGGGTTCATCTTGTTTGGAACTCTCTGTGTTTCCTGGACCTGGATGTGATTTTCCTTCCCTACGTGAGAGAAGCTTTTTGTCATTATTTCTGCAAATAAATTTTCTGCCTATTTTTCTCTCTCTTCTCCTTTTGGGATCCCTATAATGCAAATGTTAGTGTGCTTGGTATTGCCCCAGAGGTCCCTTAATTCTTTTGTCTTTTTGCTGTTTTAAAAATTCTTTTTTCTTTTTGCTGTTTTGATTTGGTGATTTCTACCATTCAGTCTTCCAGGTCGCTAACCTGTTCTTCTGTATTATCTAATTTGCTGTTGATTTCCATTAGTATATTTTTCATTTCAGTGATTGTATTCTTTAGCTCTGATTCTTTATTATATTTTCTAACTCTTTGTTGAAGTTCTTGCTGAGTTCCTCTATGCTTCTCCTAAGTTCGGTGAGCATCCTTATGACCATAACTTTGAATTATTTACCAGAACAATTACTGATTTTTGTTTCATTTGGGTTTTTTTCCTGTTCCTTCATTTGTGATATATTTGTCTTTTCATTTTGTTTGACTTTCTGCATTTGTTTTTATGAATTAGACGAAATAGCTTTTTCTCCCAATCTTGAAGAGGTGCCCTTGTGTAGGAGTGACTTCTGTGTAGGCTGCTTGTGCCTGGTGTTAGCTGGTGCCCGCTTGGTAACCTCTCCGAGGCTGCTGGGTTGGTTGGCTGGTTGGTGCTGGCTGCTGCAGCCTGGGGCCCTGGGCTGGGGGAGGAAGGTTGGTAATTGCTAGATCCTTATCAGATAAGTGGTTTGCAAATATTTTCATCCAGTCACCAGCTTGTCTTTTTGCAACCCTCTTTAACAGGGTTTTCCACATAGCAAAATGTTTTAAATTTGATGAAGTTCAACTTTACCAATTTTTTTCTTTTATGGATTGTGCTTTTCAGGTCAAGTCTTAAGAATTCTTTGCCAAGGTTTAATCCCAAATACTTCTTTCTTTATTTTTTTTTTCCCCCTGAAAGTCCTATAGTTTTCCATTTTACATTTAAGTCTGTGATACATTTTGAGTTAATTTGACTCTCTTAAATTCCCAATTTGAATTCTCTGTTTCCTTCTTGTAACCCAAATATAAAGAAATGTATTTGTCACAGTAATTATTACTCTTTGGAAAGGGGAAAATATACGGAAGTCATTGTTCAGAGAAATTCTGAAATCCCACTGGGAAAATGGTATGGTTGTTCCTTAGCTAAACCCTATTTCTGCTTCTTGGGAGGGGCTTCATAGTTTATTGTTCTCTGTGGATCCTTTTTTTTATCATCTTTGGTTACAAATGGAGACTGTACTCCTTGGATGCTTAGAAGCTATATCAGCCTGTTCTTACCTATAGGAATTGGGGAACTAAGGGTCACTTTAATACTCATTCAGTCATAATCTGCCTTAGAAGAGGCTAATGGTTCATTTGGTAGTGCAGCTCTTTGAAAAACTAGTTTATCTAATTGTTTCAGGTATATGTATGAATAACCACACTCATAATTTTGCTATATTTCTTTCTTAACCTCATGCCTCTCTCTGGACTTAATTAAGCCTACAGACTAATGGGAGAGCCATACCCTTAGGTACTTTTCTCTGAGACATATTTTCCAATTAAAAGCATTTGCTTGATGCCACCTTAATCCATCCAATAGTATTCACAATGGATGGGGCCATAGCCTTGATTTTCTCCACGTCACAGTCTTTTTCAATTGATCTTTATTCCTCAAAAGCCTTCTGACTTTTATCTTTCATAGGATTTGGTTGAGAAGCAGTTGCCTCTTCTAACTCTAAAGTTCTAGTCTTTCTAATCCGTTTCATTCCACCCAGAATATTTGGCAAAGATCCATTGAACACCAAAAATGACTTTACCTTCAGTTATTTTGGTTATTGGAAAGTGTCAGAAACTCAACGTCCCATAAAGTTCCGTAGGATATTAAAATATGTTACTTAAAAAAGAAATTTAGCACACAAGCTTATATCCTTGTTCATTACATTATTTAACATACAGGAGACAGTAGATACTTGTTGAATAGGGGAGGGACATCCTAAAATGCACAGGAGAGCCCCCCCCCCCCAAACAAATGAGGAGGGGAACAAGGAACTATTTCAGAAAGTTGAGGAATTAACAAAGTTAAAGGATTTCTTTATTGAAATAATTCTAAGGATCTATAATATTATTGAATTGTTCATGGGGTATCTAGTAATAATATGTGGTAATATTCATTTCTTAAAAATATGGATAAATTACCCATAGCCATGTCATTTTCTTTTAGTAAATTGTGTTTCTTGTTATCTCCATATGTTATCAATCTAGTAATTTTTTCCCAGTTTCAATTCCAATAATAAAAGCAATTAAGTCTGTAATAAAAAGTATTTTACCTTTAGACAAGCTGTAGAAGAACTCCAGAGCTTGCTTGTTAATTGTCCTACTGCTCTTGTTTTTCTCCACCACTTATCTGAAGCCCACTGGTGGTGGCTAACATTTCAGTCTTGGTTCCAGGTGGGAGAATAACTGTATTAACATTACCCCAGGATGATATTTTGCTGATAGGTTTCTGTGGATTTTCTTGTGTTGGAGATGTGTTTTTATCGGGACAAAGATAAAAGTGGATGCAGAGGTATCAAAGGAAAAAAAAATGGACAGCGCTAGATATTCGGTGTCCTGCCAGATCCGTCATTCACTATTTATCATCCCACAGAAGCCCTATGGACTATATCACCCTGGCATGTTTGTCTCCTGGTTTCTAATTGAGTTCAGCCTGTTGGGAAGAAAGATATTGTAGTGCTTATTTTCCAGGTGTGCTACCCACTAGACATGTTGCAAAAATTGCTGTGTGCTTCTGCTCAGACCACATTCTCAGAAGGTGCCCCCTACAGCTACAGTCCTTGCAGGGTTTCAGTAACTGGCCTTCACTGTTTGTTTCCTTAACTCTGCCTTTGTAAACAACCCACCCCATAAAACAATCTGCGTTCAAAAAAAAAAAAAAAAAAAAATGTTAAACTTGCTGCAGTTAACCCTTTTGTCTGTATCCTCCTGCAACCTTAACCAATACAGAAGAATATCCATACAGGTTCTAATTTTAGTCTTTTAAAAAAATATTTCAAGTTCCTCCTTTCAAATGACTGCTGTTCTGAAATGAAATTGTACTAATACCTTATAACAAGTTGGGAACCTTGTATTTTATTTTTTTTTCTGTATTGGAACAGTTTAAAGGACACACAAGGATTGATAGTTTTTGATTGAGCTTTAATATAAATTCTCCAGGAAAAAACATTTCAGATAGGTTAATTTTAGAGATAGACTTTAATTTATTCCAGAATCATAGCTTCATTCGAGTTTTATATCATTTATAGTCAAAATTTTAATTTTAAGAGGTTTTCAAATCTCTTGGTATAAGATTGTACATAGAATTTTTCTAATGTTTCAAAGTTTTTTTTATGTATTTGTGGTCATTCCTAGTATATGCATAGTATTGGATTCTGTTTTTCTTATTTTTTAATGGGTTAATACCGGGTTAGGTCAGGAGTTTGCATTTTAGAGAAGATAAAGAGATTGACTGTTAGATCTTATGTCAAAAGTTTTTGTACTTTTTTATCTCGATAGTCAGAAAGCCTTACAGAAAGTTTTGAATTCACATCCCAAGATATTTAACCAATTAACTTCACTTTATGTCACCATTAACTATAAGATTAGTCTGTTAGGCCCTTAATTCTTAGAGATTTTGTGGCAGTTAATCGAATTTTTACTTTACTCATCTGTAAAATGAGGAAAGTAATCGTACCTCCTTCACAGAATGTTTCTGGGGATTAGATAAGATAATGCATATCAGTGAATGACCATGCATAAAGTAAGCTCTCAGTAAATATTACTGTTATTATTGTTATTAACATGTGTGAGTCTGAGTAATAAGTAAAGCATGATAAACAAGAACCCAGTGAATTATATAGCCAGTTAAAACTTTAGGGCTTATAGTCCCTGAAAGAAGAAAGAATTTCCTTTGGGCAATTCAGGGGAACTTTTAATAGGAAGTGGAATTTGAGCTGGGCTTGAACAAGGGTACAATTTCAGTAGGAAAAGCATATGGTGTGTCCATGATAGGCATGGACTATAATATTGAAGGATTTTTATGTTTTAAACTTGATTATTAGACAATGGATGTTATAAACCAATATTGGAAAATCAGGTAGAAAAGTTGGCTCTGTGAGAAAGAGGGTGAGTTTGTTTTAGAAATCTGGCATTAGAAAATATAGTTCTAGAGCCTAAGAGAGATTGGAAGTTCAACATTGAGATTTGGCATCATCTTCACAGTTTCTATATGCGTTACAGTAGATGCTCATTCTAAAGAGAGAGCTAGTCAGAGAGAAGGTGAAAGGCAAAATCCTAAATCTTGACAATAGGAATCATTAAATGATCATTGATAACACTAACCCTCTAAGATTTAAGTCTACCTATACAAGGGTTAGTTAAATTAAAAAAAAATTTAATTACCTAGGGTTGTTTTGTTTTACTTCACACCTCGGTCATACTTCAAACCAGTGTGTTTTAAAAGTGTTTTATAGAGCACTAGTTCTGTGAGACGATAGACGTTAATGGAGGAAAACAGCAACTTGAATATCTGATGGATGATGTATAAAACTTAATCATATTACATATAAATGCACGCATATTACTGTTTAAGAGGATATGTGCAAGAATAGAGTACAGAGTTTTTCAAACTAATTTGAACCCTTTTGTTGATGGAAATTCTCAGAAGCCTAGGGTTCCATAAAGTATACTTGGGGAAACCATGCCTTATACCTTGTTAGTTGATGGGTCAGCTTATTAAACTGTAGCTCAATGCTCATTGGGGGATCAGAAGAATAGGAATCAGATTATTGGGTTATGGATGCATAATGTGACTTTGGGCTTCAGTTTCTTCATTTGTAAAATGCAGAGTGTCATTGTAAAGATTTGGTTTGGAAATATTTGTGAAAGCTTTGAGTATTGAGAAGCAACATACAGTATATATATATATATATATATATATATATATATATATATATATATAGTTTGAACAATATACATATTGTTAGAACAAATGCAATGTGAATAAAATAAGATATACTTCATTGTAGTTAAAGGTTAGTGTGTTTTTTTCAGAAGGTGCCGTTTGTATTTGTAACCTCACTGTTTTTCCTTTGTACATTCCTAATTTGATCATTGCTTATTTTGGAATTTCTTATCCCATTCTTATATTACTTAAGTACTCAATAGCCTCTGTCCCCCTGAGTATTCTGAAGTCCTTTAGAAGTGTTTGTGACACTTGATATACAGTATCCTGTTGGTATTCTCTACAAAGAACATTCTCAGTAGTCCATATGTCTGTGCAATTCAGAGTGTCTTGTCAAAATCCAGTCTAAGCTATGTCTTGGTGAAGACTGTTCATGGCATGTTTCCCTGGCACCAGTTATGCAGATTGAAGTATATATATTTATAGATATATTTTTTAATTTTAGGGACATTTTCTTAAATTATATCTGTGAGCATTTTATTCCATGATGTTAGGTTTTTTTCCTCAGGTACTTCAATTATGTGTACATATGATATCCTTTGGCCTATATATATATATATATATATATATATAATATATATTATATATACATATATATTTATATATATGTATATATATGTCTATATCTATATCTAGCTATCTATATAACATTTCCTCTTTTTTTTCTTTATCATTCATTGCGCTCACTTTTTTCACTTCTATACTATATATGCCTGTTACTATGTTTTTCAGTCTGTTCACCTTTGTGTCCCTTTCAATTTTATCTTCATTTCTATGGGGTTTTGATTTTTCCCTTTTACTTCTTTCCTGGATTCTGCCAGCATATGTTTCATCTCTTTCTTTCACCATTTATTTTCTAAGTTATTTCATTTCTGGTTTGCTCTCTTCCCCTATAAATAATTGCTTTGTGTTCACACTTTTCATCGGCTCCATGAAATTGTGTGTGTGTGATAAATGTCCTAATCTTAATTTAATAAAGGTACGTTTTTGTTTCTTACAACATCTTTGTATGGATGCTGTGGTAGCTCCTTTTGAAAATCACTTTATTGACTCAGTTGGGTTCCCATAGGAGCTGAGTGATCAGGCTGCATCCCAGGCAGGTTGGTGGCACAAGCAAAGGCTCGCTCCTCTTTCAGTTCTTGCAAAGGTGTCCTGAACTGTCTGTGATGTTCCCTGTGCAACCTCTTCCCACCTACCTTTTCTATTTTTATGGACGACAGAAGCTCAAGAAGGCCATGCTGCCACCCATCTCATCTCTGGTTCCCACATTGGTTTCAGGCAGGGGAAATCGGGGCTTCAGACTGTTGCTGCTGACCTTTGGCAACGGTGTTTTTCGTGCTTTCTCTGCCACCAGCTGTCTTTAGGCCTGGACAGCAGGGTCCTGCCCTGAGCCCTGTGCATAGAGGGGCCCACATCACAGACACTGAAACTCAAAGATAGTTTTTTTTCTGTAAAGTTTAGCAAGAAAGGTTTCTGAAAGATTGGTAACAGGATAGGTGAGCAGAGAGAGGTTATACTGTAGGAGAAGGCTATAGGGATGAGCTACTTCCTTCAGACCAGAAGATGCTGTTAAGACTTGGGAATAGTCAAGTTTAAGCAAAAGCAACAGCCCTTTCTCCTTCTTCAGAGCAGTGGCTAGGAGATGGGAAGTAGAGCCAGGGGAGAAGAATTCCAGTAACTTCCTGGGAAGGGTAGAAAAGAGGCTGTTTTTGATTAAAGTTGTCCACTTCAAAGTACCTGATGCAGGTAATTAGGCAGACCTGGTTTCCCAGAAAACGATGCTGCTCCTCAAAAGGCCTGGGTACCTCCTAGAAATACTGTCAGAAAACTGTGGCTGGGGGTGTGGAGCCCTATCTCAGACTGGAGCTTCCTGCCTTGGCAGCAGGATGGACCCAGAGGAAAGTGTAGTGCCTTTTAAATTCCAGGTTTTGAAGCTAAGTGCCTGGAGAGTAGCAGGCTGCAGGTCTCTGAGTGGGGTGAGGGTTGATACTTCTAAACATTCTGGTATGTTATTTTGAATTTTATTTTGCCATTTTGCCTTTAGTTCCTGCAAATGACTGGAAACAGGTTTTTCTATTAAGTGAAATTCTAAGCGTTAATTTTGTTAGCAACTCTCCATGTTCATAAACAACATAGGAGGTCCCTCTTGTGGTGTATTCTCAAATCACATGCTTTTAAATTAGTGTTGAAAGTATTTTGTCTGATTTTTTATTTTTATTTTTTTACCTTTTCACTCTTTTATAAAGGATTTTATTTTTATTAGTTTCAGGTGTACAAAACTACATAGTGATTGGACATTTATATACCTCGCAAAGAGAAATTTTTCTATGTTCCATTAGAAGTTGAAATTCTAGGTTCAAAAGTTTCCTCAACTAATAATATCACCGAATTTTCAAGCAAATCTAGCTATTTTATAAAGCTAATTATAACAGATGTAATTTACTAAATTATTTAATATTACTTATGATTACTTCTTCAAGTCCCCATGGCATCTCTGAAATATACTCTCTAGTAGTTTTTATTTTTTTTCCAGAAAAAATTAAGTCTACGACATTTTAAATATATTTAAATATTTGTCTTTTGACTTTATGTTTAAATAACAGTTGGAGCATAACATTTGTGAGTCCCATTATCTTTCACTGGTTTACCTTTTGTCATTCCTTTACTGTCTTTATGGGATTGATGTTGCTGTAGCAAAGTCTGAGGCCAGCTAAGTGTTTTTCATTTCTTTCTGCATGATGTGACTATTTTTCTTTTGCTGACTGTCAAAGAAATCTTTCGTCTTTAAAATCTAATAAGTTTACAAGGGAATGTCTTATTGTTTAAAGTCTTGTAACAAATTTTTCTGGGATGCTCTCTATACCTTTTAAAATTGTAGATCAGTCTTCATTTACTTCAGGAGAGTTTCGTAAGTTTTACCTTTGAATATATATGTGTTTTTTCTATTCTGATTGATTATACATGTGTTTGATTTCCTTTCTAAAATTTTCTCTCTAATCTTTTAAGTCTTAGTTTTTGTTCCTTTAATTGTATTCATATTTCTGAAACCTGTTCTGTCTGTCCTGTAATTCTCACAGTCTCTAGTCTCTCCATTCCAGTATGACTTCTATGTGGTAGTTTTCCTTTTTTATTTCATGTCTTTCCTGGGTTCTTTCAGCCCATTTTTTTTACTTCTCTAATCTCACCACATTTATGAGCTATAACAGGGGTGTCCAAACTGCGGCCCTCAATCCATTGTTAATTGGCCCACAGCAAATTCCAAAAAATATATTTAATTTACTTAAATAAACCAGGTGAGGCAATACGTACTTCACCTCGAGTGAGTGGCCCGGCTGTTTGTGTATTTTACCGCATATAGCCCTTGGTAAAAAATGTTGAAAAAAGTTTGGACACCCCTGAGTTATAATGATAAAATCCCTGCTTTCGGCTTTTGATTTTAAGACACAATTATTTTCATTACTTTTTTTAAAGTTTGGCAATATGGTAATTTTTAAGTTTATATCATGGTGACATTTTCTTTTGGAGACTATTATGCCATGTCATTTGCTTTTCAGTTTTGTTATTCACCTTTTAATAAGGTAAATTACTTTTTGGACAGCGTTTTTATAAAATGTTTGTGTTAGTTTTCTATTGCTACATAACGTATTTTGCAGAGTTAACCTGAAACAGCACAAATATATTATCTTACCATCTTTATGGGTCGAAGGTCTGGCACAGCTCAGCTGGGTTCTCTGCTCAGAGTCTCAAACTCAAGGTGTTACCTGGCTGCATTCTCATTTGAGACTCTAGAGAAGAATCCTTTTCCAAACTCATTAAAACTGTTAGAAGTATCAGTTTCTTGGAATTGTTGAACTACGATCCCCATGTCCTTGTTGCTCATCAGTGGGAGCTGCTCTCAGCGTCTAGAAGCTCCCACAGTCCTTGGCACATGAGCCTTCCCACCTTAAAAGTCAGCAGTGGCTCATAGAATTTCCTTTGGCTTCAGATTTCTGACGTTTGCTGCTGCTACCAGCTAGAGAAAATGCCTGCTTTTAAAGGTTCATGTGATTGGATTGAGGACAACCTTTCTGACTAGTTCAAAGTCAACTGAGCAGTAACCTTAAATTAACAGGAGAATTCCTTTTGCTAGTGTAGCATAGTCAAAGGTGTGATCTTGTCACACCTTTGTGATATTATTCATAGTACTGATTATAGTGTTTACCTCTTGCTTACTTTAAACAATTTGCTCTCTCGGAGTGAGAAAGATGAAAATTAAAGTCCATTTTAGCTTTTTCTATTTTTGCATCTCCAGTAGTATTTGTTTAGTAGTGGTATCTGCTGCTATACAGTTTTATTTATTTATTTTTTAAATTTATTTTTAATGTTTATGAAAGTTTAAGGTTTTATTTATAATGGGTTGTTTTATTCTATACTTTAAATATTTTTAATACTTTTGATTTTTAGAAGTTTCAGATTTACAGAAAAATTGTGACTATAATATAGAGTTTCCACATGCGCTACAACCATTTTCCCCTATTATTAACATCTTACTTTGTATGCTACATTTCTTTTTTTCCCCACACATATATCTTTATTTTAACATTTCAAAGAATCACATCCTCATTCTGACAGCTTCATCAGGCATGGCCACACAGTAAGCTACACAGACACTCACTTGGAAGGTTATTGGTTGGAAGGTTATCGGAGCAGCTCTTGAGTGATCGAGTCAGGGCAAAGGGGCCACTTCACCCACAGCTGACTCGGGGTTCACCTTCCACAAGGACGCTTTACTCCAAATGGGCTGCGGGGCGCTGCACTCAAACCCTGCCTCCGGATTATAAAACCAGTGAAATCAGCGTGATTCTCATGGCCACTTTCACTTCAGAGTGTCGTGTTTACTAAAGTGGAACTTTCTGAATGAGGAGGCGGAGATACTGCCAGCTCATTAAAAACAAACAAACAAAAAAAAAACACAAAAACAATTTGTAGCGCTCTGGCTCAGAGGGAATCAGTCGGCAATAATATCAGGAGCCTCTTTCTGACAGGAGCCTGTTCCAGCAGCCGTGGCTCATGGGTTTCTCCCCCACCGACTGTGTTAAGATTACTTGGTAGTTGATTCTTTGTTTGTTTGTTTGTTTGGCTGCTTGATGGTTTTGAAGAATTTGCTGTGACCCAGGGGTGTTCGAGTACTTCTTTCAAGGTTGGCCTCTGGCTGGGGTTATACTTCAACAGTCCTGAAATGAAGTCCTGGGCTCCTTCTGCTACAAAGTCACGGAATGTGAATTCAACCAGCAGTAATCATTTGTAGGTCTCTTGGTATGTGCTTACCTCCAAAGGAGGCTAAAAATTCATAGCAAAGAAGTCCAGGGCTGCAGAGATCCACCTTGTCATCCTGCATTCTGTCTTCAGTCATCTCAGGGGGCAAGTGGCCTAGAGTACCAGAGCGGGTGGTGCTTCTGGTGGATGGGGCATGTACGGCCCACCCCAAATCTTCCTCTTAAGCTCTCCAGCTGATCCAAGGAGCAGATGCTCTGGCTTAAGGTCTCTTTGCATAACTCTCTTTGATTGAAAGTAGGACAGCATTTGCCAGTTCTGTGATACAAGGAGCAGTTCTCTGCTCATCAAACCTGGATAGTTTTTGAAGTTCTCTACAGACAGCTCTAAGAGGTGCATATTCCAGAATTAGGTAAACTCTGGTGGCATCATGGAAATGATCATACAGTCTGAGAATGTTTGGGTGCCTAAAATGGGACTGTATTTCTACTTCTCTTCTCAGCTGATGCTCAACTCCTGCTTTTTCCAGTTGAACTTCAAATAATAATTTACAGAGTCAGGATGAACTTTCTTTGTTTTTTCTCTTGCCAAATAAGCATGACCGAACTTTCATTTACCCAGCCGGCGAACAATCTCAGGATCTTCCAAAGCCTTTTGTCTTATTTTATTTTACTTTATTATTATTTTTTTATTCTTTATTTTTCTGTTTTGATGCCAGTTCCTTTTCAGAATTATTTCCAGGGCTTGGTGGCAGGGGCTGCTCACTCTTTTGGGTATTATTCAGTGGCCTGGAGACGGGATAAGGGACACTGGTGGCCTGCAATTGTTTCTGCTTCAGGTTCTGAACCGGCTTTATGGCTGGAGACAAGCTTTTGTGCTTGTGAAAGAGCACTCTGAGAGGAGTTTGAAGGACGTAAGACTCTCTGAGGCTAACCCCTGTTTGCAGTACCAGATGCTGAGAAGGAAATTGCAGAGTTACCAGAACCCGTTTTGGATCATCACCAGGTGGAACTGTAGTGTTAACAGACCCTGAAGTGCAGTTTTCTTTAGATTTGTCGATGATGCCTGTTGGCTCCTGCCTCTAACCCAAAGCCGCCCAGTCCTCCCAGGGTTCCTACAGTTCTTATGATTAATGAACTAGTATTGATACATCATCTGAAATGTTTGTACTTATTAACTGAACTCCAAAATTTATTCAGATTTCCTTAATTTTTATCTAATGTTCTTTTTCTGTTCCAGGATCTGATCCAGGAACCATAGTAACATTTAGTTGTCATGCTTGCTTGGCTCCTCTTGGCTGTGATAATAGCTCAGTTTTTTTTTTTTTTTTGTTTTTTTTTTTTTTAAGACTTTGGCAGTTTTAAGGAGTACTGGTTAAATGTTTTGTAGACTGTCCTTCAGTTGGGATTTGTCTGATGTTTTTCCTAGGTTGGACTGGGGTTATGAGATTTTTTGGGGGAGGACCACACAGGTAAAATGCCATTTTCATCACATGGTATCAGGGTATATGCTATCAACATCACATATCACTCTTGATGACGATCTTGATCATCTGGCTGAGGTAGTGTTTTTCAGGTTATCCAGTCTGAAGTCACTCTTTTTGTTCCCACTCTCCATATTATACTCTTTGGAAGAAAGTCATTATGTGTACCTACACCTTAGAAATGGGGAGCTATGCTCTAGCTCTTTGAGGGTAGAGTGTCTACATAAATTAGTGGAAATTGTTCTATACTAGAGATTTGTCTCTTCTTTATTTATTCACTTATTTTTCAATGTGTTGGGTAGATACATACTTTATACTTTGGCTTATGATCCAATGATAATTTATTTTCTTGCTCAAATTATTCCATATTTGGCTACCAGAGTCCCTTCAGTTGGCTCCTGTGTATCTTTGATACACCTTCATCATTGGGTTTTTTGTTTTTTTGATCACTTACTTTCTGGCAGTATGAAATGATCCAGGCTCATCCTGTATATTTCCTGCTCCAGACTGAGAATCAACCATTTCTCCAAGAGGCCTTTTAATTAGAGGATGAGAAATAACTGTATCATCTAGAATACAGTGATTATGTGCAGTTCCTTTTGCCTGCAGTCTTGCAGACTCCACTCATTCCAAAGTTACCTAGATCAGCATCCTTACCCCCACCGTCTTTAGTAAGGTTGTTTCATACATTTGTATTACAGTTAGATCCTTTTATCATGTTCTGCATTTAATCCTGGAATCTTTTGACGTCTTAAGTGATTTTTTGAAAAATGTGTATATTAAATTTCACTCTTTGTACTGTAAAGTTCAATGGATTTGGACAAATGCATAGTGCTATGTATCCATAATTAAACTATCATATAGAATACTTTCATATGCTATATTACTAACTATTAAATATAAATTGTGGGCTAGGTAAATAAATCATAGGACATTTATGCTGTGGAATAATATAATAGTGCCAACAAAGAAATTTAAATACAGCTTCAAGTTCCAACATCAGAGATGTCCGGGATATTATAAGTGAAAACTGGAAGTTGTTGAATATAAGAATAGTGTGTTTAGTATGATCATACTTGTGTAAAAAAGTAAATGGATATAAAACATGTGAATGAGTGAGAAGAATGTCTGAAAAATGATAAAAGGAAATATTAATGGGTCATTACCTTCATCTGAGTTACATGGGAGAGCATAAATTGGAGGCAGGCAGGAGTAAGGAAGAGTTTTGTTTTCTTTTGATAGTCTTCTGTGCTATTTAAAATTTATTTACAAAAGCATGTTGAAATCTCATGGATTACTTCCTCTGGGGAAAAAGAAAAAAACAACAACAAAAACTCACCAAAACCTGACAGAATACTCATATAATCAAAATGTCAACTAGAGGGCCGGCCCGGTGGCTCAGGTGGTTAGATCTCTATGCTCCTAACTCTGAAGGCTGCTGGTTCGATTCCCACATGGGCTAGTGGGCTCTCAACCACAAGGTTGCCAGTTCAATTCCTTGAGTCCTGCAAGGGATGGTGGGCAGCGCCCCCTGCAACTAAGATTGAACACGGCACCTTGAGCTGAGCTGCCACTGAGCTCCCGGATGGCTCAGTTGGTTGGAGTGCATCCTCTCAACCACAAGGTTGCCAAGTCGATTCCTCGAGTCCCCCAAGGGACGGTGGGCTGCATCCCCTGCAACTAGCAATGGCAACTGGACCTGGTGCTGAGCTGTGCCCTCCACAACTAAGACTGAAAGGACAACAACTTGAAGCTGAACGGCACCCTCCACAACTAAGATTGAAAGGACAACAACTTGACTTGGGAAAAAAGAAAAAAGAAAAAAAATGCCCTGGAAGTACACACTGTTCCTCAATAAAGTCCTATTCCCCTCCCCAAATAAAAAAATCTTTAAAAACAAACTAACAAACAAACAAACACACAAAAAACAAAATAATAAAAAAAGAAAACCTTTTTAAATGAACATCTAAATGGGTCCACTCACCTGCTTTGAAAGTAACATTATAGCCAAAAAAAAAAAAAAAAAAAAAAATCTACTAGATTACTACAAAAGGATACTTACCTATTACAAAAAATGGCAGTTTACCTGTTGTAAGAAAGAACAAGGAAAAAACAATAAACTAAGAAATACATGTATGTTCAGTTTTGCAGTGTATAAAATAATGAGATTGTTAGTCTAATCTACTACCTACAAGAAACTGAATATTGAAACCAGGAATTATATAATTCAAATGTCTGACATGGCCAGGTAGGTAACATAAATAATACTGACCTAGTTCACTTATAAATACAAAGTATCCTACAAAATATTTATCAACCTCTTACAACATGAATATATGCAATATTATAAGGTACATTATTAGTTTACATATTTTATGCATAAAATTTTCATCTGAAAATTTGATGACCATGAACCAGTTAAAGAATATTCAGGATTGGTACTTTACTTACTTCACCAGTCAGGAAATAATGAGTCTCGATATGATATTAAGGAAATGAAAATAGAATTAGCTGAGGCCATTGTTAAAATGAAAATTCCTGGATACTACACCAGATTCAAAGGGAAAGGGCTGGGAATGTATTGTTAACAAGTGACTTTGTTCTTTAACATTATCAGATGAGTTTAGGTAATATGGATTTACTATACCCAACATTTGAATCTGATTTTTAAGAAGATGTTAATCAAATTTTAAAGAGAACTATTTTTCCTTTGATGATACTCAGAGGAATATTCTATAGACCCATAGATTATTTCAAAAAACTAAAATTAATAAAATAGTTTGAGCTGTAAAACAATAGACATACCTTCCAATATTACTGCTTTGTGGTAAATATTGAGAATTACTGTTTTATCGAAAATATCTTATAACCCAATTACACTTTTCAAATCAATAAGATGTTAATTGATAAATTCATTATAGTAGTTATATTGCGTTTGTGACTTGGAATAAAAATGGCTAGTTTTTATTTTTATTTTTATTTTTATTCAGTTACTCTAAAAACTATCCTTGCCTAGCACCACTTGCTTCAATGGGGTTTATATTAATTTACCTGAAAACTTGTTAAGTTTGATTCTTAAGAAAGTATTGTTTCTCAGTTTCATTCTATATTTTTTAGATTTCAGCATGGTAATATGTCATAAATTACCTTTAGTAATATATGTATTTTAAAATAGTTAAATATAATCAAAGTGAAGTAATTGAAATAAATAAAGAGGGTTATGTTAAGCAAGTATAATTTGTAAAGATAAATATTTAAATTATTAGCTAAATTTCTATATATTTGTAATTTTATTTTTTCCCCCTCCAAAGATACTTGCTTAACAACAAGGAATAGGACCAGTTGTACTTCTTCCAGTTCTTCACTTTCTACCTACTTGTATGTCTTCATCTTCGGACAACTTTTGATGGGAACAGGAGGAACTCCTCTCTATACACTAGGAACAGCCTTTATTGATGATTCTGTGCCCACACATAAATCTTCTCTCTACATAGGTAAGTTTGCTCTGTAATATAAATGTCTCAGTATCATTTCATCTTATTTCTTGTTTAATTTATAAGTAAAGCATACCATATGCTTATTTAAAAGTTCATTGTAATTTCATAGGTGTTTCCATGAGATAAATGCAATATTACTTTTTTGTTTAATTATTTACTGACATAAACACGTCTTTCAGTTGAATTTGGTTCAGAGTTTTGTTAATATACTGCTCCATTTCCTGTTCTGGGCATGCCAGCCTTCCAGGAAATGCAATTCAACTAGTAGACTGTCTAGATTGCTTGAATTCCAGGCTAATTTACACAGGGTGTGGAGACTGAGCTCTGTCATTCGGTGTGACTTCTACATCCTACTCAAGGAGAGTCAACAAAAGAAACTCAAGATAGTACCCAGACACTCTATGGAGTTTTTCATTTCAGGTTAACCTTGTTGATATATGACTCGACTTTTTTTCCTCTGTGACCTAATTTTTGGTACCTAAGTTTCTCTTAAATTCCCTCCCTCATGTTCCTGCAAGGTAGAGCTAATAAGACTACTGCGTTAGTCCATTCGGACTGCTTTAACAGAATACCATAGATTGGTTGGTTTATAAAAAAACAGAAATGTATTTCTTACAGTCCTGGAAGCTGGGAATCCAAAATCAGGGTGCCCACAGATTCAGAGTCTGATGAGGGCTTAATTTGCAACAATTAAAAAGTTATATGTGGTGAATTTTTAAATATCTGAGAGAAATAAGGTCAGTTTAATTCTGCTGTAAGTAAAAATGGGAGATTCACTAAGAGCAGGTGTTTAATCGCTTACTTTTAAGAAATAAACAAATGACCAGATGCAAGTTTTTACCAGCTACTATGGTGAAAAATAAAGAATGCTTTTGGAGTATGTACAGAGTGCAAAAGGCTTATTATTCCACATTGTTTTCTTCCATAAGAATTCTAAACAATATTTATTATCACCATCGTAAAGGATAATGGTAGATTTACTACCCCTGCTGCCAATTAACATGATATAACTTTCCATTTTATAATTATTGGGTTTATTGCAATTATTATTAAAGTCTAACAACTTTCACATTAAATTATATATTTTCAGCTCTTGGACTTTACAAGTGATACTATTCCAATGATATTTTTTAGTGAAAATATGTGTAATTTTCATAATTTCAATTTTTCTACAGTAAAATATTTGTCTTTCTTCACTATTTTAGACATGCAAAGCAAAGTTGTACAAATGACCATTTTCTATGTCTTTGTTCTTTTTCTAGGTATTGGCTATTCTATGTCAATATTAGGCCCTGCTGTTGGCTATGTGTTGGGAGGACAGCTGTTAACCATGTACATTGATGTTGGTTTGGGACAAAGGCAAGGCGATATCTATTTTTGTTTTATTTAAATACACTTCATTTAAGTAATGTTAACATCACAGACAGAACATTTTCACAGTATTTTCTGAATATAGTGTGAAGGAATTTTCAGGAAACAAAATTGAATACATACAATTTTTATATAACATTTTGGCTGCATTACTTCATGAATTAATGTCACACCATCTCTCAGTATAATGAATTTATTCATAAGTAAGGATGATTAATAGTCACCTAGTAAAATTTTTCAAAATACACATATAGTACCCCATACATTGTTCAAAAAGACTTTAATACAAATTAGTTATGGTTTCAGTAGATTTACCTAGAGGTAGATAGCTTGAAGAATCTCAAGAGTCTATGATTCTCAGACTAAGTTCTGTAGTAGTTCTGATAATGCAATAGAGATCACAATTGTGTGGTTATGAAGGATAGTAATAGGTAATGTTTATTTGTCCCATACTATGTTCTAGACAACATAGGTGTTTTTCTGTTACCTTATTTTACATGATATTTTTATTTAATCCTCCCAATAATTCTTTACGGTAGTTGATGTATACAGTTTGGTAAGTGGCAAAGACATAAATCAATGTAGATCTTTTTGACTCCAAAACCCCCCTCTTAACCACTGAATTACCTTCTCCTTTTCCTGAATTGAGAAGTTAGCGACCGTTGGTAAGGCCACATTTTCCTCCTTTTTCCACTGGGAATCGTAACTACACAATGCTTGTATAGTAACTACATAGTCATTGCATGACTGTGAACAATGAATATGTAGTTATGGGTGTTGGATTTGTCCTTTGGGCTGTTAGTCCTAGGTTAATCTTTTAGAGACTATATAAAAAGATGTGCAGAGGAAGGCCTTGAAACAGATAGCTGGATATAAAAAAAAATATATTAGTTTCAGGTGCATAAAACAATGTAATCGCTGGATTTTTAAGAAAGGACATTGTAATTTCAGTGGAGAGTTACATAAGTTATAGGGGTGGTGTGTTTTTTGGGAAGAGCATTTGATATAAAATATGAAAACCATTGTAAAAAACAATACATTACTTTAAAAAGAATGTTACATTTAAATGAATACTATAATTGAAGTACAGTGTATGGGCTTTTAACATAGATCAATGATTTTCTGTGAAATGCATTTAATATAATAAGGAAAAAGAACTTAGCCAAAGTTAAAGAATGTTCAGAAATTCTATGTATGCTTTCAAATATCCAATATACTTATATTTACTATGAAATATTTTAAACTTGTATTCCATATTTGTCATTTTGAAATACTTTGCAAACCATTATTCTCATAGCTCTTGTTTATGCCTGCTATCCGTTGTCTGATTCATCACAATGGCTTCACTTAAAACTTTGGATATTATAATAATATTCCTCTATATATGCCCTTGAGTTTTAATTAACAAGATAGAGTTGACTTTGACCTTTTGTTTTCCTGTCTCATAGCACTGATATCACCGAGGATGATCCACGATGGCTGGGGGCATGGTGGATTGGATTTCTTCTGGCTTGGCTCTTTGCTTGGTCTTTGATAATACCTTTTTCCTGCTTTCCAAAACATTTACCAGGTAAACATGTTTTCCTTAAAACCAGGGAGTTTTATTCCACTTCTGGGCCAAGTGTTGCTTTCTGTATGATTGATAAGAACCCTAGAAAATTCATTGTTTTATAGAATCTCAGCCTATGTAAACTTTTGAATGTCCGTCTTTATTTTAGGAAATATTGGGTAGCATTGTTAATATTCATGGTTTTCCTTTATTTTCAATTAATAATCAATAAAAATGTACATATTAATCCCCTTACTATATATTTACTAAACTTGTTTTTTATGTGTTATCTGGAATCCTGATTCATGTATATATGTAATATATAATATATTTTAAATTATTAGTTTGTATTCAGTTAATCACTAACTTTAAGAGCCAATCTGTTAATTGATGTTAATTATTTGTTATTGAAAGTAGAAGTACTTTCTTTTTGTCACCAAAGTCATGCTCTGGCATACTCATTTTTCACCATATTCCAATACTAGACAGTCTGTCCAAGAAATAAAAGATTCATGGAAAAGGATATCCATTTCTTCCTCTGTGAGATTTTGCTTCTCTGTAATCATATAGTTGAAATATATAGCTATAGAAGTATTTTTCTCCAGGCTCAAGGTAGTTGGTTGCTTCTAGTACATGAAACAGGATAGATAATTAATTTTTAGAAATGGGCAAAAGAAAAGTTGGTGGAGTAGAAGTAGGTGGACCCATTTATTTCTTTCTACCCTGGGCTATCCACCTTATGATTCCATATTTTGACTGTTTTCTCATATTTATTCAAAGTACCATTTTTAAAAATCAGAAGGACCTGGTAATAGATGGTAAATATTATTTCATCTGCAAAGCATGTTAGAATTAAAGAGAGTAAAGGAAAAAAGCCTCAAACATACTCTGTTCATAAAGGATGAGAAAGAGAACCATTTGATAGGAAGAAACATTTTTAAGAGATTTCAAATAAAGACAATAACTATGTGATTGGAGCAAAATTATCTCCGTCTTAATTTTTAGACTGGTTGAAACTTCCTTAGTTAATGGCAATAACATTAGCTCTAGGACTGCCAGATTACAGATATAGATATTGGTGCAATTTTGTTGACAAACAGAGGAACTGGCTTGTTATATTATAGAATTTATTTACTTGTAGAAGTGCATGTTAGTTGAAAAGTAAGCATTTTAAAAAAGTGTGTGTTAGTTGAAAAGTAAGCATTTTAAAAAATGAAAAATGAAGTGATAGAGCAAGTACATTTATGATTTTTTTAGGTACAGCAAAAATTCAAGAAGGAAAAACTTCCCAGACTCATCAGAATAATAGTTCTGTACAATACACAGATGAGAATTTTGGAAAAAGTTTTAAAGATTTTCCAGTTGCTCTAAAGGTAAAATAACACTGTTCATACCCCCCCCACACACACACATATATACGTAGATATATGTATATATTACATATATATATATATACACACATACAAATATTTTCATAATGTACTCTTGTTTGCTTAGTTACTATCATTCTAGCTCTTGTAAACAACTCTTCAGACTTAATTTTATTGCACTTTGACTAAATGAAAACCAGGCCAGAGTGGAACGGTTGAAAGAACATGAGTTATTGGCAATATCAATATTCAGTGGTTCCTCATTAGCACTATGCCATTTCCCTTATGTAACGGATTGATGCATTATCACTGAGTTGTAAATATATAGTTGAAAATGCCAAACCAATATCTTTCGCTTGTGAAAGAAGTGGTGGTTAGTGGTTACTTGGTTTGAATTTGAGATTAAAGAAACAAATGTATTTTGTTCTATTCTATTGAACTCATCAGAAAAGCATTCTATTTAGCATCATAAAAGTTTTGTACATGAAGGGGTTTATAATTTTAGCTTTTCAAGATTTGAAATCATTTACTTTTTTGTTAAATTTTTTTCTCCTAAATGAAAGTCTTAAAATGTTTTTACTCCATTTCATCTCACCTTTCAACTCTTCCTCCTCCTCTCCCATACATTTGCCATTTCATCATGCTACCATTCTAATGCTGCATTTTGCAGTATAATCATAGTTATTCATTTGGTGAACTGTATTTTTTCTTTAGAATTTGATGAGGAATACTGTCTTTATGTGTTTAGTGATATCAACGTCTTCTGAAGCCTTAGTTACTACTGGATTTGCTACATTTTTACCTAAATTTATAGAAAGTCAGTTTGGATTGTCATCCAGTTTTGCAGCTATCCTTGGAGGTAAAACATTTTCTTTGTTCTAACTTAATGTGATAATTTTACAGTACCACACTAAATATTTGTTAGAATATCATATAATTTAAGATAATCCACTCCTTGAAATTAAACTTTATCCTGATTTGATTAACATTCCTGATTTTCTGATATTAGAAAATCTTGTATGAACTTATACAGCGGCCATATAGAGAGAATATATATATATATGTTAATCATACTGTTTAAAACCATTTCTATTAATCTCTTAATATAACTAAGTCATTTATTCATATGCTTCTAAATCACGAGTACTTTCATACGTTAAAACCAATGTGGTGTTTGTGTTTGATTTTCCAATTGTTGGTATGAATGAATTAGTGGGTGTGTTTGTAAGTTTTCTCACTATCTGTGTCTTCTTTCTCATTAGGGGCTGTTTTAATTCCCGGAGCTGCTCTTGGTCAGATTTTAGGTGGTGTCCTTGTTTCAAAATTCAAAATGGCATGTAAAAAGGCAATGAAGTTTGCTTGTCTCTCATCTTTAATTGGACTTATGCTGACTTTTGTATTTATTTATGCCAACTGTGAAAACGAGCCATTTGCTGGTGTGTCTGAATCATATAATGGGTAAACATATTTCAATGCTTTTTGATATTAATATCAGAGTAATAAATTATGTGTATTTCCAAGTATATGATAAAATTATGAGAGACTGGGTATTTTTTTTTAATGGACAAACCAGTTATAGGTAGCAACATGTTCACAAGTCAGAAGGACAAGAAGTCATCCAGTAAACATGAACTTCTACAGTAAACATGAACTTCTAAAAGCCGATAAAACAATGATTAGTATCACCTCAGACTAGCTTCATTTTAATTTCTCTTCTAGCCCATTCCAACCCATCTAATATGAGAATTTCACCATAGGGAGTCATCTCCATTTTTTAAAATTTAAATCAATAGAAATATATAATGTGAAATTCTCCCTAGGATTTGAATCACTCAGGGCAAAGATTCTGCTATATTTATCTTTGTATTCCTAAGCATAGTACGAAGTACCGAAGAGTTGCTCCTTAACTGCGTTCTGAATAAATACCCAACTTTTAATAAGATGTCATTACTTAAACTAAAAACAAACAAACAACAAACAAAACCTTACATATATGTAGGATTTTGTCTGTTGTTGTTTTTTTTTTTTTAAGTTTATTGGGGTGACAATGGTTAGTAAAGTTACATAGGTTTGAAGTGTACAATTCTGTAAAACACTGTCTATATACTGTGTTTCCCCGAAAATAAGACCTAACCAGAAAATAAGCCCTAGCATGATTTTTCAGGATGACATCCCCTGAACATAACTTCTAATGCGTCTTTTGGAGCAAACCTTAATATAAGGCCCAGTCTATTTTGGGGGAAATATGGTATCATATTGTGTGTTCCCCACCCAGAGTCAGTTCTCCTTCCATCACCATATATTTGATCCCGTTATCCTCATCTGCCACCTTTCTTCCCTCTTACCCTCTGACAACCACTAAACTATTGTCTAGTGTTTGTTTTCATTATAGAATAATACTTTGGATTCAAATAAGAAATTAATGTTTAAATTCTATTTACAATAAATATGTTTCTCATATATACATATGTGTGTGTATAAACACACATTTAAAATTTTTGAAATTTAAAATATTTTATATATTTAAAAATTAATATGTATATATTAAGACAATTTAATAAACTTTGCGAGAATTGGCTATCTTTCTAATAATAGTTTCCCCTTTACCTCATGAAGTGAAACTTTATCAAGTATGTAGACTAAGTGACCGACTTTTGATAATAAGGAATATATGCTATTGTTCTTTGTTTCTATTGTAGTTTGCATCATACTGTCTTATGCTTTCATGTCCACAGTAATCATTTATCAATAATATGATAATTATATGTTGGAACATTTGATTTTAAAAATCATTGTGTAGAGGCTATTTGTAGAGTTGCAAGGATAGTTTTTTTCTCTTGTCCCCTTATTTCTGATCATATTGTAAACCAGTTGCTGGCAGAGACTGACTGTTATGTGTGCTTTTGTGAATAGAATCGTTCTTGATAAAGACATCTAGCAACAGACTGTGGAATAGATTAGAAGCAGAAGACACTCTAAGCAGAGTGAAGAATTTCTTAGAATTTATCCTTGGCTCACCCTCTCCTTCAGACGCCTCACTGATTTGTTTCCAGTTTGCTTTCTATTCTTTAATCTATTTCTTTCACAAACTTCTGTTCTCCACCTTAAATATCATTTTCTAAAATAGCAGTTATTATCTTCTAATACTTAGGTAAATCACTCATTTTTTGTTTTTGACTCCCAGTGCAAAAAAGTTAGTTTCATAGTTGCATAGGATTTTTATCCCTCCCTTCCTTTTTTTCCTTTCTTCCTTTTTTCTCCTCCCTTTCTCCCTTTCTCTATCTCCATCTCCATCTCTATCTCCTTCTCCATCTCCATCTCCATCTATCTCTTTATTTCTTTTAGATATATTTCCACTAGCACATAATTAGAGCTCAACTATGTATTCATGAAATGAATGGACTCCCAAGACTTCTGTACACGTCTTACTCTACACTCATTAGATGGTTGATCTTATCATTCTCATGGTTTCAGCTACATATGTATGTAAATAGATATTAAGATATCTAGCTCCATGCCAAATTTCCTCACCAAATTTGAGACTCTCAATCTCAGCATGTATAAAACCATACCCATCATCTCTTTCCCAAAACTAGATCTATTCCACCAAAATGTCAAATGAGACACCAAGAATCACTCTTGACTCTTCCATCCAGTTTTCATCTTCAATCAAACACCAAATCTTACTTATTCTACATCCAAAATATTTCTCAAATCTGTTTGCTATAATTAAATGTTCTATTTTATTTCTCCTATACATCATCATGAGTTAGTCTGGGATATTGTAACTGGTCCCCTTCTTTCAAATTCATATTCTGTATAACTCCTAGGATTATTTCTTTAAAATAGCTTCTGACAATGTCATTTTCCAGTCTAAAAATACTTTGATTACCTTTTCAAAAGAGGTTAAAACCCATTGTTTTTAACAAGGCCCATAAGGCCCTAAAACAAGCTGGTCTCTGACTCCTCTCCAGCTATATCTCCTACATTCTATGCTTCAGGCAACATTCATATTTCTCCATATAGGATGCTATTTCTCACCTTTATGTCTTTCTACCAGCTTCTCGGAAGTACCTTTCATCTTCCCCATTTACCCAGTAAACTCTTACTCATCTTTTAAGACTCATCTCAGGCAGTAGTAGTTTCTTCAGACCCTCTTGTCTAACTTTGGCTTGTTTTGAGTGTCATTCCCCAGTGCTTCTCAAATACACTGTGTAGATATCTATAAGCACACTCACCATATTAGTCTATAATTATTTGTCCATCTCTACTCGTAGACTGTGAAATCTTTGAGGATAGTGAATACCTTATTCAGCTGTGTTTTCCCAATACCTAGAATGGAGGCTAGCACTTACTCAATATTTGAGTATATTGGCTGAATGAATGAGTGAATAAATAAAGAACTGGAAAAGTATCTTTGCTTAGGGTAACCCTTTATATTATCAGAGGTGTTGCCCCCTATTAAGAGGCAGCATGGAACAACACTGAGCCAGGGAATGAGGAGTATTATATTTGACAAAAAAAGAAAAGTAGTAACTTAATCTCTCTGGGACTCAGTTTTTCCATTGATAAAATGAATACGTTCAACACCATGTTTGTATTCATCTTTCCAGGTTTACAATTTTGCTTGTACCCCAGGGAAATTTGGCAATGTGTGGAGACATTTTGGTTGTCACAACCCAAGGGGATGCTACTGGCATGTAGTGGGTGGAGGCCAGGATGCTGCTAACCTTCCTACAATCCACAGAACCAGCTCCTCCCCCCACCACAAAGAGTTACCTGTTATCAAATGAGAAACTCTGTTATATTTGCTTACTCTGCTATTTTTCTGGTCATTGACAGACACTGTATTATATAATTATTGTTTCTACTGCCTCTCTCTTCTGCAAGAAATCATGCTCTATGTGAAAAGGCAGGCATTTTATTTGTTTTTCCGTTCAATAATTAAGTATATGTCCAGTGAGTGAATAAATGACTACATGACAAGATATTACAATGCTTCTGACCTGTTCATTAAAAGTGATAACATAGATAATTTGCCCATCTTTCATTTCTTGTTGACAGGACAGGAGACCTGGGAAACTTGACTACTTCTTGTAATGCCAATTGTAACTGCATGCGATCATATTATTATCCTGTCTGTGGAAGAGATGGAGTCCAATATTTTTCTCCCTGCTTTGCAGGTTGTAAAAATTCTGTTCCAGAAATGCAGCCAAAGGTAACTTGTGTGCTACTTTACCTTAAAGAGGCAATGCTTTTGTATATTTATGGATGGCCTTCTTGATCTCTTCAGTGGAGTTATAGAGTGTGTATTCTTTTTCAGTTCCTGGCCCACCTCTTCTTTTCAGAAGCCAGGCAGAGTTTCAGTCAAGCAAGATGAATAAGCTCTAGACATCTGTACAACATTGTACCTATAGTCAACAATTATGTATTGTGCACTAAAAATGTGTTAAGAGGTAGATCTCATGTTAAGTGTTCTTACTTAATTAAACAGCAAACAAACTAACAAACCAACCCTGACCACTCCAACTGAAAAAGATTCTTCATTTATACCTCAGGTGCAATTACTGTTGAAAAATCAATTTTGTAGTTACGTACATCTTTGTCATATCAATTCTATTATAGTAGTGAAATAATATTTACCTTCTTACATTGTTTTATCTTTTCTCAACTACACTTTATGCCCCTTGAAGTCAGGTAACTTCTCCTATTCTTACTAAGTACAGTGTATATAATAAAAACATCATAAATATTTGTTGCTTTTATTTGATGCACCATGGATGGATTTTTAAAAAAATATCCAAATCATCAACTCATTCTCAAATACAAATTTCCTTTTACTTCTGTGTTAGAATGCATATCAGTTAACCTGGAAATGATTTCTTTTAAAGAAGTTAAATAGATTAAGAGAATCCAATATAATTTTATTCTACTACATCTACAATCGAAAGATTTCATCTTAGCTAAACTTAAGAGCCTTGGGATCAAATTGTAAATGTAAGAACATCTAAACCTGTAGAGAATTTTTATGAGTTTATTTGAGCCAAACTGACCACATACGCTGACCAGATCTTGCAGGGGAGCAAGATCTCAAATGCTCTGGAGACTAACAGTTTTGCAGCTTCTTTTATGCTTTTGATATTAAGGAGGGAACCTAAGGAAGATTGTGTGAGAGGTGACCGGATTATGTGCTCTCTTAAGAGTGGTTAAGGCTTATTTCAGAGGTGTGTTAACCTAGATGCATAGAAATAATAGACAGAGCTTGCTTTAGGCCAAGATAAATCTTTTACTAAAAAGTTATAAGCCTGGGTTACCCTGTGAGGTTACTTTCTATAGAACCCTTTTTTTGTCCACAAAATAATACTCACTAATTACTAATACTATATAATATGTTATATTTTAATAGATAATGTGGTAACACTAAACAGACCTGAGGGAAATACATACTGTGATATAAGATACCACAATGAATAACATGACAAAACAGCACAATCTTGAATATTTGAAATATGGCCTAGTGAAATGGCATTCCTTTTCCTATGTAAAGATAAACTTAAGATTGCAGGAAAATATTTTTACCTAAATAAGTAGAAATAATTATTTGCAATAATCTATAAAATTACTTCAGATTTCTTCTAAAACTAATGAATGTGTGTGTATGTGTGTCATTGTACACATTTATATATATGTTTATATGGGTGTGTGTATGTATATGTGTTTATACACATTTATATATGTTTGTGCATATATATACACATATCTTTAATGATTTTACATGTAATAAATACTTTAAACATTTATCTCAACAGATTAGGATTTGATTTTCCTGCTGGGGATAAGTCAGAGTGTGAAACACAATGTATATTTTTTCTTCTTACCTACCTTATAGATTTTAAAGTGATCATCTAAGAACATTGAAAAATAAGTCAGAAAAAATGTCTGTGGTGACTCATAGCAGATCTGATAGACTTGGATGACATATTTGCAGTTTTCATCCTTGGAATAAAACTAATTAGATCAGTACGTGAAGTGCCTATGACAGTTAATAAAAGCATTGTTAAGGCCTCAAAACTGAGGGTTATCATTACCTTTACACCAGTGTACATCTGGGATTTGCTTAGTTTCAAAACAGGTTGAGAAAATTAGGTCTTTGTGTCTGTTATAAGGAGCATGATGTATATTATAGAAATGGAACTACCTGGAAGGTAACTATTCCTTTGAAAGGTAGATAAGTAGGTAGCAGTTTCCTGCATATAAAATGTGATCAGTAAGTGTTACTGATTAACTCTACTTAGAAGATTATGACAAGAAGTGATTGGAAGGGTTTTACTTAAATAAAATGTATAGATAGAAATCCTATACTACACAAGGAAACCAAAACTAAATAAGTAAATAATAACAAAAATGTAATACCCAGAACACACTTTATATAGAAATGGTATTGATCATTTTGATATGGTTAATTTGATGTGTATATTTTTGCCAATTATTATAACTGCCATTTTAAGCACTACATTGTCTTCTAGGGGTTGTTTAGGAAAAGCTCGTTTTTCTGACTTCGGAATTTTCTATCTGTCCTGGCTTTTTTATGTCCAACTATTCCATGTAACAACTCAGTTTTTCACAGGATGTTTTTTCTTATGGAATATTTCTTATGGAATATAGACAAAAAAACATTGACAATATTGTAATAAACACCTATGCACATTTGTTCACAGATATGTAGTTTTGTATTTCACACAGTGACCCAAACTACAAAAACCTATGCTAACAGCTAGCTACAGTGAGTCACATGTATACTTTAAAATTTTTAAGGAGAGCGCAGCTCACAGTGGCCCATGCAGAGATTGTACCGGCAACCTTGGTGTTATTAGCACCACGCTCTAACCAACTGAGCTAACCGGCCACCCCAAATGTATACTTTTTTATGTAAGACAGACAATAACTGTTCTCAGTTTTCCTTCTTAAAAATTTTTAAAGGCTACATTGCTTCATTATTTGACATACCTGATGGCTGAGTATAAAATAGTCCATTTTTGCAGGTGTCATCTGCGTATTTGGGTGTCCTGAATTAGTACCAGTGATTATAGAATACCTTTAGGACCCAAAAAAGGTCTCTGGCTTTTAGAACAATTAATGCACCACTTCCCTTTGACTTCTCTGGCTGTGGTCTGGCTTTGTTGAGGCTTTAAACATGTATTAGGTTGGTGCAAAAGTAATTGTGGTTTTTGCAATTATTTTTAACCTTTTAAACTGCAATAACTTTTGCACCATCCTAATAAAAAGATTTATAGTAAGGATGGAATTGAGGGTACAAGGCCTTTAAAAAACAATTATGTCTAACTTTTTAAATATCTATTTTTTTCATACAAAAGTAATACTTATAATTGTTTTTTAACATGTTACCTTCCAATATATCATTATATTAATTTATATGTATATATGAGGTATGACAATGAAGTTCGCAAACTCATCCTAGAAAAAGTGCTACATTCCTCATTGCTGAATATCACTGTGGTCACCTTTGAAGTCCTCCCCTTGGGAAGCTATGCACTGACCCCAGCGCCCTGTCCACCCTTCAAAGCAATTTTGGAATTCTTTTTCTGGAATGGCCATCAGAGCTGTCATCATGTTACCCTTGATGTCATGAATGGCATCAAAATGTCTTCCTTTCAATGTTTCCTTTGTCTTCGGGTAAAGAAAGAAGTCATTGGGGGCCAGATCAGGTGAGTAGGGAGGGTGTTCCAGTACAGTTATTTGTTTACTGGCTAAAAACTCCCTCACAGACAGTGCAGTGTGAGCTGGTGCATTGTTGTGAAGCAAGAGCCATGAATTGTTGGTGAAAAGTTCAGGTCATCTAACTTTTTCCACACAGCCTTTTCCATACTTCCAAATAGTAAACTTGGTCAACTGTTTTTCAGTTGGTACAAATACATAATGAATAATCCCTCTGATAGCAAAAAAGGTTAGCAACATTGTTGCAAGAAGTTCGCAAACTTAATTGTCAGACGTGAGTATATGATGTATATATATTTAAATAGTTAATATGTTATTTATGATATAAAATAGCCTTTGGGTAATATGTCTTCCAGTTTTTGATTGTCATAAATATGTCATCTTAAGAGGGATACAGTTTGCTTTTGTAAGGAAATTCAAACAGTTCAGAAAATTATAGTAAAAATGTTTGGTTGAAAGCAGCATTTTCTTCTCAAACTCTGTGACATATTAATTTTACTGTAGCACTTGTTAAAATTATGGTGTTTGTTCTTTTAAACTAGTGTAAATAGAGATTTTCACTATGCATTTTCTTTACATCCTATAATCGACAGGAAGAAAGTTAGCAGGAAAACTGAACAATTACGGTCTTTTCAAAGCAGTCTAGAATATGTGTGATCATCTAATAGTTATATTCTTGTCAATTTGTTTTTAAGTCATGAGTCAATAATAGGTTTCAAGTTGAAGTAATTGGCATAAAAATTAAATACAGATGATTCTACTTCATAAATATGGCCCATTGTTTTCCCTTGCTTAATTTCTTCAGGTTAATTACTCTTTCTTGGCATTATTTGTTGTGTATGGTGTAAGAGTTGCTATATCTCGAGATCACCTAATTTACAATGATAAAGCATGCTTTCAAGATAAGCACTTGCAGTATTTTTGTCTAATATTCTAGATATATTACAACTGTTCCTGTATTGAAATGAAAAAAGAAATAGTATCTACTGCAGCAAGTTTTGGTTTTGAAGCTAAAGCTGGAAAATGTGAAACTCGATGTACAAATTTGCCCATATTCCTTGCCATTTTCCTTGTTGCGATTGTTTTCACCTTTATGGCTGGTACTCCTATAACTGTGTCCATCCTAAGGTATGTATTATGTTTTGAAATTTGCCACCCTTAAGGCAACATGTTGAGTGAAAAGAAAATGGACTCAGGGGTTCATTGGGGGTTTATATTGACCATTGGTTCCAATACCAATTTGGCCCTTACAAGATTAATCATTCTGTGGCATTAGAAAAGCTACCTCATTGAACCCCAGATATATGAGGTTTAAATGAGATCATGTATGTGAAAGTGTCCTAACATTTGACCACCTGTTACATACTTGATGTTAGTTTCTCTACTTTGTTGATGAGGTTTCAGTTGTAACCTGGAGATATGTTTATTTGTATTTGAGTATGATGGAAATACAGTCCACTCTGTGTATGTGCAAATCAGAATGACATGTATTCTACCTTATACAGTAGGTGCTGTAATATTGAGCCTTCCTGTGCTAATAGATAAGAAGCTGGCTGTCACCTGACTCTTCTCAGTGTTTTGTGCTTTTAGTGACTCTTCCTCTTCCTACACAGCTTTGTAAAAATATTTCCTATCTGACCTTCCATAAGCTCATCAGCCTTTCTGTATCTTTCCTAAGAAACTGTAGCTTTCATTGATTTCAATTTTTGTTCCCTGATACTCACTCACTATGTTTTTACATACTTTTTTGACAAATGGAAGTTTTAGAGATTCTGTGTAAAAATGTTCGTCTGTTCACATTATACTACATGGAAATTGGAGTTATTTAGAGAATAAAGAATATGCTTTTTAAAAATTTTGAAAAATTATCTGTCACCTTTTAACTGCATATTTATTTCTAAAGACTAGTTGATCTTGTTTATCTCTCATCTCACTCTCTGGTGAGCCAACATTATGTCACATTCATTTTTGACAGTAGTTACTTAAAGAATTATTGGTGAATCAGAATGAGCCTCAGCAACTGTTTTACATTTTCTCAAATTTGTACTCTTATCCCATAGGTATGACTTCTGTCTCAAAGTTAGTAAGAATTAGAGTAAAAAATTATTTGCTTGAAACTTCAGTCATGTGACATGTGATTTATGTGATTGACAGTCAAAAAATAAGTCTTGTTAATAAACGTCCTTTCTCCTTTACATTTGTTAAAATTCATACATATTCAGTATATTTATTAAAATTTATTTTACTCTGTGGTGTTGTTTATAGTATATTAGTTCAGATAACATTTTTCTTCTTTTATGATTTCATAATGATTGAACTATATATAAGCTGTTATAACTAATTTGTTTCTTTCATGTGCATAGCATTTACTTTAATATAGAAATTCTAACCTAGTATAAAAATGAATTTGCTTAAAGAGCAAATATACTATACAACCATTTTGGGTCTCACGTATATTTAATATCACCAGGTGTGTTAATCAAAGGCAACGGTCTCTAGCATTGGGAATACAGTTTATGATGCTTCGATTATTAGGTATGCCATTTTTCTTATGTCATTGGTAACGTGATAATTTTTGTTCATTAGTGTTACTGATTTATTCATTTATGATATGTTCCAAGAAAATAATTAATTAAAATGCAGTGGAAAACTACATAATTATCATTTAAGAAAGTTGCTTTCCAATATTCAAAATGTAGTATTACTTATATTTCACATAAGAAAATAATGACTTTACTTTTTACCTACCTGATTGGTTAACTATTGTTTCCATTTCTGTTCCAAATATAACCTTAAAGAGTATATCATATTTATTTGAAATATATGATCATCAATGCATTTCGAATAGAATATAGTAAAAGACAATTTTTTTCTATTCATATAAAACCTATTACCAACGTAAATTATGATAATGTCTTATTTATAACTATCGTAGTTCCTTTTCTCCCTGCATTTATCTACATTTGGGACACAATTATGTGACATTAGCAATGAAAAATAATCAAGAATTGGTGGAAGAGAGAATTTATACCAGAAACTTTTATAATTCCAGATGTAAGAAGGAAAAGAAGAAAGACAGAAACATTATGTTATACACATACTTATATGTGTGTATACATATACACACAATATTATGCACATAATTTAAGATCATTTTAAAAAGCAAAACCAAAAGCAGGAGCATTAGAGATCACCTCAACCAACTTTCCCATTTTTCACAAGAGTAAATTAAGGCCTGAGAGATTCATGAGTTGCCCATAATTACACAACTAATGGTGAACGTGACAGTAGGAAAACGGTCTCCTTACTCTCAGTCCAGTGCTCTTTTGACTCTACCATGACACAGGTCATGAAAGAAGAGGCTCAAATCTTTGTTTCAGAAATACCACTACAAATCATGTATTTGATATGTAATAAGTGGAAGCTTCTTAACTATATGAAAGTTGAGTGCCTTCTGACCTCATGTCTGAGACGGCAGCACTCCTAGGCATGTTAGTAATGTTTGTGTGTGTGTACACATGTGTAGTCTCCTGAACTCACTTACATGTCAGTATGTGTATGTAATGTATATGTATACACATGCCCACATTAGTTTATATATACATGCACACATACATACACATAACACATATACTATAGTTCAGCAGACTTATTTTGTGCATCATTAATTAATTTTATTTTTTAAAAGTATAATAGCTAATTTTAAAGACACATACATTAAATTAGAAAATTAGTGAATTAAAATATTTACTTAACTAAATGTTAACCTAATATGTGCCAGAGATTTTTATTATAATAATTTTTTGAGTGATTAGGAATTTATAATTATGTATAATTATTATAGAATGTTTTACCTATGTTTCTTTATATTCCTATTATTTGTACATGAACTGATTGATTTGCAAATGGACAGATTAATACCTATTCTTATTTCTATAAAAATATTTTTATAACCATGAATATAAAGATCTATAAGCTGTAATCTTTACACATGTGTATTTTACATATAATTCTTCTAGGTTCAATACCTGGACCAATTATTTTCGGTGTCACAATAGACAGCACATGTATTCTCTGGGATACTAATGAATGTGGAATTAAAGGAGCTTGCTGGATTTATGATAACATCAAGATGGCCTATATGCTAGTGGCCATAAGTAAGTAGTGACTTCTTGATAATTTTAGAGTAAATTGATGATGTCAAGAGGGAAAAAAAATCTTATCGTTACTTACTTAGGTTTTGGAATGTTCACTCCATGCTGTTGGGCTATCCTTTAGTCCTGAAGCAGAGGTCAGTTGTTATAACATGTTATGAAAGGCTTTACCTGGAGGCTGCAAGGCTCAGTCTAAAATAGAAGAGAATACATTTTAGCTTTCATAACATCACATATCATATAATTTTCTTTTAACAACTTCTGTCAAACTTTTCTTTTGTGAAGTGTACGAAAAACTAAAAGAGAACCCTGAGAAATTCAGGAATGACTGTCATCTAGGTACCTGGGCTTTGGAAAGCCCCTAGAGCTGGGGTAGGGAAATGTCCTTTGGCTCTAAGGCACATTATAAGAAATCTTTTTTTAGTTTAGAAGGTTAGCCATGATGTTTAACCCTTTTTATCTTTGGCAGTCTGTCTTGTATAGTCTTGGTTAAGCAATAAATGAAAATTAAGATTAAGGAAGTAGAACAATGTATCTAGTTTGTAAGAGGAAGATAAAATTTTTAAACAACCTAAGAAATTAGAATATTTAAAAATGGAGAAGTCCTAGATAGACAAAATATGTAAATATATAATATGCGATTTTCATTGCACTTGTGATCACAATTATTTTGGCACATGTATTAGATAGCTTATTGCTCTTACATGTGTTTAAACCTAGAGTATGCTGTCTGAATATATAATGACAGAGAAATAAAATATCTGTTGAAGAAATAAATACATAAATCCAAAAAAACAATGGGAGAATAAATATTGACTAGAATAGACAAAATAAATCTTGTCACCATTTTGTTTCAAAAACTTTTTATTCAATGTGTTTTTATGTTTAACATTTTATTTAATTATTTATGTTTGTATTCCTTGACTAAAAGATGTAGATAATAAATTGTTCCTTTTCGTACTTTGTGATTGATGTGAGAATTTTTTCCCCAAAATCTATACATAATTAATTTTCCTATACATATGGAAATGCCTAGCTCAATGAGCATTCACGTTTTTAAATACAAATTTTGACTGAAATAGTAATACAAACAGATTAACACAAACAAATAAGCTACTGCAAAAACTACATTGTAAGGCCATATAGCTTATTTGCCTGGAACTTAAATGCTTGTACTGTGGCCAGAACTAGTTTCTCTTTGTACAGCTGAGCTCAAAATCGGAGTTTTTTGAAAACAAAAGCTGGTGAAGTAAATCTTAATGTTTCATAATTTTAGTTGATAATTAAAGGTAAATTCGGTTGCAAATTGAATGTGATATATTCTCATCGAGGCTTTCTCCTAAGAATTCCAAAGCTTTTTTATTTTTAGAATTATTTTCCGTCATGAACATGAAAATTCTACAACTTTATTTCAGGTTCAAGGATGTTGTAAGCTGTTTTCCTTTGTCATTGACTTTTGGTTGCAATTTTTTTTAGATATGATATTGTGTTAAATTTAGATATTGTGTTAATACATATAGAAATGGAACATGAATTTATTTAATTCTATAAACACTTATTTTACAAGAATGTACAATTATAGCCAAGTATTGAATAATTATTGTACATTTTTATTGTTTAGAATGAAAATAAAGGCTAGTTCATTGAAATGAATACTTTTTTATTGAAGAATATAATTTTTCTCCCTCAAGTATTAAAAATTTAAAACATGGAACTATAATGAGAGAATTCCTTCTCTTTAGAGAGTTTCTATTTGTGAAGAATTTCTCAATGGTAATTAATTTTTTTAATAATTAAAGGCCCAAATGCGTGATTAACTTTTTCTTTTTATATTTAGGTGTTACATGTAAAATTATCACCATTTTCTTCATTGGGCTTGCAATCTTTTTCTATAAACCACCACCATTAGACACAGATGTGTCATTTCAAAATCCGAATGCTGTTGTGACTGCTATTTCAGTGGAATGTGACCGCAACAAAGCAGGAAATGAAGGGTGAAATAGAAAAAGCAGAGGATATTTTACAGTGGGAAAATTGGCCTCCATTTGTAAGAATGCATATTGTCATTGTAGCATTACCAAATATGGACAATCATTTTAAAATTGCTATTTTATAATTAATTGTGTTTTCTGTATATGTATGAACTCTTGCTTGTTTTTGTTTAAATGTAAGAAACAGACCTGTGCCTTCAAAGCCCACCAGTAGCCTCAAAACATATACACACACATTTCCCATTGTCTAGATATGAAATCCCCAACTAGTAAGTTAAACTAGAAAAAAAAGCTAAATTAAAATTTCACATTTTAAAAACAAAGTGATATTTCTATCCCCTTTATAACTTGTTTTATTTTAATTATCATTACAGTAGTTTGGGCTTATTTAGAAAATTTATGGTGTAAAAATTAAACTAATCAAATTTATGTGATGATTTTCAAAAACTATTATTGAAAGCCCATGAATTTAAAACCAGCTAAATTATATTATTTGTTTTTAAATTTACATGTACTAATTTGTCCTTTTTATCATAGAAAGTAGCTGAACTATTAGAATATAGGTTAATTATCTTTTTCCTGTCCCAGTATATAGTGAATTAAAAACATCAGTATTGGATACACTTATTTTCACTTTAACTCAAGAATTCCAGGAGATAATTTGTTGATATTGCTGATTTTTAACACTTACCTCTTATGACTCTGTGATTACATGTCTTTCAGAGGAAAGTACCAGCTTCAGTAGGAAAAGTGCCATTAGACACAAAAATGTTTCTTTTTTTTGTTCCAGTGGCTTAGGTATATTTTATTGGTTTTCTTTGAAAAGATTTCTAAATGAACTATTGATCAATGTTTAGATACTCAGTACTTTAATTTTTAACATTTAAAAAACTGACTACCTAGGTCATTACTTTATAATACCTAAAATAGTGCTTTGTTTGTAGTAGTAGGCATGTATTATTGTTGTTAGTTTAAAACAAATTTGACTCTTTAACTGATCCATTTATTTGAAAGATAAAGTATTTCACATATATGACAACATTACAACACTCCATTTATTCGGGTTAGACTCTGGCCAACTTTGTCGACTCATAATGTGAAGGAAATGGATCAGTAACATCAACAAAAGTAATTTCTACCTGGTCAAGAATTGTACAGATTGAGAAAAGTTGATGTTCATACCCATTTGAAATTTTCATAAAACAAGGTAACTCATTTAATCAGATTTATTATGAGAGTTCTACTAGATGAGTTTTTTTATAAGCACTGTGATCAGAATAACAAACGAGTGTAAAGACCTGGTAGGAAACCAGGATCAAGAAGCACTAGTAATTCACAGAGTTTAAGAGATTATGTTTCATGATAATCTGTAGCCAATGATGATTCAAGAAACTAGTAACATTTATAAATTTAATTGCAAGAAGGCATGAATTAGAATTAGGCAAACAAACACCCTTGAGTATTATAGAATTAGAAGAGCAGTGGGTCAGGAACCAGAGAAACAGACCTAATTAACCCAGGAACATAAACACTAGTAGTTGTACCCAACTGGGTAGTCAAAAACCCAGGTATGTGGGAAGGAGGAAATTCATAGCAACCAAAGAAACAATGCAAGGCAGGCAGGGGAATACACACATGACACCTTGATTCAGTATCTCCCTCCCACCCAGCCAGACACATTTTAAATGCTGCTTCCTATTGGTGCCAAAGCTAAAGGAGAGTTTAGGCTCTCTGTGTCCTATATGTGGAAGCAAGGAATTGAATAGAAAAATTTTCTACGTGTAAAATAATGGCAAATCCTGAGGAACTCATTGATAGAGATATAAACAACAGCGAGAGAGGAAACAGAATAACAATTAAAACGTACTCGTCTAAAACCACTAATGAGAAGAAAAAAAATCACCCCATACGTAGAAATAGTTTGATGAACAAGTCACTAAAGAGTTGACATTTATAATGAATTTTAGTTATCAAGGGTTTCATTGTATTCTGTGTGCTCAATTTTATGATATATTTTAAACTATAATAAAGGTTAAAGTGAAAATAATTTTGGCACTTGAGGGAAGTCAGTCTCTTTTATTTATAATATATATAGTTACAAGGAATACCTCCTTTAATGATAGGTCAGTGTAGACACTACTGTAATTTATAAACATTGTTTATATACTTTTGGATTCACGTAGATTACATGGGTTGGTATGTTACTTTCAGAACAAAATTTTTTATAATATGTATTTTTCACAATTTGTAATGATTTTTTTATGTAAATTTGACCAATGCTGATTTTTGTACATAATTGCATATATGTCTTAAAACTTTTATTTTAACATATGCATTTCCTACGTTAAGGAAATCCAAATGTAAAAAACCCTTATATATGGAAAGAACCGTATACAATTGATTTAGCTATGTAAATTGGAGGAAAATATAAATAAAATTTTAACTATTTTGTCAAGACTTTATTGTAAACAATTTTGCAAAATGTATATACATGTTTTTAAATTAGATTGTTTGTACTAGATTGTTTTAAGTGTTTAACCTTATTAAATGCTACAGATTTTGAAATATGATTTATCCGTTTATGAATACATGCACATATGATGGTTGGGAGAGGGAAAAATCAGTGTACTTTTGAACTTGGTGAATATAATTTAGTTAATCTGGTGATTTCTGGTATCTTACCAAATGTATTTAATTCAAGATAAACCACATACATTATGACATATATACTAAAATTCTTCAAAAAATAGTTTCCATGTATGACAAATGGATATACAGTATGTACCATGTTAGCCCAAAAATAAGATCTAGCCAGACCATCAGCTTTAATGCATCTTTTGGAGCAAAAATTAATATAAGACCTGGTATGTTGTGTTATGTTTTGTTATGTTATGTTATGTTTTATGTTATACGCGGTCTTATTAGTAAAATAAGACTGGGTCTTATTTTTTGCTCCAAAAGACGCATTAGAGCTGATTGTCCGGCTAGGCCTTATTTTCGGGGAAACATAGTATAAGATTTATATGAGTAGGATACATGTTACAGATGGTTGGTTGTGAAGAATCTGACACTGCAAAAGTAATGTGTTTTGGAAAGGTTATATTTAATTCACCTTGGGTTATCAGAATAGTATAATAATTTTTAAAGAGATCAGATTGGACATTAATTTGAGATGTAATGTCTTTCCCCCTCACTACAACACATTTAGTGTCCTTCAGTCTTTTTTGTGCCCAAAACAGTAAGCATTAACTTACACATTATGTGAGTCATCAAAAATAAATAAAATACATATTTTTAAAAACTGAATCAGTGCATTGGATCAAAACATTTTAGTGTTCTAGCTAAAACTAATTTGACTTACAAAAATCATCCTCAAGAGTTGCCATCCTAATTTTTCTTTCTAGATTTAGTTTGTCTGATTTTCTTTTTAAGCTTTATTTTTTAATTATTTTAGACTTATAAAAAGTTGTAAAAATATTATAATAGTATGCACAATTCCCCTACAAGCTTTACTCAGCTTCCCCTAATGTTAACATTTTACATATCCATAGAGCAATTATCTAACCCAGGAAATTAACATTGGAGAAATAGCTAAGACTACATCTGCAAAAATGCAACGGCAATGTTAGTATCTTCTTTTTTGAATTGTTGAACTGTACCTATTAAAACGGTGCATTTTACTATAAGGAAATTATACCCAAATGGAGTTGGTTTGTAAAGAAGAAATGATATTAAAAACAATGTTAAAAACAAAAAAAGCATTGCTGGTTGCTTCCAAGTTGAATGAGGAGGTGGTAAGAGAATCATGGTAATAATGAAGATGTCTTAAGAAAGGAGACTGGTATCCTCTCTAATTGGATGTTTGCTGAGGTCAGTCCCATCAGAAGGAGTATGTATCATATGTTGAGGGAGGAAAGGAACACAGAATTGGGTTCCTGACTTAAGCCTAGGGAGCACAATACACAAACAGGAAGCCTTAAAGGAGAAGTTGCACTTACAACAGAGAATTTCCCAAGCCGTGAGATGTCAGGAAAGGTGACGTGCTTGAGCCATCTTGATGGGACTCTGCCCAAAATAACTGCCTGCAGTGAGGTCCTACTACCGATGGTCCGTGACTTACGATGATTTGACTTAATTATGCGACTACATGATGGTGTGCAGACAATAAACATTCAGTAGACTCCATATTTTGAGTTCGGATCTTTTCCCAGGCTAGCGGGATGCAGTGTGATCCTCTCGCGAGGCTGGGCAGCAGCAGTAAGCGGCAGCTCCCAGTCAGCCAGGCGATCAGGAGGGTGAAAACGCATACTCCACAGTGTGCTGTGTTGCCAGCGTTTTTTTTTTGTTTGTTTGTTTTGTTTTGTTTTGTTTTTGTTTGTTTTAGTTTAATGCTTCAAACATTCTTCAGGCCCAGTGTGCTTTCAGCTGTGTACGTTAATGGTGAGTAGCCATGCAACTGTTCTTTTTCACTTTCAGCACAGTATTCAGTAAATTACATGAGATAGCCGTCATTTTCGTTTTTTTAATAAAATAGGCTTTGTGTTAAATGTTTTTGCCCAACCGTTGACTAATGTCAATATAACTGAGCATGTTTAAGGTAGACTGGACTAAGCCACGATGTTTGGTAGGTTAGGTGTATTAAATGCATTTTCAACTTAACGGTATTTTAAACTCACCCTGGGCTTATGGGGATGTAACCCCATCGTAGTGGAGGAGCATCTGTAGAGGCAGGAACTAAAGTAGGTAGACCTGTCTGGGAATCAACCTGTCTGGGAATTGATCAGTTCCAAAGTCAAGGGGGCATCAACCTGTCTGGGAATTGATCAGTTCCAAAGTCAGTTTGGATCTGCAATTGCACCCCGTAATTAAGCCAGCTCTTGAAGGCCTGCCATGATGGAGGGCATGGAGGTCAGCCAATAGTACTCAAAAGAAAATTATGTAGGGCTGTGGTGTAAGGTTTTTGCCTTCTTCTCTTATTTTTTGCACTCCCCCACTCCCAGTCAGGAGCATACGGAAGATGAAAAGGACTGGTGAGTTTATTCTCTCTCCTTAGTGTAGGACACTTAGCCACAAGTTAGTTCTAATTTGGGAGCATGAGAGAAATAGGACCTTTCTAATGCTACTCAAAAATGGCCTCGTAGCTATGGCATCTATCCAAGAATGTTGTCAAGGGGGATGCTACAGAATGTATTTGAGGGTAGCGATGGGATAAGGTTAAGGCCCTTTACATGCTGTTTTTATGAGTTCCACTTTTCTGAGTTACTTTACTATCTTTATATCCTCCTTTTACTTAGCCAGAGGAAATAAACATGATTTTAATACATTCCTTCCTCTCTCACACATGAAAAAAATCTATTCCTTTTTGAAAATCACTAACCAGTTTGGGTTGAGTGGTTGGAAACAATGATGGACATTGAAGTCACCTGTGGAGCTTTAAAAATTAGCGATGTTCAGGCCCGATTCAAGACCAATGAGATTAATTTGTGAAAAATTTCCCAGGTGATTCTAAACTGAAATCAGGGTTAGAAATTGTGAGGTATAAACTAACACATTGAAGAGGAGGTGAAGGTCATGAATCACATTCTGTCAGTGATTTAATTATGTTTTCTTATTTGATCTCTAAAACAATAAAATTTGGTTTGAAAGCAAAGGATGGAAAAGGAATAATTGGGTAATTTTAAGGACTGGGATACTTTTGGGGCTTCTGAAAAATATGAAAGCATGTGCTCTCTGGGATGGAGTAAGGTAAGTTGGGGACGAAAGAGTGCTAGAAAGTTGGAAAGCAATGGGGAGAAATTTACCTGTTTTTAAATTTTTCTGTAGGCTCTTCCTTTCAGAAATAAAAAAAAGTAGAGAACACCACTCAATAAATTCCTTCTTTTCCTGCATTAGTGAGCCACTTCAGTAATAATGTGGGCATAACACTCACTACAGGATATTTCATGGAGAGATCCAAGAATAGGGGTGCATGCAGAGTATCACGTGGTGATGGTAATGTGAGAAATTCTGATAAGGAAAATGGAGCCAATTTGATAAACTAACTGGAGATGCTTAACACACTGACAGACATAAAACAAAGACATCCTGGTGCAGGCTCCTAAGCTATGTTCTTGAGATCTTTCAAAGAATATGGAAACAACTGACCTATTTGGCTTCCCAATGACAGAACACTGATTGGTTGGTCTCTTTGCTAGTTGTCAGCAAAACAGAAGCTTGCCCAAGGAAAGGAAAAAATAAATCACTGTATCAAATATGTTTAATTTTTTTTGTCTCCTCTCTCTGTTCCAGGTCTTATACATGTCCTGCTTTTACCTTGGTTAGGTTAAGTCAATCTATTATTGGCTTTCCTTTTATATGTATGAGTAAATAGTACAATGATAATTGCCATATGTATCTGACAGGCAATTTGAAGATCTGAAAATTATAAGCAAAAAAACCTGTTGGGTAACACTGTTCATGGAAACACTTTAAAAAATATACAGCAAAAATCAGGTAATTCTAGTGAAAATGAGGCTGTTATTGCTTATTGGAAATATCAGTTATTGCTTATCTATTGGGTATGAGGAAATGTGCTAGATGTATTACACATTTTATACTCACTGCAATAATAACACTTATTTCACATGAAAGACAACTAAAGCCCATGGAAATTAAGTTTTCAAGGCCAAAGAGCTAGTGTCAAAGCTAGAACTTCAGTCCAGGTACCTGTGGTTACAAAACTTGGGTTTTTTCTTTTTTTCACTGGAACATGCTGAGATAACTAATAGATTTGGAAAAACAAAACAAGAACAAAAACAACTTTTAGTTATGGGGATTATCCAATATGTTTTTCAAATCTAAAACTATATTTTATGAAGTTATAGTTAGGAAGCAAATTTGAGGCACTAGATATAAAAAGATGTGCTGATCACAGTTAAGAAAAGTTAAATTTAAATCCTTTCAGTCTTTCCAGGTTTGCAATTTATGTTTTTACCAGAAGGTGGCGGTGTTGTTTTTACTACCAAGGTAAAGGTACTTTGCTTTCTAAACTTTTTCCTTCTTGATGGAGGAGTATTTCTGGCTCTTTGGCAAAAATTGCTTTTACATTTGTTAAAAATTATCATTGTCCCCATCTTTCTAGTAACTTTGCCATAATTATTTTCTCATTGCAGATAATTGGAAGGATTTCCAATTAGAAGATAAATCATTTAGTAACTAATGAGAATTATTTGGCAGATGCAGCTTTCACTATATTGGCTTCTCATTTAGAAATAGAATGGCACGTATTTCTGATTTCACAGGTTTTCTTTCCAGATATTGGCCAAGAGTGAATTTTTGATATTCTGTATTTTATTTTAAATATCTAATAGCTCTTTAAATTATCTCCCATAAAAGGAATTTGATGCTTATAAAACATAGAAAATAAATACCAAAAAATAACAAATCTCACAATTTTGGCCAACGTGTCTTTTTATTGGTAAGCATGAATTCTTTACATACTAAAATTATTAACTTTTTTTTACTATTATACTGGAATTTCCTTCCATTAGTATCTATAAGACCCCCTCAAAATAGAATTTAAAAAATGAATCTGAGGATATAGAGAACATATTCATACTTATATGTTCATACTTACCATATACAGTTATATACAATTTGTTATATGCAATTGTGTCTATAATCCTCAATCCCATTTTGGCCAGCAAAAAAAACGCATCATATTCTGTAGTTTTCTATAAAACTGCCTCTCTCAAAGTTTTTTTTTTGTGTGTGTGTGTGTGTTTGTGTGTGTGTGTGTGTGTGTGTGTGTGTGTGTGTGTTTTATGCCAGTAGGGGCTGTAATATGCAGTACTGTGACTACGGTTACTCTCCTCAAAAGCTTAGTATCTGATTGGTGAAATAAAGCATATGTTTGTGAATAGTTAACAAAACAATTCAGGATTTAAGAAAAAACTCAAAACATTCAGCTTCCAGAAACCTTTATTGGCCCTTTGCTTAATGCCAGGAAATGTTTTGAGCTCCAAAAATTGTGGGGCTGGGGTGGGCGGTGGAGAGGCTCTCTGTCTATATTTATTCTTCAGGAGTTCATGGAGTTTTGTAAATAGAACCATGGTTAATCCATTATATTATATTTAAATGTAGTTCAATTTTATCACCAGGCTTTTTATGTAGAGAAGTTTGGTGTCAAGCATAGCACTGATAATACAGAAATATAACTCCTCCCCTCCTACCCCACCAAGCCAGTGCTTGCAGTCAATAAATCTATAAAGAAATATAATATGAAGTGTTCAGATTGTTACCAGAACACACAAGGGGAGTGACTCAACAACTCTGTCTGGAATTTTCATGCAGAAGAATGAGAGCTGTGCTAGTAATTTAGAAAGTGATGAATTGACGTAATGTTACAGAGCAATGCCTGATCACAAATGACTTGCAGGGCTCTATGCCCAAACTGGCTTAGTTAGAGGTAGCTCTCTAACGAAACAGACATTTAGAAGCCCTGCTTATGCATCGTAATCTAATTTTCCACAGGTGATACTGCTTTTTACTTTACAGAAAAGAGAGATATATTTTCAGCTTCTATTTTTTTTTAAAGATTTTATTGGGGAAGGGCAACAGGACTTTATTGGGGAACAATGTGTACTTCCAGGACTTTTTTTTCCCCAAGACAAGTTGTTGTCCTTTAATCTTAGTTTTAATCTTAGCTAGTTGGTTGCGCAGCCCACCATCCCTTGCCGGAGTCGAACCGGCAAACTTGTGGTTGAGAGGACACACTCCAACCAACTGAGCCATCTGGGACGCAGCTCAGCTCAAGGTGCCGTGTTCAATCTTAGTTGCAGGGGACGGAGCCCACCATCCCTTGCGGGAGTCGAGGAATTGAACTGGCAACCTTGTGGCTAAGAGCCCACTGGCCCATCTAGGAATCGAACTGGCAGCCTTTGGAGTTAGGAGCGTGGAGCTCTAACCACCTGAGCCACCAGGCCGGCCCCCAAGCTTCTATTTTTTTAAATTAAAGTTTATTGGGGTGACAATTGTTAGTAAAGTTACATAGGTTTCAGGTGTACAATTCTGTAATACGTCATGTATCTATCACATTGTGTGTTCACCACCCATCTATTTACATCTGTTTACACCCTGTTTAAAAACGAACATTTATCTGTTTTTCATCCTATCTTAGTGGAAGAGAGACCCTTCCTTTTTAAAGGTAAACCTAGCCCCTTCTGTCCTGAATTCCTCTGATCATCTTTCTCAGGCCCTTGCTCTATCATTTTTCCTCTGTTCTATAGAATACATTAATCTCGTCTCTCTTCCATCTCTTTCACATCTGAAGAATTCAAGGTTCTCTCTTCTCTAGAAAGTTCTCTCTCCTCATGCCTTCCAAATGCCAAACTCCAGTCCTGATCTGTGTCCCCATATTCAGGCTTGTAGTGGGTATTTCTCTTGGGGTAATTCAGAGGCATCATAAACTCTATTTGTCAGCAACTGAACTCACCATCGACTCTGCCTCCCCCAACTCAGCTTCCTTTCTCTTCTTTTCTCCATTTTGATGAATGCTGTACCTAGCTGACTCCAGACTCCCTCTGCTTTTGCATTCTAAACTCATCAGCAGTCCTATTCTAAACCCTTAAACAGTCCCTATCATCACAACAGTTTATAAACCAGCAACATATATTGCATATAATGGCTATATTTTCAAGGAAAGGATAACATATAAAGACAGGTTTAAATTTCTTCAATAGATATGCATTGGGTTATATTATGTGAAAGCAGAATAAACAGGCAGCCATATCTAGATCTAGACTAAATTTTTATTTCTCCATTATCTGTATGTATTTTCAAGAAACAATTGAATTAAGGAAACATAGAGAACGATAAAATACTAAATTTAGTTTCTTGGCTTAACTTTTATTTTCAAACATCATTTCTTCCAAGAATGTATGATAATGTAATAATCTGAAATACGAATCACTTGCTGATATAAACTAAAAATGGAGATGCTTATTCTCTTAACTTCTTGTTTTCTAGCTCCACAGCACCCAGCGGAATGCTTTTGAACATTTAAAAAAAAATCATTTTATCAGGCATTAGGGTGTCAAAGCAAAAATTGCACTGGATAAATTTAAACAGGAAAGACTTTATTCAAGACTTGGTTGCAGTAGGGGAGAGAGATCAGAGCTCAGTCTGAACTCAACTCCACAGAAACAAAAGGCAGCATTTTTTTTAAGAGGTGGGGAGAAGGGGCCATCTGTGTTTGCCCACTGGCTTTAAACCAAGGAAAAGGACACTTTCTCTTCATGACAGGAGTTAATTTTATAGCTCAGAGCAAGGAGCCCACTGAAGTCAGGCTGCTCTCCTTCCACAGCAAAGGGGTGCTATCTTCCTTGATGACTGTATTTCAAAGGGATGGTTCCCATGTTCTGAGAACAACATTCCTAGGCTGTTAAACAGGCAAGAGCTTTTAAAAATATTTACATCTCTAAAGGGCAGAGAAAGAATTTACAATGACCAGGTTTCTAAAGTAAATGTTGTAAGGAAAGGGAGGGCAGGGGCCTCGAGTCAGGAAGAAGCTTTTCTGAAGTTGAGTCTCACTGAGGAGGATGCAAAGGCTGTTCTGGTCACGGGAAAGCACATTCTTTGATTTTATTTTAATTTGCCCTAAAGTCTCTCTAAGCACATTGTATACAGCAGATCCCTGTTGTTGCTTGGTATTTGATTCTTGGATTTAGGCTCTGTGTTATATAGTAGCCCTTCTTAAATTTTAATCTGACTTACCCTATTATTTTTTAATTAAACAGTACATTTGTCAATGGGTTTGTATTTTTAATCAAAAGAGTATAATAGAGCAATTAGTTGCTAGAATCTGAAACAATACGCCACAGTGTCCTCAACAGACATTAATCCTGTTTTGACTCTTTTAAATTCTGATATAAGAACACCCATAAAAGACTGCTGCGAACAGAACAAGCTGAGATAACACAGGCTCAGACACAGTGAAGCTAATTACCTACACTAAATGGTTTGAATGTGGGCCAATAAGAAATCAGGGAGTAAGCATATTAAAGCCACTATAATAGAAGACATGAAATGAGACAAAAGAAATGAGGGATGGAAATGCAATGCATGGAAGGAAAGTCATACGGGAGATTAAGAAAATTACATTGCTATTGTGTTTCATTCCAGTTAAAGTGAATGACCTTCCTTGGCAATGGTTCATGAATCCAGTATTTATAAGAGAACACAGACATACAGTGGGATACAGGTTATCTCCTTTTTTGTCTTTGTTTCTTTCCTATTCTTTTCTTCTTAATGCTTAGGTAATTAGCTACAGTTGAAGATATGCAGTCAAGACACATGAAACCTTGAAGAATGGAGATGCAATAGGCTATGCTTATCTAGCTAAAGACAAGACTTTTCCAACGTTCTCTTTACTAGTCACAAAACTGCTGGATTTATACAATACTAATCGTTTAATTGATGAAGGGATGTATTGTCAGAGCATTTTCCCAACTTTCAGGACTTGCTAGGTCCATGAAGTGTAGCTCACTATCAGGTGAATGTCTCTATTTTGGTGGAAAGTATTTTTTTCATTGATTCATTCTAATGCTCATATAAATGTGAGTAACATGGTTTATTATTCCTATGACAAGACATCAGTGGACCCTGGAGTTAGGGAAGGGAAGCAAAACCTAAATATGGTGCCATCCCTGATCTCTTCTAGATAAAAATATTGTCTTAAAATCATTCCCATTCTAATGAATGTGTATTTAACTCTCAGAGGATGGAAAGGAGCAAATACCTTTCTTTCTATCATTTGAGTTATGGGGAAAAGGGGCACAAACTAAGGTGAGTTTGCTGCACTCCGATATTGCATAGTAGTTCTGCAGAGATGAGGTACTGGTCGAAGGGTTCTCAAACTTTCTTAGTTCACAAGTAACCGACTGTCTCCATAATTTTTTCATGCCACATCTAGATCCAAAGAAATGATGAACCATTGTGTTTATTAACTAGGTATGTCCAAAACTTTAATAAATATTTATTTTTTAAAAGTTAACAGTTGTTTGAAAACAACAACACACATAACTTGAAAGAAAAAATATTTTTATTTAATTCTTAAATAATTACAATTAGTAATGTGTGTATCACTTGGATACTGTATAACTTCTCCACCCTGAGATTGGATTGGACCTCTCCCTCTTTGATTTTCATAGGTACTCGCTTTTTATCGTAGTGATTGTTGAAAACCCAGCTTAGCAAAGATATGACATCATCCACAAGAATATACACAGTGCAATCAAATGTTATGACTTCGAATTCCTCAAGCTTACTATTTGTACAGAGTACAACAGATATCGAGGGTATTTTCTTAAACATTTTAAATATCCCACAAGGCGTTCTTAAGTTTGTTATAGCATACCAGGATGAATATGGGTAAATACAAATTAAAAATAAGACGCTTAATTCTCCCTGTGGGAAATAAAAGAAGCGACTTCTCTCTCCCTCTTCTTACAGCATTTACTTTAGAAAACTTGTAATTGTAATATCTTCTTTCTATTGGGAGGGGATTCTGTTTTTAATTATGTTTCCCTGAGCTTTTGGGCTTAGTTTTTAGAAGATGATCCGAGACACAAAGTTTGTAATCTTCCATGTTTTGACCTGGTTGAACCATTACAAACAAATTATGATTGTTATAGATTTATACTTATAGACATTTTCACTTCTTTATATGTTGAAATGGTTTGTATCCCACAACGTTACCACAACCTTCTAAAAGTTAGAAGGCAGGTATCACATTTCTTTTTAAAAGTTGTTTTTAGAGACAAAGAGCAGTCTAAGAGAGATTATGTAGGTTGCCAGAAAAATGAAGAGGATAACACCTAGTGTATGTATGGTAACGATTTTTTACATTGTTTTAACAAACTCAGAGTATGTGCTCTGCCAGAGAGTCAAATTCAGCCCTTAAAATTCAGTATCTCATCCTACTTTCCATAGCCTTATGAAATAAAGGTTTTTAAAAGATGACTGACAAAGAAAACGTATGGTTAAATTATGAGAAAAAAAATTATCCTGTGTGTTAAAATTTGTAAGATGTAGGAGTCACGTGCAAGTAAGGTTCTGGAATTTTCCATTCAGGTTATATTTTATTCATATTTTTCTTTATTAGTTAAAATTTAACATTATTATATAACTGTTGAAACAACTCAAATATCCTGTATCCCTTCACCATTCTGCTATTAATCTTTCCATGCTCTCATAATCTCACTACCCTAATTAACTAGTGTAACAGTGGCTTCCTAATTCTTTTCTGCACATATGAGCACACAAACACATTCACGCATAGAGTTTTTTATTTAGTCAGTTATTTGTCTATTTAATTTTACAAAACTGGGAAATGCAATTGTGTTATATAGAATTTTACATTACTTTTGTTTCCCCTTTCATTTACTCTATCATGGTTACAACTCTCTAGATAGATTTAACCCAGTTTTTAAACAACCTATAGATTTGTAATGTATAAATATCATGGTTAATGAACTATTTTTTTCCATAGTTTAAAAAATAATATGGCAGGCCAATAGTTTTAAATAGGTTTGAATGCAATTCTGGTCAGAAACAGGGTGAATTTGGTAAGTTTATCAGTTACCAAGAGACTAAACCATCTTATATGATATTATAAAATATGGTCTCTCTGGTAGATTTGATATTTTAGAACATAAAAATTAAGGAAATTATAAGAAGATAAGCAGTTTTCTTTGTCAAAATAAGTATGTCATACAACTTCATAGATCTAGGATTGATATCTTAGAAAAGTTTCTAGGTAATAACAAATTTTGATCAGAACGTTAGGGTGACAAGATTATATTGGAACAAAGACTAAAGAGTGGCGTTGATCCAGTAGTAATCATGAAAAAACAGTAATTTTTAAAAAGCATAGAAGCTACTCTTTTCCAGGGCAGTGCCAAATATTGACTACAGAGCATTTAAAAAAACATAACGAATAGTTGGAACACTCATAAAGACCTTTGAGATTAAGGTTGTCAATAATAAAGAAAAAAATCTTAATCAAATAAAATTATACAACACTGAATTATGTCTTATAGAATTGACAATAAAATAGTTTGGAATATTAAATTCCATCAAAATATGATATAGAAATTTTTTTTAAAAGCAAACATGATTTTCATGTCTTTTTAAATTTCTATGTGAAAAACAGGTATTTGGGTGTTTAAAGTTTGTAATATGCAGGAATTCATTTGCAAGTTAGATTCTGGAATCAGGCAATGCCATGTAATTAAATTTTCTTTAGGAAATAAATATAACAGATCCTTATATCAGGAATAATAACCAACTTCTCCTTTTTATAATTTGTTTTTATTGAAGTCTAATATAAAATTTCACTTATAAGCAGGTATCGCGTAGAATCCAGAAGAACACAAAAGGTAGGTTTTATAATAATATTGGGTTATTCTTTAATTAGGCTCCTCAAAATAATTTATTTATGTCAAGTTGCCTTCACAATTAATTTTAGTAACAGAAATAATTTTGAGTTACCATTATTTAAATATTATGGGATTTTTATAGGTGTTATTCAAATTTTTTGAATTAAATTTAGGGGGTAACATTGATTAATAATCTTATATAAGTTTCAGGTGTACAACTCTATAATACATCATCTGTATATTCCATTGTGTGTTCACACCCAGAGTTAGTTCTCCTTCCATTACCGTGTATTTGACTCCCTTTACTCTCTTTATTCTCCCTCCTCCCCCCTTCTTCCTGGTAATTACCCTTCTGTTGTCTGTGTCTATGAGTTTGTTTATTTTGCTTGTTTGTTGCTTTCTGTTTTATATCCCAGGCATGAGTAAAATGATATGGTTATTGTCTTTCTGTCTGACTTACTTCACTTAGCATGATACTCTCAAGATCCATCCACGTTTTCCCAATATGTAATCGTTTTTTATGGCAGAGTAGTATTTCACAGTATATATGAACCACTTTTTTATCCAGTTATCTATTGAAGGACACTTAGGTTGTTTCCATGTTTTGGGTACCATGAATAATGCTGCAATGAACATAGGGGTACATATATCTTTACAAGTAAGTGTTTTCAAAATTTTTGAGTAGATCCCCAGAAGAGGGATTGCTGGGTCATATGGTAGCTTTATTCTTAATTTTTTGAGGAATCTCCATACTGTTTTCCATAATGGTTGCACCAATTTACATTCCCACAAACAGTGTATGAGGGTTCCCTTTTCTCCATATCTTCTCCAACACTTGTTATTTCTTGCCTAATTGATAGTAGTCATTCTGACAGATGTGAGGTCATATCTCACTGTGGTTTTGATTTCCATTTCCTTTATAGCTAAGTGAGGTTGAGCATTTGTCCCCCTTTCTTCCGCCTCCCCGCCCCCACCTCTCCAGTTCAAGCCATTGTTTCTCAATCTAGTTATGTAGGACACAGCTCCCTGGCCCATGCTGGTATTATTATTTCCTTTGCCTTTGGGGTCAAATTCATAAAAAGCCCTTTGATACCAAATTCCATAAGTTTAATGCCTATGTTTTCTTCTATGTATTTTATTGTTTCAGATCTCATATTCAAGTTTTTAATCCATTTTGAATTAATTTTTGTTTATGGTGTCAGATCGCAGTCTAGTTTCATTCTTTTACATATGGCTTTCCAATATTCCCAACAGCCTTTATAGAAGAAGCCTTATTTTCTCCATTGTATGTTTTTGACTTATTTGTTGAAAATTATTTGCCTACAAGTATATATATTTCTACTTCTTTGTGTCTACTTCAATTTCTTTCAACAGTGTCTTATAGTTTTCAATGTATAAGGTTCTTCACTTTCTTTATGAAGTTTATTCCTAGGTGTTTATCCTTTTTGTTGCAATTGCAAATGGAATTTTCTCCATTTGTTTCTATTTCATTGATAGTATATAGGACCACATGGTTTTCTGTACATTAATTTTCTATCCTGCAACTTTACTGTATTTGTTTCTAATACTCTTTTGGTGAAGTCTTTAGGGTTTTCTTTATATAAAGTCATGTCATCTGCAAAAAGTGATAGTTTTACTTCTTCATTCCCATTTGAATGCCTTTTTTTTCTTTCTCTCGCCTGATCGCTCTGGCTAGAGCTTCCAGTACTATATTGAATAACAGTGGCAAAAGTTGGCCTCCTTGTCTTATTACTGATCTTAGAGGAAAAGCTTTCAGTTTTTCACCATTGAGTATGACACTAGCTGAGGGTTTGTCATATATGGCCTTTATTAATTGAGATACTTTCCTTTTATACCCATTTTATTGAGTGTTTTAATCATAAGTGGATGCTGTATCTTGTCAAATGCTTTTTCTGCATTTATTGATGTGATCTTATGATTTTTCTTTTATTGAGATAGATGTGCAATGCTCTAAACTTCCCTCATAGTACCATTTTGCTCTATTCCCAAAATTTTGATGTCATATTGCCATTTTCATTTGTCTCTATATATCTTTTGATCACTTATTCTATTTGTTGTTTGACCTGATAGTTGTCAGTAGTATGTTGGTTTAATCTCCACATATTTGTGGTTTTTCCAGCTTTCTTCTTGCAGTTAATTTCCAGTTTCATACTGGGTGTCAGAGAATATGTTTGGTATGATTACAATCTTCTTAAATTTACTGAGACTCGTTTTGTGCCCCAGTGTTTGGTCCATCCTTGAGAATATTCCATGTGCACATGATAGAAATGTATATTCTGTTTACATTCTGGGATGTAAAGCTCTGTAAGTATTGCTTATGGCTATTTTGTCTAATGTGTCATTTAAGGCCAATATTTCCTTATTGACTTTCTGTTTGGATGACCTACCCATTGCTGTCAATAGGATACTTAGGACCCTACTACAATTTCATTTTATCACTTTCTCCCCTTAGGTCTGTTAATTATTGTTTTACATATTTTGGTGCTCCCAAGTTGGATGCATATATGTTGATAAGTGTATGTTTTCTTGATAGATTGTCCCCTTTATCATTATAAAATGTCTTTGTTGCTTGTTACCCTTTCTGTCTTAAAATCTATTCTGTGTGACATAAACACTGTTATACCCCCTTTTCTCTTGGTTCAAATTTTAAGTCATATAATTCAGCTTTTCATTTGGAACTTTCTTCTTTCAAGCACATTTTCATAGGAATTCAGTACAATATAAAAGTTAAAAAAAATTAAATGCTCTGAAGTTAGTGAAATAATATGACAAGTGTGTAACTCAGTCTAGCATTCATGAAGTATGTCAACCTGAGGATTAATAAATCAATATTATACCTAAATGCATTTATTGAATGTCAATATTAAGGCATCAAGAGATCTCCGGTATAACTTCTAGACTTTCTGTGTGGCATATTGTTTCTTAAAAGTAAGGTAGAAATGGGATTTATAGATGATGTAATACAGAATTGTACACCTGAAATCTATGTAATTTTACTAACAATTGTCACCCCAATAAATTTAAAAAATAAATTTAAAAAAAAGTAAGGTAGAAAAAGAAAAGATAATGTGGTAAAAATGACAGAGAATCAGGATTCTAGATGGACTTTTTGAGTAACTGAAATCATTTAGGCAAATCTCGTTTGTTTCTGGTAAGTAAATTCAGGCTCTGAGTGTTTAGATGACTTGCTTCATTATGAATGATTCAGGTCATTTCTCTTATTTCTCAATTAAGACTGAGGAACTCATCCTTCTGAATCTCCACAGTAGGAGTAATCCAAGTCTTAACCAGTAGCTGCAGTAGTTGGCAGAGAGGTCCTTTGGGGACATGACGAGGGTAATAAGAGAAACCTCTTTATTTGGAATAGAGGACATTTCCAAGAAGATTTTCTCATCCTATTGGGTGATACATTTAGCCAAGTATCCCAGTATCCAACTAACCTCTTCAAATAAACTGAAAATATCCAGTAATTACTGAGTGCCTGTTATTGCCAATGTAGTGTCCAAGAGTTTAAATTCTTCGGTAACAGTGGCGGCATTTGAAACTCATTCCTTAAACTACTGTTTACGTGATCTTGGGTGACATTTTAACATTTCTAAACTTTGATCTTTATATTTAAATTGAGTAGATATCTTCCATGTACAGTTGGAATACATTTTAAAAGCTGTATGTAAAATGACTTAGCTCAGGGCTTGGCACATGTTTTGCTCTCAATAAGTAGTAATCCTTATTTTAGATTTCATATATAATTCTTAAATAACTCTAAGATGTGGGTAATATAATTTCTGTTATGAATGAAAGAACTAAGACAATTAAAGAATGTCACACAGCAATTAAGTGGTAGAACTGGGATCCAAATCCAGGTTCTTGCGGCCTTAAATTGTGTACCTGGCTTGCACTTTATGTTTTCCTGACTACTTATAAAATGCTGTGTCTGAGGCCTACCCCTAGAAATGTCAATTTAAATGAGGATTCTAATATTCATCCAGATTGACACTTTTTTCTCTTTTTTTAACCAAATGCTTCTCTAAATAAAACACTTAGAACAGTATCTGGTAGTACCTTGTAAGAACTAAAGAAAAAGTTTTTATTATTGTTGTTATTTTATACACCTGCACATGCCACACAAATTCCCTGCATTCTCTCCTGCAGAAAATCAAGCAGATTTTTGAGAAATGGACTCGTAATTGAATTGGTTAAATTTCCTAACTTGTTTCAAAATTCTTTATGTTACAATATGTTCTAATAACTTCAATGAGATATTTCAAAAATAATCAGAATAAGGGAGGTATAATGTCCAGGGAAATTTAACCAGTAAGATCCTTCCTACTTTAAGATGAGAACAGAGGTGAGGAGCTGAGCTTAAAATAAGGAAACAAAAATTCTGCATAATACCCTGCAAGCCTAGAAAATAGAATGTAGTAATGTGTTCTAGACCCTGATTGACACAGTAATGGGTAAACAGCGTGAGGTTCAGATGTAAGTAATATGCAAATTAAAACACACAGTCACTCACACACACACAGACACACACACACTCACACACACAAAATATCTCTCAGAAAAACACCACCACCACAAAAGTTGACAGGAAAAGTAAAATAATTGCAATAGAATACTTGGTTTAAAAACATGTCATAATATAAATAGTATATAGCTAACTAGAGTTTGGACAAAAATTATTATAGTCAGTGGATGAATGGATGGTAAGTATGTTGTAAGAAATATATTTCACCTACTACCATAAGAAGTCAATGGATAGCACCTAAAATTGATGAACAAAGAACTAGCTATATATATATATATATATATATATATATATCAGTTAGTAACAGAGAAGTAAATAAATAAACATAAAACCGACTTGAAAACAGTTACCTTTGGTTAGTAGGATAATGTATGTGTGTGGGAGTAGGGTGAAAAGACAGGTGTTAGAAACTCATTTTTATTAAGCTTTCAGCACTATTTGCCATTTGAAACTCTGTGTATATATTCCTTGCATAAAGATTAAAGTTAAAAACCTCTTGAATCATTCAGGAAAACAGTATTGTCAGGAAAAACAAAAAACAAAACAAAAAACATTGACTTACAAGGGGTGTTGTGGGTTTTTCAGTGGAATGTCCAAAGTTTTCCTTCAGTTACGTTTTCCTAAGCTTTATATACCTTTTATAACATATCCTCTCTCACTCTATACCTCCCATGTGTTTATGAAAAAGATGCACAGAAATTGATGGATCTCAAAGTGAAGCGCACAGTTTGAAGGCTTTCTGAAATGTGTGATTTGCCTACAAATTTGGAAAGATACTAATAATCTGTCTTCACATGATGTCAGAATAATCAGCTAAAAAGGGAAGAATTTAGTCATTCACGGGAATGCAAAAAGTCTTCTGACTCATTGCCAAGTTTTTTCCATCTTGTATAGACACAAACTCAGTGCTTTCTAGTATTTATACAAAAATGTTTTAAATGCATTTCCTATGGAATGGTTAAATATAACCCCAATTTTGCACATTCTCTCTCTCTTTCTCAGAAGGAGTCAAATCCTGAGTTTTTAAAAAATTTCTTGACTGCCGTAATAGAAATACATGGGAACAGAACAATCCATTTTGATGCTAAGAAGAGCAATCTTATATTTTTTGATTGAAAACTAAATACTTGCAGCTTATGGCATGGAAATAACCAGGAGATGGTCAGAAAGGCAAGCTCTGTGACTCATTCACATGGGAAAAATTTTAGCTCAGTGTGTGTTTTAATAGTTATGGGCCCCACAGGTCTTTGTTAATCAAAGGTCTGTGTGTAAAACAGTAAAACACTCTGATAATCTCAAGATCCATCCATGTTGCAAACAGCAGTATTTCATCTTTTCTTATCATGCTAAGCAAACTAAGTCAGACAGAAAATGTTGAGCAACATATGATTTCACTTATATGTGGAATACAAAGCTGAAAGTAACAAACAAGACAAACAAAAACTCATGGACACAATACTTTAGTGGTTATCAGAGGAGGTGGGGGTGGTAGAAGAGGGAAAAGGGGGTCAAATATATGGCAATGGAAGAATAACTGACTCTGGGTGGTGAACACATAGTTCAATGTATAGATGATGTATTATAGAAATGTATACTTGAAACCTATATAATTTTACTAACCATTGTCACCCCAATAAATTTAACAAAAATTTTTAAAAAGCACTCTGAAAATCAAAATAAACATCTCTGTTACTGATAGGCTGCATTAAGCTATCAGTCTGAGAAAGTAGGAAATAATTTACTAAAACCATCATTGAGTTCATTTAATATCCAGCTAACAGAAGTTTTAACATTAAACTAATCATAAGAAAGCAGTTCATTATGTTGCTAAGATACAACGTGAGAGATAATAAGTCTGAAGTATCTCCCAAAAAGGACCTCACAGTTTTTTTTCCTCTTTCCTCCTCCTAGTACATTTCTGACATGCTTTACTGCATCGTATTTCCTCTAGTCACAGATATGCTAGGCATCTGGACCTGAGGTATGACACTGATTAGGACAACAACACTTACTATTCTAGAAATTGCTAACTTTGCAGTGGTAGTATTATTTTAGGTTATTTCTGAATTAGGGAAAATTGAAACAGCATTTTTATTAAACAAAGACAAGGGAAAGTCATTTGAACCAAACGACTATGTTTATATGGGGTATGTGATAATGAACATAGTAACTATGGTTACAAACTAGTTTTCAACAAAATACCTTGTTTTCAATCACTTTCAATTAACTGAAGTAAAACCTCATTTTGACTTAAGTTTTTAACATTTGTTGTCAGGCTTTCCTGAGGATAATGTTTCTGAAAGTAGAAGAAGAATTTACTCAGTAATATTTGAAAACGGAGGTCTCTGGGAATGTCTACTTTTGTAAATATTAATCTATTCATTTCCTCATATAGCCACTCTGAAATCAGTGATGGATGAAACTTAGTATTGCAAAACCAATCTTCCATAAACTTGTGGTTCATCTCCAAATTAATGTTAGAAGCAAATTATGTTGGATAAAAAATTCTAATATTGCAAAACTAACAATGTTGTTTAGATTAATGTCAATAAAAATAACAACTTATTAATATTTGGTTCTTCTTCTATATTTAAGCTTATTCCTTTTGGGGGCTCTTCTTGCCTTTTAGATGTCAATATTTCTCCTGTTCCCAACCTGTCTTCTTGTTTATACTGTTTAAAGGATCCCCATGTCAGTTCTCATGTTCCAGACACATTTCAGATTGTCCCATTGGCATCACATACCCAGTGCTCCCAAAACTGGGTTTAGAGTCTACATAGCGCTCTTGTTTTTGACTGTTCTTTACCAAGACACTGTCAATGCCCAGCCACATGCCCTCAGCCCATCCCATGGTGCTTACTCACAGACAGTTGCCATACTTGCTGGCATCTGAGGGAATTTTCTGGTTACGGGAGCAGGTTTGACCCAGGCAGGGAACAGGCCAGAAATGCCAGAAAGTTGATTGCCTATAATTTAAACTAACATTTAAACATTATAAAATACACAGACTTTGAAAACATCGAAGTTAGTCACCTAAAAAAGGTTTTCTATGATTTTGCTGAGACTATATAATCACAATTTTATATACTCAGCTACTGATTTATGGAAATATTGGAGAGAAACTTGCAAAACACTGTCAGAAGATGAAAAGAAATGTCAAAGTCTCCTTATAGTGTTAGCATAAAACATACATTGTTTTTTTATCATGCTGCCCATTCTTTTAAAGAGGATGTGGAAATTCCTGCCTTAAACAAATCATAAAAATTACATTTCTTGCCACATAAATCTAGTGAATGGGTTCCCTATGCACCTAGTTCCCCTACCAGGGCATTATGTGCCAGTCATTTTATTCCATAGAGTATTTATTATGAACTTGCTATTTCAATGTGGCTTATCTATGACTTGTTCGTAATTTTTCCCTAAGCAATAAAGCAAATTCATGACTAAAATGATGATGGAGCAACATGAGTGGGGAGAAGAAGAGGAGCATGTAAAACTCGATCCAGGTGCCTGACAGGCATCTAGCCCAGACGACTCTGAGTCTTCCTGTACTGCAGAAAGCGCAGAAAATATTCAGCCTCCTGATAGAAAGGCTCCACTGTGGCCCTGGCAGAAAGTACGTAAGGGTTCTCTCATAAATCATTGCCTGGGACACAATGCTAATACGTAAGTTTATTGGTCATAAGTTCCACTACTGACCTAGTCGTGAGTGTGCCTCAGAAATTTAGGGTAGAGAACGTGATGTATACATCCTTACCTGCATCCAAATCACTTATCTCATAGTTGGCACTTAATGAATCAACAAAGTTTAGATCTATCCAGAACCTGCTATGTTCCTGAAAACAGTCCAAGTGTCTTCACGTACAATAACTTCTTTAGTCCATGCATCCTATTGGGGTGGGTTTAATAGATGAGGAAATGGAAATTCGAGAAGGTTAAATGACTGTTATTCAAACTAACCACTATAAAATGAATGGAAGGATACACTTTAGAGCTGTGTAGGTACAGTAATATGAAGACCTCACTCTTTTCTGCACACAACATACACAAAAAGTATCTTTTTAAAGGCAACTTTGGATCCTGTAAGTAACTATCTGTAATACCTCTATAATTAAGCATAGTCCAGGAAACGAGTTTCAATACTTAGAAATACACCATAAAATTTACTGTATATTATCAGAAACCCTGGGTAAGTAGACCATAGGAAATTATCTAGATTGTGTGACAACATTTGACTTTTTTCTCTCATAAATAAACTGAATGAAATGGAAATATGAAATATGAAATAACTATAATCACTATTTACCTTTAAAGGACAGAGGAAACACTTGGCCTCAGGATTTTGTTTTCTTATCCTCAGAAACTCTCTTAGCAAGGAAATACTAAAGATCTGGTTACAACCTTGATATCAGACAAGGATAAATTATAGAGAGTAGAAATATGGTGACCGGTTTTTCCTTATCCCTGACAAGAAAGTTGCTTGAAAATACCTAATTGAAAACTTAAAAAGAAAGGTCTGATGATTTGTCTTTCTTTTCTCGTAATTAGGTATATTCTCTGGGATTAGGTAGTTAGAAGGAATAAATAATAAGAAATGGAGATCTCAATTAAGGGTACTCTTTTATTTTTAATTAAACTATGTGCTTAAATAAAAGGAGCTCTTAAATGTAGTCATTATTCTTTATTTAATGGTGGTTTTTAAAGGATTTGTTAAGAGTAGTCATAGATCCGAACCTGGATGCTGGCATTTCCAGTCACCTACCCTTCAATTAGAGTGAAATTATGAGAAAAAATATGGATTTAAATGTAGTATTAATATCATCATAGAAATTTGATATTCTTTGTAATAATAATCACCATAATAATATTGTATTCATTCTTTGTTTTGAATATTTGGCCCTATTCTGTCATATACTATGAATTACCTGTAACCTATGTGGATCCAGAGATCTGTTTTTTCCATTTTTCACAATATTTTAATGGCTTAGAGAAATCAAATCAGACTCTCTGTTTTCAGGAATGAGGCTTCTCTTCATGTAGGAAAAAGGTTAGTAAGTAAATAAATATCAGGGGTTCTTCGCAAAAGCCTTATTGTAGTAAAAAAATATTAAAACATGGGGTTTCTGGAAAGTTCTTGACATTGATTCATTCTAATAGAAAAGCTTTAAAATTAATGAAAAAATAAAGCAACATTCTAGCTCTAAAAACTGCCATACTTTGAGATTTTTGCTGCTTATCTCTGGCATTGATATTTTACAGGATTTATCTGAAAAAAATGGAGCTTAGTTTCTATCTTCAGTTACAATATTTTAGAAACTGGCCCATCAGTGAATAATAGAGAAAGACTGCCTTCAGAATAATATGGATCAACTTTGTATTTTCTTCCATAACATCCCCATGGTACAAAGATGATATGAAATAGCCATTAGTAGCCAGGACAAGTCTTATTCAAACTGAAAGCAAGGGAAGCGCATCTTTTTAGTGCAGTGGACAGCAAGTGTCATAAAAGCAAGGACATGTCTACTGAGGGTAGAAAAGCTACATTAACCAAATCAGTTTTTCTCTCTCAGTTCCACTTTGATTGAAGTCACGTGCTAAAAAAAAAAAAAAATCTTTTGATCATTGCTGGGGTACTCAAGTTTGCATTTTAACATTTGAATTTTGGAAGTGAAGAAGATAGTATTACACAAAATGAAGCAAATTGCTAATCTTATAAATAAATCCAGCTATTTGAATATTTTTTTCTTATTCTATGGGACTGCATTATTTGTTCAGTTTTTCTCTTGCCTATTAGAGTCTAAGCTGTGTATCAATCTTTGATCTAAAAGTAAAAAGTTGCATGGGTTGTTTTTGTTGTTGTTTCTATCTTTGTATGTAGAAAGGGTACAGAATTGTGAGGATAGGCATTAGAATAAAATCCTTTCTTCACAAAGTAAATGTTCTGAGAATAAGAAACACCTTTTGTGAAATCGTGTAATAGGGTTGAATATTTAATTTTTGATCCTCATCTGTTCAAATAAAAGTGTTTCTTTACTTTCTATAATTCATCTGATTTTCCTTACAATGCCTTGACCTTATGGGGGAAAACAGAGTTCTCTGTCCTCCCACCCCCACTTCACTAAATTATTTTACAATACAATAAACTCATTCAAATTCAGCAAGTTAATCACTTTCAATTTTTAGATAATTTGGTAACTTACTCTTTTTTGGGATGATTCGATATTTCAACAAAATTTTTTTGTTATCCTAAGACGTTACTGAGATGCCTCTGGTACATATGATGCGGGGCTCATGTGAGCTGACAGTGGTGTCAGAGGGCAAGGTCTGTGGGACCAAGTAATTTTCTTTTGATTTCCTCTGGTCTCCGCTGTGGACTGGCTGGTCCCATATATTCCTTGAATTAATGATTGCTGTGGTGGATCCATGGATCTTTGGGCTGTTAAACAATAAACTGAGGCAGATTAAACCTATTAAGAGTTTATTTGAGCAAAAATTGATTCCAGTCAGGCAGCACTGAAGAGAAGTGGTTAGGATGTTCCATCAACAGGAGTGGAGGGGGAGACTTTTACAGAAAAAAGGCAGAAGCAAAGGAAGATTATTGATTTGCTATAGCTTAAGCCTATTTGTGATAGGTTGCCCTGAGGCTTCGATTTTGTAGCCTTGAGAGGTTTACAGGTGTAGATTTTGGTTTGTTTGCATCGGCCTCCATGGCACTAGCGCCATCTCAGTCTAATGACTTTGTTTAATTAATTTGATAGCGCATTGTGCTGAAACTTACTATTAGAGTGCATGGGTCCCACCTTTTGCCACCAGTCCTGACATCCCTACGCAAAGCATTGTCTTCATCAGAATCCCTCACGCTTCCCGTAATCCACTGCATCTCTTTGCCAGGGTGTAACAAAACTGCTGACACCTTCCACAGCTCTCACCTGTGAGGGGCTGTCCTAGGTTATCTCTCGCACTACCTCCCTCTGCCAACACTGTATGATTCCAGACATGCCATGTTGAACATGACCACATGCCAGGCTTTCCCTAGAGCTGGGTAGGGAAACTACAGCCTGCAGGCTAAATCCTCCTGCCACCTGATAATGAAGAAAGTTTTACTGGAGCACAGCCACACTTATTCATTTGTGTGTTGTCTGTGGCAGGTTTCATGCGACAAGGGCAGTGCTGAGTGGTTGCGACAGAGATGATATAGTTCACAAATCCTGGCATATTTAATATCTGGATTTTACCAAAAAGGTTGGCTGACTCATGCCCTAGAGGCTTGCAGCCTTCCCAGAGTATCCTGGGTAAATATGTCACTACCCTTTCTCCTCCTATTCTCAAGATCCTCCAGGAATTTTCCAGAAAGGAAAAATGAGGTCAGAGGTTGACATCTCTCACCACCTTCATATCTCCTCTCTTTTAACATCTCAGGGAACACGGGGCATTCTCTTCTTGTCTGCCAAGAGTTTCCTTAAATCAATGTCTCCTTTCTGTAATGGTGTTTACCCTGTTGCCTTTCTTGAGATCCTAGTGGCAGGTAGGGATTGGGAGGGAGAAACAGGCTTACACAGAGGAGAATATAAATCAGGAGATAGTCAACAAACATTGCACTTGTTACACATGGCCTGCTTTTATTTTCCTACATGTGTAAATAAATGCCAATAACTAGGCACTTAAAAGAGTAGATTGTTACTTTGTTTTTCCTGGTAATGCTAAAATAGTCACTTCAATTCTTTTTCTCAAATAAAGTAAAACATCATAATTAGGAATGGTCTAGATAAATGAAAAATCGGAAAGACATTTTAAGAATAATATTGTGATATTAGCAACCATGTGGAATGTTCAAACTATGTGTTTACCACATGTGGAGTTCTATCAGCTCCTTTCTTTCTAAATACATTTGGATATATGTCTATTCTATCTCAGTTTCTAGCAATCAACTCTAACTTACATAATGCCATACAATTTGGGAGTGAACATTCAACTACTTTTAGGGTAACTTAGACAGAATAACGTAATAGACGTCAGTGTTGAGAAAATAGTAAATATCTTTATTCATGCCTGTTTTTGACTCAGGGTATTTAGGAAACATCTGAGTAAGGTTTTTCTAGTAGATACAGTCTGTAATTATTTTTCACTACAGTTTTACAGTAGGGTAAGGATCAAAACCACCATTCACAGACATTAGATCTAAGCCAGATAATTTTTTATTACTTCTTTAGCTAAACATGGTCAACTTTAACAGTGGAATTCTTAGGAATTCTGTGTAGAATTAATACTTTAAAATCCATAATTTATGTTCTCCTACCAAACGTACTTATTTACACATACTTAATTATGGTACCTCCTACCAAAGTGGATTCACTGCTGTTTATATTATTATTAACGGGGGTAGGGATTGGTCACAGTTTTTGCATTATAAATTATTCACACAGAATCTTGTTTGTGTGCTTGAAATTGTAACTGTTAACCTGGTTTTCAGGGTTTTCATGGGCTGATCAAGAGCTGTTCCAGTTTGTCAGCCAAAAGTGTGTGTTTATCTTGTTTGTGAGTTGAACTTGAAATGATTTAAAAACATGGGGAGGGTTGTACGCAGCAAGGGAGAGTGTCCAGCAAACTTATGAGCATTCTGATGAATCCTAAATTATGTTCTTATTCAGTGTGTGTGTGTGTGTGTGTGTGTGTGTGTGTGTGTGTGTGTCCTGCTCCTCTCTCCATCAGTTGTACTTATCTAGCAATGACATTTAGGAACAAAGCCTCTGGACTTAAATGTGACAAGCACAATGCAAAGGTGGACTGTCACTTTAAAATTTATATGAAGTGTAAGCAAGCAGTTTTTGGGGAAGGTCAACAAGATGGCTGGTTTGACCTGTGAGCTGAACCTGGGCAATTGGAGGCGCCCCACTCCTTCTGCTGTGCTTGGAATGTGTCCTGCCCTGACTTTCCTGTGCTGGAAGCTGTCCCAGGACACAGCCTTGAGATAGAAATGTGGGGATGAGACTGTCTGGACTGTGTATGTGAGTAAACCCTGTTAAGGTCTCCTGTGGACGTGACTAACCCCAATTAAAACCTCCATATAAACTTTTAAGATTTGATGATGGGTGCGAAAAGCTACTGGTCTTGTGGCCGCTGAAATAAGTCTCATAAGCATTAGATTAGTGCACAAATAATTGCAGTTTTTGCCTTTATTTTTAACCTTTTAAAGCACAATTACTTTTGCATCGACCTAATAAGTTCCCTCACTTTTTAAACCTGCCATCTACCAATCTGGAGTGGTCTACCCTTTCTCTAGGCTTCTCCCTGCCCTCCAGGTATGGGAGCCAGTTTCAGATTATACCCAGGAAGCTCTTGAAGAGGGTGCCACCCAACATCAATCTGAACCTTTCATTAATACATTTCTAGTTCTTTAGGATGCCTTTCCCATTATATGACTATAGCGTCACACAATTACTCCCAGTGTGTAGTATCTGCATTTCATAAAGAGCTCTGATATCCCAGGCCCCCCTCCAATGACAATAATGCTTCTGATCCGGGCTACTTACCTGCTCATACTTACACACGTTCCAGTTCACCCTGAATGGTCCCTCTGCCCTGGAAACAAGTCAAGATAATGAGAAATACAAAGCTCTTGTTACTACTGATGGAGTTTTGGATTGCTGAGGTGAATCATTCTGATGTCTGGCCCCAGGCAGCGGCGGAGAAATCAATGAAGGAGAGAGCTTTGTAAAACGTCCTGGAGACTCTCAGCTCCTTCCAGGTATCTGGTCTGCTCTGAGAGCACTGAGTGAACAAGTCTCGCTTTCTTTCTTGACTGTATTTTCTCCTGTAATCTTACATGATGTGTTTCATTTAAAACTACTTCACCTCTCATACATTTCTCCTTGACCTTCTTAGACGAGCTGGTGGGAGGCAAGCAGCCATGAAAGAAATAAAACTGAAAAACAGTATGTGATAAGAACCGAATTTTACGTTACAAAACAGTGTCTCTAACATTATGAAAAACGAGGATATATTTTGCTTTTAAAATCAAACAGGAGGAAATTTCGTTATTGAAATAGCTCATCCCCGTGGTTATTACCATGTGTACTATAAAGAATAACGACCTTAACCTCATATCTTAACATTAATTCTGATTAAGAAACAGCTTATAACCATTCTCTGTGTAGCAATGTACTGCATGTACCCTTTATTCGTCCAGTTAATATTTAAAAATTATTTTATTTCATGTTAGTATTTTGTTTTATATCATTCAATATGCAAGAAAATTTCACTGTTTAAGTATTCCAATAGCAATTCATTATAGAAAGTGAAGAAGTATTTAGAAAAATATAAATAAGACTATTTGGTAAATTTGGATTTTATTATTGAGAGTTTCACATAGTGGTAAAGGCCATGAAAGACTATCTATCAATCCTTAAATCATCCATAAAATGGAAGAGTAGTGTTAATTTTTCTTTATTGATTTTTTTCTTTAATTATTGTATTATCAGTCCTTGTGATTTATGTTTTTAATCCTTTAGCTTATATAGATCCTTTCCTTTGGCAATTTTTCAGTCTCTGGCTTTCCAGGTCCAGAACTGTGCAAGGTCAAAGCCTTGTTGTGCATTATGAGGTGGGCCATATTCACATTTCTGTGTCACATTTCAATTAAAACAAAACTCAAAAAGGTTAATGGAATGTTAAAATGAAAACAAAAATTATGATAACATTGTCTACTAGTCTTAAATGTTTCAACAAATTGTCACTTTCTTAGCTGAGCTATTGCTTGTTTTAGGACTGCTTTTCAGCAGTTTATTTTCATGTCCTGTCTCATACATCTCCTAACATACCTCCTGCTCAGTGCTGTTCTTTCTTCAGTTTCCTTAGAAATTCCTCCTGTAGTATTTAGGAACGGCATTCAGCGGCCAGAAGCAACATTCCACTTAAAGTGGCTTAAACAAGAGAGAGGTTTATTTCTTTCTTCATGTGTAAGAAATTGGGGGTGAACCACCAAGGACTACTATGTTAGTGTTACAATCATCAGGGCCCCAGACTACTTCTCTCGTTTTGCTCCGCCATCCTTAGCACACAGCTTTCATCCTAAGCTTGCCTTGTGGTCCAATGTGGCGGTTGAAGTTACCATATCCTCTTTCTAAGTAGAAAAGAGGAAGGGTAAAGGACAAAACATTTCCCAGAAGTCCTACCCAACCTCTACTTTAATCTCATTGATCACTTCTAACTGCAAAAAATGTGTCTCCTATGCTATCCTTGGCATATGGCTTTCATTCATCAAAATCTTCTCCTTGGAAATATCTACCAGTTTCATTAACTTTAAAGAATATTTTCATTTGTATGGTACAAGGTCATAGGCTAGGGTTTTCCAAATTTCAATCCTTTTAGTACCACCTTCAAATTTTTGCCACACACAATGTGTGTACTTACTTATTTAATACATTTGTCTTAATTAATACATTTATCTTCAATAGCTTTGGTATTATTTTTTGCAATAATCTGCTTAATATCAGAGGTTTAATATTTTAGTTATGCTTTTTCAAGTGTATATTAAAACAAATATCATACATAACTGTTTTAACAAGTTTATTAACGTCTCACCTAAAATCATCTATATACAATTAGTTGTTCACATACTATCAGCAATGGTATATAATATGTGTCAACTTGGCTATGCCATGGTGTCCAGTTGTATGATCAAACAGCAGTGTAGATGTTGCTATGAAGGTTTTTTTTTTAGATGTGATTAACATTTACAATCAGTGGATCTTAAGTGAAGCAGATTATCTTCCATATGGAGATGGGCATCAATCAATTAATTGAAGGCTTTAAGAGCCTCAAGACTGCAACATATAAACCATGCCTGATTTCCAGCCTGCTGACTTGCTCTTTGGATTTCAAACTTGCCAGCCTGTTTCTCTGGAAAGCCCCAACAATTACATTATCCTTCAGAAAATGTTGCCTTAAGCCAAGGGAATAAATCTCCAAAAGTAGGACTTTAAATTAATATTTTAAAATCATATTTGAAAAGGTAACATTTGTTCATAGTATAAAAGTCAACTGATACATAAGGATATAAAGTAAAATAAAAAACCCAAACTCCCTCTCACTTCTCTGTCTCCAAAATATCTTATTCCTTCCTTAGAGACATCCATTATTACCATTTTCCCCATATCTTCAGAAATATTCTGTGCATATAAAATCAAACGTGTGTACATAAATAATTGCACATACATTCATACTCCTGGACATTTAACTCTATGAAATCAGGATGAGTTTTACTGGCAGTAGTGATTATGCTTGTCATTCTTGATTTTTTTTTTTCCTGGTATCATTACTAGATAACTGGAACAGAAATATATTTTAATCGACAAACCTGTTAAGGGTCATTTGAGAAAGGAATATGATATTGGTTCTTTAAACTTCTTTTATTGACACCTTCTGGTAGGTGTCAATACCAGCACGACATATGGCACCACATGCTCTTGAAGACATGGAAATGGCATTGCATAGAAAAACACAGACATCAGTGACCCTGAGGTTAAAAGTACCTCAGTAAAAGAGGATTCTACAATGAAGAAATGTTAGGAATAACCAATTTTGCTGTCTAAGTATGGTCAAGAAAACTACATGATTTAAGAAATGTATGTCTAAATTAGAGTAAAAGATCTTTTTGATATGTACAAAATAGGAATTTTAAATTAAAGTGTTGTGTCATTGCTTAATTGATGGCAAATTTTATTTCTTAGTGATGTATAACTAACGATGCCCTTTGTCAGTATTTTAGATATGGTATCTGTGAATGTGTACGTCTGCGTATATGCAATTCTTATTTAAACAAATGGTGACATTTACATACTTTATTATACAGCTTTCTTTTGTGCCTTAGGTATTACTTCATATCACTTCATATATGTTTGTTTCATTCTAATATTACATCATATTTCACAGTAATGACATACCACAGATTAAACAATCCACTCTTGACTGATACTTCAGTTTGATTAGGCTATTTTTAATATTTTTCTATTATAAACAACAATGAAGTATATAGTACAAACACACACACACACACACACACACACACACACACACACTTATATGTATGTTATTCCACTAAAACTAAAGGGTGACTACATCTGTCAGTTGAATTACTAGAAGTAGACTTGCCAGGACAAAGATTAAATATATTTTATAGTCTGATAAATATTGACAAATCATTCTTCATAGATGTAGTGTTCGATTATGCTTTTATCAAAAAGGTATAAGTGTGAGACTTCCATATAACCTCGTATATTAGGATTCTCCAGAGAAACAGAACGAATAGGAGAATATTACATATATTCATATATATATGAATTCAAATATATATATATGTACATATATATATATATATATATATATATATATATATATATACATGTATATATACGTACATATATATATGTGTGTATATAAGAATTGGCTCACAAGACTATAGAAGTTGAGAAGTCCCATGATCTCATGATCTGCTGTCCACAAGCTGGAAACCAAGGAAAGCCAGTGGTGTAGTTCCAGTCTGAGTCCAAAGGTCTGAGAATCAGGAGCTCCAATGGTATAAATTCCAGTCTGAGTGCAAGACACAACCAATATTCCAACTTGAGCTGTCAGGCAGAGAGAGAGAGAGAGAGAGAGAGAGAGCGAGAGAGAGAGCGAGAGAGAGAGCGAGAGAGAGAGAGAGAGAGAGAGAGAGAGAGAGAGAGAGCGAGAGAGAGAGCGAGAGAGAGAGAGAGAATTCTCCCTTCCTCCACCTTTCTGTTCTATTGAGGCCCTCAATGGATTGGATGATGCCCATCTACACTGAGGAGGGCAATCTGCTTTACTCAGTCTAATGCTAATCCTTCCAGAAACACTCACAGATACACCCAGAAATAACGCTTAGCCAGATATCTTGTCACCCTGTGGCTCTGTCAAGTTGACACACAAAATTAACCATCATACCTTACAACTGAAAAATGTAATCAGAAGGTTCTGTTAAGGATTGAGACTGAAATAGTAATAGTGATTGAGACTTATTCAACTGCAAGTAACTGAAACACAATTTGAGCTCTAATAAACACACCAAAATAATTAAAATTAAATAAAACAAAAAGATTTATTGGGAAAAAAACAAACAAACAAAACCTGGAGGAGATTTGAAGAAATAGCTGCTGCAAGCAGGGAAGCCCTGTTGTCTTCATAGACTTAAATTAGGAAATTTATGCAATACGTGTCTGCATCTCATCACATCTTTTATCAAAGTGCTGATTTCATCCCCCCAGGCCTCTTCGCTGGATGAGAGGCACAGTCTTGAGCATCCCTGGGGTTTTGTCCTTTTACTGTACATACTGTGAAGAAGATATTTTCCACCAGCAGCGACAGAAAATTCACCAGGGAAGATTCCATTTAGCCTTGTCTATAAACCTTGTCTAACACTTGGCTGTGTGTGGACCAAAGAGGGAGGTGCTATCATTGACGCAGCCTTGTGCATAGTGACCCTTATCTGTCCAGCACAGATCATCTGGAAAATAGGAACTACTGCTGCAGAAGGGTCATTATTTGTTCACAAGTACCTTCTTATTGTCTTTAAGATCACACTGTATGGGTCGATAAAACTTCTCGAAGCTGGCTCTGGTTTCTTTATGTGCTGTAGTTTAGAGAGAGGGGAAGAAAAGAATGCTTGTGAGGAAGAGAGATAAAAAGGATGAAGGGCAAGGAGAAAGGAGAGAGAGAAAAGTCAGTAACGCAACCGATAAATGAAGGAGTAAGGCGAAACTAGAAAAAGCAAAGCAATAAGATTATCTACAGAAGAAAAGAAAGAAATGATGGGGCAGAAATAATATGAAGTGTTGAAAAATTCAAGATACAGGCCTGACTCAGAACTCTATGCCTTTGCAAAAAATTACATGTCCATGGAAAATTTTGACTGCACTTTGAAAACATGGCTTTAGATTAAATGCATTACTTATTTGGAAGAATAGGAATGCGATTTATATATATATATATATATATATATATATATATATATATATATATATGTATGTATGTATGTGTGTATATGTGTGTGTATATATATATATATATATATGATATATTCTAAAAAACATATTTATAGATCTTTTGTAGATTGATGGCATTAATGTCCTATCTGTATTCATGCCTTTTGCTTTGAAATTTTGTAGATCCTACCTGTATTAGTCTGCTATGGCTGCCATAGCATAATACCATCGACTGGGTGGCTTAAACATTTCTCACAGTTCTGGAGGCTGGTAGTCTAAGATCAAGGTGTTGGCGGAGGCCTCTCTCTGTAGCTTACTGATGGCCATCTTCTCACTGTGTCCTCACAAAGGCCTTTTCTCTGGGTGTGTGCATTCCTGGTGTCTCTTTCTCTTCTTATAAGGGCACCAGTAATATTGGATTAGGGCCTCACCCTTAGGACCTCATTTAACCTTAATTACCTCCTTAAAGGCCCTAACTTCAAATACAGTCACATGGGGGGTTAAGGCTTTAACACATGAATTTTAAGGAGACACAATTCAGTCTATAACATCACCCATTCTGATTTTTAGGCTTAGGCATGTGACTTGCTTTCCCAAATTGGAGACGTGAAAAATACGATGCACAGGCATAAGCCTGGATTCAGGAATAAAGATACAGCAAGAAGGAAGTAGCAAACCATAAACATCCAATCTTTCCAAGAACATATATGTGTGTGTGTGTGTGTGTGTGTATATATATATATATATATATGAGTCAAACTGACCACATATGCAAGGGAGCAGTGTCTCAAATACTTCCAGGAATGAGATTTTACTAAAATCATTTTTGAATATTGCTGCCTGACTGGTTGTAATTGAAAGTGGTTATTATCCTATAAGTGTTTTATAATGTGTAATGAAATGTTCCCTGAACTCAACCCCTTTAGCCCTGTCTATACCTCTCCTCGTTATGAAAAGCAAAGCACCAAGTACACTTTGTACTCTTGACTTTAAAACCACACATGAAAGAGGAAGAGATGGCCTGCAGATCAGAATTATTTGCCTGAGGCCATGTAGAAACATGGCAACATATAAACCGGTTATACCTCTCAAGTTTAAATCAATATAAGATCAACAAAACCATTCAAAGGGATTGAATGGCATCATTTAATTGACTTAGTTTCCACCTGTCTAATAGGTTCCTTAAGAAGCTACTAGACACACATTTATATGGAGGTTAATATGGACTTAGTTTCCATAACTATAAATGCATTGCCTCATAGATGGAGACTGGAAATTTGTATGGCATTTTGCTTTATTGACATTTTGACAATGAAATATTTATGTACAAATGTACTTTGGAACATATTGCAGCAAGATTTTTGGCAGGGTGTTCCTTTTCAAATAACAAGCTTAATCTTACAACAGGGTTTGCATCACAACACTCTGCAACCAAAGCATGGGCTCTGTTTCCTTATAATTGATTATATGACTCCTAAATATGACCATCTGTGCCTATTATTTGTCGTACTGATGGTGTTGTCGTTTTTCCTCAGAATGTGCATTCCTTGAAAGCAGGGAGAATATTTTGTCTTTCACATACTTTAAAAAAGTGTTTAGCACAGATCTAAGCATATGATACATGCGTAATCCATATTTATTGACTTGATGTGGTTTACTTTATCTTAACATGGCTGCCTGTAAAATGGTGTGGATTAGCCTACAAAGTGATTTCTTTTCATATTTTCAGATTCCCAAGCCCCTCTGTCCTTATTCCTTTCAAACTATCCAACATAGTGTCCCCTGACTCTAATCTGACCCAAAGCCTTAAGGAGGACATATGAATATGTATGTCACTGTCTGTCCTTTCTCCTTCTATCTCTTTCTTATTTCTTTTTTGTTTGTAGAGCCATATTTCGTAGGTTTTTTTCCTTTTTCTTTGCTGAATCACTAAGACTTTTCATTATATTCTTGGAAAGATGGGTTGTTTATGGTTTGCTACTTCCTTATTGCTGTATCTTTATTACTGAATCCAGGCTTATGCCTGTGCATCGTATTTTTCACGTCTCCAATTTGGGAAAGCAAGTCACATGCCTAAGCCTAAAAATCAGAATGGGTGATGTTATAGACTGAATTGTGTCTCCTTAAAATTCATGTGTTAAAGCCTTAACCCCCCATGTGACTGTATTTGAAGTTAGGGCCTTTAAAGAGGTAATTAAAGTTAAATGTGGTCCTAAGGGTGAGGCCTAATCCAATATTACTGGTGCCCTTATAAGAAGAGAAAGAGACACCAGGAATGCACACACCCAGAGAAAAGGCCTTTGTGAGGACACAGTGAGAAGATGGCCATCAGTAAGCTAAAGAGAGAGGCCTCAGGATAAACCAAACCTGCCAACACCTTGACCTTAGACTACCAGCCTCCAGAACTGTGAGAAATGTTTAAGCCACCCAGTCGATGGTATTATGCTATGGCAGCCATAGCAGACTAATACAGGTAGGATCTACAAAATTTCAAAGCAAAAGGCATGAATACAGATAGGATATTAATGCCATCAATCTACAAAAGATCTATAAATATGTTTTTTAGAATATACTTTTTAGTATAGCATACTGTGAAATATAACCTACGTGGAAAAAAGCAGAAAAATCATGAGTATAAAGTATGATAATTTTTTTTCTCCAAAGTGAGTGCAACTGTATAGCCACCAAGGTCAAAATATAGAACACTTCATTCATGTGTGCATGTATGTGTATTTTGAGATAGCAATGAATTTTTTTTTCTTTATGGGTAGCCAATAAATTCAGCAAAGCTTACTAGAAAGATGTCTGTTTTTTATTATTCTTCAACTTTGCTATAAATCAGGTTCTATGTTACATGGTTCTTCCTGGACAATATATTCTCTTCTCTCACTATTGGCACCCAGTACCACATAGTCTTAATTACTGTAGTCCTACTGATACATGTTCTTCAAGATTGTGGTAAGTGTCCATACTTTTTTGGCTTTTTATAGGAATTTGAGAATTAGAATGTAAATTTCCATAAAACAAGTTGCTTGGATTTTTGATTGGGGTGGAATTTAATCTATAAATTAATAAAGATACAATGTCTTTAAAAATTGAGTTGTCTGATTCACAATATTTTTTATCTCTCCATTTATGTCTTAATTCTATGCATTGATGGTTTGTGACTGTGTGTAGAGGTCTTACAATCTTTCATCGTCTATTCCTAGATATTTGATATTTTGATACTGTTTTTAAGTTATACTATTTGAAAATGTAAATTATCTGTAGAGTCTTGGATTTTCTAAGTGCATACAATCAATGACAAGTTTTTATGTTTGGTTGGTGTTTGTATTATTACATAGGTTAGATCCTTCAGTATTATATTGAGTGAAAGAGATAATAGTGGTCAAAGATGTCGCATTCACAATTTCAGGAGGCAAGCTCTCAAAATTTCATCATTAAATACGATTTGTTGGTGGTTTACTAGATATTCTTCATAGTTAAACAAGGTTTATTTCTTTCCATACTTTACTAATAGTTTTTTTATGAATGATTTTATCAAATGCTTTTTACATTTATTAACTTTTACTGACATAATTATGATTTTGAATAGCCTAGTAAAATGATAAATTTATATTGTAATTATTAACTTCTTTAATACGTGGAATAAAATCCACTTGAACGTGAGGTATTATAATTTTTATATTTTGTTGTGTTCGATCTGGTAGCATTCTAAACATTTTATGTTAATTAGAAAATTCAAGAGAAAAAATAGTCTATTGCATGAACACATATTTCTGTTGTCTCCATTTTTATATTTTTCCTTATACTCCAAGATTCTATTATTGACTCTCTGTTTGAAGAATTCATTTAGGCATTCTTTTGATTTTTGTTTTTTTGTGGGATTCTTGTGGCATTTAATTCTTATTTTGCTAATGTTTTACAGTAAGTATGAGAAGTAAAGACAGGGATGGCGTAAGGAAAAGGATGAATAGAAAAATGTCTTTCAAGTTCCTTAACAATTGAAGCATGTTCTAGGATAAGAAAGTTCAGTAAAAGCATCATGTTCTTATCACCACAGCGCTTTTAATAGAGATGTATATCAGAGACATGACAACTCTTTAGCTCTGGTGGAAATGATTCTGACAGAATTAATCCTGCATCAAACTTGGCACATTTTGGGAGAGTGAGTAGTGCAGCTGCTACATAGTTGGGCAGATGAAAAGCTGATTTCCCAGAATCTACTTTTTAGCATGTGAGTAGCAGCATGTGTGCTTCTTCTCTGGTCTCAGTATCTCTTATTCTTCAGCAGGGAAGGGAGAGCCCTTCCAGTCGTGCAGCAATGGAAAAACTGCTGGGCAAGATAGCAGAGAGTAAAGGGGATTAAACATATGGTGATGGAAGGACAGCTGACTCTGGGTGGTGAACACAGAATGCAATATATAGATGATGTATTATAGAATTGTACACTTGAAACTATGTAGCTTTGTTCACCATTGTCACCGCAATAAATTTTAATTTAAAAAAAAGTAAGATTTCTTTTTTATATTTGCTAGTGGTATTGATTTACCAGAAGTAATTTCTCTTACTTTTGGGCAGTAAAATAGTGCCCTAATGATAAAGTAACTTACACTTAGTACTCTTAAAAGGCATAGTAGAGTGAAAACAAGGCCTCTTTAGGACCTAGAATAGCTGGAAGGGGAATATAGCTGAATTCTGTCTAAGCGTCAGGGCATGAAAAAGCTAATTCCATATCACCACAAATTGACTGACACAGAAAAATGAGACCTTGGCTTTTATCATCCATATAAATACTCACGTCTTCTAGCTGATACTAAGTCTCAGGTCAGCTTAATCACAGCTGGGAATATATGACTGCTTCTCAAGTTACGGTGAAAAGCTACATTCCTGATAGTTATTTTTCCTCATTATGGAAATGAATAAGCTGGAAGCCTAAAATATGGGTACTCTTTTCATTATTTTGCTTGTTGGGACAACCCTTAACACTTATCACTGCCATTGTTTTTTAACCTACAGAATTGGAAGGATATGATATGGACAGGGAGAAGTCATTGCATGAATCACAGAAATTGTCAACATGCATCTAAGTTTACCCATTGGACAAAGAGAGCTAATGGGGGCAAGTTCTTCTGAGAAAAACCTAAATGTGTTTAAAAGACAATACCACACCAGTCTTTTTCCTTTTTCCTGAAGGAAGAAAAGTACATATGAAACTGAGGGTGGGTAGGTGATTGCTACGGCTGCAGTTTGCTCCGATACTATAAAGTGTGGCTTTCTTATTAGGGAAAGTAAGTCTTCAATGCTAAATATGAGGCTAAAGCCTTGGAAAAGTGGTAACAGGTGTGTTGGTTCATGCGTAGTATTCTCTCTTAAGCACTAACTTAATTTTAAGTATCAAAATTATATTTTTTTGGCTCAAAATGGTGCTTTCTTCTACAGTTGATGTCTCCTGTTTTTTAGTCGATATTATTGTCTCCTCCAGTGTTTCTTTATACCTTTCACCTATCTGGGAGGTTTACTTAGAGGCCACCTTTAATGTTCTGCATCTCCAGCTGATGCAACTTCCCCATTGAGGCCCTGCAGCTGCTCCTTGTAGGTGCAGATGGCCTTATAAGCCTTGGTGCGCGCAGCCATCAGGTTTATATAGCCAGTGTGTAGGATGCCCGCGGCCAGCGGTAGGCTGGCTAAGCCACCAGGCCGAGTTGCAGGCAGCCGAGGAGCCACATTGCAGCAGGACAGCGACTGTGAGTGGAATCTACCCACACCTTTGGAAGGTAGAGGCGCAAGGACATGCAGGAGCCTTCTGGGATCACTTTGAGGTAGGAGACAGCGGAGCACAGGCCCTGCTCCCAGCCGTGGCTCTTGGTACAGGGGGCAGAAGGAGCTGTGTCGCTGCAGCTGGAGATGTGAGGAGAAGGGAAGCGCCAGGCCAGGCCTTTCTTCAACGGTAGGTCTTTTAATTTTCCGTTGTCGGAGAATGTCTTAATTTCACCTTTGTTGTTGAAGGCTAGTTTCACTGGAACTCAGTGTTTGTACTTTTCTTTCTGTCGTGATTATGCTACTTAGCAATTGCTGTGAAACAAACCACTCTAAAAAATTAGTAGTTTGAAATAACAAACATTTATTTAATTATGATTCTGTAGGTTTGTAACTTATGCTGGATTCTGCTGCAGACTTCTTTTGTTTCAGCTGAGTTTCCTCATTTCTCTTAAATCAGTTACAAATAACTAGACATTTCTCCTTCTGAAGGATGGTGGGCTGTAAGCCTGGTAATTCTAGCTGTTCTCCTGTCTCATCCTACCTGAATCTCATTCAAGAAACACCTGGACATGGCAGTGGTAGGGAATCCCTGAGAGAAGAAAACTTCAAAATTTTCTTGTAGATTAGGCTTGTAATTGGCACAGCACATCTTTAGTTGCATTCTATTGGCTAAAAGAAAGTCACAAATCCACCTATATACAAGGGGTGTGGGAAAAGATTCCATCTTTGGACGGGAGGATGTACATAGTCAGATTGCAAAGGGAGTGGTACAAATGCGTGGAGTGGTATAAATGGCAGGCCTGGAGAACTGGGGACACTTTTGAAATCAGTCTACCACTTGAAACTTCAAACCTTGTCTGTCTTTATAGGCCCTTGATGTTGTCAAAGAGATTTAAAAAAATATATTTTATCCATATTTCTTTCCTGTTAGGAAGGTCGGTCTGATACAGTTTCATCTTCTATAGTTAAAGGTGGAGTCCTGCAATGATATTTTTAAACCCGCATTATGGAGGAGGTGGTGCCAAAAATTCAGAAATAACACAAGTAAAGCCAATTAATCACCAAAGTAGTAATTAGGGAAATTTTATTGTGCGCACACAACAAAAAACAGCTGGCGAACTGTGAGCACTCAAGCCAAAACCTAGCATGAAACTCAGGTGTGTATTGTTATAAAGCAGCATCTATAGTGAGAAGACAGTGACTATTTATTCTTCACAGTGATTGGTAATAATATTAATTTTTTTTAATGATTGGGAATTGGTTTAATGGTTATCTCATATAAATTTGGGAAACAGCTTAAGTTTTGCATATGATTTCCAGAGGCATAAACAATTAACGACCCAGGTCAAAGTAATCTTGCCAAATAAGCTAAATAAGCTTTGCTTGTGTGTATGACTAAACTGGCTCTTTCTTCTCAGGGAATTTTCATGGCTGGTCTTCATTTGTTTTTGATTTTTAACAGTGGAAAGATTATTTGCACTTTTGAAAAAGGTAGGCATCTAAGCTTCATAAGTGGTATAGACTATTTGAAATAAAGTTCAAAGCACTTTTGATTTCCTTTGTGTAGGATGAATGCGAGAATTAAGATAATTTAGCAACAGCTGCCTAATCAAGATAGAAATAGAGCAGTAACAGGAACATAGCAATCTTTGTCATAAGAGAGAAATAGAATATAAATGTGGAATCAAGATGAAGGAATACGTCTATGTCCAATATCATGACTAAATAAATGAACTTACATGTCAAGAACCATGGTAAACACAAGGAAAGAGGGAAGGTGGAGTTCTTTACAATGCTAACACTCATAGTATTTTTACATTGCAATGGAATTGTTTTCTGAGAATACAGAGCAACAGTAAGGTCAACACCACAGTCTTAATTCTAGTTAGCCTGAATTCAACATGGTATGTCTCATGACATCTCTCTGTTATAATATTTGACAAAGCAGTTTAATTCTTTATAGTGGCTGTTAATAAAAGTAAAACATCATTTTTCTTATTAGATGATCACAAATATAGAACTTATTAAAATATTTGTGAATTGTGTGTTTTAAAATAATCCCTGGTAAAGAAATCTAGGATGTTTGTTTTGTAAATAATAGTAAAAACAAACATAAATATGTTCTAGTACATACCTTGAGGACAACATTTTTAAAAAGCATCAAGAGAACTTGGAAGTAGAAAGTATTAAATAGGAAAACTGAAATCAATCTTACAATAATTATGGCAAAGACAGTAAGTAGTCCAAACTTTTTTGCCTAATGGTAAGGTCTCAGATTTGATTGTTTAAAACCAATGTTATTCAACAACATGGCATTTATAAGCTAGAGATCTTGAGAAAACATTACATAATAAAAGATATAATGAACTGAATTCAGTTAAAGTAAAATTAAAGGAAAGCATGGATAACAGATAATAAAATGCAATAATAACAATAATATTTTGTAAAAACAAATACATGTCCTAATGTTGAATAATATAAAATCAAAATATAAACAAAAATTTATATAAGCAAAAGAAAGAATTGGTACAAATATATAATTGTATTTGGAGACTAAATAAAAACATTGACTCTGTGACTGGTCATGTAAATAAAATTTGAATGAGAACCTGACATATAATAACATCAAATTAATTTTTATTTAATTCAATTTATATAAATAATTCAGCAAAAAACTTGAACCAGTAGATGTACATTGCATTTTATGTGCTGTAGTCAATACAATTTTTCACACGTTTGTGAATATTTGCCCCCATGACTAATTATTATCTACTATGCCACAAAGAAAAGTTCACTAAATATTTTTAAAACATTGAAGCAAAATATAAACTGGAACAATCAAGAAACTCTGGTAAATGAGTTCATGGGGAAAGGTGATGGAGTTGATTAAAGGAATTTTATTCCTTACTTTAATATTTTCCAAGATCATCCCAGATGGCCAGCATGAATTAAAATATATTTTTTAATAATAATGTAAAGGCACTACTTTCTATCATCAATACATTAAAAAATCTAAACTGCAATGAAGATTTTCAGTGGAGATTTATATGGAATCTCTGATTTTGGTGACACAGAAAAAGAAAAACAAAGTTACTTATGTCTTAGTAGAGCTCAGTTAAATGCAATTTTGCAGGTGAGAAGTGAAATTGTGACCTTTATAAAGAAAATCTTAGAATGACAAAGAACAGTGATAAAAAGAGATATTGCCACAGAATTAAAAGAAACATGTAGTTTTGCTTTTAGTGACTGTATGTCTTCAAAAGTACAAATGACTATGATTTTGATATTGATTCTCTATAACAAGGGAAAATGTATAAAATTATCAAAAAGATCAGTAAAATCTAATTGGTAATAGAAAAGGTACATTTTTATACTTGATGGGAATGAGAAAATATTTCTGCTTTTTAAATCATAATCATGGAATATAATTTCTACTTCCCTTAGTCTATGTGTTTGATATTCTGTAAGACAGTTTAGAGGCTTAGACATTTTTCCTCCTTCCCTGAATTATTTGGTTGAATGGTTCATATTAATATACAATATATCTTGAGTAAAATTTGAAAAAAATATGGTGTGCTAATGCATGTGGAATTTGAAAAAATGAGGTGCCTGTTGAGCTTGGATTGGGGTGAGGGTGGATGGGAGAAGGAGACTGTTCTCTCAGATTAAAGAACGACATGATAGGGTTCTGTAGTTTTCCACTGGGGTAAGTAAATTCAGTCTTAACCTTCAGTTACACCTGCCTTTGGCATGTCGTTTTAGTGGTAGGCAAGGTCAAATTTCTCCCACTTGTTTAGCTGTCTTCCTGCCTAATCTTGGCTTTATTCCTCATCAGCTACTTAACTCCTTGTCTTGCTGACCCAATTTGGGCTTCTGCTTCGGGGAAGGCGACAGGAGAAGACCAGCAAGCTCTCAGGATTAGAGCTGCACTCTGAAGTATGTTTTTAGAATTTTCTGAGCCAGCTGAGTTTTCAGAGTAACTTTTTTTCAGATGTGTCTGTCTATGGCTTGAACAGTGATGGTCATCAGTAACAGGGCCCATGGAGCTGGAACACCTGCACCTCGTGCCCATTATTGCCTAGGGCAACTGTAGATGTATACCAGGGGTGCCAAAAATGTGTACAAGTGGACACTTTGGTCAATGTTACTCAAGCAGTAGTTCGCGGTAATCAGAAGTGTCTGGACACTGATGGGAACCACTTTGAGCACCTCTTGTGATTGCAGAAGTCAAATGTGACTTGTATTCATCTTTTGTTATCAGTATATATTGAGTATTACAATTTTAATAGTTTTTTCCTTTCTTAAAATCTGCATACATTTTTCTGGCACCCTCTGTATATTCCTGCTGTTTGAGGTTTATTCAAGTCTGTGTTCATATCTTTCTTATTTTGGTAAATGGATGTTGAACATGAAAAGAAATATGTGATAGTGAAACTGAAGGAAACTCTGAAAGTATTCAGAAAAAATGAATGTTATCCAAGTGTGCTATGTTCATTAGCCATATGATTTTCATATCAACTGCATTGTCAGACCAAATGCGTAGTTTTTTCAGAGCCTGCACTGGGAGCTCAACTGAGTATCACGACATTAAGGACATGCTTTCAAATTGATACACATCACCACCAATTAAAATTCTGAAATCTGAATAAGTCCGCATAGGAAGATTAGCACACAAAGGGCTAGTCTTGCTTTTCAGTACTCACTCTTTTCTTGGTAGAGGCTTCTGGTGGGCCCCCTGCATCAGTACTGCTCTGTACATTTATGAGGCAGTTAGGAGGGGATAACTAGTGTTGTAACAAGGTACAATTCCAGGCTAGAAAAATGACCTTATCAGTTGTGAGCTTAAAGATACATTAGAAGCTTTGGTCTTTATTATGCTGCTCATGACAAGCCACCAGAACGGAGGAGGGCAGAAGAGGTAAAAAGCTTCTGTCTCTTCATCGACCCTGTGAACATTTGCCATATTCTTCCTCTGTAACTCCAGCCTTTTTTGCATGATGGCTGTTGGCTGTGAAAAGCATAGGTGTGTGTCTGTCACTTCAGCTGATGCCCACCTTGAAAATACCAGTGTCAGTGCCAGAACATAGATTCTGATACTTGCAAAGTTGGGACCCAGCGTGGTGGGTGCTATAGTTCCTAGAGCTGTGATAGCTAGCAGGACTGGAGAGAATGTTGGTTTTTCTGATTCAAGCTTGCGTGTTATTATTCAAGGAGCAGAGCAAGTCTAGTAAGTCACAGATAAGCCCAGTTGTATACTGTGTTTTACCATGCATAAGGCACACCCATATTTGTGGCCCAAACCTTCAGGGAAAAAAAAAACTTTCGTTTTAATTTTTTAATTCAAATTTTTATTTGTTTACATTTAGGTACTTTGTTTTTTGTATTAAAAAGGAATTTCGGCATTTATTTTTTAACATATTATGGTACAAAAAATTTTATGTGACACATAATTACAAAACACAAGAACAGATACAAGGTAAAAGAAATTTTATGTACCCGTAACAAATTTATAACACGCATTGTAGAAGGCCAAACACTCTTCCTTGTTGCATGTTCATCATAAGTTCAACAAAACTGATTATCATATTCCAGGGTATTATTTTGCAGATGGATCGTTACTGATTTCTAGAGTTACATTTTTAACTCATAAGCATAAATAAAGCATTAAAAACATTTATATAGTTATAGAATTAGTACTACCCATGTGTACTGTGCATCCCTATTTTTTCCTCACAAATTTGGACAAAGAAATGCACATTATATGTGGCAAAATACAGTATGCCTACAGCCTCACTTACCACTTGGCTCAGGTGCCATTCTGGGAATAGGCTAAGACTTCATGTATCTCTTTCCTTTCAGTGCAGGAAGACCAGGTCAGGCCATAAAACTTAACCTTCTTTCACACCTCTCTAGTATACATCAGTCATGCCGGGCCAACTCTTTGATTCCCAGCAAAGGACACAGCTGGGCTCAAGCTGGGGCCCCTGTAACACATTAAAAGAAATATGCACAAGTGCATCTTAAAATTTCCCCTAAGCTGTTATCTTATAAATTTACAATATAAATTTTACAATATAAATATGACAATTGCCCCAGTGGTCTCACTTTCCAGAGTTTGTTCCTTTGACCAACTGTCGCAACCCAAATAAAGACATCCATTAAGGCTAGAACCAGTGTTTTACTTTCCCAGAATGTCTCCTCATTATATATTATTTTCAATTTTCTTAAGCCAAAGATTCCTGTAATGATATTTGTCTTTACAAGGATTCTCAAACAAATTTTCTTCAGGGGATTGATATTTGAGTTGAATAGAATTCCTATTTCTACTAAAATGATTTCATTGTCTCCTTCTATTTGAAGAGCAAGTCAATTTTGAAATTTCATTTCCAAATGTCTCTATTGGTCTGCTGGCCACTGTCAGGCAATTACCATAACAATCAAAGTATAGGACATTATCTGAGATGGGACGATAGCTCTGCTAATTCAGAACGTGAGCATCCATATGTATAGGACAGTGATTGTTCCTCAAATTATACTCTTTACTACGTGTCTCTTAACCGTAGGCAGTAAATACAAGGGGTATAAATTATTTATTGAGGTGAAGACAGAAACACAGATTTTTGTTGTTTATAAAAATCTACATATCTCAAGTCATATCTGTAGTGAGAAAACATATATTTTTAAGATTAATGGAAATTAAGGGATTTAAAGGAAATGGGAAATGGCAGTTCAAACCTAATAGTTTAGTTCTTTCCCAGTTTGATGACTAGATGGGGCAAGTTAAAGAATAGCAAGATCTTCTTTCTTGACTTGGCAGTTATTAATCAGAATTCTCCCACGATGAACAGGGTTTTGGAAATTAACATCATGCATGTAGAGCAGCCAATCTATGTTTTTGGTGAGTTCACTTGCAGAGGAGCTATACCAGATAAGATGGAGGACGTTAGGTCTCTTCAGCCTTGTGGTTGCTCATTCTGGTCATAATGGTAGCTTCTTGGGAAATGCCATTTGCTCTCTACAAATTTTCTTGGTGTATCATAGAGATAGTCATGGGTTGTAGATTGCAAAATAGTCTCCAACTAAGGCAGTATAAAACACAATCTTCCAGATATTGTAACTTGTCTTTAAATGTGCTGCCCTGCTTTTTGTTCCCCCTTTTCTCCTCCCAGACTCCCTAGACCATTATTTCCCCTTCCCATCCCTCCTCTCTTCCTTCTGCCCCCCTCAGCTAACTTAGCAGGAACTTCTTACTTGGTCACCCAGCTATATCACCTTTCTCTTGAAAATTTTTCTGCTCTGGAATATTCTAGAAAAACAACTTCTTTATAAAGTTCATACTTTTCCTATTAGATCACTATATTAAAGTTGGAAAATTTTGATGAATTAATGAATCCATAGGCAAATGTAATTAGATATTAATATGTAGCCATCCTAGCTCATGCTATTAATCTTTCAAATAAAGTTTTTTTTTTTTTTTTTTCTGTCTTTTAGAAAAAAAAAAAGAAAAACTCAAAATAAAATAGGGTTGGGGATTTAAAACAACAAAGTAGGCATGGCAATGTGCCTTGATGCAGGCCTTTGGGAGCTTTCAAATTAGCCAAGCAGGGAGACTTGCTTAGTGTGGTTTCTGTTTTAAACTTGATCTGTAGCTGCGTGAATTGGGTGTCCAGTCTGTTACACCCAGAGAAGCATTCATTCTGTAATTGTCCAACTTAAAATGGTACAGGCTCTTGACCAAATAGCTTCGTTGTCCTTCTCTGGAGCACTATATGAGGTTTCGTACTAAGACCTTGTCAGATTTTAGCTAAGTTTCCACTTATTTTATACGTAATTTAAAAGACAGCGTTTCCCAGTCTGCAGTCACATCCCATATTATATATAAGTTCTACTGTATTATTTAAGATCCTATAGCTTCCAGTCAGAGAAACCAAGCATTTTCAGCCTTCTATGTCTCAGTCAGGCAGTAGAGAAGATAGCATGCTCTTAAAACCCAGTTCATGCCCTTAGAACCCAACTTGAAGGGAGAGAGAATGGCATCCAGGGCTTTCCTGTGATCCTGAGTTTCCTCTTCTACCAGCTGCAGCCACAAGATGGCAATGTGGCGGTTTAAATAAAATCGTAAGTTACAGAGCTTTGTTTTATTTTGTTCAGAGGATTTTGAAGACAGTGGAATCCACTTAAGTAAGTACTTAAGTTGAACTGGGAACTGTATCCCACTATATATTAACGTTTGTGGTTCAGGAGATGGGTGACCTCCCGTCAGAGTGATGCAGGCTGGGACAATATATGATTCCATAACCACACATCTTACCTTCTTCTCTTCTCTAATGTACTTGAGTATAATGGTTGATGGAAGTTCGTGGATTCAGCCTTTACATAGTAACGAGAAGGTTTCAAATGACATTGGAGGACAATAGCAGACACGCTGATTTTATTTTTCTTCCTGTGAGATGAAGACATACTGAATAAATTCCACCAAGGAGTTAGCTTTTGTAGGGCAATAAATCCTGCTCTTTTCTAGCTAAGTCATTTAACAATTCCTCAAAAGCTCATTGTTTTTCTCAGTGAGCGAATATATGGTAAGATTGACTTTATAAAAAATACATTATTTAGGTACTTGAATCTGTATTGTAGAATATAGAAGGATTCGTTATAGAGAAATGTTTAATGTATTTTAGGATGACACAGTTTGAAATATGAAGGTATATGTTTATATTTTTTAGTAAGTCTAGGGCATGTTTCCTTCTTTATGACTTAGAATTAAAAATATATACTCATATAAAATATTTGTGTGTGTGTGTGTGTGTGTGTGTGTGTAGTAACAACTTAATAGTAAGTTTTTGAAGATTAAGGAAATAAGCCATGTAAAACACTTGGCACATAGGTATCCTACAACAAATGTTTTAATATTATTTTTTGTTTTAGTGTTCATGGTCTCCTCTCCCCCCTCTTCTCCTCCCTCCCTCCCTCTCTCTCCTTCTCTCCTTCTCTCCCCTCTGCTTGTGTAAAGAGGAAAGGCTACGTGAGGGCATGTGAGAAGGCAAACCAGGAATAGAGGTTCACCATAAAACAACCTTGCTGGACCTGATTTCAGACTTGTAGCTTTCAGAACTGTAGGAAAATACATTTCTGTTGTGTAAGACACTTAGTCTGGGGTGTTCTGTTAAGGCAGCCCAAGCAGACTGATAGACTCCTGTTGCTCCATTTTTACTGCAAATGAACAGTTATAGCAACTCCAGCCTGAAAATACAAACTACTTGGTATCCAGTCTGCTCTGGGATGAGAGTTTGGGTCATGTCACCAAATAAGCCCCTGATACCAGCAGAGATGGTAGCAGAGAGTCAGGGGGCTCTAGCATGGGTAGGAGAGGAAGGTGAGTGTCAGCATCAATTCCTGGCCGGAGAGCAGTTTCCATCTACTTCACATTTCTCCGGAGAAGTGAGGCTTAGTAGATTCCTGAAGATGCTGTTCTTTGAATATATATGCAGAGATGGATCTCAGTGGTGCAAAGGGGGTACGTATGGACAGGAATATGTGCCACTCAGATCTCTCTTCAAGGAAGGATTTGCTACCCCAGATGAGGCAGTAAATAGTCTTCATCTACTGAGTGATTGTCTCAACTGCGGAACTGTCTCAGAGGTTTGTCCTTCCAAGGTCAGTTCACGTCTGATGACTGATGGAAGCAGGAATATAAAGGCCCATTTATTTTGTCCCAAAGCAGGACAACTCTGAAGGGTCACTTTAAGTTTCAGATGATTCCTGGGGTCTGATGGGCCTGTCTGACCGGTACAGCAGTTTGACCTCTTTCTCTGATCACTTCTGATTCCTCCCCTTCCTTTCTACAATTGGGGATCCTAATGGTATTCCTTTCTAAACATCTCATACTCTAAACTCTGTCTCAGGGTCTGCTTTCCAGAGAATTAACCTGTAGCATTCACTAACAATTGGGGTAATCTTATTAAAATGGAGAATGTTTGAGGTCTCCAGTTTTCATTTGGGGTCCCAGTCACCAGTTCCATGGCAAAATGCAAAGGCATCCTCAACATTGTGTTGCACTAAACAATTGACTTTTGACTTGAGTTTGTGTGAGTTGGTTTATAACCAAGAGTCCTAAACATACCCAATAGTCGAGGAGCTTGTACATGAAAATTGGTAGCTGTTCGTATTGTATCTTCACTGACGAGGCCTTACCACTTTGATGCCTGCTTTCCTTAGGCTATAAATGTTGGAGGCATATGGGAAAAGGCTAGTATAATAGAGCTGAGAAACATTGAATTTTTCTTCCATGGGTGATATATAACCAGGTATAATCTTATAATCTTTGTGCTAAAATTGTGTCAAACTGACAGTCATTGTAATTGATATGAAAGGGGACCAAAACAAATGAGACAAGCTGTGTGTGATGGGCTTCTTTTGAGATTAGACATCCATCGTGGGTAGACAGCCTGTAATTCTGTAATTATGTTCTGCAAGCTATGTGAAACAGCAACAACAAAAAGCATGGTGTTTAGTTTGTACATCACAAGAAGAACAATGCAGATTAAGTACATCTCACTCCGTTGATGGATGGCTTTTCTGAACAGTTGCTATAATGTGACATTTTTTTGGTGTATCATGTCTGTTTATTGCATTGAATGTCCCCTTGGATTAGCAGTGTTCTTCCACTGAAGCAGGTTGTTATAGAGGGGAAAAAGGAAAAAGAAGTCATAAAATATTTCAATAGAAGAAAAATCCTTTAAAAAGTTAAACTGTGTATGTTACAAATAATTAAATAATAAATTTAAACATTCAAGGGAGATTTTACTTTTAGTTTTGGTTTAGTAACTTAGATATGGACTAATGGAATTTTGTGATCTAAAACACATTTTAAAATTATTCTCTTTTAGTCCCTCATGTATTTTATTTCTGTGGCCTACACTTTAAATTCTCTAAGTCCGTCCTTGTCTCTCTCTCTCCTTTCACTAATACGTCTTTTTTTTTTTTTTTCCATTTCCTGAGTTTAAAATAGTGACAATCTAATTTTGGTGAACATTTGTTGTTTCACATAGTAGCTTTGTATCCTTACCTCAGCATCTTGTCTCCATTCTGTGGGTAATGACATGTGATTTCCTTTTAGAAATTATGCCTCCCTCATTGTCAGAATCTTAGGGAGAGTATATATCCTGATGCCCTGCATGTGACTAATGGACAGAGGAAAAACAATTGGAGTTCCTGCATGCCACGCGTAGGGGCCTGCCTGAGAATGTTCAGCAGCTTCACTGTCCTTGACTTAGACGTGTCCCTGCTTTGTCCTTTTACCCAACTTGGATCTTTTGTTATTCTCACTGAGGCTCTGAGTAACGTGACCATTTTCTAAGAATTTCCCTTTTCAATCATGTTAGCCAGTCACTTTATTTTGAAGCAATATAAACAAAATCTAACAGATTCAAAACTTTAGTAGTACCTAAAAATTACCAAATGTCAGATTTCTATAGGGATATAAAAGAGGGAACTAGTATATCTGAAGTGTAAAGACAATGAGTTTTGAACTTTGTCATTCGATAGATATCTTATTTTCCTGCATGACCACTAATCTACTTTTAGAATATTTTCTGTCCATATGCTTCCAGAATGTATTTGACCCAAGAACATGTCTCCACTCTACTGGAAGTTCTTTATTTTGGAAGATTATTGTCAGAGTGAAGAGTCTTTAGGATAGTCAAGTTAATGAATATTGAGGACTAGGATTTGAATCAAGTAGCAGTTATGCTCATATTGCTCAGATTGATTGATTCATCCATTGGGCAAATATTGTGTACTTTATGTATACCAGACATATATTGGATATTAAAAGGAGGTGAAATAGATAGCAAATTGCAATTCAAAGTGAGAAATGTCCTGAGAAATAGAAGCAAGTGGTTCTGTGGAAGCTCAGGAAGAGCCTAAAAGGGCCATCGAATTCTAGAATGAGGTGATGCTTGTTTGGTGTCTGGGAGAATGTGTAGGAAGTATTATTGCAAAAAATGAAGAAAGGGAAAAAAGAACAAACAGCACGTGGGCAAGATCACAAGAAAGAAGACATGATATTTTTAAAGAAAGTGTTTCAGTGTGACTGAAACAGGGCTTAAGGGCATTAAGCTTTTGATAGATAAGTCTAAAGAGGATGGTAGGAACTAGAGATGGCAAATTGCAAGTGCCATGTTCAAGAGTGTGTGTTTGATCTACAAACCTATGAGGAGCTTGGGAGCTATAGGCATCAGATACACATTTTTAGAGAAATCAACCTGACTGCTGTACAGAGAAAGAATTGTAGGAGATCCAAAATCAAAACAGAAAGCCGTTAAAGCTATTTTAAGAGTCCAGGTGAGATGTTGGAAAGGAGATCTGAGGGAGAGACTGACTACAATTAGTATAAATGCCCTTCCAGGTAATCACCAAAGGAGGGAACACAAACACAGATAGACCTTTCTGTTGTTCATTTTATATTTTTTCTGTTGTTAATTTTAAATGTAAGTTCTATAGGCAGATTTCCTCCCTCCCTCCCTTCCACCTGTCTTTCTTGAATTAAATGTTTACTATGTACCCATGCCATGCATTACTCAAGCTATTTAGTGTATGGTGGGGGATGAATCAGGAAGATTGTCTCCCCCCATGTCTGTCAGTCAGGGTTCCAGAAGGAAAGATGACACACTCCAGTTAAGAGAGTTAACACTCCAGTGGGAGAGTTAAGTGGGAGGAGGAAACCAAAGGGATGGAGAATGTCAGGAAACTCCTATATATGCACTCATGTTTGTTTTTTCAAGACTTACCTAATGTTTGTTTCAACTTGGCCTCATCCATAAGGAAGGTGGTTTCAGGGAGAAGGATTAGCACACTGTGTTTCCTGTGTCAGTCCTGCCTTAGAGGCAGCCCTGGACCACACCCCTTTCTGCAAGACAGCCTTCTCTTTGAAGTAGGCAGGCATTTTACAAACGAACAAGATAAACAGAGCTAAATATTTGTTAACAGTGTACTCAGTGCACTTTACAAGTGGCATTTATGTGTACTTACCTAGTTCTGTGGCATCTGGCACTTCAGCATACATAAAGAAGCATTTAAGTAGAAAAACAAAATCACATGCATACACTTTACTTCCTCTTGCCTGGCCTGTGTTTTCTTATGTATAGATTATGTGGCATTTTTGCTTTCTACAATGGTTTGGTTCTGCAGTGATGAAAACCTTTCATGTTATGTCTGTAAGATCCACTGTCCTCTATTAACTTTTGCTGTATAAATAGGAGTTGACAATAGGAACTTTTGTGACTGGCAACTTTAAATACATTATTCTGAATAGAAGTGGCATTCAGATTCTTAGCTGGTTAGTTACAAAGGAAAAGATGTAAAAATGACAAACAGAGTGAAGTTACCTAGGTAAAGGAAATTTGTGACTGTATATTTACATTTGACTTTGTCACAAAGAAACTTTTCTACATTATTAGCATTCTCAGTGTCCTGGAAGAATAGATTTTGATTGTAAGGAATTAGACACTTCAATCTTATTTCTAGATGTCTTGTAAATGGGCACTAATAAGATGCATTCATAGGATAGGAAAGGAGGCAGAGCCTGATCAACTGTGGAGCTATTAACTGCAATGATATAAATTACTAATTTTTACTTCTTTAGACTATGCCAGTGTTTGTCTCTAGTGTTTCTCTTTGGTACACTTTCTTTTTACATGGGGGAATCACAAACATTAATAAAAAAAGAAATACCATGAGGTTTAAAAGCAGTAAAGCCACTGGAATCAGGTGACATAATGGAAAAGCACTGCCTCTGTCCTTCACTCTCACTGGCCAAGATAGTAAATTAAAAGCAATATCTTATTGTGCTGGGGCAACGAGAATCCAAAGTAAAAGTTTATATTGTGTACTTTGGGGATTACGAATAGAGCAGGGATGGATTACATGGCTGCAGCTCAAAATAGCCCATATTGAGAAGATGTGAAAGGCCAGGTCCTCATAGAGCCTCCGAGGAATGCTACCTATGCATTTTTATGCCTGCCATGCAGAGGGATGTTGGAAGTCATCCAGTGTGAGTCAGGAAGAGAGAAATGCAAATATAAATTTTCATCCTGTTTCTCTAAACTTCTAACAGGCTCTAGAAAAGACAGAAAATAAGGGGGAAAGAAGTCAAGTAAAAGTGAAAGAACAGATTTTACCTCTTGCACTATAGATCCCGAAAAATGGTTCAGCCTGTATTGGAGGAGGAAAGCTTTGCATTGAAAATGAGATTAATGTTTTCATGTCTTGGCCACATGAATAATTCCACGAGCAATGAACATAAGGGTGCATATATCTTTATGGATAAGTGTCTTTAGATTTTTTGGCTAGATACCAAGAAGAGGGATTCCTGAATCATATGGCAATTCTATTAATTTTTTGAGGAACCTCCATAATGTTTTCCATAGTGGCTGTAGTGATGTACACTTCTACCAACAGTGTATGAGGGTTCCCTTTTCTCTACAGTCTCTCCAACACTGGTTATTACTTGTCTTGTTGATGATAGCCATTCTAACAGGTGTGAGGTGAAGTGTCCTTCAATAGATGATTGGATAAAGAATATGTGGTACATATATACAATGAAGTATTACTCAGCCATAAGAAAAGATGAAATACTGCCATTTGCAACAACATGGATGGATCTTGAGATTATCATGCTAAGTGAAATAAGTCAGGCAGACAGAGTTGAGAACTATATGGTTTTACTCGTGTGGGACATAAAACTGAAAGCAACAAATGAACCAAACAAAAAACTCATAGACATAGATAATAGTTTAGTGGTTACCAGATGGTAAGGGGGGAAAGGAGGTGGTAGGAGAGGGTAAAGGGAGTCAAATATATGGTGATGGAAGGGAATTTGACTTTGGGTGGTGAATACACAAGACAATATATAGATAATGAATTATAGAAATGTACACTTGAAACCTATATGATTTTATTAACCAATGTCACCCCAATAAATTTAATTAAAAGAAAGAAAAAAATAAGATTACAGTTTTGATTTAGAATGGATGAAGTTTTTTAGTACCTGAGTCACGGAGTCTTGGTCTCCACAAATGCCACCTTTCCGTTCTGGTGCTTAACTTTTAGGAAAGTTTTCCTTAAAGACTTTCAGGATTGATACAGGAAATGCTTCATTCCAATTTCAAACTTCAGCATCTTTGGATAGATATGCAAAAGAAGTAGAGAATTGAGAATCTGTGGAGTTGGAGGGGAAAAAAATAAGTTTTTATTCTGACAAAGGAAGAAATGAAGAAGACAATAGTAGAAAGGGGAATATGTATACGAGGTGTGATCAAACAATACGGTGAATATTTAAATTAAAAGAAATGATTACAGTAAAAGACTTTGCCATTAATCCCCCTCAAAATACTCCCCCTCTCTTCAAACACACTTATCCCATCATTCTTGCCACTTTCTGAAGCAGTTCTGGAAGTCCTCTTTCGTGAGTGTCTTCAGTTGTGCTGTCATGGCTGCCTCGATGTCCTGAATCATTTTGACTTTGGGGAAGAGCCAGAAGTCACATGGTGCCAGATCCAGTGAATAAGGTGGATGAGGACACGCCATTATATTTTTATTTGACAGAAATTGACGTACCAGTAGCAATGTGTGACATGGAATGTTGTCATGATGGAGGATGAAGTAAAGACACTTACAAAAGAGGACTTCCAAAACTGCTTCAGAAAGTGGCAAGAACGATGGGATGTGTGTTAGAAATGAAAGGGAGTATTTTGAGGGGGATCAATGGCAATGTGTCTTTTACTATAATGATTTATTTATTTATTTAAACATCACCATATATTTTTATCACAACTTGTACATCTGGCAAAGAAAGATTAGTTTAGTGATTAGTGATGGGTTTACTGATAGATCATAAAGAGGATTTGAAATGTGAGAAAGTTTAGTAAAGATAATAGAGAGACAAAAGAGGAGTTTATTGTTGTGGGGAAGTTCTTTTATTCTTGAAGGAGAGAGGGAAAGAAGCACAGGATTGATAGGAACTAAAGTAGAAAAACAAACAAAAGCCAAATTTTATGAATTCTGTAATTTAAAAGGGTCAAAAAAGTGAAATTCTATTTTGTTTTATGAATTGGGTGAGTTTTGTGCATGGATCTATGTCATCATGGATACATCGCTGCACAACCCTAAAGAAACAAACAAAAACAAAAAAAATCAAAATACTTTCTATGCTGTTTATGTCATTTTAAGCGTAAAGTTCTTGGTGACGAGGCAGCATGCTCATTTTTCTCTCATGATTCAAACTGAGCATTTTCTACAAAACCTGGAGGTGTTCACAGCAAAGAGTTGTAAGTTCCCAGAACAGATCTGATGAAAAACTGATTTTAGCCAAAGAAATGTATTACACCTATCACTGTAAGCATGGCTTGGGTCCCACTCATTGGAGTGATGAATGATTCAGGACACCGTTTGCATGTCTTTCCACATTGTTGTAGTCTTCACATAGGAAGCCTGAGTGCTCACACCACTCTTCATCTTTCTCCTTCCCCCTTCTGACGGGTGAGTCTTTGTCAGCAGATTTTCTAATTGGCATACCAGTAGTTTTCAGTCATCCTGTTGCTGGCCTGCTATCCATAGGAGGTGCTGTGTTGATGGTATCATTGGCTGCATTTTCAGTGAAGAGGACACCATAATTTTGGTGGTTTCTTTAGGCGTTTTTTGCTAGTTTAAAAAAAAATTGTTTCTGGACGGAGCTGTTATTTTGGTAGTTGGCTTGGGCAAAGCTATAAAATTTATATTATGAAGTAAAATCCCAAAAGCACTCTGAACTATTTGAAGAGCAAAATTTATAAAGTATCAATATTTGTTCATTTTGCCTACAGATGGCAGAGATGGGATCCCAAACTGTATTCTCAGATTATGCTTGAAAATGTTGATCTTTAATAACCCTGAGTAAAGGGCAGGTAATCAGCTATTTCCTTGAACAGTAACTTAGATTTGATATATATTCTTGTCCTTTTTACAAGCTTCATGCAGTCCCGTAATTTTATATCTCATTATGCTCACTGGCATCTACTATAAAATGGCAGTGTGTAAATCAACTATGAAATTAGGCTAAATTGTGTAATAAATTGTGTCACACTTCAGAGTTCTTGAAAATCTTCATTAACCTCTTTGTAACTTTACTTATTAGAATAAAATGGAAATTTACCTCTTTTCACTTTTATGTATATGTATGCACACATACACAAATACATAGGACGTTTAATTAATCATTTCAGGAATTTACTACCCTGCTTCCCCCAAAATAAGACGTAGCTGGACCATCAGCTCTAATGCATCTTTTGGAGCAAAAATTAATATAAGGCCTGGTATATTATATTATACCCTGTCTTATTTTACTATATTATATTATATTGTATTGTATTATATTATAGACCCGGTCTTATTTTACTGTAAGACCGGGTAAAATAAGACCGGGTCTTATACTAATTTTTTTATAGTAAAATAAGATGGGTCTTATACTAATTTTTGCCCCAAAAAACACATTAGAGATGATGGTCCAGCTAAGTCTTATTTTCGGGGAAACACGATATTACTGAGTTTTTACTTTTATTCATTTATTTTTGAAAAATGTCTATTCAGATCTGAGTTTTTAGTGAAAAAACAATTTAAAAGATTATCCAGAGTTGTGATTCTGCCTGGGATATAGAGAACTGGAAAAAATGTATCACTGTCAACCAAATACAAGAATAAGCTAGATAAACTAAACAGTCATAACTTTTTTTGTACCCATAAGATAGCTAAAGTCATAGGACCAATAAGTTACCAGATATCTAATGAAAAATAGGTCCCTCTCAGGGTATAGAACCCAAAACAGCCCTGTGCTTTATACCACAGTCTCAACTGTTCATAATGTGGGAGGATGAGAGACTGGACACCTTCCAAGCATGCAAGAATCCAGTTAAACTTTGTGAGAAATCATTAAGGGCTGAATGTGGACGGACTGTAGTGAGAGGATAACCTCTCCCTCGTGCCTCAGATAAAAGGGGAATTTGCACCCATTCTCAGGGCCTTCTCCATGAACTTTAAGGTGTACTCCACAAGAAAGGTTGGAGGTGGGGTGGGAGGCTAGGGAAAGCCTAATGTCCACAGTAGAGTCTGGAAGAAGATGAGCAGTCAACACTGTGGGAAAGGCTGTAGAGGCCCCCACTTCCTCATAAAATGTCAGCCATAGTCGCTGAGAGAAGAGCAGCAAACCCTGTAGCCCTCCTGACGTAAGAGTAAGTCAAGATCCATTTTAGACACAAAACCAAAATGTATTATCCTTGAGGGAGAAAAACAGATAGTTGGACTTCCTTAGAATGAAAAGCTTTTGCTCTGGAAAAGTCACTGGTAAGAGAATGAAGTGACAAACAACAGACTATGAAAAGATTTGCAAATCACCTCTCTATTAACGATACATAACCAGAATATATTAAGAACTCTTAAAACTGAAAAATAAACAGCAGAGTTGAAAGGGATGGGCAAAAGGTTTGAACACACTTCAAAGAAGACATATATAAGGCAAATACTGTGCTTATTAAAAGATGATCAACATTATAATTAGAGGAAATCAAATTAAAACAGCAGTGAGATATCATTACACACTTATGTCTGTAAAAATCTAAAAATCTGACTGTCACCTGTTGTCAGTGATACAGAACAACAAAAAACATTAATTTTATTTGTTCTTAATTGCTCTAAAATGAAGTACCTAAAGCAAAGGAAAAAAAAGTAAGGTACCAATGCACTTTGGTTTTATAACATATATAAAAGTAATGACAACAATAGCCCAAAAGATGGGATATAGAAATAATAGCTACTAGCAAGATTGTGCTCTTGATTTCTAAACATTTCTGTACAACGAGGAACCAGGGTTCTAAATTATTTTTTTCAGTTATGTCCATTTGCAGTTGGTAAGTTTTTTTTTAAAACATCTAAGATTCCTGGAATCATAATTTAAGCAAGTAATATAAGATTAAATTGCTGGTAGCCCAGACCAATTTGTGACTAAGGAATACTTTTTGGAGACATTTAGGTGCAAATATTCAGGCAGAGAGACCTGATTTATGCTGGCGACTCCTTAGGTCTTCAAGAAGCATACCTCCTAGAGGGTAGCTGAGCCAATGTGCATCTTATGAACATGTTTATACTTTACAATTTAGAAAGGGCCTCATATTGGTGGCAATCAGAGCCACAGAGTATATGCCCTAGTGGGCAATGAGAAAGCCCAGCAGTTTTTGCATTTTGTGAAAAAAAAACTATACTGGAAACTGAGTAGCCCTAAAAAGCCTGAAGTCTTATTTTGATGAGTGTTTCCTGTAATACTCACTGATATACATTCTAACATCTTACCTTCAGTGGTATGTAAAGGTCAATTGATATTTCAGTATTGTACTTATCAAAACAGTTCACAGCCTCTTTCTCATGAAGAAAATCATGTATGTTTCTTAGGTTTCTCATGACGAAGACCTGTGATCTAGCCATGGAATGATTTCTGTTGATTCCATGACTCAGAACACTAATGAAACACAATTATATAGTGTCTCTTCCCTGAAGGCTGAGTCTCCCAAAAGTGATTGGAATTTCAGAGTCTACAGAAATGCCAAGTGGTAGGACAGAGTTTGATCTCTTTGAGTATCTGCAGTAGTATCCTGAGCAATTATTTATCAATTTTGCACGTGTTCAGGTTTTCAAAGACTTTTCTTCTGTCAAGTAGAGTCTGGAGTTAATATTAGGGTGAAGTTGAGTATGATGCATAAGTGCCTCATTCTCAAAGATCAGGCGCTACCTTAGGCCTTAATATTGCTATGATTAGTGTAGAACGCTGAATCTCAAGGGGTCTGGGGTACTTTGAATGACACAATGTATTGAAATGAAACCCAGAGTTCTAGAGTCAAGTATCTATCACAATTTTGATCTATTTGCATATCATCTATGTTTACTCATATATATATAATTTTTTTTTTTTTTTTTTTTTTAGAAAATAGATTCACTTTTAGTGAATAATGTGCAACAACATGTATAGTGTCAAGTGGGCCCTAGGCTAACTGGGGGATCACTGCATAAATTATTAATATGTAAATGTCTAATGACTATGCTGTACATCTGAAAATAATATAAAATAATATTCAATGTCATCTGTAACAAAAAAATAAGTAAAAAATGATATGGTAAGAATCAACATGCTAGAACAGCAGTTGAACATTGACAAAAACCCTACAATAATATGTACATCACTGTTTTTTAAAAAAATCAACTCAAAATGCTCTCTCCCTCCCCCGCTTGCCTTGCATCTTTTCCCCTTCTCTTTTGAATTTCACTCAACTTCTACATAAAAATGCTATAATGAAAATTATGTCATAATCTCATTAAAATATTTTACATCCAGATAAAAAATAGATTCACTGTTATATTTAAAAAGACTTATTTAAAAAGGATTTAAAAGGGAGACTTTCTATCACTATTGCACAATGTCTATCTTTTGCCAAAAAATAGAAAAGGATCATGTCAGAAACTGGTGACAAATGAGCTCATGTTTCAGAGTGGAAAGAAAATTGTTTTTCTATTAGGTTGGTGCAAAAGTAATGGCAGGTTTTGCAATTTTTAACCTTTTAAACTGCAATTATTTTTGTACCATCCTAATATTAGACCTGGATTAAATATTTGCATGGTATAGGTACAAATCAAATATGAGATTGATGATCCTTGATACTCTCTTATCATATCCTAACCGCAGCTTCCTAATTGGTAAAACGGATATTATGTCACCTAACATTTAGTGTTCTAAAAAAATAAATATAATGAAATTATAGGAGAAAAGCAAACGGCAATACTGGAACAAAGTAGGTAATTGGTAAATAGCAATTCTTCACATAATCGTCTTTTATAAAGCTGTTTTCTGCAATTTTTCATCTCCATCTGCTGAAATCCTACTTAAGCTTTAAGACCTAAAAGTAAAAAATTACTTCTTCCTCCAAGATTCCTCCTGTTTCCTCTACTGTAAATAAAATTTTATTCTACCATTTTGAAATAATTAAAAAACAAACATAAAAAATAAACATGGAAATAAATTTTTTTTGGTCTTTTATTGTATGTGATTTCCTTTGGTTTTAAAAGAAACAAAGGATAGTTAATATAAATGCTGTATGAGTTTTTTTTGTTTGTTTGTTTGTTTCTTTTTTCCCAGAGTAGAGCTGTTTTCATGAAACTGGGTGTTTTTTGTTTTTTTTTAATTAACAGTGGGGTTTATACATTGTGTCATGATTTATTTTCAAGTTATAACAATAACACACACACAAATTGCAGAAGAGAATTTTTTAAAAAAGACTATAGAGCCTAAGGAGGTTATGACTAGAGACCTTATAAATGATTTAAAAAACTCCCATAGAGAGCAAAATTGTGTTTATGCATGTTCTTTAGTTTTACTTGAAATGGAATGGAGCACACACAAAAACTTAGAGTAAGTGCTTGTCCGTTTCATACCTGATACATATTCTGTAACTGTACAACTGGATACATTCCTATCATGACAGCAGAAGGCTGTTAAACCTGAAGAGGTCAGAGTATAGCATAAACTAGAATAATAGTAAATGGCTAATAAATGCCTTTGTGCATATTGCAATTCTTCCTGGTATCATTGATGTATTTCCAGTAACCTAATACAGCTGATATGCAGCCATTAAAATTCATTTAAAAATTGACCTAATGTTTCTTATTTTTAAAACTATTTTAAAGAAGAATGCTTCTAGTTTTTTATCCACTAAAACCTTAACAAATTTAAAAGGTAATAATAGCTGAACACCTTTCTTCCAAGCAAGTAAAGCAAAAAATATGTTGTATGAAACTGATTCTTCTCCACAACTGAATTAAAGAGCAATCAAACACAGATATAAATGGATGCACACAACACCCATTCTCATTGCCATATAATTGACACAAAATATATGCTAGTTTCATGTACAACATGGTAATTCATTTGTGTATTTTTTTAAATTATCACCATGATAAGTCTAGTTACCATCTCTCACCATGCAAAATTAATACAATATTATTGAATATATTCCTCTTGCTGTACATTACATCCTCATGACTTATTTTATAGCTAGAAGTTTGTACCTCTTGTTCTTCAACCAATTCACCCCCTTCCCGTCTCCCCTTCCCTCTGGCAACCACAAATTTTTTTCTCTGTATCTACGAGGCTGGATTTTATTTTGTTTGTTTTATTTTTTTGATTCCATATATAAATGAAATCATATGCTATTTGTCTTTCTCTGTTGAACTTATTTCACTTAGCGTAATAACCTCAAGTTTCAACAAATGGCAAAATTTCATTTTTATGGCTGAGTAGTACTCCATAGTGTGTGTGTGCGCGTGCACGCGCGCGCGCACACACACACATGCCACATCTTTATCTGTTCAACTATTGATGGACACCTAAGTTGTTTCCCTAATGTGAGGTTTAAATAATGTATGCAAAAGTTCCAGCTTAATGCCTGAACTCAAGACTGCTAATTTCCCTACCTCTACACATGTCCATTTAATCCAGGATCAAATAGAATGACAGTAAAATGCAATAAAAAAAGGTATTTCTTGAGAAGGAGATAAAACAAGAGAAAGAAAAAAAGTTAAAAAAAAAAAAAAAAAAAAAAAGGTCCATTCCTCATTTGGCAAAGGACCATATGAAGTAATGGTTAAGAGCAGAGACTTCTGGAACCAGGCTGCCTGGGCTCAGATCTGAGCACTTTGTGCATCCATATGTAAATATCAGTTTTAATCCTGTACCCAACGATCCTCAAAATGTTTGGGTGTTTATCTTCCCAAGTTTCACAGTTCCCTGAGTAAATGACCATAGGTCTCTTTGAGGAAGGACTGGGGAAATTATTGTAATCAACATTTACCATGGTTTTGCCAGCTTCTTCCTCTTGAGGAACTGGCCTCCTCTTCAGTCCGTGGGTTCATGTCTCAAAACTGCCTCTGGTATGGAAACTGGGCAAGATTTTATTGGGGTAACTACCTTCATCTTCCTGACCATCCATTTTTGATTTCTTTTGATGTTGCAAGTAGATTTGTACCCTTGTTGATTCTCCGTGTATTTGAGGACATCAGATTCCATTAATTATCTCCAGGCCAGGCCCTCCATCCCTTCTGACTTTGCCACTCAGTGTAAAATTGTGTTCACCAGGCTTCTGAGGACTCAGAGGCAGCATCTGGTTTCTTCTGTTTTGGGGTCCTGTCATCTCCATTGTGTAGATCGGTATCCAACTCGCCAACTTTGAGTCCTAACCTACAGGAAAAAAGGCATGAAACTGCATGTGTGGTATCTGTGAAGTGTTGCTACTTTGCAACTTTTCTGAAACTCTTAAATTATTAAAAAAAATAAAACGTTGTTAAAAATGAAGAAATGCTAAGCACTATTACAAAACTGTGATATAGTTATATTTATATTAAACACGATAATGCTTTTAATACATAAATATTCTTTAATATGCACACTGTCTTATAATTATCTTGAAAGTTGTTACTTTCAACATAATTATATTCATTACAGCCATTTATAGGCATTCTCATCCAATATTGAGATGGAAGTTTAAAATTGTATAATGAATGTCTCCATTCAGTCCTGTCAATGGTTGTATCATTAATGATCTGCCAAACTAAATATCTTGGTAAATTGGATTATAAGAGATGCCGAAGTCACTTTCTCTCTTTGATTATAACTGAGTAACAGGGCGTTCCAAGACACTTTACTGAGCTGCCATGAAAAAGGCAGGGACGCTATTAGTGATGACCAAAATGAAAACTTTCCAACAATAATGCCCTATTAATGTAGAATGAGAAGCAGCAGCTGAGTAAGTAGGCCAAGGAAGAGAAAGGACAGTAAATGCTTCTGACAGTCTTGTCTCTGTGTTTGAAACTGTCCAGAAAAAACAAAGGAAACAAATTGTCCGCCAAGGGACTCATACAAGGACTGAAAACACATGGCAATAATCCTTCTAAGTTCATTTCTGTAGAAGCAGTAGGGTACTTGTACAGAAAGCCAAAAAAAAGGGCGAGGGTGCGCTGATAGTATGTAAGGTAGAAAACAGTCAAATTACAATTTTTCTGGAAAAGAAAAATTTTATTGGTGTGCTCCTCATTCTTATTAGAAAACTGTTGCTCCCAGATGTTACCTTCTATGAGAAATTTATGAAAAGGTGTGAGTCATTCTGTGACCCTTAAGTCATTCAGCAGAGGCTAAGAATGTGATACAAACTGACAAAAGGTGGGGAGGGAGAGATTGCAAACATATATGTAAATACATGAAATACATAAAGTTATCTTTGGCATTGCATTTTTACCTGCCCAACATTTTTTTTGTTCCCCCCCCCCCCCCCCCCCCCCCCCGCGAATAATAGAACTCCTGTGTTTCAAGGGAAAAGCCGTAGTTTCTGTTTTACTGCTGGCTTCTCCTCAAAACTCAAGTGCTGAGTGCAATGGCTGAAACTCTCAGGACTCTCAGAATACCTCACATTTTTAACCACAGGGTTGATTTAGGGATGGGCTCATGACCTAAGCAAGGTAGATCAGAGTCTTTTCTGGAAACTTTGCTGGAACTAATTTTCTAGCAATCAGTACAATAGAAGGCCATATGGTGGTAGCTATATCTGTCACCTAAAGGAAAGAACATAACTGAAAATGAAGATAATGTGGAGGGAAAAATATTTGACAGACGAAGGAAGAAACAGATTCCTAAATCACATTGTTTGAATGCTGTGATCCAGTCACATCTGAAGTCAGTTCATCCCTTTGGGACAACTATGTTAGTGAGACAATTTGTCCCCTTTTTGTTTTTATCTGTTTAATCTGAGTCCTGACTCTACTCAACTAATGAACCTAATCTATGTAATTAAAGTTGTAGCTTTCATTTCTTGTCCTGTTTGACTGCTAATTATAAAATTTTAGGCTTTTGGTCCCTTTATTTCTCCAAGTGTCTCAGACACTGATTCACCCTCAAGTCAAATTTATGTCCAATTAGGAACTCTCTTAAGACGAATTGATGTTAGAGGATAAAGCCTAAACTTTGCTTATGAATGGGTTGGCTGAATATGTGAATGTAAACTAAAACTAGAAGATAGCCGACTAAAGCCCCATTTGGTGATGATTTCCATAGAGAGTGGAAAAAAGTAAAGATGCAAAATTCTCAAAATGGGCAGAGCTTTGGGAATGTGCCTGGTCATCTACTTTGTGTAGAGACGGTCTCCAGGTAAGAAAACACATGGATTAATGGCCAGTGGCAAATGACTCCTTCAGTTACTCAAGGACAAAGGGTTAAAGATTAGGAATGAGGATATCTGGGGTAAAGGCATGTTCATGGGCATAAAAAACAGTATGTCCTGCAGAGCTCTTTGTATCTTATGATAATACCCATCAGAGCACACTCACTGGAGCAGAAGCTTTACAACCAAACAGACTAAAAAACTCAGTTGCTTTACATCAACCTGACCCTGTCATTGATTACCCACTTCTGGTGTCACAGGCATGGGATTGCAGTGGCCGAGGTTGCAGGAATGGAGACTATCCATGGGCCCTACACTGTGGACTTTCATTTACCTAGGCCGATCCAAGTCCTCCTGCCACTGAATGTCTAACCTTCCAGCAGTAGAAACCAAAGCTGGTATCCAGTTATGGGACATTTTAATGGAATACATCTTTGGAGTACTGTTCTTCTATATGTATTTTGTGGAATGTGGCTTTAGTTATTTTTTTTCTTAATATTTCCAGTGTCCCAATCTTTAACAATTCATATGGTTGTCTAGATTACATAAATGCTCTTGGACAAATTTCTTCTCCTGAGCCCCTGTCCTGATAATCCAACATCTTCACTCTTTCTTGCTTTGGGTTAAAAGATACTCTCCCCCCCCACACACCCCCACACACAAACCATGTCACAAGTAGTGCGCTGGAACTGGAATTTCCTGACTCATTAGAGCCAACTGTTAAATTTTCAGGAATTTTGTGAGTCAGGGTGGCTAAATGAAATGAACTGAAACCTATGTATTCAGAACAAAGTTAATAAATCCTCAAAACGTATCACTTAATTTTACTACATTTTATTATCTGTGCTCTTGACGTTATTTACTTCCCATTGTGTGGTGGGACTATCATGTAATAGTGTGATAATGCTCATCTCTTCCTAACTTCTCATTCAGGGAAGTCATGTTAGTGACTCAGTTGGCCATGGTGGGAATATTCACTCCATGGAAACTGGCAGGACTCCCTTCTTCCCCTTGAATAACTGGTTGGTAAACCTTTTCCAGAACAGAACTGCATGCATATAACTCACATAAAACCATCTTCCTTTAAGATGGGGGACCGTTTTTCCTCTGTTAACATTAAAGTAAATGAGTGGAATCCTTTTTTGTTCTAAACAGTTTTTATCCCTTCAGATTTGAAAAACAATATTGGATTAAGAAGTTACAACGTGAAGACTTTCCAATACCTTTTTAGGATGTCAGGATGGGTTATCTATTATAGCTCGTAGAAGTTCCCCATAAGGTCAAATTGGTTCCCCTTAAATTAATGCAGAACATGCTGGGCTTTGTAAAACTTTATTAAGAATTTAATATTTTTCAGAAATAATTTTGTGCCACTGAATCTCAGTTAACCCTGGCCGTCTTTGTCATATAATCTCTAGAGTACTTGTTTCTGCAGATATTTCCCATGATGCACACCTGTTTAATAATACTTAAATTTTCAGCTGATTAATGAAATCCTTATAGATTCAGTAATTTTAAATGACATTTTAGATAGTAGAGTACATGCATGCCTAACTTGATATACAATTAGGAAAATGTAAAATTTGAGTTTGGGATGCTTATGATTTCCTGTGAAAACTGTCAAATACCTAAAAATACGGAACTGTACAAACACCCAAATTTTAAAAAGCTGAAGAGATTCCAAGGTGTTTTCTCCTGGGAATTCTTTAAAACTACCAATGAGTTTGGTGTTTGGTTGCCCCATCTTCATTTTTGCTAAAGGTAACATGTTTATGCTAGAAGTATAAACTTATTTTCAAAAAAATATATTAAAAATAAATGGTGGCATTTATTTTCCCATTACCAAGGGTTCATTTTTTCTAGGGCTTACATAGCCAGGTTTCTAAAATGGACTAACAAGATAATAGCTAGTAAAATAGAATGAAAAACAACCAATAAATTTAGGGAAAAAAATGCTTGGTGTCCTTATAAACAATTTGCAGAGGAATTTTGCAAAATGACAAGTTGGTGTTGAATCTTGCTCTGTTAAATGACTTTGCACAGAAATTATATTGACACAATTTTGATGCATTTTTCCATTAGGAAACCAATTTCCACTTAAGCGGTGAAATCAAGCTCCAGCTTGATTGTTATAGTGAGAAGGATTATGCTGTCAAGTCAGACAGATCAATGTGAAGGAGGTATTTTTGTTTAGACAAATACTGAAAATTATTTGAGTGCAAAAGAACAGAACAACAATGAAGGGCTAATATAAAATAAGCTTTCAAGAAATCTTGTCTCTCTTCTTGCTTAAAATAGAGTTTACAAAGGCTGGCTCAAGCTATTCTAGAAAATACAATTTTCAACAAAATTTAATTTCTCATATTGACTTAAAATTTTTCATTTTGATTGTATTGAATGCCTGAAAGACATTTATTTTCTAGATTAGATTGTGCTCTCGTTAGTTGTTTCTCACTCTCTTCAAATATTGTAAGATATTATCCGCACAGGCTTTAAATTTGGTGTGATTCCATTGTTACTTGAAAATCATTTTCTGAAATCAGTTACGGCTAATGAGACAGATATGAATCCTTAGATTGTTTCAAAAGACATAGTTTGCCTCTCTGGCTTGTGACTTCCTGTGGTAATTCCTGGCTCTAGCTCTGGCCCTAGAGTAGACAATAAATGTCTGCTTTATTTAGAACAAACTGAAAGTGCATCTTGACCTAGAAAGGTTTGAAAAGCTGTTGTATTTGTGCAGTATATAAGCCAGAGATTTGGTGAATCATAGAATCCTCAGATGAACATGTAGTAATTTCTTGAAGTTCAATTTTTCAATGGCAAAGTAGGTGACTGTTGTGTTGCTTGAATGTAGTGTAATTATGAATTTGTTCTTTTGAGTTCCTAGTTGATACAACCCATTACTATCAGTCTGAGAAGTATATATAATACAAAGGAGATGAAAACTTAGAGCTTCTTAAAAAGTAGGGATTCTAGTTAAGAGTAAGGATCTTGACAGTACGTAGTGGAAGAAGATCACATAAATAACCTGAGCCTTTGTGAGGTGGTCACTATTACCAAACAGGCCAAAAACATAAAATAAAAAGTCAGTAAGATATTGAGTTCCCAGCTTAGGGCGGGAGTCCTTCTATACATTCTCTAGACTCATCTGGAATCCCAAAGACTCTAGCACACATATATAAGGAGCTGTGTTTATGCTATTGCATCAGCATATGATCATGGTTTCTGCAATAGTAGAGCGGTGAAGACAGAAGCCTTGGTCTGATAGATACACCTTGGCTAATGCGCCTGTAGTGTTGCTGTTGACATTCAATGCATTGGTTCCAATCCTTCTCTGTGGTCAAGGGTAATGGCAGAGGAGAGCTGAACAGTTTACCATATCTCATGGTGGTTCTTTGAACTCACCATTCCCCATCTCTCCCTCCCTTTTTTCTTCTCTGCAACTTAAGGTTGTATTCTCAGAAATAGCATTGGCTTGGAGCTGAGAAAGATTATGTCTGTACGGAGATTTCACAATTTTATTGTTTTGGGCTCAACAAGAAATGCTTCTTGTTTTCCTCTGGGAGGTGTTTTACCTACAATTCTCTAACCCCTTCTCCCCACCCCACCCCCCAAAAAGCCTAGGAAACAGTTATTACAGTTTTAAAGGGAATAGGAGTCAGGATCAAAATAAGCATTGTAGGCACTAGTAGTTGTAGAGGGATTTTCAGAGGACTGCAATAAGTTATCGTGGCAACAGCAGAGGAATAGCAATCAGGAGAGTTCAGCTGTGGGCCCTGCCACTGACCAGCAGTATGACCTTGAGGACTAGGTTGACTCATCAGTACAATGTAGCATTTAGAATACTAAGGTTCTTTGCAATCAAACATTGTATGGTTCTACCATGGCCCTCAGTAAAGGATTCTAACCTGAGCTGAACTCTGAGTCCTTAGCTGTGTACTTGCTTTGAAGTGTATTTTGCTACCTCTTTTGAAAATGAGAAATTGTGTATGCATACCTTACTGGAGCCACTGGGCTTTATATCAACTTGTTCTTGATAGTTTTATTCTCAACGGACAACATATATCACGGAGATGATCCTCTCTGTAACTCTTGACATATGTTACATCGTCACACCAGTGCATTTTCAGCTACTTAGGCCAACGCGATAGTGGTAGTCAAGGTGTGAGTGTCCTTGGTTGACTTACGTGAAATGAAGTTTTCTGTGTTTATTAACACTTAGTATTAAAAAATACATACATTATAGTGGGAAATGTGGGTGGATGACTGCAGCCAGTGATGGGAGAAATACATCTTTCTGCATGTCACAGAAATAAGTCCTTAAATTGTGTCTGTATAGGTACAATGCGGTCAATGTCTCTGACGATCACTTTGTTTTCCAATGGCAGAGGTAAACAAATGCTTCGTATTGCATTGGAGCAACACTGGTTTCTTATCATATAAATCAGAAAATTCAGTGGCTAGCTGACTATCCCAAAGTAAAAGAATTTGTGACGTCTGAATAGTTTACAAACTTGAGTCTGCATTAAGCACGTTGATGCCTGTAACTGGCCTGTTATTCTGTATTGATGCTGTTTCTCACAAAGCAATTCCTGTGCGTTGGGGATCTCTAGTTAGTCAAATATAGATGTTTCTGGTTCATGCAGAAAGAATAATTTGTGATCTTGCCAAAGAAATGTTTATTGTTCTCTGAGTAAAAAACATGAAGTTCATTCTTTTCCCTATAAATTAAAGTCAGAGATTAAAATGTAACTGAGAATGCAATTGATAAATTAACAAAGATTTTGCTGAGCAAAAGAAATCAATTCCATACTAACCTGTGGTGATAGATACAAGAAAGTGTTTTATTTTGGAGGGGATGGAGCAGGGGCCATGGATTGCCTTGGTGGGGTGGGACATGAGGGAACGTTGCACGGTGATGATAATGATTTCTATTTTATTTTGCATGGTGGTTACACAAGTATAATGCAGTTGTGAAAATTCACTATCCTGAACATTTTTTAAATTTAGTTTCAGGTGTACAATGTAATAGTGGATGGGGATGAGGGAGAAGGGGAGGGGATTAGAAAGCACAAATTGGTATCCTGAACATTTAAGTTCTGTGAATTTTATTGCATGGAAATTGGACGTCAATAAAAAAATGATCTGAAAAAAGATTATTCTGAAAAAATTATATTTATGTATAAAAATTATTAAAACATTGAATTAAAACTTTGAATTAAAGACTGCAATCTTTAGAATAGCAGCTTAAGGAACCCTTTGGACCTTATTCTCAGTGAAAAAAACAAAACAGGTAATGATTATACAAAACCTCAATCATTTGAAGCTTCTAGAAGTTGTCCTAAGGGCAAATGATGCCCTATCTGTGTTTATAGATAGGCCAATGTGACATCCTCAAGTGGTAATTTGTAATCAGAAGAATCATAACATTCACCAGCACAGCAGATTGTGGCAGAGCCTTCTGCAATAAAAACAATTATGTGCTTTCTAAAAATGGATGACCGTTAATAAAAATGTCCTCTTAAAAAGCACTGTGTTACTGGATATTTTCTAGACAGAGAAAGGTCTTTGACTGGAGTTTGACAGATCTAGTATGGCACTCCTTGCTTTATCTCCTTTATGGCCCCTCCTTTCCAGAACTTACTGAAACTAAAATTGTCCAGTAGAAGGAAACTGGACCTTGGAGTCAGAGAGAAATAAATTTCACTTTGTGTCCTCTCACTTACTATCTGTGTTTTGATAAGGAAGATCTTTAATCTGTCTAAGTCTTGGTTTCCTTACTTGTAAAATGGGGAACTTTCCAGGTTGTGAAGATTAAATGTGATGATATGTGAGAATTTCTTCACTAAAAGATTCTAATTTGAGTTGGCATTGTGGATACTGAGTGAGATTACACAGAGCCACAAACCATTTAGCTCTGTGTCTAGGGCTGCTCTAGAAGTTTCAAGGCTCCCTTTTAAATCTGTCAACCTACGTATCTATTGAACTACTTGGGAAAAGGCATTCACTTTGTACTCTGAGGTCTAGAATCAGTTATTATTTTGTGTATAATCACAGAATAGTACTTGGACTGCTGAGAAAGTAATGCCTGTATGCAAACATTAAATGCTTAATTCAACATCTATTAAAAATTTACCATGTACTCTCCCATGGGTTAGAGATCATAAAATCAAGGAAAACAGATTCTTGTCAAACATGGAGCTCTCATACAGTGGGGAATAAAGGCAATAAATGGACATTTACAATTCCAGAGGTGCCAAAAAAATGTATACAAATGGACACTTTGGTCAATGTTGCTCAAGCAGTAGTTTGCCATAATCAGAAGTGTCTGGACACTGATGGTAACCACTTAGAGCACCTTTTGTAATTGCAGAAGTCAAGCATGGCTTGTATTCATTTTTTTGTTATCAGTATATATTGAATATTACAATTTTAATACAGTTTTTCTTTCTTAAAATGTGTATACATTATTTTTCTGGCACCCTCTGTATAATTCAGGAACTGCGATGAGGACAAAACTAGAGTTTCTGACTGAGTCAGGGAAGACTTTTTAGACAAAGAAATGAGAAAAACATAGCTAAATTAGAAGGAAGAATATGCTAGTTAGGGAAAGAGTAGAGGGGGAAGATAATTTCTTGTAAAGGAAAGGATATGTGCAGAGACTTAGAGGAAAAAGCAAAACAAAACCTAATCGTGTGTTTTAAGAACAAATAAAAGGGTGAGTGTGTTGCAGGGAACACAGGGAGAACAGGGAAGGGAATGCTGCAGATGACTGTAAAGCTAATCAAGAACGAGACCAGAAAGGCCCTATAAGTCCTATGAAGATTTCTAATTTTATTGTGTGGTCAATGGTGAAAGCTTTTGAAAGATTCAAAGAGGGAGTGACCTGCTATTATATTTTTGCTAAGGTAAATCAGTATGTAGCAGTGACTTATAGATGAGTACAAGTAGAAGCCTGGAGATCACTACCAACACTGTTGCAGTAAGCCAGGATTACAGCGATGAGGATTGGGAGTAGGTCGTTCATAAGAACAAGGGGGAGAAAAAGCCAGGTTTTAGTGACATCTGCTAAATAAATCCTCAAGACTTTGCTTTAACTTGGATAAAGGCTATGAATAAGGCCAGGGTAGGTCCAGGTTTCTGATGTGGACATCTGCATGGAAGGGGAAGCTATTCACTGGAACAGGGAATGCAAAAGAAGCAATGATGGTAGGGTTGAGTGGGAGGTTATAGGTGAAATACTTGGTTTTGTACATGATTCATTTGAATTTTTAGACCTATACATGGAAATGTCCAGTATACAATTAGATATAGAGATCTAAATCCAAGAGGAAGATGCAGGCTAACAAATAGATTTAAAAAATCACAAGCAAGGGTGAAGATTGAGGCAGAGATAGTAGATCGGATTGCCTTAGTTAGCATGAGAAGAGATTCTTATCCAAATTAATTTTCTAGTGTTGAATGGTTCATCCAAACCAGCCAAAGTTATTCCTTACTTAGGTCTACTATGGTAAGATTTTATTAAAACCTGAACAATATATGGTGATGGAAGGAGAACTGACTCTGGGTGGTCAACACACAATGGGATTTATAGATGATGTAATACAGAATTGTACACCTGAAATCTATGTAATTTTACTAACAATTGTCACCCCAATAAATTAAAAAAAACACCTGAATGATAATAATTCATTAACTAACATAGCAGAATAAAGTAGTCTACCAAAATTATTCAATGAAAGAAATTAATACAAAAGGTGTTTTTCCAATACAACAAAATACATTTTCTATCTGATAATTATTATATTACATTTTCAAAGAAACATGTTTTAATTTGTGTTATGACTCATTTCTCTAACTATATCAAAGCTCTTAGGATTTTATATAGGGCCTAGAGTTTATGATTTTCTTAAAAACATCAGGTAAACACATATTGCTGGCATTTAGTAAATGTTTTACTGTCTCAGGGAAAGAAAGTATTACCAAGATTTTTTTCTAGTGATTAAAGCCAACTGATTTTTGTTAGGTTATAACTCAACTTTAACCACAACTTAATCTTCTGAAGAAAACACAAGTATTCCATTGTATAAGGGAAGGTTTTAGTATAAGGGGACAGCTGAATGTCATTAGAATATGGACATACTAAGTTCTGACAATTAAGTTCGCGGACTCATCCTAGAAAAAGTGCTACATACCTCATTGCTCAATATCACTATGGTCACCTTCGAAGTACTTCCCTTGGGAAGCTGAACTAATCAGTGCCTAGTTCACCCTTCAGAGCAGTTTTAGAACTCTTTTCTGGAATGGCTACCAGAGCTGTCGTCGTATTTCCCTTGTTGTCCCGAATGTCATCAAAATGTCTCTCTTTCTATATTTCCTTTATCTTTGGGTAAAGAAAGAAGTCATTGGGGGCCAGATCAGGTGAGTAGGGAGGGTGTTCCAAAGCAGTTTTTTGTTTACTGTTTAAAAACTCCCTCACACACAGTGCCGTGTGAGCTGGTGCATTGTCGTGATACAAGAGCCATGAATTGTTGGTGAAAGTTCAGGTTGTTTTCATCTAACTTTTTCACACAGCCTTTTCAGCACTTCCAAATATTCAACTTGGTTAACTGTTTATCCAGTTGGTACAGATTCATAATAAATAATCCCTCTGATATCAGAAAAGGTTAGCAGCATCATTGCAACAAGTTCGCAAACTTAATTGTCCAACCTCGTATAAGGAAAGAGGTAGTACTAATGATGTCATTAACTGATATCTGGTTATCAGCTGGATGAGCAACTTTGTTCAATGGTTGATCTACCCATATTGTTACTTCTTATGATTCTCTTCTCTTCTTCCTGTTTGTTCTTATAAGTCTACCAGTTATATTTGATTAGGGGCCACCGTAATGACCTCATCCTAACTTGATTACATCTGCAAAGATCCTATTTCCAAATAAGGTCACATTCACAGTTACTGGAAGTTAGGACTTAAATATATTTTTTGGGGGGACATAATTTAACACGTAGATGGTCTTTTACCAAAGATCAATTAATTTCTGTAAAACTAGAAACTAAATAATGGCAACAAATTGAATAGCTTCTCTTGCTTCTATGATGGTGTAAAGAAAACTAGAGAAATGGTCAGTCTCTAAAAAGATTCTTTTTCCTCCTAAGCTGTTGGAAAATATGTTTTTAATGGTGGCATGCACAATTTTAGGGAAAAGTAAATAGTTTAACTTTCGATAGTTCAGAAACATAATTCCCATTTGAAAACTATTGGTTATAATATCATTGCAAATATTTTTAAAAATTTAAAAGATTGTTAAATATTAATGCCCTATGGAATTTTTCTATGTCCTTTCTACTTATGGATAACTTATAATGATACATTCAATAGGGAAGTGGAAAAGGGTCTGCAGATATAAAATGACTGATACTTTTTTACCCTAGCTTTCTAGAATGTATACTTCTATCAGCGTATGGAGGTGCCCATTTGGCCACATTCTCAATGACACTGAAATAAGAAAAAACAAAAAACAGAACTTCTCTATTCAGAATGTGGACTCTATTTCATTATCATTTTAGTTGATATTCCATTGATTAACTTAATGATTAATAATGAAATTAGTATTTTTCATATTTAATGAAAGCATTACTTATTTATCTTAAAATATTGATGATAGTTTTTGAATTTTTCTTAGTATTTCCTTAGTAAAATCTATTTTATTTTTGTTTTGTGATGTTTTCCACAATTTAGAAATTCTTTTCCCATATCAAGATAAGTTAAATATGTACCTAGAGGTAGGAAAAATATATGTAGATACAGAACAAATGCCAAACAATTTTGGGAAAGTTGGTAAATAACAGAAGCTTCTTCATTCTTATTCATTCACTCATCAAACCCGTGATCTATTGAATACTGACTGTACTCCAAGCACTATGATGAATTAGCCATGGTTCCTGCTCATACAAAGTTCACAGTCTGGTGGGGATAGATAGATATGTAAACAAATGTTGTTTACTAATGTACTGAGTCATATACAAGAAGTAATAAAAGTATCGAAGAGAGAAAATTTAGTATTTCTTGGAGGCTGAATAAAGGAAGTCTTCAAAGAAAGTCCCTGCTTGAACTGGATGACTATCGTGAGTGGAGATAATTCAGGCAGGAGAGAAAAGAGGGGGATATTCCAAAGAGAGGAAAATGCTTGTACAGAAAAATGTGGACACATTTCACCTAGGGTGTACATGATAAATTACGATAGTCGTCATTTCTGGCTTGATCATTTTTGAAGATTCAGCCTTTAGCCATCGGCCCTGTATATTCTTAATTTTTAAAAGTATATTCTTAATTAAAAACATATTTAAAAAATAAATCAGTAAGTAGATTCATGCAAGCATGCAAGAAATAATGATAGGTGATGAAGGAGAAGAAAGAGGTTTGGTGTGACTGGAGTCATGATGATAATGTTACTAGAAATAGTGGAAGAGATGGTTGGAGCCCTTGCACCTAACATTCATTCCATTAAATAAAAGCATGTCTGGCCACTTTTTGACACTGTAAAATTATTTTATAATGCATAAGGGTCACATGTGTAATAATGTCTAAGGAGTTAGAAATATTATTTTTAGTTTTTAAAGTTAATTCCATAATCTTTTCATTTAAAAATCTCTCAAACATAAATCCAAGGTTAGTATAGTTTAAAAATGTATTGACAAGGTTCCTATATATTTATGCTGAAAAATGGGAAAAAGTATTATGCCATCAAAATATCACTTAAGTTATTCTGTAGATTCTGTCATTTATGAAGTAGATGATATTCATTCCAGTTCTCATCTGCTTTAGAGATGCCCACAAGCCTGATCTGCTTTCCTGACATTGGTGCTTTGCAAAACTCTGAGAATTTTCATGACTTTTCACTGTCTCAGTGTCGGTGTGATGTAACTTGGGAATACCATGTTGGTATGCATTCCAAATGATAGTCATATAATTTAGAGGTCAGATTCTGAAGTTATTTGAAGTGCGACTTCTGATGTGATTTCTGAAGTAAAGACTACCATCATTTGTCATTTTCTTGGCTTCTGTATTTTGAAGTTGAGAAGCTTTGTGCTGTATTCTACTTTGTGTAGTTGTAGGAGTGAAGTTGTGAATAGCAATTTTCTATCTGTGCAAAGGGCACTGCTGAATAAAGCTTCTTTGGATGCTTCATGACAGGAACTGTTCATAATAAGAAAAGAATTTGCTGTCTTAAATCTTAGTTAAAAAATAGTATTCATAGATACAATCCTAATACACACACATACTGTAAATATAGTAACTGAACTGATGTCATTAAAAGACCCCCAAAACAGTTGGCAAAACCTCTCAACTACCCACAAAATATTTCTGGTTCTTCAGTAGTTGATGTAATCAAAATCTCTTTGTGTTTTCATGCTCATTATTGGAGGTGTTCCACACTTGGGCATGATTTAAATTTCCATAAAAATGCAATGAATCTGGAGTTGGCATTAAAATGTTATTAAGATGACAAGTTATGATCAGTGCCTCCTTAGAAGAGATTGGTGATAGAGATTTTCCATTTATTAATCCTAGCAGAGGTCTTGCATGGCTGCTCATTAATCATTTCCCTTTTATTAAGATGTCTTTTAAGATGTAACAGAGCCAAAAAAAAAAAAAAAATCTATTGTCCCATAACACTTTGCCTGAATGTCTTCGTCTTGGGAAGCTGAGAGTGACTCTGCATTTAGCATATGGATTTGCTCTGCTGATCCAGTCTCTTTCCTGCTCTCCAAATTGTTCTCCCATGGCATTTTCTCTGATCTTATGAATTGCCAAACAGTTGAGAATCATAATGATTCTAACATTTCAACTTCAAGGCTTTGAGTTCAAGTGTGGAGTTCTGGAAGTCAAGAAGTTCTGGGTGAAACATAGTTTGATTCAATTTTAACATATACACATGGACTTAATTGGTTATTGGCAAATTACTCTACATTATATGTCTCTATAAAAAAATCATAAGCACTCAGGACACCATGTCAATAGAAATAAACACATGTAAAATAGGAATAGATTCTATCTTCTGAGTTTTCTGCTGTGTTCCTTAGATATTCGTTTGTCATATGCTTGCATTTATTAATAAGCAAGTGGCAGTGACTTCCAGCTATTTAAGAGTGATATAGCAAAACTAGAAGTTAATAAATATTTAAAAATTGAGATAGACAGTAGTCTCCCTCTTCCTTTAAGGAATGGTAAAATACTGCTATCATATTATGTTAGTCTGAGAGACCTCAGTTGAGCATCAAATCTCTACTTTTCCTATGTAAAGAGCTTATGTGACTAGATGCAACAGGTTGCAGGGGAAAAAGGCAGTTTAGGCTTAGGAATGGGTGGAGATAAAGGCAAAAAATATTGTAGGCGCTCCAGCCAGTTTGGGAAGTGGGTAAAGATAGTCAAAGAAAGTATATACTTAATGTATTCTGAACTGAATAAAAAATACCTAATAAATAATAATAAGTAAAATACAAAGCACAGTAGAAAACATCTACGAGTATGACAGAGTATATGTGTATGCATAAAAAATACAAACAAATTTTTAAAATGAAAAAAGCACATGAAACTTATATTTGAATATAAGTGGAAAAACTGTCAGATTCTAGAACTTACCACTCTATGTGATATAAAATATTCACTGTGGCATAAAAAGTTAAACAGAATTACCCTAGGACGCAAAAAATCCTCTCCTGAGGGTATATATCCAAAAGAATTGAAAAGAGGCACTCAAACAGTTGCATGTACACCAGTGTTCATTGCGGCATCATTCATAATAGCCAAGAGGTGTTTTAAACACAATGTAGTAAATATAGGTATGCGATGAAATTTTATTCATTTTAAAAAGGAATAAAGTGCTGATACATGCTGCAACATGGATAAACCTGGAAAACATTAAACCTTGAAAACATTAACGTATGTTGTGTCTGAGAAATAACCTAGACGCAGAAGGACGCATGTTGTATGATTCCACTTATATGAAATATCTAGAATAGGCAAATTTATAGACAGAGAGTAGATAGATTTGAGGTAACCTAGGATGGAGAGCAGGAAGCAATGTGGAGTTATTGCTTAATTGGATACACAGTGGGGTGATAAAAAGGTTTAGAAATAGATTGTGGTGATGGTTACACAAATTAGGAATGTAATTGATGACACTAAATTGTACACTTTAAAAACAGTTCACATGGCATATTTTATGTTATATATTTTACCACAATACAAATATTAAAAATATAGGCAACTCCAGTACATTTTATAGATCAGAATAAATGAGATAACTTATCATGTCTTGCCATATCATAATGACATACATTGACATTGTGCCTGTGTTTTAGAAAATGAAATGTATATTTAGATATTAGTGTATTAATCCTTATAGAACCCAAAATTGTATTATTTAACATCAGTTTGAGGCTATCACTGAATGGTCACGTTGGTAGTGCTGCAGTGCAGTGAGCCACAATCACCGTAATCTAAGGAAGTTCAGGCGACCCTGTTAGAGACACCACCTGGAAGAGCCTGGGGGAAGGGAAAAGAGACATCATGTTAGGGGAAGGAGGGAGGGAGGGAGAGAGAGAGACAAAGAATATATGTAGAACTGAGTTAACCCCAGTCACACACTCAGCACCGTCATATGAGTGACCCCAGACAATGGACAAGAGCAGAATTACTCAGTAAATCCGCAAACGGTCCTTGGCTGAAAACTCCCAAATTCCAAATTAGATCTCCTGTCCTCTGCAGATAAACTTCTCTGAACTTTTAAGTGTTAGGCAATTAGAAATTCACTGTTGCTAGGTTCTGTGTATTTACACTGGAACTTACATTTTAACTCCTCCTTTTTAGCGTCCAGCACATTTTTCTACCTTCTGCTTTCCCTAGGAACAGGTCAAAAATAGTTCATTTTGTTCTTCTTTCCTGCTACGTCAAGGACATATGACACACGGGTTTAGAAATAAATATACAAGTGTTCTGGAAAGAAAATCATAAGAATCATAACATACTGATCCATGGTAATGAGCCTAATCACTTCAGCTCTCTGTTCATTGCTACAGTGATTTTATTTATTGTATAATACTGTGGTAGTGTTATAAGTGGAGGCATGGGAGAAGTTTGTTATAGAGTAAAAAAACTATTGAAGGTAAATGTGTGTATGTATATGTACACTTAAACACATCACAGCAAATGTGAAAATATTAGAAAAAAATCATTGGTCAGCTAGATACATTTATAAAATTATGGAGTTCATTTTTAGAGTTCTGTTGAGTGAAATGTGTCATGACTTATAGTTCACTAGAGTTTCCAACAACGCTATATAGTTTAGGAAGTATCTTTTGAAAGTATTTACATTTGAGGAATACACAAATTATTATTTTTAACATCGCTATTGAGGTATAATTGATATATAGACATCTACACATACTTAATGTGTACAATTTAATGAGTTTAGATCTATGCAAACACAGTTCATCTTGCATAAATGAGACCTATTGAAAAGCATACATGGAGCTATTTAGATATGTTTGTATGAGGTAAAAAATTTTTGTCAGTAAGTATAGTGACGTGAAGAATGCTTATACTTCGAAAACCTTTTTGGAGTATTACTGCAAGCAGAGCCATTGCCTGCTGAGATTCCATTAAATCTTCAGTATGTTACAAGCTTTCTTTTCAATATGTAATGATAATTATTCGGTGAATGCTGAATTTCTCAAGTGTCTTACAAATCTTTAACAATTTAAGCAGTGTTAGATGTTTCTCCATTGACCATAAATACCCTCTTTCCATGTAGAATCCAACAAGACCATTTACCTAAGTGAGATTGGAAGAGGGTGAACATTACCATTCAAAATAATTATAAACAACGTTCCAGACCATTTTACTTCTAAAATGATTTTAAAATTAAACAAAATACAACCAGTAAAAAGCTTTTTAATTTGATCAAAGTCTGTAGTCCAAAGCATATCATTTTAAATAATAGTATTTTGTCAGGACCTTAGGAAGAATAGAATGAGGAAAAAGATGCATTTATGTTTAAGAATGGTATATCACAACATGTTGTAATTAAAACACCATGTTTAGTGTCAAAGGCAGATGTGAGATGATGTGTTCTTAAGGTATTGAAAGATCAATTATAATGGAGGTAAAAAGTCATGTAGATGACCTGAGGATGGATATACTGCTTTTTTCAAAGAGAAGTAAAAAAAATGAAGTTGATAATGATAGAATTCAGATATGTCAAGTTACCAGTTTAAAGTATTTGAGGCAATGATAGTGCCAGGTGGATACTAGACTTATCGGGGGGGGGGGGGGGATCACTAAATAAATTATATAAATATCTAACCACTATGCCATATAACTGAAACTAATATAAAATAATATTGAATATCAACTGTAACTGAAAAAAATTAAAAGATAAATAAGACAAGAAAAAATAAAAACAAATCTGAAAAAAAGAAAGTAGCATATAGTTCAATTTGGTTTAATTTATTTTCTAATCCAATAATTTTTTAAAAATACACACTATATTGGCTTCTCTCCCAGATTCCAAGGAGTTATGAGAGTTACAAAGACAAACAGGACACAGTCTACCCATGCTTTGCAATTATTGGTAATTTGTATATGACTGTTCTATGTATTTTCATTTCATTTAAAACCTTGAAATTGATAATCAAAAGATTATGCTATAATCAAACTTTCCTCCATCTTCATTCTTAGTCACCACTTGTTTCCTCTTGTATCCACATTGTTTCTTTGACACACCCTGGTTGCAATCAACAGGAAGAAAGACATGTTTTTATCTTTCACTATCTGAAAATACTACAGAACATCTTTCTTCATTATCTCTTCTTTTAGACCAGTTCATTACAGGAGAACATCATGTAAGAAAATGCTCTGTATGTAGGCTGTACCAGATCCCATGCAGTATTTTAGGCTCTTCATGATGAAGGCAAAAGCCCCAGGATATCCTTGACCACCTTTTCTGCCTTGATTGTCCTCCTGAAAGTCTGAATAAGCTGGAATAACCGTGGTGTTACTACCAGACACAGGAGCTTTTGAGACAAAAAGTATTACATATGATAAATTGTGATATTTCCTAATGATAAAAGGGACAACTTATTAGGAAGACATAATTCTAAATTCACTAAGAACAACTTCAAAATCTGTAAATCAAAAACTGACAGAACGGGGACAATAGACTAGAAAGTAACTTAAAGCTCCATAAAGTTTATATTTTAAGAGAACTGTGTTAGAACCATGATTGAAAATGCTAAGAAAAATTTCCTGTGTGGAAGACTTAACAAAGGGTATATATTTTTAAAAGGTATTTCTAAAAAATTATGTAAAAACTGCTTTAATGCCCATGACCTCAGACTTTGAGAAAACTTAAACACATAATGCATGCCTGGTGCTTTGACTTACTACATGGTCTGCTGTGAAGTTTTGAGGGTTAGCATTTGGGAGGTTGTCATCCTGAGTATCCCCGTATGCAGATGATAAAGGAACATAGGGAGAATATTATGCTGAGCACTCCCCGGCATGTTGATTTGGTAGATTTATTTATTTGTTTTATTACTTAACTCTATTTAGCTCTAACAGAAGTACTTCCGCATGTGTATATTCTGGGTATGCTCATTTTCCTGGAGAGATCATAGGACGATAAATACGCTGACAGTTCTTTCTAGGCTTGCTGTTAAGAGCTGTGATTCAGGGAAATGATCAGCGTTTAATTTTAGAGGAAATTAGAAAATAGAACAACTTACTGCATATAGACTCTTTTTAGGATATACTGCTGTAACTCTGTTATGTATGAACTTGTTCTCATTTAAATTTGGGTCTGAGTATTGTTTATGGCTTGAAAGTATGCATGGAATTTTTTGCTATACAAATTCCTTAATGCTTTTTGAATGTTCTGTAAGTACTTCCCTACAGAGCTTTTAGTAATCAAGCACTGATTTAAAGGTTAGGAGGGTAACTATAAATCTGCTGTTGTGCCCCATTTTGAGCATCTCTAAAACCATGGCCTCTAGGCACTCCATTTGTTAGTGCAAATGATGGCAATGATGAATGGCTCTCTGTCCTTCAGTCTCCTTGTTTTGAAACCGGTCTGTGATACTGACATATTCTTTATGTTACTGCTATTGAATAGAGACATAACCCTATTCTGTCAAAATTACGTATCTAGTCACTAATTGTTTTCCTTTTCATCTGATTCTCTGGCGGCTTTTGTGTGTAACAGAATTTGTGGGCATATCTAAGAAGCACTAAATTCTAATTGCTATTTCAATCGCATTGTTACTTTTCTGTAGATGTACAATTAATACACAAAAATCATATTATTGATAAACCTGACCCTCCTTTTGAAACCAAATTACAAGAGGAATTTAAAAAGCTACAGTAATTTTAAACATTGTGGAAAAGTAGCTCCTTTGCCAAAGTGTACAGTGTGTATATTTAAATTCACATTTGATTATTGTAAACTATGTCTACTTTAGTTGAGTGTCACCTAACAGTATGACATAACTAGTGGAGAGTTATCTATTCACTTAAATTACCAAATTGTTTAGGGATTACAGCAGAAATGCCTGATGAAGTGTTACTAAATTCTCCAAAGGCTGTTTGAAAGAAGGCCCAGTTTTAGGAGTCAGTTGATGATACCCCAGTTGTAAAATAAGCCAAAATAACTTTTTTTTTTTCTTTTTTACTGTAGGAAACATAACAGTGTACTGAAAGGTAAGACGTATCATTTTTATGGAGTATAGAATTCAAGGAAGTCAACACATTCCTTTCTCTTCTTTTTGAAAAAGGGAGAAAAGTACACTGTTGGTTCTCCTCTGCAAAGATAAGGCAGTTGGGTGGGAACAGAACTGTTCATTCTGTTTGTGTGTTTATGCCAGAAGGGGAGATTAAACTCTTTTCTCTGTTGCATATCTGCTGGTTAATGGATTTGTCTACGTGCTTCTTATCTGGAACTAGAGGTAAAACACTGCAGAAAGATACCAGAGTAATAGACGTGACAATAGGTCAGGTGGTGAGGGTATAGAGACTACCCCTTGAATTATTGGTCTGAAGAGAAATGAAAGATGACTTTCACTCTGTTGGGGTCATAGATGTTAAATGAGACAGTAGCAGTGGGATTGCTGGGTCTCAGCGCAACATGAGAACAAGGAGTCTGCATACCAGAGGGATAATTTTTGAGGCTGAGGTATGTGTGTTTGGGGGGTGCTTTGGAAGGATTGTAGTTCACCTGGAAGACACTAAATCTTGCTTGGGGTGGTTCCTTGTGATTAAGTGTCACTGCATCTAGCTCAATGGTGATGTCAACATAAAGAAGAAAGCAAACTTTTCACGGACATTCACATACATAGATATGGCATTTCTTCTTTTTCTCTTCATCACCTCAGTACTATGGCCTAAGGCCAGTTAAGATGGATGGAGAGAAGAGAAGGTGGGCACCAGATACCTCGATATTAAGCCAATAGGGCAGCCTACATAAGGAGTGTACAGATTTTTAATCAGTAAATTCTAAAAATGTGTAGAAATACATCTTAGTAACTGATATACTGCTGTTTTCATAGCTGAAAGTTCCTGAACCTTAGAGGAATATGCCTGAGATACCATCAAGGGAGCCATCTATTTAGTAGCATTAGGAGAGTTTGCCAACTTAGTTGGTTATGTTATAGAGGGAAGAAGGACAATTTCACGTTTATATACCAACAGGTTGATGTATCTAATAAAAATTACACATTTATACCCTCTCATAATATCCCATTTGATGTGATGACCTCGCCCTTCAAGTTTAGATGGCCAATGTCTTTCCCATTGGTTGATTCATTCTAGATGTATGAATAAATGTGTGATTTAAGTGAGTAGAAGGTGTTTTTATTATAATAAGCTTGTTTGTTACATAGTATTTTTAAGATTTCATTGAAATGAATAAATTATATATGAATAAAGGCTTTTATAGCTAACTAAAGAGATACTGGAATTACAGTAAATCTCTCCTTTACTGGAAAGGAAGTTTTAGAAATGTTATATCTTGGTGGTGCCCCTCCACCTTTTTGCAAAGACAAGGAGACAGCAGTTTTAATGCTTACCCTTAGAGTTTGATGAGACCATTCCGTTTGCTCCAATTATGTGAAAACAGTCTTCCAAATTAAAGCTCCTGCACAATACATACTGTCAAAAAGAGGCACCTTGATATTGGTTATTGTCAATTATTGAGGTCAAATATTTGAAAAGAAATAGGAAAAAAAATCTCTCCTTGCTGAGAATTTACAAAGCTGAGTTTTCAGATGCCTTCTTTTTCCTTAGGTTTGATGCCATTTCTGCCATAATCAGACGGAAGAATGTGCATTACACACTGTGTTCTATTGCTGGCATATTCAGTCCATACATTGGTGGGGCCGCTTTTAGGAAGTTGATCAGATGTAGTTGGATTGTCAGTTGATGTCTCATGATCTGGTCAACTGGCAGCGGAAAGGTATGGCATGTTACAAGGATTCTGTAGTAGATTGTATTGTGACCAATTATCAGTTCCCTGTCGTGTAAGAGTGTTTCCCATGTTTCCTTATAGGTAGAGGAGAAGATATTTCCCTGCCCTCTTGTCAGGCTAGGGCAGATGACTTATTTATCCAATGGATGTTGAGCGGATTTAAGTGGAAGCTTTGAGTGTGATTGTGTAGTTATTTTATTGTCTCTTTTCCTGCCTCATTTAGGAGAGAACAGAATGTGTCAGATAGGGCTACCATACTGCCTAACTCCTGTAATTAGAAGAGAGATGGAGCAGATCTTTTTCCTATCCACTTCAGTGCTCTAGTCAATCTGCAGCTGTTCTTTAATGTGAGAGAGAAATACATTTTTTGTTGTTGTTGTTGTGAGCCACTTAGACTGTAAGCTTTATTACTGTAGCCAAAGATAACAAATATAGAAAATCAGAAAACAGTAGAATCAGTTCTAGGGAGTCAGTAAATCTGCTTGACTGGGGTTAGTTTTTGGGTAGGAATTATGGAGAATCTTGAATCAAGAGTAAGAACAAGCATAGGTCCTCTGAACTTAGGGGAAAATAAAATGTTACAGGGACTTAATTGGCACTAGAATGCAAAGTGAAAAAAGCTAAGGCAGTGCTCCTTTGATTCATTTATAAACAATTTTTGTATGGAGAACCTTTAATCAATCATTGTACTAGGCGCTGGAAAAATAAAGTTACAGTGCTCACGCTTAACAAATTCACACTCTAGTAAACTTATGGTATAAAGTCTAGCTAAAAATGATAGATTACACATATGCAAAAGTATAAATGAAGCACAGATAAGAGAAAAAAATTAAATTTTGTTGGGGGCTATGGAGGACCTTCTAAGCAAATAATACGTGAGCTGAGTTTTGAAAGCTAAATAACAGTTTTGTAGGCAGAAAGGAAGGTGGGAAGGTATTACAGGCACACAGAAGAACATATGTAGATAACTGTTGTCTATAAGCTGTTCATTTTGGCTGGAGCATTCAGTGTTAGTTTGGAATCATTGGTGTGATGAGATGAAAATGAACAGTTAGGGGTCACATCAAGGGGAGACTTTTATGCCAGGCTAAATAACTTGGCATTTACTCTCAGTAATAAAACTTCATCAGGAAAGATTTTAATCAGGGGAGACAGATGATCTGAATTTCATTTTAGAAAGATTACTCTGGTAGCTCTTAAAGAGTCTGTTGAAAGGGACCAAGGTTAGAACCAGGGAGGATTCATTAGGAAGTCATTCCAATAGGTTTTAGAATTATTTAATATAATAGAGTAGAATAAAATTTTTACATATGATTTAAATTCTAAAATGGGAAAGGTGTGATTAAAATATAATAAATATTACCCTGGAATATTCTTCAGTTCCCTCATACGTTATAGCATAGAGTCCAACAAATATTCTTTGGCCCTACCTTTGAATAGATTGTTGTTTTTTGAGCATCAGATAAGTAGCTGTCTCATGCATCTTTAAATCTTTACTCATCTTGGTGAGGTGCTTACACTAAAACAAATACATTGGAATTGAGAATGACTGCGAGAGAATTTACTTCTCTCTATTCATGCTCACAATGGATGTGGGTTCACCGTGAGGTTTCGAGGTTCTCCCATATCTTGTAAGCTTTTCTCTCTTCATTGTTATTTTCTCAAGAGCTCATTAAGCTCAATAAGCTTTATGAGATATGAGACCCTATAGGCCTAAGAAGGAAAAAACATTTACACTTAGCCAAGTCTTTTCTAGCATCAAATATTATTTAAGACTATTGCTAACTCAACTTCCAGTTTTGAGTCATTGAAGTCTGGGGGCTGTGTGGAGTTCAAAGCTCTTGCTTTGCTCCAGCTTTTTATCTTTTTATTGTTTTTTTAAAAAAATCTTATTCTGCTGACTCATAAATTATTTTCAAGTACAGGCTGTATTTACTCTTCCAAGTTTACTTCTTCATCTGTGTATCAAAGTCCATAGTACTTTACAGCTTATATGATTATTTTATCTCATTTGAGGCACACACTACCCTTTGTGGTAGGTAAAAACACAGCATTTCTATGTTGTGGATGAGAAAGCTCTGGGTCAGAGTGGTTAGTGGTGATGGAGTGGGAACCAGCACTCTTATATAAGTGAATAATTTCAGTGCTTTTCAATTTGTTATTACAGAGCCAATTACACCTACACTGCACCCATGCTAACCCTGTAATTTTGGCATCAGAAGGAGCTCAGGGCCACTTATCTAGTTTTAAGGCCTCTGCTGGCCTCAATGAACTTTTGTGAAAATTAGGAATTGGTTCTCCTTGGAGGACAGATAGATCTCCACACAAATACGGCTTACCTAGCAGAACTCTTGTGTGTGTGCGCGCACACATCAATGACACAACTTCTTGATTCCTCCTATGGGATGTAAGTTTACTGCCAGAGTGCTTCACCAGGTAAGTGGGATGCAGGTGAAATTGCATTCCTCATACCTATGCTGTGTGGCTTACTGCAGTGCACAACCTACGTGACCCGGTGACCTTGCCTGTCAGTGGCAGAAACAGCCCAAGTATTGAGCCCAGCTTCCAGACCATAGGTTTCCATTTCCAATATCTCTGCTTATTCCAAACACCTGTTTTACCCAGTACTCCTCCTCCCCCAAAATTGCTTCTAAGTTGCTCCCTTTCTTTCTCAATACATCCCTCAAATAAACATAGTATTGGTCTTAATTCTGTGTTATATCCCCTCCTTGCTGTGTCTAGCAGGCTTAGTGTTTTCTCCCACATCAGCTTTTGCTTTTTAAAGGAGTGATGGACAGTTTACAGATTCTAAGTGAAAGCATCTTTAAATAGACTATAACAGTTTCCAAAACATGGGAAAATGTGATTTTTGTGATAATGTGATAATGCTGAGGACCTGACAACTAAGCACCAAAATGTTTTGAACACTCCTTGTGGTTTAGTCATTGAACTTTCCTTCAGCAAATTGCACCCCCTTTATTTTCTATAAACATTTTTCTGTGTGCATCTATTTGTACAGGACAGATACCCCTGCTGTTTTCAAAGATTTAGTGTAATTCTGTGGGTTTGGGAAGCAGTATGCTTAAAAGGGCATCCATATTACAACAGGGTTAGAAATGTGTTACAAATGAGCATGTTTCTCAAATTTTCTTTCTCATACAAGACTGGTAATTGTTCCTAAGCAACAAGTTACTATATTCTTTCTACAGAGTCTTAGGATCACTCAGGCAATAGATAGGAATAAACAGATCCAGGTCTGGCAAGCAATCTCACATGCCCCCAGCAGAAAATAATTACAACTTTTATTTTTAAAATGTGTAGCAAAACTTTTGAACACATCCTTCTCAACTTTGTTTTGACTCATGCTAAGATATGGATTCTGCAAGGTGACATCACAACTCAAATTTGCTAATTTAATTTTGACCTTATAATTTTAAACCAAAGCACCGACTGCCTTGATTATAAAACCAATATATTTTATGTTCTTTTTGAACATAAAATATGCCTGTATATCGTATAGGAGTTATACCTCAACTAACTAGGAATGTAATAGAATCCTATCATTTTGGGAGACAAGTTAATTTTCTACTTTCTTTCCTTGTGATGAGAACTTTTAAGATTTACGTTCTTAGCAATTTTGAAATATACGATACAGAATTATTATAGTCACCATGCTGTATGTCATCTCAATGACATTTGTTTTGTGACTGGAAGTTTGTACTTTTGGACAACCTTCACTCATTTCACTCACCTCCCACCCTCTACCTCTGATAACCATCAATATGTTCTTCGTAATTATGAGGTCGAAGTTTTTGTTTTTAAGATTTCACATATAAATGAGATCACACAATATTTATATTTTTCTGTCTGACCTATTTCGCTTAGCATAATACCATCAAGGTCCATTTATATTGTCATAAATGTTGAGATTTCATTTTTTTATGGTCAAATTGTGTGTGTGTGTGTGTGTGTGTGTGTGTGTATATCACATTTTATTTATCCATTCATCCATTGATGGACACTTGGGTTGCTTCCATATCTTGCTACTGTAAATAATGCTGCAGTGAACAAGGGAGTGTATATATGTGTGTATGTGTGTGTATATATATCTATATATATATCTATCTATCTATCTATCTATCTATCTATCTATCTATCTATATATATATATATATATATATATATCTTTTCAAGTTAGTGTTTTTGTTTCCTTTGGGTAAATATCAGAGGTGGAATTGCTGGGTAGTATGGTAGTTGTATAGTAAATTCTTTGAGGAACTTCTGTACTGTTTTCCATAGTAGTTGCAATAACTTATATTCTCACCAACAATATACAAGGGTTTCCTTTTCTTAAATCCTTGCCAACGCTTGTTATTTATTTTTTTTATAAGAACCATTCTAACACGTGTGAGGTTAACTTTCCATTTTTGAATACTCTACATTTGTTGGTATTTTGATGTTAACTGATTTCTCTTTATACATTTAAAGAAAGTTAATATTTTAAGATGAAACGGGTGACTCTCAAACCATTTTCACACAGAAAAATAATAAAAATGACATTGAAACATTACTCCATAAACTAGAAAAGGAAAAGAAAAAGCACCCACTTTGTAACTTTTTTTTTTTTTTTTTTTTTTTTTTACATTTAGGAATTTTCATTATCCCCAGAATTAAGAATTGGACAGCAGAGTGCAAGCCTTTATTGTAGGCTTTCAGTAATTTCAAGAGTCCTGGGTTGTCCTATGACAAGACCAAAATTAGGTCCTATGAAAGACAAATAGCAGTGAAGCAATGTTCTCTTTCAGTCTACGAAGAGGATGGCAAGATTAGGCAAGGTAGAAGTGAACTTGAATTATTACCTGCAAAGGGGAGGCTGTGGTTTGAAACATATTTTATTTAAAAATAAAATAATTTTTTTCTGTAATTCCAGGGTAGGCTAATTTATGAAAACATGGAGTTATGAAAAATCCTCATGTTTCAGTGGCTTAAAACAATCATATTACTTCTTTGTGTCTTCCCTACTCTGGAACCTATGGGGCTTCTCCGTTTCGCTGGTTGATAGGAAACATGAAATGAGGATTTCATGATACGGGTTTTATAGGCTGGGCCTGGAAGTGTGCGTTATTTCTGCCCACATTCCATTCTGTAAGACTCTGCCTCAGAGCCACACTCACAGCAAAGGAAGCTGGGAAATATAGCCCACCAGTGTGCCTAAGAGGAAAAGGAAAAGTGTGTGGGTGAACAGCTAGCCAGGCTCTGCAACACATTACTTTTTTGATTATTGACTAAAATAAAAAATTGAATTTGGTTGCTTGTAATTCACCTGGTTTACAACTGAAATTACTCAGTCTCTCTGTGCTCCCAATGCTCCGTAAAGGTTAAAATGTTTTCTATTCAATGTTTCAGGCTGCTAAATGTATGTGAAAAGTTTGAAATCTGTAGGGAGAAAAAGTTATAAGTTTATGTTAGTTCCCAGAATGTGCACAGGATATCAAGGGTTAATTATTCAGGATCTCAGCTGATGTTATTCTTTCACTGATTGTTATACTATTAAATCATTGTGCTTTTCTATTCACGGATATGGTGAATTTTGTAGTTCTAATGTATTCATATATGGCTGAGAGGATAGCTATTTCTTCAACTACATGTCTAACTATAGATTGGTAGGATAAAATTAATGAGAGAGAATATAAATTTAAAGGAGATAGATTTCTTGTTAATATCACAAATAAAAAGTTGAGGCAGATTAGCTAATTAAAATGTATTTAACTTTTTATTTTCCTCTGGATTTTAAAAAAAAATCATGTATAAGTTTAGTGTCAACTGTCTGTTAATAACCAATGACTTCTTTTCTGGGAGGTCAGCATTGTTAAAAGTGAATTGGCATCTTAAGATGCTTAACCATAGAGCTGGGAAGACTACCAGTGGAGCTGGGCCCTTTGTTAACTCTCTAGTCTTGGCTTTCTGTTGAACTCTATGATAACTTCCTGGGGAGGGATGTGAATAAAGGGTAAAGCCACATTGGACTCTGCCCCCTTTTTTCCCATGTGAGTGGTGGTGAGCAGGCCAGTGAGTGTGCATGCACTCCTTGGTTCTGTTTCTTTGTCTTTTCCCAAATAAACCGTTTTCTTTATTGGAGAATTATTTGGCTGGTAGACATTATCTATTGTGTTAAGCCCCCAATTAGAAATGTGGAAAGATTCCCCCAAAACAAAATTGTAGCCAGTGCCCCTTGCAAAAGCATTAAAATAGAATCAGATTAGGTAATGGACTGACCATCACACTCTAGGTAGTAAGGAAAATCATGATTCTGGAGTTTCCACAGGGGCCACAGTGATCATACACCAGTTTTTGAATCCTTTAGAAAAGGGTTGATGGATCCAGCCTCAGTCCAGCCATACCTACTCCTAGAGCAGGTCATGCGCAGTAGAACTCCTGTACAGAGCTGGCTGTCTGGTTTCAGATGACGGGCTGGGTGTAGGATCTGGAATGCCTTTGTCATGATTACTAAGTCCACACCTGCTTCTTCCTTGTCCATCTTTGGCAAAATCTCTGGTCTTTCCTGTAGCTTTTATCATGGATTTTCAGGCACAACCTTAAATTTGAAGCAAAGCATGTATTTCACTCATCTTGTCCAGTAGTAATAATTGTTCTCAGTAGTAACTTTCCTTGATATCCTGCAGCTAAAATATAGGCTGTTCCAACCTCAGCTACATTAGATATTAATGTTGCTGATCATTTCCAAATTCCACAGAACCAGCCAGATTAGGCTGCCTTCTCCCGACACAGGGAAATACAACTTGGTACACTAGAGATTTCCTTACTGGGTTGATCCTTATTTCATTTTATAGACTCTACTAGGGTCAACTCTTTCTGTCATTCCTAGAATACACATCTACATCCTACAGTCTTTCTCCCAGGATTATTTTACCCAAACTAGGTTTTTATGAAACATTACTGTTGTCTCCACTTATAATAGATTCAAAATATTGTTCATTACCTACCCCAAAACAGGATTCTAGGGTCAAATACATTTGGAAAATATCTCATACTGTTTGTCTCTCTTGCAGCATCACAGTACATATTAATGTTGTTGATCATCAAATAGAAAGGGGAAAAGAGATTTTCATTTGTTTTGCTCCACCAGAAAAACTCAAAATGTGTATGTATGTGAACATACGAGGTCTGATAATTAAGTTCACGAACTTGTTGCAATAATGTTGCTAACCTTTTTTGATATCAGAGGGATTATTCATTATGAATTTGTACCAACTGGACAAACAGTTAACCAAGTTTACTATTTGGAAGTGCTGAAAAGGTTGCGTGCAAAATTTAGAGGACCTGAACTTTTCGCCAACAATTCATGGCTCTTGAATCACGACAATGCACCAGCTCACATGGCACTATCTGTGAGGGAGTTTTTAGCCAGTAAAGAAATAACTGTATTGGAACACCCTCCCTACTCACCTGATCTGGCCGCCAATGACTTCTTACTTTACCAGAAGATAAAGAAAATATTGAAAGGAAGACATTTTGATGACATTCAGGACATCAAGGGTAATACGATGACAGCTCTGATGGCCATTCCAGAAAGAGTTCCAAAATTGCTTTGAAGGGTGGACTAGGCACTGGCTTCAGTGCATAGCTTCCCAAGGGTAGTACTTTGAAGGTGGCCATAGTGATATTCAGCAATGAGGTATGTAGCATTTTTTCTAGAATGAGTTCTTAAACCTAATTGTCCGACCTCATATATGAGGTCTGATAGTTGGTTTTGGATTCTAAGAGCAGTTAAATCAAGTCTATTGCTTTTAAATATGTTTGAAATAAATACTAGAAATTGTGATTTTACTTGAAAATGGCAAACGTATCTCGGCAAAAACTTAAGTTTTTATGATTGCTGAGTAGTAACATATTTTATGTGTTAACGAAAGTAAAAATTATTACACCAAACTTCTGAATTTTTACTTATATACCAGTTTCCTTTGGAGAGTTCTTACTGTGAACTCATAGAAATACATATATTAAGGATTCAAGCATAACCCTCCCCCAGCCTCAATATATTTTAACCAAACTCAAGTACTTGCTTTAGAATATAAAGCAGTGATAATAATAATAATAATAAAAAAGTCAGGTTGGTGGAGTTGGTTGTGACAGTGGGTGTGGCACTAGTAGAAAAATCTTTTGATCATTTGAATATTAAAAATTGATTTTGCTTAAAGAGACAATGGAATGTTTAAAATGAAAGTGAATATTAGATCTTCAAAAGCTAAATCACTACATGCAATTATCAAAACCTGAGCATTCAAGAATGACATCATTTTGATAATAGGATATACTGTTCACATGCTATCCTACATGAATTATTTCTGTATAACACCAGGACTATTGTGGATGTCTAGACTCTGTAAGGGCATTGGCACAAAGAGACTTTTTCAGTTCAGAAGTGCAGATTTATCATCGTGTTTAACTAAGCTCACAAGAGATTCATTTTTTATTTCTCAGTGAATAGCCCTCACGCACTCCCAATTATACTATGAGACAGCTTGAATTCCATTAAACTGGATATTTAGCTTTGGTTGGTAGATTTTAAATTTCTGTAACTCTGTAGTTAAACTACTTTAACCCCGATTGGCAGTTTTCATTACAGACATAGCTTATTTAAATGATTTCTACATGATTGCAGAAAAGATGGAAAAAAATAGAATAATCAAAATTCAAAAGCTCTTTATTTCTGAAAAATCAATCTTTTCTTCTTCATCAACAAATCAACAAGAAAGATTAATGTGACAAAAAACGATTTTATAATTCAGGAGGAATATTTAATAATTCTTGTATTAAAATGTAAACAGTTTAATACACAGTATATAGTATAGATAGACAATTTTCTGTTATAAGTATGTGGATATTTTTGAATAAACCAATTACCGATTAAAACCCTGAATAAATATGAGAAGGTGGATGTTAGCTAAACTTATTATGGTAATCATTTCACTATATCTGTAAATAAAATCATCATGCTGCATTCCTTAAACTTATTCAATGATGTATGTCAATTATTTCTTAATAAAACTGGGAGACAACCTGAAGGTTAATAGTATTTTATTTTTCTATTATATTGCCTTGTGGATTTCATAGGGATTTTGTCTTAATTGTGGAAGGAATAATGGAGGCACCTATAATGAAGTTACTGTCCCTTTCCTGTAAGTTGATAGTAGGGTCAGAGGTATCATATGTATGAGGGCTGACAATTAAGTTTGCAAACTTGCCACTGTGCACTTACATTGGCAGCACTGTACAAACAGCTTGGTAAGGTTTCATAACCTTGGTACATCAGTGTCTCATAGCTGGGTTCATGTCGACATGTGGCGTTGTCTTCTTGAATGGCATTCATTGTTGTTGCGTGTTTTTGTGTGCCATCGTGAGAATGTCTGAGCTTGAATTAGAGCAATGAACAAACATTAAATTTCTTGTTAAACTTGGCAAGAGGGGAAGTGAAATCAGGGACATGTTAGTCCAAGTTTATGGAGATAACGCTGTGAAGAAAACGACAGTGTACAAATGGATTAAACATTTTTCTGAGGGGAGAGAATGCGTCACTAATGAAGAGAGTAATGAGCAGAACTGACAAAAACATTGCAAAAATTCATCGAATTGTGTATCAAAATCATCAGCTGACTGTGAGAAGCATAGCAGACCAAGTAAACATTGACAGACAAACAGGAAAATCTTAACTGAAAATCTTGGCGTGAGAAAGGTGTGTGCAAAAATGGTCCTGAAGGAGCTCACCGATCAACAAAAGCAAAGGAGAGTTTGCCAAGACCTTTTGGAGAAGCAAGATAATGACTTGGGCCACGTTACCACTGGTGATGCAACATGGGTGTACCAATGTGACCCTGAAACAAAGCGTCATAGTGCACAATGGAAGTCAGCTAATTCTCCACAACCAAAAAATTTCCGTCAGTCCAAATCAAGAGTTAAAACGGTGTTGCTAACCTTTTATGGTATCAGAGGGATTATTCATTATGAATTTGTGCCAACTGGAGAGACAGTTACCCAATTTTACTATTTGGAAGTGCTGAAAAGGCTGCGTGAAAAAGTTAGACGAAAACAACCTGAACTTTTCGCCAACAATTCATGGCTCTTGCATCACGACAATGCACCAGCTCACACAGCACTGTCTGTGAGGGAGTTTTCTGCCAGTAAACAAATAACTGTATTGGAACACTCTCCTTACTCGCCTGACCTGACCCCCAATGACTTCTTTCTGTACCCAAAGATAAAGGAAATATTGAAAGGAAGACATTTTGATGACATTCAGGACATCAAGGTTAATACAACAACAGCTCTGATGACCATTCCAAAAAATGAGTTCCAAAATTGTGTTGAAGGGTGGACTAGTTGCTAGTGTTGGTACATCGCTTTCCAAGGGCAGTACTTTGAAGGTGATCAAAGTGATATTCAGCAATGAGGTGCGTAGCACTTTTTCTAGGATGTGTTCATGAACCTAATTGTCAGACCTGGTAGTAGTCTCTTTAGTTTAGTTTGTATTAGGGGCTTGTACTAATGCCAAGGAACAGTGTAACATTTTATACATTCAGTATTGTAGTTATGCTTTGAGTTTTCAAGAATTTGTTTTTTTCTTGTGCTTTCCTCAGATTCATACATCTGTGATTTTGGGGATACCTGATTCATTAAGAAGCTGGAAATTGGTTTGCCTGTTGCCTATTTTGTTACCAGCCACAGTGCCAGTTTAGACTCTCAAAACTGGAAAGTTTCCAAACTGCCTCCCTTGACCCTCTTCATTCTACTGCAAATACTGTGAAGTCTGAATTAGCTGATTTTAAAATGCTTCTGTGATTGTCAGTGACTCCTTGAGTATCTGTTGGTGGCCCTATGGATAAAAGGCAATTTCCCTTTTGGGGCTTTCATGATGTCTTGCTTCTTCTCCCACTTCATGTCCTGTGTCTTATCACCTCCCTCCCCACACTCCTGTCATATCTACCTAACTTCTGGCAATCAATTGAGTTCTTGAAGTTGTTTTAGGGCTTTTTATACTTTATTATTTGTGCCTAGGACCCCCTTCTTTGCCCAGTGAGCAGGATCCTACATATACATGAGAGCCCAACTCAAATATCATCTCCGTAGAGAGGTTGATACCTCCCATCCCATGCCTCCGCTAAAACATACTATTCTAACATAGCACTCTTACTGTTGTCTATTCACGTGCTAGTCACTGCTACCAGTCTAATTTAGTTAAGGACATGGAAATTAAAAATGAAAATGCATTATTCATTTTTGTATCATCACTCCATAGCTTTGCAACTTAATGCATAATAGGAGCTTGTAAAGATTTGATAAATCAATCAGTATAGCTTTTACAAATTTCAGATTTGGTATACTCATAGCAGATATATGTCTTTATTCACAGTTATTATATATTAGAACAAACCATGTTAAATTTATTTTTCTATTTTTATTTTTTTATTAAATTATAGGGGTGACATTGGTTAGTAAAATTATATAGAATTCAAGTGAACAGTCCTATAATACATTATCTATATATTACATTGAATGTTCACTACCCAGAGTCAGTTCTCCTTCCATCACCATACATTTGATCACCTTTATCCTTTTTTACCACCTTCCTCCCCCTTACCCTCTGGTAACTACTAAACTGTTGTCTGTGTCTATGAATTTTTGTTTGTTTGTCTTGTTCATTTGTTGCTTTCAGTTTTATATCTCACATATGAGTGAAATCATGGTTCTCGACTATTTCTGTCTGACTTATTTTGCTTAGCACTATGATCTCAACATCCATCCATGTTGTTGCAAATGTCAGCATTTCATCTTTTCTTATGACCAAGTATATTCCGTTATATATATGTACCACATCTTCTTTACCCAGTCATCTACCAAAGGACACTTCAGTTGTTTCCGTGTCTTGGCCACCATGCTGCAATGAACATAGGGGTATATATATATCTTTAATGATAAATGCTATGTTTTTAGATTTTTTGGGTAGATACCCAGGAGAAGGATTGCTGGGTCATATGGTAATTCTATTCTTAATTGTTTGAGGACCCGCTGTACTGTTTTCCATAGTGGCTGTACCAATTTATATATTAGCACCAGCCGTGTATGAGGGTCCCTCTTTCTCCACAGCCTCTCCAACACTTGTTATTATCGGTTTTGTTGATGATAGCCATTCTAACAGGTGTGAGGGGTATCTCATTGTGGTTTTGATTGGCATTTCCCTAATAGCTAGCGAAGTTGAACATTTTTCGTACATCTGATGGCTGTTTGTATGTCTTCTGGGGAGAAGTGTCTGTTCAGGTCCTCTGCCCATTTTTTAAATTGGATTATTGCTTTTTTTGTTGTTGAGTTGTGAGTTCTTTATATACTTTGGATATTAGCCCCTTATCAGAGATGTTGTTTAGAAATATCTTCTCCCATTTGGTTGGTTTCCTCTTTGTTTTGTTAATGGTTTCTTCTGCTGTGGGAAAGTTTATAGTTTGATATTGTCTTGTTCATTTATTTTTGCTTTTACTTCCCTTGCCTTTGAAGTAAATTCATAAAACTCTCTTGATCCAAGGTCCATAAGTTTAGTACCTATGCTTTCTTCTAAAGCCTTGTTAAATTTGAACTTGACCAATAAGTGACCTGACTCGAACCTTCTGTTTAATTGTCAGGTAATTGAGTGGGCTGATAAAATTTTGGAAACAGTGCTCATGCATATTCATGAAGGAACTCTGGTGTTAAAATGCAGAGGAGAAAAAAAACACAGTGAAAACCTAGTAAACTTAGAACTGATAATATATACTTTATATTGTTAAGGTGGTTTTTATGATTTTGAGTTTCTGTTCAAATCTAATTTCATGTTTCCTGACAAAAATATTTAACCATAAAAATAGCTGGCTCTGTTATATTAAGTGCAAGTACTATTTGTTTGTATAATACGTTGGCACTGGTATCCTTACTAGGTAGAGGAATTTTAAAATGTATTTGAATAAATCCATTAAAATAACATAAGCCATCGATGCGTGCAGCTTTTAGAATTGGACTCACTTGAAACGGACTCACTTGATCTGTAAGGTTAGGTTAAAATGCCACGTGAAGAAAATTGTTTTGTTGTTTTGTGAATGTAATTCTCTTTGGGGTACTGTTTTAAAGTAAAAGTTTGAGATCTAAATTAACATCTTTCAAATGACATTTTTAGTGCTTGTGGCTTAATTCATGTTTTCAGTATTTCTACCAGAATCTTGAGTGCCCCTCGTGCTAGTAAGTTAATAATTAGATTCCCTGGAGGATGTTTTGTGCTGACAGTAACCTTTCCCAAAGGTAATGGGATCCACGTTCATAATATGAGAGCTCCTAACAGGTACTTTTTCACTGTTTGGAAACATAGTGCCAGAGTAAAATGAGAGGACTTTCTTAATATTTTCTTCTCTCCTTTTATAATATCTGTAATTTCTTCCCTGTTTTGTTTGAAAGGGTCATTAAATGCTAAAGCTTTAAAAAGTAATGCTGAATTTCTGGATTACTAAAGAGATTTAAAATTTGAGACTGATTATTAAATAGATTTTGTAGGAATGGCAGTATTATCGTGTTGATAGTGCCTGTTTTTTTTTTTTGTGTGTGTGTTTGTGTGTGTGTGCATGTTCTTCCTAATATGTTAAGATCACTTATATGATAACAGAATTCTCTGTTGCATTTAAAAGGCATTTGATGGTGAATATTCAAAACCATATGAATGCACCAATATGTAAAAAATGGTGAGCTTGTTCCAGTATTTCAGATAACATCTTCTGTGGTGCTTTTAGTCAAGGGTTTTTTGTTTATGTTTGTTGTTGTTGTTTATTGCATATTTACTGGAACTGCTCTGCCTTTGGAAAAAAAATAAACACATTTGCTCCGAGAGAAGATTAAGACCACCCACTTCGCACTTTAACCTTATTTTTTACTAGCCTTAGGGACATCTGTTTCTTATAGCAGTTACTTGGCAGTTTCCTAGGATTAAGAAGGGTGTTTGATCAGAAAAGATGATTACGGTGCGTTAAGGCCAGTGGGTTCTTCTCTCATCCTAGAAACCAAAACTATGTTTTTAGGAATGCTGATGTTATAAATGACAGATGGAAAAAGGCAAAACACCACCACCATACTTTAAGCCTACTGTTCCCTTAAAACCAGAAGAAAAAGAGAGAAGAGTGTTTTCTTTACATATAACTTTATTTCAGGAGTTTCAGAAAAGAGAGAGCTGCATTGTGTATTGTTAGGGTGAAAAAAAAAATCTATGTGAAAGGACTTTTAAATAAATTGGACAAAAAAAGAGATAAAAGTACAAGGAGACAAAGAGACGCTCTTATTGACAGATAGCAGTTGTCTTGCCTAGAACACAAGACCCAATTCTGTTTATTTTTCTTTTCCTCCTCTTCCTTTTCCTTCTCTTCCTCCTCCTACTTCTTTTCTCCCCACCCTTACACACAGGAAATCTACCACTTTGTGGATTCATTTGTACTTGGGTCTAATTCCCATGCTCAAGTTGTTTAGAATGCAGTACCTGTAGTTATCACTTGGAATTCATAATCAGATTAAGAGATACTGTGTTTTTCATTTAATTATTAAAATTGTTTCAGTGTTCAAAGAGATAAATGGCTTCTTCTGGTAGAAAATATAACATATAGGTAATTATTTTATCCTTTGAGCTACATATTTTAGAATTAAAATACTTTTATAGTGGCTACCATTTTATTTTGGAGAATTGTTATTCTTCTCTTATTTAACATTTAATTATATACAGCTTACATAGTAGTATCTCATGCCTGTCATTAATGACTTTATATCATTGAAAAAGCAGAGGTAAAGATCTGGAATATATTGCTAAGCAAAACTGTGGTTCACTTTCTCAGGCTGGGTTCAGGAGAGAGAAACAACTTTTTTTTTTTTTTTAAAGGAGAGGGAAGAAGATTGAGCTTTTTTGATAAGAGAGATAGGAAATATAAACTCATAGTACCAGAATGCGTTAGCTCACATTCAAGGCTAAGCTCACATTCAAACCAGAGTTGGAAATGGGGGGGTGGTCGGTAGTGGTGGGATGGGAGAAACAAGGACTGAATGAATTTGTGAAATATTTTTAGACTACTTTTAGAATATGGAATTGAGTAACTACCAAATAACACTTAAGTCATCAAAATTATTTTATGCCCTGTGGGGCATGTAATGTTAAGAATAATAACAATAATAATAATGCAAGAAAAGGAAGGCAACAGAGAAGAATCCTTTGGGGGATTCTCATAGCAGGTACTCGGCTCTGTTTTAGTGGGTTTAAACCTTATAACAAACCTAAAAATTAGGAATTATGTTAACTATCATTTCACAGATAAGGCAGGTGAGATTCACAAAAGGTCAAGTGACTTGTCTAAAGCCACACTTATCATTTGGTATAGGCAGAATTCAGATCCTGGCCAAATGATTCTAGAGCTTGTTTACTCAGTACTATGCTAAACTGCCTTATATAGAGATTAAGAAAAAGTTTCATTTTTTGTCTATAGAAACAACAACAATACCCAAAATAAAACAAAACTTAAACTTTTTGTTGTGGAGATAATCCATAAACACACATGAAACATTCCGGTTATGTATAGATTTAAGTGTGACACAAACTGTAAGTGCTGAGGATTAAAGAGAAGTACCATGTTTCCCCGAAAATAAGACGGGGTCTTATATTAATTTTTTGTCCAAAAGATGCGTTAGGGCTTATGTTCAGGGGATGTCATCCTGAGAAATCGTGCCAGGGCATATTTTCTGGTTAGGTCTTATTATCAGGGAAACATGGTAGGTCAGTTAACCCTGGAGTAGATACAGATAGCTTTTTAAAAGCAATTTTGATTTGATCATTTAAGGTGGAAATTGCAGTGGGGATTGGGAAAGGGAAAACATTCCCTTTAGATAAATACTAAGAAGCAAAGCACAGTGAACAATATACCCAGGGGAAAATAGGGACAACTGGATTTGATTAGGGAGTTTGCATTTACAGAATTCAATTCAATTAAAAAAATTTTTTTTTAGATTCTTTTATTCTCCCACCCACTCCATAAACAGTATTTATTGGCATAACTCACTGGTTATCAAGTAAAGTGCTGATGGAAATTCATTGAGAGCAGTGGCTACTTGGTGTTTATTCTTGAATGTGACTCTTTCAACACTATATGATTCAGTTTTCTCTGAAATAATCAAGTGCATAGCTTGAAAAGCTATGTGCGTTCAAAGAACAAAAATTTCATTGTATCTGGGAAGTGATGGTAAAATACCACGTGTCATAGGAGCGTGACATAGGAATTCTCAATAAGAATTTCTACTTGAAGCAAAATCTTTTTCCTGGAATGCAAACTGGATCACTCTAAACATGGTATTAGGTACTTAACCTGACTTCACATAATTACTCTAGATATAGAAGTGGAATGTAAATATGCTACAGAGAATTCTGGAATGTAGTATTAGAGAATAGTTCAACTGAGGTTTATCAGGATAAGGAAGATTTATGGAAGAGGATACAGATGGAGTGAATATAAGTTTACTAATGGTGAGACTGAAGTTCAGGTTCATCTGTGGGAGATATGAAATAAGCTATTTCTGTTACCATTGAAATCTATAACATTGTTTAATGCTTCCTTTTTCTTTTCGTTTTAGTTTTATAATACCAGATTTAAATGTATAATGTCTCTCTTATATCAGTAAAATGAGAATGGAAAAATGTTAACTAGAGGATTTTAGGTTTAATGAATGGACTTTATGGAACAATAAAAATGGTATGGTGTTCGAGATATGGATGTTAATTTTAAGTCTTTTCCAAAAACTATTAAAGAACACAAAAACTTCCTTTTCCGTTTCATTATTTTCTAAAATAACTGATACTTAAAAATAAATAGAAAGGAGAATATTTTGTAGTCATTTACATTGAATAAATTGCGCTTCATAAAACACGCCACATTGTCCTTATTCTTTTCTTTTTCTGTCAACCCAGTAAAAATCTTTGAAGGACTGGTGCTATTCTGTCGATGGGTATTGCAGACTATTGATATAGAAGGGGGTTTTTAAATAGACAGATTTTATACAAGATTTACAAAGTGTACTCAAACAATACTGTAAATGTTTAAATAAAAAACATTATTACAGTAAAAGGCACATTGCCATTAATTCCCCTTAAAATATTCCCCCTCGCTCTGAACACACTTGTCCCATCGTTCTTGCCACTTTCTGAAGCAGTTCTGGAAGTGTCTTTTGTGAATGTCTTTAGTTGTACAGTTGTGGCTGCCTTGAATCCTGAATCTTTTTGACTTTGGGAAGAGCCAGAAGTCGCAGAGTACCAGGTCCAGTGAATAAGGTGGATGAGGACACATCGTAATGTTTTTATTTGATAGAAATTGCTGTACCAGAAGTGATGTGGGACACAGAGCCTTTCTGTTGTGATCACAAAATACAGTGAATGCTGCTGCCGAGTGTCATTCAACAGAAAGGCAGGATCTTCAATATGGGAAGTGGTGTGTGGAATCTTAGTAACCGTGTATGACAAGTTTTAACTTGTTAGGTGCAGTGAGTCGGGTGTGAGCTACAGTTGAGAGAAGGTGTGTTTTAAAGTATGCTGTAAATCATGAATTATGAACAACACATTAACATGAAATGAGCAAACGGTTTACATCCTCCATCATGACAATGCTCTGTGTCACATATTGCTTCTGTTACAGGAATTTCTGTCAAATAAAAACATTACCGTGTGTCCTCATCCACCTTATTCATCGGATCTGGTACTGTGCGACTTCTGGCTCTTCCCCCAAGTCAAAATGACCATGAAAGGTAAACACCTTGAATTGATTCAGGACATGTAGGCAGGAATGACAGCAGTGCAACTAAAGACACTCACAAAAGAGGACTTCCAGAACTGCTTCAGAAAGTGGGAAGAATGACAGGGTAAGTGTGTTAGAAGTGAGGTGGAGTAGTGTGAGAGGGATTAATGACAATGTGTCTTTTACTGTAATTTAAAAAAATTTAAACATTCACTGTATCTTTTCATCACACCTTATATTTGTCCAATTGTTCTAGCACTATTTGTTGTATTGCCTTTTCTCTTTTGTCAAAAATCAGTTGACTATAATTATGTGGGTCTTTGTTCTTTTCTATTGAATTATTTATCTATTCTTTTGCCATTACCACACTCATTTGGTTACTGTAGCTTTATAGTAATTCTTGAAGTAGGGTTGTGTTAGTCCTCTGATTTTATTCATCTCCTTCAATACTGTTCTGGCTATTCTGGGTGTTTTCCCTATCCATATGAAACTTTAGAATCAGTTGATATTGATATTCACAAAATGACATGTGATTTTTATTTGGATTGCATTGAATCTATAGATCAAATCGGGAGCAACTGACATCTTGACAATATTGAGTTTTTTTTATCTGTGAACATGGGACATGTCTCCATTTATTTAGTTCTGTGATTTCCTTCATTAGAATTTTATAATTTTTCTCATATATATTTTGTACATATTTTGAGATTTATACTTAACTATTTCATTTTTTGAATGCTCATATAAATACTTTGTGTTTTTTTTTTATTTCAAATTCCATTTGTTCTTTGCTGGAATGAAGGAAAATGATTTGACTTTTATATATTAAACTTTTATCCTGAAATCTTACTATAATTGTTTATTAATTCCAGGAGGGATTTTTAAAATATGACTCTTTTGGATTTTCTACATAGACAATCAGGTCATCTACAAAGGCAATTTTATTTTTACCTTCCCAATACGTATCACTTTTATTTTCATTTCTTTTATTGTTAGCTAGGATTTCCAGTTCAGTGTTGAAAAGAAGATGAGACATTCTTATCTTGCTCCTGAAAAGTGGCTGGTTTTTTAACTGTTCATTATATATTCATAGAAACTTTGATTTAAAACTTAATTTACAGTAATTATGTAGACATTCAGTGGTCTTATTATATTTTTCATTATCATATGTTTGAGGTTAGTACTTCAAGGAACAGAAACTCATTCAACTCACCAATAACTGCTTATCTAAGGGTAGAGATTATATGTGAGAATAGTAGATAACCTTATTCTGGATTCTTGCTCTGAAGAAATTCATGAGGGTCTCACGAGGGACTTCTTATGTAGTTGTTACTGTTTTTATTTGTGGGGCTCTTACCATCTTGGACTGATGAGCTAGTTCAGATGAAGTGGAAGAGAGCATTTCTTTCCCATCATTGACGTTAACCTGTTTGCCTTGCATGGTTTTATTCATGCCATAGTTTTACATTATAATCTTTGACTTTCAGATTTCCCTATTTGTATCTTCATTGCTTTTCGTATTTCTTTTTTTTCCTGTCTTGTTTGTTCAATTATTTTGTTATTTAGAGTCCACATATAAGTGAAATCATATGGTATTTGAGTTTCTTATTATGACTTATTTCACTTAACATAATACCCTCTAGGTCCATCCATGTTGTCACAGGTGGCAAGATTTTATTTTTTTACAGCTTAGTAATATTCCATTGTATATATATACCACCTCTGCTTTATCCAATTGTCTATTGATGGGCACTTGGGTTACTTCCATATCTTGGCTTTTATAATAGTGCTGCAATGAACATAGGGGTGCATATATCTTTTCAAATTAGTGTTTTGGATTTCGTTGGATAAATACCCTAAAGTGGAATTGTTGGGTCATAAGGTAGTTCTATTTTTAATTTTTTGAGGAACTTCCAAATCGTTTTCCATAGTGGCTGTACCAATTTGCATTCCCACCAACAGTGTATAAGGAATCCCTTTTCTCCACATCCTCGCCAGCACTTGTTTGCTGATTTATTGATGATAGCCATTCTGACAGGTGTGAAGTGATAGCTCATTGTGGTTTTAATTTGCATTTCTCTGATGACTAGTGACTTTCAGCATCTTTTCATATGTCTGTTGGCCATGCATATGTACTTTTTAGAGAAATATCTATTTGGGTCCTCTGCCCATTCTTTAATTAGATTTTTTTTTGGTGTATGAGTTTTGTAAAATAAATTTTGGACATTAACCCCATATTGAATGTATCATTGGTGTATATCTTCTCCCATTCAGTAAATTATCTTTTTGTTTTGTTGATGGCTTCTTTTGTTGTACAAAAAACTTTTTAGTTTGATGTAGTCCCATTTGTTTATATTTTTTCTTTAGATTCCCTTGCCCCAGTAGAGATATCAGAAAAAATATTACTAAGAACAACATCAGAGAGTTTACATGCTTATGTTTTCTTCTAGGAGTTTTATAGTTTCAGGTCTTACATTAAAATCTTTAATCCATTTTGAGTTTATTCTTGTATATGGTGTAAGAAGGGGGTCCAGTTTTATTTCTTGCATGTATCATCCAGTTTTCCTATGACCATTTATTGAAGAGACTCTCTTTACCCCACTCTATATCCTTGCCTCCTTTGTCATTGAGTAAATGACTATATAGACATGGGTTTATTTCTGGGTTCTCTATTCTGTTCTGTTGATCTACATGTCTGTTTTTATGCCATCACCATGCTGTTTTGATTCCTATAGGCTTGTAGTATAGTTTGATATCAGGTAATGTGATACCTCCAACCTTGTTCTTTCTTTTTTCTTCAAATTGCTGTGGGTATTTGGGGACTTTTGTGGTTCTGTATAAATTTTAGGATTATTTGTTCTTGTTCTGTGAAAAATGCTATTGGTTGTTAGATTCCACATGTAAGTGAGATCATATGGTATTTATCTTTCTCAGTCTGACTTACTTCACTTAGCATAATATCCTCTAGGTCCATCCATGTTGTTGTAATGGTAAGGGTTCATTCTTTTTATGGCAGAGATTTATTGTATAAATGTACCAGATTTTATTTATCCAGTTGTCTATTGGTAGGCATTTAGGTTGCTTCCATATCTTGCCTATTTTGAATAGTGCTGCTGTAAACATAGGGGTGCACCAGTCCTATTGTTTTGAACTAGAATAAAGAATATTCAGTGTGTGTGTGTGTGTGTGTGTGTGTGTGTGTGTGTGTGTATGTGTGTGTGTGTGGTGTACAATTGACTTAAAGAGTGAAAAGGTTTCAATATGGTAACTTATTGCAAGGCCAGGCCTTTAAAGACTTACAAATAAAATTACATTACAATGAATAAATTTAAATATAGAAATAGCTTCATTTTTATCCACACAAAGTTTTGTTTAAATAAGTGACTTGTGGACTAGTTCATAGTCTCTGTTCTTCTTTGTGTTTCGAACAACTATGCGATTCATTGAATGGAATTAATGGAATTAATTTATCCAAGTTTTAAAGAGTGGATCAGTTAGTACTCTCACAGTAACAGATGACAAAATCTTAACACGAATTACATATTCAAAAGGGAATATTTTGGCTCATGAAACTAGGAAGTTCAAGGAAATAAATTTCATTAGTTTAAGACATCATTGGACCCAAGATTTCAAATAACAGTATCATTTGAAATTATGCAACTATTTCTCTCCATTGCTGTGCTCTGTCCTCCTTTGTTGTATTTTACGGTCATGTAGGCTCTTGTCATGAATGTATGATAAGGTCCCCCAGAGTGTCATGCACAAGTCCTACTAGCTATGACAGCATAAAGAGAGTGCTTGTTTTACAATTCCAGCAAAAGCCCCAAGTTTCACTATTATTGACCTGATTTTTTTAGCAAAGAAATTGGAAGATAGTGATTGATCAAGTCTGTGTTGTAAACAGACTTGTTTATCACAAGTCTTGTACTTGATGGTGTGGGAGTATTGAGTGATGGAGGGGTGGTGTGTGTCAGCTCTGTCTCTTCCCCAACCATATGGAATGAGAATTAGGAGTGATTCCCCCTTCAAAGGAAACAGAAATACGAATGTGGTTAATAAAACAAAATAGAATAAAACAGACAAACAAAAATCGATACAAAGCAAAACCAAACCCAAAACAAACAAAAACCCAACACAAAACACAAAAACATTTCTGATCAATGCAGAAATATCAGTTTATCCTTCTAACTCATTTTGTAAATAACTAAGGGAGTTAACTAAGATTTTTAGCTAGTATATAGCCTACTGGATTTATTTATAAATTCTAAATATCATTATATTTCATTTTTGGTTGAACTTTGAATTCTGTGAATTTAAACACACACACACACACACACACACACACACACACACACACACGGGAAAAAAAAGGTGAGAAATATCAATGTGACCTTCCCATATGGGGAAATGAATATCATCTGTCTGCCAAGTTGCAGTGGATTAATACAAATGAACAGAGTATGTGTTGATTTCATCTCCAAGAGAATGATCAGCTCACTATGGTGAACACAGATTTGGCCTTATATATAGCACCTTCCGTATTGATATTATCATCACATTCTCTTATTTTGTTTTCAATGCATATTTTCCGGTGGCTTAAAATATGTTTAGTAATTACTTTAAATAGTATCCCTATTTTTTTGGTGGTGCCATTATAGAAAATGATCTTTCAAACAATGTTCATTAATAACTATAATAAATAACTATAATAACTATAACTATAATAAATCTCTTGCCATTATAATACCAAGACAGCAAAGTTTCTTGCATATATTCTTTTTTATTAATAGTTTTGGAAAACTGATGATACCATGGTATTCATTGGTGATTCAGAAAGTGGTTATATTTCTTATTGCTTAATGGAAGGTGAAATTATACACTGGAAACAAAATGGCAATGTCAAATCACATTGCTATTGGTTTAAAATATAATAACCTCTGGTGGGTGCAGTGAAATACAGGGTTATAGTCTCTGGCTCCTTCTATCTATATCTCATATATATATTAGCAACAACAGTGCTCCATCCTATTTAATATACAAAGTATCTTCTTCTAAAAGAGGCTGTGATTGAGGACACACTCATTGTCCTTCCTTCCATCAAAAACCTACCTATTTATATTGCCAAGTCCCAGAATAGTTGCAATTCTGCTTTCTGCTTTCTTCCCTCTTACACTTTTGGTTTTGTTTCATAAAACAGTTTTGGGGGAACTCAAACCAACTGTTTCATTTGCTCTGCAAACTTCTGAGCAACCCCAAATTCTCATTGCTGTTTTTCAACCATCCAGGTCAAATTGGATGCTGTTAATATAGACCCCCTTTCAGTAAGCCCCTAGAATTCTTGCTTTTAATGTTAGAACACCATTAGGAGGTATCATGCACATTCTCAGTTGACCTTAGTTTTTTCATCATAGTTTCCTTCTTTGTGCCCTTGAATTGCCTGTAGACTTGTATAGACTATGTCACAATGTTGAGAGAGACAGAAGTCAGCTTTGTTAGATCAAAGCATGTGTCCTAATTAGTAACTATCCTATGCTTTAATTTATTTCTCCTTGTTCTGAATTTTGCAGGCTGAGCTCACCATGCCTGCCTGGTTGGGTTTTCTGAATGGTAATTTAATACTTAAAGTTTCAACAATAAGCACACTGAGCATTTAGTAAAATACACACTGTGGAATTATAGGAAGCAGGTATAATTCCTGTTGTCAAGATTGATGATCTTCAATGCTGCTCAAGATAGGAAGAGCCTCTCAATGTTTTCTCATGCCAGCATCTGCCAATATGAAATAAATTTTAGCTACCAGATGCTGCCTGTGGACATGTTTTCATGGGCAAGCGCCATAGATTATCCAAGGCTTCTGATACCTGTAAAAACTAATGACAGGAAGCTCTGACCAAGTTTAAGGTCGAAAAATGTAGATGAAGAATACATAGTTGAGATGTAACACAAGTCTTTGTATTATGCTAATTCTTTATGGGGGAGGATGAATCTTTTATCACTACCATGTCATCCTATAATTTACTTACTGCTATATTTCCTATAGCCACAAATAAATTTTGCCATCTCCGTAAGAAAGTGTTGAATTGGAATAATTTCAAGCTATTTTCCTTAAGTAATGAAACAGAGATCATTTTACTCCAAAGAGGTGATTTGAGGGACAGAACCAACAGTGCCTGTTAAATCATGAATCTTTACGTTTAACAGATGGCTGTCTGAGGAATTAGACTTGAGAAATGAGCTTTCAGTCTAGAGGACTTGCTGCTTTAATTCCCCCGGAGGAGGCATATCATTTGGAGAGCATCTACGGAGGGAAGTTGTCCTGAGTGTGATGTAATCGCTATAGGAATAAAATCCTGAGTGTGATTCTGAAGCCATTCCTCTCCCTCTGGGTAGAGAGAGGCTGTCCAGGGGAGGGATCGCCTTGTCTCTAATAAAAACATGCAACATGTTTAGGACTGATGTTTTTGTTTAACTTAGTAATACATAAGTCTGTGATATTTACCTTGATTATTAGAAATAGTCATATTAGGTACAGTCTTAAAATGATCTTTACCAGGGAGTGAGGCTTATTTTTCTATTATCATTGTCTGAGAATTCAAAGATAAAGAAGACAGCAAGAGTGTCTTTCTTCCAGAGTTAAGTCACCACCCCACTAGGCTGATACCATAACTCTGAGGTTTTCTTTAATTCATCCAGGACTGTGCATGTGTGTGTGTATGTATGTATGTATGTATGTGTGCCTGTGTTTCTGGTAATGATTAAATTAATGGATAGACTGAATAAAATAATGTAAATGGCCAAAAACTGAGATAGAAAGGGAAAGATGTATTTTTCACATGCTAAATTAAAAATAAAATGGACATAATAAAATTAGAGAAGATTTATGTTAGACAGCTCCTGCAGTCTTTATTCATGGTACATTCAAAACAAATTGCTTCGTCAGTCCGTGAAGCTTTGTGAAGAAATATCTTGACATGTTAATACTGTACTCTTAACTGCAAATAATCTGTCCTATATTGCAGAGTAAAATTACTATGCAAGTCATCTTTCAATATAGAGGTTGCCATATATTTCCCAGGCAATGGAGCTAGAAAGTAATCTTCAAGCTTCTACATGTCATGTCCTAAGTACTCATTTAAAGATAATTAAATGCTTAAATTCATAAAACTATATTGTATGCATGTTATCAGTTGTGATTGTCATTAACCTGCCACCTCATTTTTTAAAATGTGTTATAGGGGAAGATCATGTAAAGGGGACTGAGAAGGCATTTTAGAACAACTTGTAAAGGTTAAGGGCAGTTTTAGAAGTGGATTGGATGCTGAGGTTCCCCACAATGAAAGGAACAGTGAAGAATACAAATCCAAAAATAATAGGGTCAATTTATATACTAATTTAAAAATTGTGTGTGTGTGTGTGTAAAGCTATAAATGACCGTAATTCCTGGTATCTGTTGGAGAGCACCCCCCTCAATGACACTGGAATTCTTGCAGTTACATTTTAAAAAGTAATTGGTACATTTTTAAAGAAAAAATAAGAACTTTTCTGCTTCCAGTAATAGAGAAGTCTTAGTTAGGAGCTATTGCAAGAAATAGAACACATTAACCGTAAGTAAAAAGTTGTTTGAGACATTATTTAGGGTCTGTTCTAGAATTGCCTTGAGACAAAACTCTCCTGTAATGGCAGAAAATTTGGAAACCCTGCAGCATGGCAAACATATCTCTGAGTCAAAAAGCGAAAAATGATGTCTTCTTGTGGAAAAATATTAAACAATGCATTATTTTTCACTCAGAAGATAAACTTGAAAATGTAGTTGGTAGTCCAAGATTAATCCAGGTGTTTCCCTAAGGATTGGATAAAAATATAAATATTAAGATTACTGCTGATTTATCTGTAACCATGTTAATAATAATGTCCATGAATACATAATTTTTAAAGTATTTGATGATAAAATAATTAAGACATTTCTGAGAAATTAAATCGTGTGTGCTTGCGGGCAAAGTATTGATTAGGGAAAAATGCAAACTGGCAGATAGATGGCTCACGTCAAAGTCACCAAGCACCTGCAGTGCATCTGCTGGCACCAAATACTTGCCAGTACTTTCAAAGAGTGTCATCTGGACTTTTAAAAAAATTCTAGTGAGTAGTAAAATGCTAAATTAATTTTTTAAATTTTATTTGAATATATGATTTTTAAAAGTTTTGCATGAGGTATGTTTTATTCTGGCTTAGTTGGAGTAATTCCTATTCAGAATTTTATGAACTAAATAAAAAATTACTTGTTTTAAAATTTTTCATACATGTAAAAGTAATGTGATGACAAACTGTAAATCTTGATGTGGTAAATGAGGGCAGTGATCCTTTTAATGATAAAGAATGACTCATGATGTAACTAAGTTATCATGTGTATTTTCAAGGCTGGACACACTCAAGCATCAACTACATGAAGGTCCGAATGTTTCAACGTCTCATAGATTGCTTTAGGGAAAATAAAGTCTAAAAGTTATGTAAAAAGAGTAAGGATTTATGTATGTATTCCTTGAGAAATACAGGGCACTTACATTGTGAAAATCACTGCATTCATGGTTTAAAAAATTAAAGATTAATATCAGGCACCTGTTTTGTGAAAAATTCCTCAAAATGTACAGGAGACTGGCAGGTGGACCAACAGCATTTCAGTTGTCTACAAGATAGAAAACTTAACCTCTTACCACAAAGAAACAACACAATTCAAAATTTCCACAGGTAATAGCATATGCGGATTCTGTCTTAATACTCCCACTTTGGCAGTGTCTTCTGGCCTTCCTTTCAATGTCTGCTCTGAAAGAGTCCATACATGTAGATAAGTATATAAAGTCATGCATGCAGGGACATTTTGCCTTTTGTATGCGTGTTATTGTGTGAGACTCTTTCTAAAAACACCAGGACACCAAGATAAGATGCTGAGCCAAGCTGGTGTTTTTGTTGCTCTTCAATGTAGTACAGATTTTTAGAGATCAAGGGACTAATTGTACTCTTAGAGAGAATGATAATAAATATTATATTATCACAAATAGAGATACATTTTGAAGTAGAATGCAAAATCCCTTTGGATTTTTAAAACGAATCTCAGGCTCTCAAAGAAACTTGAGCTTTTGAAAAGATGCTAGAAGGATGCATTCAGGCTCCGAAGGCATGCTCATTGTCTTTTCTGCTGTGAAGAGTAATTTCCTTAGAAAGTTAGAGAAAGATGTGTGGAGTCCAGGCAGCTTCTAGTCTCCATTGGCTTTTTGTTGTGTAATTAGTAGTGAGACTTCTGTGATGGGACTTACCTTAAATAGAAACTAGACCATCATTTTGATAACATGTTACAGGGAGAAATCAAGTAGATTTTCAGTTAAATTCGATAGATGGAAGCTTTCCCCAACTTCCAGATTTCATAAAACCAGGTGGTCTTTTTGTTAGTCCTTTAAATAAATGAAATTTATACGCCTTTTCAGTATTTTGATCCTGTTTTTCACTTCTTCCCTATTTGACACCTAAAGTTTTTAAAAACTTAGGTTCAGTTTTTTACATTGTTATTTCAAAATTTAGCATAGAAAAAGTAACCTCTTTTTTTAAGTGATGAGTGTTTATGAAATTTCTTTAATACTGATATATATTTAATATGTGTTACATATATATATATATATATATATATATACTTACGTCTATATGTATATATAGATATATATATGTGCCGATTTTCTTTTTCATTTCTTTAAGCAATATATTTGAAAACGAAGCACTGATAGCTTTCAAAGGAGCAGTAGTTTACATTCAATAATTTCTGTAATGGTATATACTATTTTGTTATCTGTGACCTGAAATTCATCAAATTAAAAATTTTTGTTTTCTAACATGTCTTACAAATATAGAGAAACTAGCTTTTTTTTCTATCTCTCTGCATAGATTCTTTCATATTTGTGAAGAATAATGTAAAGAAGGTTTTGTATTTGTAGGAATAGTATAAACTGCTCAACAGTTAATAGTATGTGAATGCCTATCACCTCTTATAGTCCCATGTAATGCTCAGCAGGTGACGCAAATAGAGTGTTTAGGGGCTCAAGGCTCATTTCAAATGCTCCATGCCTTCTGATAGATTGGAAATTAGTCATTAATAGCTTAGTTGTCTTCTAACAAATGTTTTAAAAAGCTTAGAATAAACAGACATTCCATTGGAAACAGTGAGTGTTTCCAAGCTTTTCAGAAGCAAATGTCTTTGAATTTGGTCCATTACTGATTATTAAAGCCCTTTTTGTCTAATTCTCCCGCTGTGCATGACATCTTACTGTGAAAAGCAGGCACCAGTGTGGCACAGCTGGATGCCAAGCATAACAGGATTCCAGAGCCCCAAACATTCTAAAATCTCCTGATTTCCCCACATGTTCATTTAAGAATGCTGGTGCTTCCGTTTTCCATCCGTGTGTGTTTATATATGTGCGGTATTTGCAATGCCGCTTAAGAAGCATTCATGATGATGATGATGATGATGTCTGAGAATTATAAAACTTTTGTTTCACAGAATTTAAAGTCCAATAATTGAGTCTGCTCATTGACTGAAGTTGAAAGTATGTTAACTATTTCATTACATGAGTCATTTATATAAATTTTCTTTCCAGAAAAATGCAGGCTATCTTAAGATCTCAGATTAACTATCTGTCTGAAAGTTTCTTAATTTATAGATCATCTTGGAGGTCCTTCTCAACTATGGTATCTTATGATATTTAATAGGAAATACTTTTCACTTTATCTTATTTGAAAATCATGCCTATTGAGTTCTTGTCTCATCAGTACTTGGTTTGCTCTTTTGAATGAGATAGTAAAGGTAGGCTTTTATTTATTTTGGGTCTTTCATAAATTTGGTATATTTCATATATTAAGTGTCTGAAATGGTATTAGTACCCAGGGAGTTAAAAATACTTTGGTAGTCAATGCATGAAAAGAATATGTACAATGCAATGATTATTGCTTTGCCTTTTTAATTTTGGAAATAACTGTGATAACATAATGGAATTTGTCATATATATATTTTTTAAGTCATGATTGTTTTTCAGAGGGTGTGGGATGCACACTATTAAACTTCATACCTCAGGAAAAATTAGATTGACCCATTTTTTTTTAATTGAAGTGTAAAAAAGACACTAGATTGGATCAGCCTGAGGTTATAAAAAAGAAATAGAACACAACTATACCATGTAATGCTAAAGCATCTGCTAATCAAGTCCGTGGGTCATTGACTGATAATTTTGAAGAAATGATGTAAAGAAATGAACAATAATATAAATAAACAACTCCTGATAATTAAAGCATTATTAGGAAATAATGAAACAAAATATATGAGAACCCTCAGCAGCATTATGTAGCACATTACCGCTACTAACAGTAACAGTTTTATCTAATACTTTTAAGCATATACTTTATGTTGGGAACAATGTTTTAAATATTTTATGAAATAATTTAATTTCCATAACAGTGAGAAAGATACTGTTTCTCTCTGTTATACAGAGATGAAGAAACTGAAGCACAAGAGGTTAGGTAACTTGCTCTTTGTTTCATACTTGGCAAATGGCAAAGCATTAGGGCTATACAAATCGGAACACTGCTGAGAACAGACTAATTGGGATGCCTTTGAGTTGCTGAATCTATTGCTCCACTACATTTAGAAGTCACTGTTCACCCCACCTAAACTTAATACAGTAGTTATATTGGCCATTCATCACTCTTAATATAAAATTAGCTTAACAAAACAATTTATCTTTGGCAAGGTAGTTTTTTTTTTTTTTTTTAAGAATAGATTGTTCAGCTTCCATATTACGTCAGGGAAAAGAAAGGCATCTGTTTTGTTTGTTTGTTTGTTTGTTTGTTTCTGAACTATGATTAAGACCACGATATGTCAGCTTTCAAGGAAGTATATTGGGACTACTAACTGAGAGTCTTCTGCAGCCTGATCCTTTGGATTACTATGAGACTCCGTCATTCCTCCCCGCATCTTCCTCCCTCCCTCCCTGTCTTTCCTTCCCCCTACACACACACACACACACACACACACACACACACACACACACACACACACACACACTATGTAAATACAAGGTTAATTTTATCTGAATCTGATCTCTCACAACCCTGCTTATCCCTAAAGACATGGTACTAACTGTTGGCCAAACCGGAATGGAAGAATATTCTAACTTGTGATTGAGGTATTTCTTGCTTAGGATACAAAATACACCAGTGAGCAATCTATACACCAGATAGCAGTTTACCAGCACATTTTATAGAAAATATGAAGATTGATGGATTACCCTTGATTTGTTTGGAGTCTTAGTTTTCTATTATTGAAACCAGTCACACAAACTCCTTTTGCCTACTGATTAAAGGGGTATAAAAGACTCCTTGGATGACACATATTTTATCGAGATCAGTGTTATTTCATTCATATCTTAGTGGCGCATAATTGAAAATGAAGCACTTCCTGTGAGATTGAGGACGGAATCTGAAAGCTGTACTTAATGCTTAAAAGTATCAGACTTCTCAGATATTTTCCTGTGGTTTCTTTCTCTCGCATTATATCTTTTAACTTTAACTGTTAACTTATCTCAGAATAATGCTTTTGTAAAATACATCAGTGGATACACATTATAATACATACCATTAGTAATGAAAATAAAGGAAGTTGACCTTAGCTTCTAAGTACATAATTGGTCCTCATACCCAAATCTCGAAAAATGCTCCTATTTTGCATCTCTGGTGCTAGGTGAAGGTCTCTAGTTCAAAAATGAAGCAAGCAAAAGGACAAAACGAAACACATGTGTTCTGAGTTGGTTGATGAGAGCTTTTTGCTTGTTTGTTTTCTTTTTTTTCCCTTAACATGGGCCAAATCAATTGGTTCTTGATAAAAGTTTGATTGCTGTCACCATGCCAGATGACCATAGGTCTTAAAGAAGCTCAGGATTTAATTGTGGTGCCTGTCTGGCTACCTAATAAAAATACTAGTGAATGGGGATGGACGTTTAGGGCAGAATTCATCTAAGTGTAACAGATCCCACATCTTTGTCTTCTGAAATTTGAGAACTCTAGGTTCCTGACAGCCCTATACTTCCCTGGTTTAAAAAATGATGCTGCCTTCTGCTCTACTTAACTCAGTATGTATTCTAATTTATTCATTGCTTGGATTAAAGATTAATGTTAAGTCATTTTCTAAACATCTCTTAAGTCTGCTTTCAGACTTTTTTTTTTTTCCTGTCTTTTAAAGTCAGGATATGGCGCTTGCAAAAAGTGCATTAAGGTTTTGGCAGAAGCTGTATTTATTTGTAATGATGTATAATTAATAGATTATTTATACTTGCAGGTAGAATATTTTAATGAACAAGAGATCAAGAGTCAAAAAGTCCTTTATGGGCATAGCAGTCTTTATAGTACTCTGCCTATGGGTATCTCCAGATTTTAAAAATAATGATAACCCTCATACACTATTGGTGGGAATGCAGACTGGTGCAGACACATATTTTATTGAGATCAGTGTTATCTCATTCATAATCATGTTATGGAAGGCAGTGTGGAGGTTCCTCAAAAAATTACAAATAGAATTACCATATGACCCAGCAATCCCTCTCCTGGGTATCTACCCAAAAAATCTGAAAACATTTATCCATAAAGACACGTGTGCTCCAATGTTCATTGCAGCTTGGTTTACGGTGGCCAAGACGTGGAAACAAGCAAAATGTCCTTTGATAGATGAATGGATAACGAAGTTGTGGTATATATACACGATGGAATACTATTCGGCGGTAAGAAAAGATGATATAGGAACATTTGTGACAACATGGATGGATCTTGAGAGTGTAATGCTGAGCGAAATAAGTCAGACAGAAAAAGCAGAGAACCATATGATTTCACTGATATGTAGTATATAAACCAAAAACAACAAAAGAACGAAGACAAAAACAATAAAACCAAAAACAAATGAGAAACAAAAACTCATAGACACAGACAATAGTTTAGTGGTTATCAGAGGGTAAAGGGGGTGGGGGATGGAAGATGAGGGTAAGGGGGATCAAATACATGGTGATGGAGGGAGAACTGACTCTGGATGGTGAACACACAATGGGAGTTATAGATGATGTAATACAGAATTGTACACCTGAAATCTATGTAATTTCACTAACAATTGTCACCCCAATAAATTAAAAAAAATGATAATTATTACTAGCAGACTAAAAATTTATCAGCAATTTTGGAAATTCTTAAATAGGAAGGGTAGTATTTATTTTTAAGGTGGTATCTATAGTGACTGTTCTGTGACTGTGTCAATATTATGTAGTTATGTGGGAAGGTTGTGATTTATTTTGGACATTGGGTGGGATGTGGGGAATTATATTTTCCAAAGTTGGCTACAACAATTATCTCTCTATGTCCTGTCTTCTTGTAACTGGGTGGGATTTTTTAAATAAATAAATAAATGAATAAATAAATAAATAAATAAATGAATAAATAGTTTATACTATTTTAATTGATAAAGTACAGCAGAAGTGACACTATTGACTTCTGAGGCTGGGCCGTAAAATTTGATGCTTTTTCTGCTTTGTGCTCTGAACACTCATTCTTGAACCCTTCAACTATTATGTAAGAAGTATTATTTTCTATAGATGACCAAGGTGTGAAAAAACTGAAATTAGTAGATGCAGAGAGACCACATAGAACATTTTTGGAAAGGATTTAAAGCTGTTAGCCTGTGATCCATTTCTTTTCTAACTAAGGGGTTGGGGGAGAAAGATGACCCAGTCTAATCCATTATAAGTAACGGACATCCTGGTAAATGGATAATTAATACTTTCTAGGAGAGGAAAACTGATGTATGGAATGCGTTTCCAGGGTTGCGCAGGTATACAATTGCTTATAGTCAATAAATCTGTATACTGTATGGATTTGTGAAACATTGTTCCTTAGAGACTGTGGTATAAGCTGTGCAACACTGATGTGTAACATGGAGATGTTTTAGGGCATAAACACACGCTGCTATGTGAGATAATTTGCATATTTCACTGAGAGATATCGGTACCCCTTTGATTCCTTGTATCCTTGAAATTATTGGTGCAGCTTTGTACTGGGCAAGATTCCTGGTTTGTTTGTCTCATCTGACAGTCTAATGCTTTGTTAGTTCAGTTTGAAATGCCACATTGTCATATTCATATTGTAGCAAAAATTGCTATTATGTGGACTTTCAATTTTGAAACTTTAAAACGATGTGATCCTAGGCCAGTAAAATATTTAAATTAAAACTAGATTAAAGATACTATTTAATATTTTATAAAGTCATCTCTTTTTTCCTTCTTTCTCCAAAGTATTCTTGGTGACATTCTCTTCTCTATTCCAAAATGTACTAATATATGTTTTTTGAAGTCCCAAACTGAGATAAATTTATAGACAAACTATCATATTTATAATATTGGGGTTTCCTATCCTGGTAGATGAATTTTTTTCCTTCCATTTCTCTGAGTGTCCTCTTTGGTTTGTTTGTAGGCATCTTTGTATTTTTATTTAGTCAATGCCTGTAAGTTTTATGTTAAAAGAGCATTATGTTTTTAAACTTTTTTGATATAATTCATCATTTGAACTTAAAATGTTCTATAGTTTTTCAACAATTAAAATCAGTAACATGTTTTACTGTAACAAAGATTCACACATATTTTTACAAAGAAAAAATAATTTACAGTCTTCTTCAATTTTCTCCCTTGCCCCTTCACTGTTTTATCATCTCAATGCGTGTCCTCCCACAGCCTTAAAACGGTATTGTCTGATTTATATGGATCCCATTCTGCTTTCTGGCTAGTAATTGCTGTTATATGGAGGATTTTACTTTTATAAAACGTAATTTTTATTATTTTCAGGTAAATTATCATATGTAAATATGCTAATATTATACTGATATTTCAACTCTTCATATCTATTATTTTCTTTCTTGTTCTTAGTTAATTGAGCTATGCCTTAGAGAGCAAATTTAAATGATAATGAAGTTAGAACATCCTTGATATTTTTATATTTCCTGATATTGTTGGTAGTGTCAATAATTTGTCTCTTATTACCATAATTAGAGATGTATATGTCTCTTCCAAAACTACCCAAAATTTTTGTAGTATAATTGAATAATAATTGGAAACATTGCATATATATTGCAACCAATACATATTGCAAGGACATAATATTTAAATAATATTAATATATAATAGGATATATTATGTTGTTAAATTTACCAATATTTGGCATTTCTTCCATGTTAAAATAAACACTACTAGTTTAATTACTTTTAAGAATATTTGTTTTGATTTTTTTCTATTTAGGGTTTAAGTTGAATGTTTAGCTCCTATATATCAATTCAAGTAATTAAAGATATAATTTTCATTTGAGTATGGCTTTGTGAAATACCATATATTCAGATAACATATATTAAAGATAGCATAAGAAACCATATATTAAATATATATTAAACACCATATATTAAGACAGTATATATCCATATGTATGAGTTGTATAGTGATTATTTTCTAAATAGTCTCTAATCAATTTAGATGGAATTAATTTATATGTCATCTACCACTTTTAAAAACATTTTTTGATGTTTTGGATTATTTGAGGTTGATTTTTCTGTTTGGAAAAGAATCTTGTTGATTGCATTGCAGTCACTGTGTGTGCTCTTGTATTGTTTCTAGTTTTAGGTATTTATTGAGATTTTCTTTATATACCAATATAAAATCAATTTTAGTAAATGCTTCTTGAACATTAGAAAAAAGGTAACTTTCTTTGCAGGTCAGAAAGGTAAAGAAATATATAAATACACACACACACACACACACACACACACACACACACATCAAATCAGCCTCTACAATGCCTTCAATATATGGTCCTTGGCTCCCTGGGAGACCTAATACTCTTTCATGGGGTCCACAGAGTCAAAACTATTATTTTATTGATACTATAATATTATTTGTTGCCTTTTTTTTCTTTTTTTTTGGTGGTTGTTTTGTTGATATGCAGGCTGATGTTACAAAAACAGTAGTAGATAAAGTACCTGGCTTCTTGACGTGAATGATGGCACCGGCCCTTAGTTACATTTACATTTGTATTAACATAATCGTTACCACCACACACTCAGTTAAAAAATAGCCAGTTTCACTTAAGAATGTCTTGCTGAAGCAGTAAGCATTACTAATTCCATTAAATCTTTACCTTTGAATGGTCATATTTTTTGGTATTTTAATAAATATAAATATTTCAGTAAATACACATATTTTTAATAAAGCACTTCTGCTGCAAACAAACGTATGATGATACCTCTAAGACAAACACTTGTGAGAGTGTTCGAATCGTAATATGAACTAGCCTCTTATTTCGTGGCATACTTACATTAATCTGAAAGAATTGCTGACAATTAAACTATGATTATTCACATATCGGTAGTTGATTTCCTTGAAAATAAACAAAGTGAGCCTGTCACTGAAAAGGAACATAACTGGCAGTAATGTAGCGAAAGATAAAAACATTATCAAGGGAAAATTAGAATTTTTGGAAAACTTGAACCTGCCACCCTGAGCTTCATAGCTTCCCCATATTTAGCAACTTTTCTGATGAGGTTTGGTGTCTTTCTTAACAAATGTGATTTTTGATGGTACCAAGAACTTAATAATTCACTATCATCACAAGTGTTAATTGTGTGATAATGTTAGTTATTGAAAGAAAATAGCACCCTCTTTGATTTCTAGAACATTAGTGGGCAAATAAGCATAAACACTTATTATAAAATCTTTAAAATGTAAATACTATTAATTAATATAAAACTATCATTGCCATAATATATTCTTAAACAACATATTTACATGTGTAAAATATATGTCCAAATAAATCTGTGATATAACAACTGATTTTCTAAACAAATCGCAGAATTCAATCAGCAGTTTTGTCTTCGGGGAAAACACAAGATAGGTTATAGATGAGAATTATAAGAGTCAATCTATCAAGGATGACATTATAATTATAGCAAATGTCTTTGTAGGAAACCTCAATTGATTCTTATACTGAGGATCTATTTTCTCTTTAGTCTCATTTATCAGCTTGGCAACTGAATAACCTTCATGGCTTTCTAGTCTTGTTCTCTCTTTAAACAAGAAGAAGTTTTACATTTTACATTTCCAAGTAAGACACTTAGCAGGTTTATTCCAATCACGCAGTGAAGAAGGTAGAAAATGTAAGGGAAATAGTATGCATTACAGCTATCTTTCCAAGGGACGTCAAAATTTTAGCCAAATTTCCCCAGTAACAGGATGATTGTATAATCAAATCTGTTCACACTCATAGCTGCTCTTAATAGTTTCAGGTGAAATATGTAACTAGGGATATCAACATGTTATTTGAATTTCACACCTAGTCTCTGCTAGATGCCAAGGTGTTTTAAAAATAGGTGTTTCAGACATGGTAATTATATTCACCATGCATGTGTAAATATGTCATTGAACCTAATGTTCTCAAGTTTCAAATTCAGTTAGCAGTGTGGGTGATCCATGTGTGCTAAGAATATGTAGCTTCATTCCTAGGGGAATATTTCTAAATAACTTCCAAAATAAATTTGTTCATAACGCCTAATAGTCAGGGGTGATATATAACGCAAGGTGAATGGATACACGTACCTCAGTATTGGAGAAAGGAAAATCAATGTATTTTTTGCATAGCATGTGGTAACCATTGAGTGAGGCTGTGAGTGGGAGAATGTGAAATAGGGATACAAAACACATACACATATGTCATAGTTCACACCCTCTAAATTTATAGGCTACTTGAGAAGGAAGATGCTGTCCCTGAAACCTATGTGTAACAATGATTAGGTGTCAATCCAAGTGTTACAGGATAAGAACCCAGTGAGCATGTGGTGAAAATGCTAAAGAAGGTTTAGCTCACAGATAGATGAGTAAAACACTGATGCTCGACAGACTTTACCAAATGCTATTGTGAATATTCTTAAAGGTGACCATTACGGACTTTATTGTACAATTGTCAGAATATTTTATTAAGGCCACCTTTTACAATTTCCCCTGCTTAGAAATCTCAAAACTATTTTTGAATGGTAACATGTTTTTTTCTTTTTAATCAACACCATAGGTATCATTTAATAATGTTTACTGATTCAGCAAGACATTCTTAAGCGAATCTAGCTATTTTTCAAATGAGTGCGTGGTGGTAACGATTATGTTAATACGAGTGTAACTAAGGGTCGGTGCCATCATCCACATCAAGAAGCCAGGTACTTTACCTCCTACTGTTTTTGTAACATCACTCTACATGTCAACATCACAACCACCAAAAAAAAAAAGGAAACAAAATATTATATGTGCCAAATTTATTGACATTTTATAGGATCCCCAAATCTAATCTTATAGGATAAACATATTATACTTGCTTACTCTATGAAAATGCCTATGCTGTTTATTTTATATACTATACATAAATTGTGAGACATCCTCTCAAAATGTTTATTTGTCTGATGGTTATGGTAGGCAGAAGAACACCCTCCCTCACCAAGATCTCCATGCCCTAAATCCCAGAACTTGTGAGTATGGTACCCCCATGCAAAAGGGACTTCTCAAGTGTGATTAAAGATACAGACCTTGACATGGGGAGATTATTTTGGATGATCTAAGTGGTCCTAGTTTAACCACTTGAGTCCTTAAAGCAGAGCTCTTTCTTGACTGGGTTACAGATGTGAGACGTAAGAACAAGCGGGTGAAATTTGAGTCTTTAAAGAGACTCGATCTGCAGTTGCTGACTTTGCAAATGTGAAAGGGAACCATAAACCAAAAAATATATGGGCAGTTTCTAGAAGCTGGTAAGACCTTAAGCTTGACCCAAATGAACAGGAAATGGATCTTCTCCTAGGACCTCCAGCAAGGAAGACAGCTCTGCCAACACCTTAATCTTTGCTCCATGAGACCCTTGTCTGATTTCTGACCTATAGAAGTATACAAAATAAATTTGCATTGTTTAAGCCACTGTTTTTGTAATTTGTTATGGCAACAATAGGAAAGTAATTCCTTTTCTGCCCAACCCACCTGAGGGATAGGAGACTCTCTCAACAGTGATTTTTTGCTACAGAAATTATGCTTTTACTTGTGCACATTGCAGTTTTCTGTCTTTCCAATTGCACAGATGTACACATGCATTCTAATGTTAACAGCTAAATCGATCACTTTAATTTTCACAATATTTAATGTGAAGTGTAATTTAAGAAGACTCACCCTTATGATGTCAGTCATGCTTGATGGTTTACCAAGTTTTCACAACCTTGCTTGCATTTACACAATTGAGTGGTTGAGTGCAGTCAGTATTTACACTGTGGTCGTCGCCTTTGATATCTCTGCTGAAAACAAAGAAATGTGTTTTGAAGATTTGGTATTTCGTTTTGTTCCCAAAGGATCTCGTATAAAGGTTCTGAACTTTATATTAAAAGGTTTGTTTGTCATGGCAAGCTGAAATGTGAAGTCCTTATTGGGTTGAGCACAATGGAGCCTTGGATAGTATTTTACCGTTTATAAAAAATAATGAATCCACAAGTTAGACATATCAACATTCCAAACATAACACTTCACATGAACACTTCAGGCTAGTCTTCTTTGAGGAGGCTTTTCTCAGCTCATAAATTTGAACATGGTAATGATCAGAACTATTGTGAAAAATAATCCATTGTCATTGCCATACATAAGAGGTACGAAGAATAGATGTCTTTCTAATTTGCCTAATATTCTAGCAATATATTTTGCTAATATAATCAGTGGAAATAAAGATATTAAAAAGATGGACTTCTTTGTAAAAGTATGAAATATTATTGTATTTTAAATATCTGAGTTAAAATAACAAAAACAAACAAAAAAAACACGTTTTTTTCTTCCCATTGGGAAGATGGTAAAGATCTATCTTTAAGTATAGGTAATACATATAACTAATTTTTTAATGTAGGACACATTCATTTGTAAGGAGTATGTTTAATGATCCAATGCTCATTTACAATGGACTTTTTTAAATTCACGTCATGAAAACAAGGACTACTGCTATATCATGAAATCATAGATGATGTCTTTGTATTTCTTTCTGATAAAAATGCATAAGAAACATGAGAAACATAGATGGCTTTTCATTCTGTAGTTTACTGGTGTCCAAGAACATCTGTGATCTGTGGTTTGGTTCTTCTGCTTTTCTGTCATAAGATTTTGTCAAGTATTCTTGCCCTTTGTGAATAACATCACCTGGTACGCTTTAGTCAGGGTTTAGTATAATTAATCTGAATTTCGTAAATTGAGTATTTACTGATATTATGTAAAGAGTGAAGTGCTGCAGGAGGCAGAGTGATGGATAGATAGTATAAGCTTTGAAGATGAATAAGAACCTGACCTTCAGGAGTGAATATGACGTCAAGAAATACCCAGTGATACTGGCAGTGGATGTGATGGTTGTAGTGGTGGTGAATATTTTGTGCAGGTAATTGCTTTCCTTGAGTAAGAGTTGTTGTCAAAGTTATTAGGTTGGTGCAAAAGTAATCGCGGTTTTTACAATTATTTTTAACCCTCTACATGGCAATTACTTTTGTACCAACCTAATACATTATATTCAATATGTAGAATGCTACTCACACTTTTGTTTTGGGGGTGTTCTTATATAACCTTTGGGGACTAAGAAAGTTATAATGATAACCATCATAAAATATAAGGATTGTGGTCCTTTACTATATGATTTCAATCAATTGGATGAGTCCTTTCCCTCTCCCCTTTTCATTAGTAACCCAAACATATAAGATAATCTTTATAAATATATATTTAAATATAACATATATTTGAAATACATATGAAATATGTATATGTTTTATATTATCTATAAATAAACTAGCAAAACAAAAATCAGTAAAATACACTATGACTATGCCTTAAGGAATCATCATTATAACACATGGTCAGTTATATAAATGAGGCCAGTGATATATCACTTCTTCAGTGATATTTCCTCAAGACACTTTCAATGTTTCAGGAGTCAAAATATCAAAATTTCAGATGTCAGGATATAAGTAAATAGAGCTCCTATTTCTGCTTGAGAAGATGCATTTTTTTACAGTGTAAAGTATGTTTTATTTCTTTATTTTGTAAAATCTTATTAAAATATAGCTAACATACTATATTATGTTAGTTTCAGGTGTACACCATAGTTATTCAACATTTATATACCTAAGAAGTGGTCACCATAATCCAGCAACCATCTGACACTGTACCACACTGTCACAATATTATGGACTATATTCCCCATGCTGTACATTTCATCCCCATGAATTCTTTGTTTTATACCTGGAAATTGGACCTCTTATTCCCCTTCACCGTCCCCCCTTTTAATTTTTCAATTACAGTTGACATACAATACGATTTTACATTAAATTCAGGTGTATAGCACAGTGATTAGACATTTATATAATTTAAGAAGTGATACCCCTGACTACTACCTTACCTGGCACTATACGTAGTTATTTAGCGTATCACTAACTATATTCCCTATGCTTTACTTTATATCCCATGACTATTTTGTAACTACCCATTTGTACTTTTTAATCCCTTCACCTTTTTCACCCTGCCCTCCAATCCCTCTCCCATCTATCACCTTGAGATATCTAGTATCCATCTGACACCATATATAGTTACTACAATATTATTGACTATGTTCCTTACGCTATACCCTACATCCTGATGACTATTTTGTAACAAGTTTGTACTTCTCAATCCCTTCCACTTTTTCATTCACCCTTCTACCCCCTCCCATCTGGCAACCATCAAGGTGTTCTCTTGTATCTATGAGTTTGTTTTTGTTTTGTTTGTTTTTGTTCTTTAGATTCCACATATAAGGGGAATAACATTGCATTTGTCTTTCTCTGACATACTCCACTCAGTACACTACCCTCCAGGTTCATCCATGCTGCACAGATGGCAAGAACCCATTCCTATCCATGGCCAACCAATATTCCATTGTATATATGTATCACCTGCTCTTACTCCATTCATCCATCAATGGACACCCAGGCTTCCTCCACATCTAAGCCATTGTAAACAATGCTGCAGTGAACATATGGATGCTCTCGTCCCCTTGAAATAGAATTTCGGATTTCTTTATATAAATACCCAGAAGTGGTATTACTGGCTCCATCTTTGTCTGTGGTTATAGTTCTTGTTTTATAATCTATTTTGTCTGGTATAAGTATTGCTGCCCCAACTGTTTTTTATTATTTCCATTGTCAAAAAATAACTTTTTCTACCACTTTACTTTCAGTTTGTATGTGACTTTTGATCTGAAAATAAATATTGAAATAAAAGTGTTACTAAAAAAGAAGTTGGCAGCAAAAGCATATGCCTAAAATGCTCTTTATTTTATGACTATGAAATTACATATATTTCATTGGAAAGAGTGCCAACCTCAAGATGAAATAAAATCACACTTAAGAATGAAGCACAAAAAGCATCTTTCCTTAAATTTTGTTGTTAAAGTAAGACTGCTTTTAGGAAAAGAATCTTTAGATGCATTAGAGATGTTAGTAATAATAGTATTTATTGTGCAGGCACAACATGGCAAGTGCATGTTAATGACTTTACACACATCTTTTAGACGGGACAAGTGACACCTAGAGAGGTTAGATAAGTTGACCGATATCACAAAGCTATTTTGTGCTTGAATCAGTAGATAATGTTGGGAGCTTTTTATTATATGTGTACATGATTTCTGCCAAATGTGTTGGGTTTTGCTATCACAATGGCTAAAATTCAGAATCTTAGCTCATATAGACATAGACCTTTTTGAGGTAAGTATAGGACTCAAATTACCCCTTAGAATCTGGCTCTCTTTTCCTCTGTTAAAGAGCCATTAGTGAATCCTCCAGGATATGCATTAATGTCCATTCATTTTGCTTTCTACCTGGCGGTTATTATGCTAGTGCTAAATATTTTATATACACTATTTTATCACATAAAACCCTGTATAATTAACATAATTTCCAATTTGAAATGAAGAAGCTGAAGCTTAGTGACTAAATTATAGAGGTTTACAAAATATAAATCAGTTATGACATCCAAGAAGTGGAACTCATGTGTTGAAACTATGATAACAACAGTGTTTCTCGTTGCAGAATCTGTTCTCTGGTAGCAGTTGGGAAAAATAGGAAATGTAGAAATGATGAAATAATAGGTCTTTCCTGGGAAAACAACAACTGTATCTTGTCAAATATATAAAATTCACCACTTGGCAATTGTCAGTACAATGATTAATTCAAGTAAGAATAATCTTGATGCTGTAACTAATGGGTGAATGTTTAATGATGAACAGGATGTAAAGAAAAAGAGTTAAGAAACTGTTTCAAATAAAGCAGACTACAGAAATATGACAGCTACATTTAATGCATAATTATGTATGGGATTTTAGACTGGGAGAAATAGTTATTAAAATATACATTTTGCAACAATATGTGAAAATCGCATGTGGAGAATGGATTAAACAATGACATTGGGTCAATATTAATTTTTCTGATTTTGATAATTGTACTATAGTTACATAAGAGAATACCATCATTCTTAAGACACACAAGTCTTTATGGATGAAGTGATATAATATCTTCATTGAGCTCTTAAATCGTTATAAAAGTATCTAGTTAACTCTATGCATATATACACACATGCCTACATTCATACATATATACATAATGCTCTGTGGCTAAGTAATCATTTGATTAGATAAAAATACTTGTACTTGTTTATTGAACAATGTTGTATTTATTCATTTAAATATACTTACTACAAATATGTCTATAAAATGTTCATTATTCTGCTTTCAGTTTCACGTATACATGAGATCCTACCATCCCCACGTCCCTAATTATCTTTCCTGTTAATATGTTCTTATATTCACATAAAGAATATTTTTATATTATTATTATGTATGCATTTTTCTTCAATAGCTTTCTAGCAGATATAGCTGACTTCACATCTACTGTGTTTCCCTGAAAATAAGACTGGGTTTTATATTAAGTTTTACTCCAAAAGACACATTAAGGCTTATGTTCAGGGGATGTCATCCTGAAAAATCATGCTAGAGCTTATTTTCTGGTTAGGTCTTATTTTCGGGGAAACACGGTATATATTTTGTGCCTTGTGCTACTCAGTATTTACTATGTGTTAGAATCATCTAGGAACTTGTTAAAGTGAACATTTTGATTCAGCAGCTCTAGGTTAGAGCCTGAGATTTTTCATTTCTTCAAAGCTCCCAGGTAATGATGCTGTTGCTGAAGGACCTTACCTTCCTCAGGCACTTTTTCTGATCTCGTTTTCTTCTGAATAAACCCTCTTAGACCCACTAATAATGAGTTTCATGAGGCGGTATGATAGAGCACAATACCAGCACAACTAAACTTACCTCAGAAAACATTAACTAAAGAGTAATTTCCTTTTGAATAAGTTTGGATGAGGGTAAACGTTAGATTGGAATGGGAGAGTGGAGTGAAGTTTGCTGAATAGAATTGTAGCAAAGTTGTGAGAAGGAACTTGACTTAAATATAGCACGGTGATAAAGGTGTGCAAACGTTTCTCAGGGTATGTGACGCAGATCAAAGCAATTCAATAGCCAGAATTGTAAATTTCTTGCTTAATAGAACTTTTGCAGGCTTCCACACCTCAAAAGCATCAAACGTCCAGAAATTCCTGAGCTTCACCTATATCGAGCAGCTGCAAGAAAAGCTTTTTGTCTGAGTTGTCCTGTTTAATTTAACTCTCCTTTTATTTACCAACTGCATAAGCAACTCCACAATTATTATTATTACTATCCAAATGCATATGACTCATTGGTTTGCTTAATTTTTATCTCTCTTTAACTTACATTGAAAAAATAGTGAACCCTAAGTTATCTGTGGTTGGTTTGTTGAATTGGAAATATAATAGTGGGGTCTGTGTTCTAGCATATACGAGTAGTCTACAGAAGCTAAAAGCTGAAGATGCATAAAATAGACATCCCAGGATTGCATAAATCTGTCTACAGAGGTTTATTTTTTGCATTATGGATGTTTATGTCAGTCAGCTTTGTTAATTCTGTTGAGTTAGATAGAGTCTTTTGTTCTTTGTAATATCATTGTCAACAGACAACTCTTAGAAGAGAAAATAATTGAATTCTACACTGCTCTTCGGGTTTTCTTTTTTTGCTTTGGACATTTATAGGTATGCCATTTACAGCATAATTTCATCTATTTTTATTTATGTGACTTCAAATTTCTGTCACACACAAGCATTACCCTGAAAGTATCTGAATTATAGCATGATACATATGATATAGTACATATCATTAGAATGTACAATCCTGGTTTTTTTTGGACATGGCACATCTATTTTATCTTTAATTCCTTTTAATAGTGAAGAGATTTATAACATGACTCCAATGAAATTTGAGGTAAATATATGTCTTGTGATGTGTCTAATAAAATAATGAATAAACCTGCCACTAGTTCCTAAATGCAGGATACCATATCATCCTCATGAAAATGATTTTAAGGATTTTTGCAACTATTATTTATATTGTTAATTATAGTAGAATATATTTTTAAGTCACATAAATTTTTAGACATTTTCATCGTATAGTTTCATAATATGATTTTTTTAAAATTAAAGTTTATTGGGGTGACAATTCTTAGTAAAGTTACATAGATTTCACGTGTACAATTCTGCCTTAATAGGGTTCAATCAATGAAAAGATTGTCTTCAATAAAAGATAATTTATCATAGTATTTTAGTATTTTGTAAAATCATAGTCATGTTTCATCCTCAAAAGAGAACTCATAGCCTGAGCATACATAGCATGATCTCAGTTATCTGGTATGTCATATCTATTTCTATGAATTTAGTAAGCAAATAACTTTGAAAACTCTAGCTATAAAAAGTGTTATAATAGACAATAAATGTATGCCAAGATAGATAAAATGTGCATGGATATATATATATATATACACACACACACACACACACACACATATATACACATATATGTATATATATACACACACGTGTGTGTGTGTATACACACACACAGAGGGTGCCAAAAAATGTATACATATTTTAAGAAAGGAAAACACTGTACTAAAATTGTAATACTCAATATATACTGATAACAAAAGATGAATATAAGTCATGTGTATACATATTTTGGTACCTACACTATATATATATATATGTATATAATGAATACAACCTTTTGATCATCATGAAAATTTAAAAATATTGGGATGAGAGAATTCACATTTTTGTGTGCTTCCAGTGAAGCACTTCATAAGAATTTGGAAATATATGATACTTTATGCAGTTTTATTCCAATGTAAATATATTCCTGCAGATATAATGAATGGCCCATCTTGTTAAAAAATAGAGATGAATGTGAGTAAATTGGCCAGATACTGTTAGAACCCCATGTTTTCTCATTCTGATTTAGAAAATCATTAAGCTTAATATCACACTGAACTGACTGTCGTTGTTCCTTCCTAACAGTGCATGGACAAAAGTAGTGATCAGATACCCTGCTTCCCTGAAAATAAGACCGAGTCTTATATTACATTTTGCTCCAAAAGATGTATTAGGGTTTATGTTCAAGGGATGTCATCCTGAAAAATCGCTAGGGCTTATTTTCCAGTTAGGTCTTATTTTCGGGGAAACATGGTAGGTGGAGGATTAATTAATAAAAGATTTCTTGGATGTGGGCTCTGCTTCACTGAAGCAGCCATGTCTGTCTTTGCGTGTCTTCAATGCTCAGCATATGTCTCAGCAGAGAGAGCAGAAGAATTATAGTCATCAAATTTAAATTTTTATCTGGTTCCTCTAAAAGAATGTGTCCAAATATTATTAACTACGTAGTGTTCCTAGAAAAGTAGTTTATAGTCACATCTGTGAATAAGGTGTACTTTTATACACAAAGTTATTTGTGTTTATTACACGTGTGTTTGCTTTCTATTACCAAACTCCTCTAAAACTGCTCCAGCACTTTCTTATATCCCAAAATGTAATTTCAGTTACTATACTAAATGGTATTAATTATAATTCTTTTCTCCCCATAAAGTTAAAATAATACCAATCTTTGGAGATAGAAATACAGAATAATAAATCTCCATAGTAATATTGCCAGTATTATAAAGGAATACTATAAACATCTTTATGCAAAAAAACTGCCAACTTAGATGAAGTAGACATATGAGTAAATTACAAAAGCTGTCTCACTCTTCCATTAAGAGGAGGATCTGACTTCACTAATGCTTGAATCTGGGTTGGCCATGTCATTTAACTAGGAAATGAGACATCATTCAGTAAAAGAGGCAGAGGCAGATGCTTGAAAAATGTTGCGCAAAGAGGTTGTTTCGTTGTTGGACATGGGAACCTTAGATGACCAAGTGAATGGTCAATCTATGACCCCTAGAGAATGAGAAGACATGTGGAGGAAAACCAGGGCACCTGGCACAACAGTTTGCCAACTGCCGTACATGTGAGTGAAGACATCGTAATTCATCCAGTGACCTCATGACCCAGCAGCTGCCAATAGATATATGGGAGGGTACAGTAGAACCCACGCAAGATCATCTAGATTTTAAAGCCTCCCAATTAAATTCAGAATTATGAGATCACTTAAAAGCTTGTTATTTTAAACCACTAAGTTTTGGGGTCATATGGTATGAAGAAATAGCTGGCTGAAACAGCAATATATTTTTCTTATTTGATACTCTATAAAAAATAAGCAGAAATTACAAAATTTGGCATATACTTATAAATTATTACTTATTTAATACATAGATAAAACCTCCTTTCCCCGTTTCTAGCTAGAAGCTAATGGAGCTGAAATGGAGAGGGGAGGTGATTCTAGATTTACGGTTAATAATCAAAAGGTGAAAAATGCCAAATCACATTTTGACTTAATTAAACAAGAAATGAAAAAAAAAAATCAAACATTTGCATGTCTAAAATGACCCATTTGGAAGTATACATTTGAAAGAGTTTAGGATGAACGTGTGTGTGTGTGTGTGTGTGTGTGTGTGTGTGTGTGTGTGTGTGTGTGTGTGAGAGAGAGAAAGATAAGCAGTGGTGTGGTGGAAAACTATGGTGGAGGTAGTAAAGGGAAATAAAGGTATAAGGACCAGATGGAAGGCCGTTGTAATAATATAAGAGAGAAATAAAAGAGTTGGCATTGTGATGTGGCAGTGAGAATTAGAAGTCCAAGCCTGGTTCAAAATATTGTGTATGAATCATTAGCTTATCAAAAAAATGCTGTATTACAAAGTCTGGTGTTACCAAAACTAAGATGAATGACGTAAACTTCCTGAAAGAAACAATATCAAAGCTCAAATAAATTAAATCTTCCAAAAAAAGAAAAAAAGATTAGTATACATTTAGCAATATAACTTTCCATTTTATATTGGTATCAAAACTCCATGAATATTATACAATGTAATAGTTTAAAATTTTTATCAATACATATTGTTCTTTACCTCTTAAATTCCTGTTTTCCCTTCTCTCCCTCTGCCACTCCTTCTGCTTTTCCTACTTCTTATTTTTATTTTGCATAATTTCTGTTATCAATATGGACTTCTATCACTCTGTTTTCAGTAATCTTTGGGAAACAATGTACAAGGTGGTAAAAAGAATGGACTCAGTATCTATGTCCAGATCCAGCAGCTACTAATTTGGTAAACTTGGCCAGGTTAGTGAAGCTCTCTGTAGCTCGGTTTTCTCATTCGTATAAGAAGAGTAATAATGGAGCTAATCTTAGTATGTTATGTAAATATTAAATAGTCAGTACATTTCAAGTGCTGAGGATTGTAATCACTCAGTAAATATTACTAATTGGCTTTATCACTATACTTCATAGAAAGTGATGGTAGAGTTGATAGTAGTGCCTAACAAATATACTGAGAATCATCAAAATAGTATTAAGTATTTTATATTATTTCATTTTACAAGCATCACACCAGAAGGACACTTAAAAAAACTATAAAATTCACTGCAATTCTACCATTCTGATTTATCAAATACCTTCATTTTTTTCAGAATTTTTTTTCAAATTTATTCCATACCCATGCAATTATGTATTTTGCTTAATTCCAATTTATTAACTTGAAATAAATTCTATATTTCCCATTAAGTTTTCATGATTATAATTTTAATAGCTGAATAGGATTTTTCCAGTAGTCATAATTTACTTGACTCCTTATTCTTCTCATTCAGTTTTTTTTTATTATTTTTAATACTGTATAAAGAACATTTATGCTGAGCTTTTTATTTCCCTTATGGTTTTATTTTTGATTTGATAGTACACTGAGATGTTTTTGTTTTTTTTTTACTGATTTAGACTTACAATAAGAATGGTACCTCAAAAATAATTACAAAATGAAGAGCAAGAACTTTAGATGAACGGTCTATGTTTGAAATAGCAGATCCACACAGAAATATATGCCAATAATATCATTTTATCATAATTTGTTTCATAAAAGAATGATGAAAAACGGATGCATCATTAAAATGAGGCAATCGTCATTTTTGCTCACTAATATCTACATTTTCTCTCCTTCTGATCTATGGACACTATATTTTTCTGTTCCATGATGGTAAGCCAGAGACAGATAATTCTGTCCAATGGGTTGTAAGAACAAGTGATGTGCATTACTTCTGGGATAAAGTTTTTAATTATGGGATTCTCTCTTTACTTCTCCTGTTGCAGTGAACAAGGTGGCCTCATGGTTCAGAGAAAAAATAGAAAGCTGCGTAGCCTCCATCAGCCTGAGTCTTGGTGTGATCATGTAGAGCAGAGCCACCCAGCACATGCACTAAATGGGTTGGACAAATGCAAAACAAACATGTGTTCAGATATTCCCTCTGTGATTTGGAATTGTTTTTCACGTCTACATTTTTTACAATTAAAAAAAAATCAATTACAGTTGGCATACAATATTATATTGGTTTCAGGTTTTCAACACAGTGTTTAGTCACTTCTATAACTTACAAAGTGATCATCTTGATAAGTCTAGTATCCACCTGACACCATACGTAGTTATTATAATATTATTGAGTGTATTCCCTTTGCTGTACTTTACATATCCATGACTGTTTCTATATCTTTTCCATCCATTCCCCAAACCCCCTGCCGCTGGCAACCATCTCATTATTGTCTGTATCTATGAGTTTTTTTCTGTTGTGTTTGTTCATTTATTTTGTTTTTAAGATTCCACATATATAGGAAATGATACGATATGTTATTTGTCTTTCTCTGACTGACCTGTTTTACTTAATTCCCTCTTGGTCCATCCATGTTGTCACAAATGGCAAGAGTTCATTCATTTTATGTCTAAGTAATATTCCATTGTATATATGTACCACCTCTCCTTTATCCATTCGTCTGTCAATGGACACAGGTTGCTTCCTTAATTTGGCTATTGTAAACACTGCAATGAACATAGAGGAACATCTGTCTTTTAGAATTAGTATTTTGGATTCTTTGGATAAATACCCATAAGTGGAATTGTTGCATCATAAGGTATTCCTATTTTTAATGTTTTGAGTAAACTCCATACTGTTTTCTATAGTGGCTGTATCATTTTGCAATCCCACTACCAGTGTTCGAGGTGTTCTCTCTTCTCCACATCCTTGCTGACACTTACTGTTTGTTGATTCATGAAAATAGCCATTCTGACAGGTGTGAGGTGATATCTCATTGTGCTTTTAAATTTCATTTCCCTGACGATTAGTGATATTGAGAATCTTTTCATGTACCTCTAGTGCTGTACCTTGGGTGCGGGATGTCCCTGTTCTGGGTCTCTACCCTACCTACCAGTCTCAACATGGCTTCTTTATATCCTAATTATAGGAATTCTGTTCAGCTAGTCTTCAGGTGGTTTTCAGTGATTGTTTTTCTGTAATTTAGTTATAATTTTGATGCGGTCGTGGGAGGAGGTGAGCATAGCATTTAAGTACTCTGTTACCTTGAATGAAAGTCCAGGGATTTGTAATATTTTGGAACCTAAATTGACTGATATTTTACAGGTTTACTCAACCATAAGTTTAATAATACAGTGCTTAATATCTCATTTGCTTGCCAATTTAATCAAACAATTCTGTCTCCCTCTCTGTCTGTAATTTTGCTTTATTTTCCTTCAAATATAATTATTTAATTTGATCCTCTGTGAATTCATAATATGTAATAATATTTTACTCTTTTCTTGTTATCTTTGGATAGATGATTTTCCCTCAGTTCTTTTAGTTCGTTAACATTTTCACATTTGAAAATGTCAAATATAACACAAATTACATACAAAGCTATATAAAAATCACAAAGAGTTTCAATAATAGAATAACTTTATAATATTATTGGTTCACATTGGTGGAATTGAGGATCCCCCATTTTAGACATATCTGAAAAATGTATATAAATTTTATAGTGAAAAATTATTGCCATCCATAATAATGATGAAATATTTTATTAGCCTTTCTATAAAGTATCTCCCTTTTAGTAAAAGAAAATATTTCCTTGCAGCTACCATTACCTAATGGGTCAAAACTGTAAAACATTCTGAAGTCACTGAAATGAAGAAGTTGGAATATAGATTATGAAAAGATTTGAAAGTAAGACTATATTTCAGTAACTTTATGAAAATTGCAAGTCATTTACCTGCAGAAACAAACAAACAAACAAAACAATCATCTTTGATAATATAGGATTATAAATGTCAGGAAATATGCAATTGTTTTCAATTTCATCTCCCATAACCATGTAGACACAATTATAATGTTTTCCATTATAGAAGACTAATTAGTTTCACAAAAAGTGGCATGTTTTCAGTGCAAGGTATCATAATTAGGATTTCAGCTTTTATTTTCTAAATGTGTATCCTTTGATTTACTGACTTATACTGGATTATTTTAGATACATCTTTTGAACAAATATTTCTGAAATAATTATTTCACTCTTTCAACTGTATTTGTGTGTAATCAGAGAGAAAACAAAAACAGGATTTTCACAAGTATTTAAAGACTCAAAAAATAAAGAAGAAAAATCTATCTTCTAAGATCCACAACAATTTTTAAAATCTTTCCCATCCTATATATTTTCAGTCATCTTTGTTATGTTTTATCCCAGAAACCTTCCTACTAAGTTACAATTTTATCTCAATTTAAACAAAGATTATTAGGTAATAAAACATATAAAACAAGAGAAATTAATGAAATAAAACACATGGCAGAAGAGAATGAATGAGGAGGAAGATAATAAGTTGATTAATGTTTCATTAGGCAATAACTTACCTCCCCATTTTCGGCATTGCTACATTGGATATTATTAATGTGAGTAAAGTGTGTCTAATGGGATATAAAAATATAAAGATACTTTCTTGAATTCACTTAGGTTTAAATCTAATTTGGTAGAGGACAGGGAGACAAGAAAACAACTAATAAATATAACCAGTAACTGACAGGGCCACAAAAAAGCTAAGAAAGAACTCATCAGTGGAGGGAGAAATAATTGTGATATGAACTGTGTTAGTTTATTTATGTCTTTTCCCTACAGCTGATGATAAAATCAACCTTTTCATGAATAATCTTAATCATGAATTTAGGTGTCAGCTGCAAATAGTCTCTTTTCTGAGTCTCCATACTCAAGGCTCATATATGCATAGAAACTTCTATACATATATAACAGTCAATAGATGCACATGGTACATGGATATTTGAATTAAGATAGATTCACCTTTACTGAGATAGCATAAATCTGAAAAGACTTAGTTTTACATTCTAATTAAATTTCTGGGAGTATTCCTTGCTGAATAAATAAAGTAATCAATTCAACTAATTAAAGCACTATTATAGGTAAGATTTGGTATAATAAATGTCACCTGAGCTTGCCTAGCTTTTTGCTAATTAAACTAAACTTAGTGTTACGATTTTCTTATAATTTGAACCCAACCTAGTTAGAAATGTAAGTACAGGTGCAAGTATCAAATTCTCAGAGTGAAATTAAATATATATAAAAAAGTATTCTTCAGGGTAAAGAGGTAAAGCTACAAGATTAAAAAGACATATAGAGAATCCTTGATCATTGGTGTTTCTAATACACTGCAAACATTTTTTAAAATTTTAAATAATACTCTGATAAATTTATCCAGCAATAGTGATTTATTTTATTTTTAATTTTAAAAATTTATAACTGAAAATAGCAAGAAAACAATCCATTGTTGAGATCTTCCAATGCATTTTTTGCAGAAACTAAACAAGACTAACATATGAAATGTTTCCTAAATTTTTTAATTTTAAAAACATAGAAAATGAAGAGATCCCTGAATTATTTTTTACAGTTTAATGTATATTTATTATTATTTGCCTTTGTCAACAGTTTATTTAACACAGGTTCACTGCAGGAGTTATAGTAGTTTTACTAGCCAATAGCATCCAGGACAATGTCTCTTAATAAAGAAGCAACATGTGCCACACCAATGATAGATTAAATTTATTTATTATTGATTGTTTTATGAATTAATTGGGATATTTGTTAAACCTGAATACTTTTCACAGAGCTGGCTACACAGCAGAATGTTTACCATTCAAAGCCAATGTTTCATATTTTCCACACAATTTGTAAGGAAGCACAAATTTAAACTTTTCTTTGTACTGGCTATGATTTTCGTAATTACAAAATAAGCAGATCTTCAGTAGGAAGGGGGAAACTGAGCAGCAAGAGTGCATTATTTTCATCTGTAGAAGATCAATTTAGTCCCATCACTAGCCAAATCTGGAAGGAAAATAAATTAAATATTTTATTGGATTGGTGTGAACCTTTGATTCTTTTAAAATGTTGAATCTAGAGCCCCCACAAGAAAAAACAAAAGAAAGAAACTCATTATGTTTCCATAGTAAAATTTCCCAGATCATATATCTAGGTCAATTTAATTATTTTTTAGAACTCAGAAGAATTCTTCCAGTTTCAAAACTTTAGTAAGTGAAGTTTTCTTCCCTTGTTAACCCTCATCAGAAACTATCCCTCCTTGTATTGTCTTTCAAAAGATGAGTAATGAATATATTTTGAAAGATGTATAATTAATTCATTCTATCATTACATTCACAAATGTATTTTCCCAGTATAAAGAGTAGTTTTAGTTTGTCGGCAGATCATTATTTCTTGATGGTGATGGACTTGTAGTGCTTTAAATGGTGTGTTTTATAAAGTGTATTTCTCCTTTATATAAAATTACCTTTGGAATATGTCTGTTCTTGTTATACTCACCGTGGCACTTGGCCTTTGAAAGCTTTTATTTTCCCTCTCTTGAGAATTACTGGAAAATGGATCGTCACCCCTAGAATTCTAGCACTTCTATAAACGTGACCTAACAGTGGAAATATTTAAAATAATTTTTTTCAATTACAGTTGGCATACAATATTATATTAGTTTCAGGTATACAACATAGTGGATAGACATTTATATAATTTATGAAGTGATCATCCCAATAAATCTAGTACCTACTTTTATCTGACACCATACATTGTTATTATATTATTGACTATAGTCCCTATGCTATACTTTACATCCCCATTACTGTTTTATAACTACTGAATTACTGGAAAATGGATCTTCTTCCCTACAATTCTAGCACGTCTATAAACATGGCCTAACAGTGGAATTTAATGTATGTAGTCCTTCTGTTTAGGGTCTCTGTTTTCATAAAGTTGCCATTGTACTGCTGTCTTACATCTAAAGTAAAGTGATGGGAAGAGATTACTGATATTGATACTTTAATTGTAATACAATATATTTTATGAAAGTATCTGCCTCCTATTTGTTTCTGTGATCTAGAGTCACTTCTGCCAATGCCAGGGATGTATCACATGATTGGTGTATACCAATGGAATCAGTGAACTCCAAGGTCCTTCCGAACTACAAAAATCTATGATTATTCATAATTTAGGATAATAGAACATATTGATGACTTCAGAGTTTTACCAATTTTCTTTTCTTAGAATGTCCTCTTTACTGCTAACACACTTGGAAGTTTTTCTAGAACCCATCCTTGAATTCCAAACTCAATTCCCTTCTGCAAGAAAACTTTATTGTCCTTCGATTTGTCTTTATAGTCCTTAAAGTTCTCTAATCTGTAATCAGTGTTGCCTATCACAAAATGTTTGTTTAATTGAATTATTGAGAGGGGAAATGAAAGAAATAGATCAAAATCAACAGTTTAATTAAAGGCCTTGTTTCTAGAAGAGTCAGATGAAATAAAGAATAAAGAAAGAAGGCTTAACATCCACTAAAATTGACTTTGTCACAAGCTTTAGTAACCAAATCTTTTATAAACTGCTGGTCTTCAACCTTCTGTTGTTAGTAATAAACTCTGCTTGACATTATACCATTCATTTCATACTTAATTTTTTCGGTAGTGCTAATTTTTTGGTAGTGCCTTTTAAATTTAGTACTTAAAGTTTGACTCATTGGCCCTAGTTAGATAGTGTATTAGCCTTCAGAGAGAAAAATAGCAAAGGTTTCACTGCAGAGAGTTTGGGAAGTGCTTTTCTGGAGTAAGCCACCAGTTTCATCAAGAAAACACATGCCACAGAAATGTGAATTGGAAAAATCAGTCTTTACAACATCCTCTTTTATCTGTCGACTTGTTTGGCTACCAGATAGCTTTGGACAATTGAACATACTTGAATTCCTGAGCTTATATCTCTGAAATCCATATCATAGGAAAATCCTAACTTTGAGAAATCCAGAATTTGCCTCAATGCTCTGTGATGTGGTAGGAAAAAAAGATATGCCGGGAGAGACCAGAAATGGAGTTCTAACTGAGCTGTGTGATAGTAACAATAGTAAGGAACTATTAACATAGGACAACAGAATTAATGTGCATATGTCATGAAACAAAATTAATGTGTATACATCATGACACCACAGTTATATTTGTCTGAAATACTCAATGTGTTTATGATGACAAATATCAATATAACGTGCATATAAAAGAGACTTTCAAATGTTTAGCGGAAATCCCAACCTGATTTATCTTTAGGAAGTCTAATGATGCTAGTAAATAAATAATGGAAATGTTTGTTAAAGCTAATGAAGGGGAACTTGGTGTTTTAGTACACAAATTATTTTTTGTTATCACAGAACAAGGCGTGTGCCTTTCATTCAAAGGTTTACATCATTTTATATATTTATCAAGAGTCAATGGGAAATGGTTTAGTTCTAGGGAAGACAGTTAAGTACTTTTAAATAAAATCTCTCAACGATTCCTTCATATGTATGCTAAAATAAACAAAAATGTTTTAATAATGGACTGTGATTCATACTTCACGTCACACACAAACTGACTTACTACAAGATAAACCTACAAAAAATGTATAACACAATATAGAAACAAATTCTTGTAACACTGGGTTAAGTCAAGATTTCTCAAAATACAAATCTAAAAACACAATTTATGAAGAAAAATGATAAATTGGATTATAGAAAAATTTAAAACTTCTCTTCTTCAAAAGACACTGTAAAGTAAATGAAAAGAAAAGCCACAGACTGAGAGAAAATAGTTGCAAAAAACATGCCTAGTCAAGGGCTTGTTTTCAGGATAGAAAATAAAGAAACAAAATCTTTCTCAAAACTCTCACGATGCAACAATAAAGAAACAACAACACAAAATAGGCAAAATATTTGAACACACTCATTAACAAAGAAGTTTTGATTTGCGTTTCCCTAATGCCTAATGATGATGAACACTTTTTCATGTGCTAATTATTCATCTGTATATCCTTTTTGGTGAAATATCTGTTCATGTTTTGCCCATTTTCTAAATGAATTGGGTGTGTTTAAATGAGTTTTGAGAGTTCTCTATATTCTCTAGATATTGGTCTGTTCAATGTGTGGTTTGGAAACATTTTCTACAAGTTTGTAGCTTGTCTTTTCATCCTTATCAGAGGGTCTTTCACAAAGCCAGTGTTTTAAATTTTATAAGGCCAGTGTATCATTTTCCCTCCCATTTATGGATCGTGTTTTTTTGTATGTCAATTCTAGGAAATCTTTGCCTAGCGCTAGATCGTGAAGATTTTCTGTTGAGAGTTTTCCTGTTGCTGTTTGGTTGGAGTAGGGTGGGTATTGTCAAAAAGATGTTTTGTTTTTGGTCCTTTGGCAAGAGGGAACATATTTTTTCCTGGAAATTTTCTTTCTGGTATACAGCTGGTAGTTCTGGATTAAATGTTATGCAATGCTCTGTTCAGTGTATATTGGAGGCAGTAAGACCAGCTAAGTCATTTCTGAAGTCCCTAGGCAGCCCACCTTCTTGTCTTTACCTCGGAGAGACTTCCTATGGTTGTTTGTTGTATGTCCAGTGATTTTTAGTTATAAGGGGAAGGTCCTGGGAGGAAGATGGCTACACAGTCTTGACAAAAGCATCAGTCACGAGTCATAGAATTTTAAAGTAACTTTGAGATGCTGTGCATAGCTCTATATATGTACTACAGACTCCAGGTTGTATTGAGAATTTAAGGTGATTTACCCAGTTTTATACTAAGAAAAATGTGTTGAGATGTTACAACATTCAAAATTAAGTGATGATATTGTAAAAACTATGTATAGTGCCAAGGGGGTACTAGACTAATGGGGGGGATCACTTCATAAATTATATAAATGTCTAACCACTATGCTATACACCTAAAACTACTATGAAATAGTATTAAATGTCAACTGTAATTGAAAAAAAATTAAGTGGTGAGATCAATCATGGTTAAGATTTTTATCAGCAATATAGTTATTCATTCATGCTCTTATTCCTTACAGTTGAGTAATTAATAGGATAGATATCTACCATTTATTGAAACCTTACCCAAGGCGAGGTGCTCTTTTAATAATTTGCATAGATTATTAATAGAAAGAAAATCATACTTCAAAGTTACTGTAAAAACACAGAAAGAAATATTACTCACCAATAATATACTATTGAATGAAACTTTCAAATTTTTTCACATGTGGAATTAACATCTCTGTTGAAAATACTTATCAGAATGACCCTGAGCAAATTTATATTATTATGTGCCCTTAAGGATTTGTGCAATAGGATAGATTACTGTAAATTTACTGAAAGGAATTTAAAATATATTTTATCTTCTCTATGTACTGTTAGAAATTTTACAGAATAAGGGATTTTTTTTCTTTCTTGTTTTTATATTTGTTTTTCAAATCAATCTTCACACAGAAATGTGCTCCTCTCCTCTTCAATCAGTTTACTACTTTCAGGCATTGAATCAATCTGTTCGGAGCTTGTGATAGATTTGGGTTTTGTTGCTATCATTTCCTCAGACTTCAATTTCTTCCAGGGGTGCACTGCTGTTCCCTTTTGCCTGTTGTGTCGGTGGAGCCAGAGAGTTTTTGTGAGTGTTTCTGCTTCCATGGCAATAATAGTCCCTTCATGTGTGAGCCGCACAGAATAGTTCCCTTGTCATTCTTGCCCAGACCCCAGCATCGAATTCCTGTTGCTTGTCACTAGATGCTAAGGTCACAGTGGGTTCAGGGAGATCTCCATTCTCCTAGGTTAGTCTCAGTCTTAGACACACCTCATGAGCCTGAGCCTCCAGGGTTGACCTATCTCAGCCACCATGCAACCATCATGGAATGATATCTCTGTCGCATATACATGATGCATCTTGGTTAGAAGAGAATTTTAGCCCATCTCTCAGTGATAGCAAATGTCTGCAGGACCCTAAGCCAAGAGTTTTCCTCCCATTCTCCCTGGGATAGATGGATTTTGCTTCTGTGACTTTCCCTGAAGCAGTGAACCTTTAACCCAGGCCCTGGAGGGGAGGATTTTCAGTCCCTCACTCAGCAGATGGGTATAATTTCTACCCATCTCCACAAGGAAAGTAAATACATTGGACAATGTGTTGATGAACTGATTCCTATTCTGTCTACTGTTAAAACATTTTTATTCATATAATGTGGTCACAGTCACAGTCTGGTATGATCCTGTATCTCTCCTCCTTTTCTCCCTTTTTATATTCTTCCCTCCATCCCTCCCTATCCCCCCATCTCTTGCTTTCCTTCTAGCTCTCCTCTTGTTCACGCTATTTGTAATTACCTCATATATCCCTCTGATGACTCTCCCCCTTCACTAGACAGCTTAGAGGAAGGCTTCTTTCAGACTTGGGAATAAGTGGGGTCTGTATCCATCCAGCTGCTCCATTCCTTTCTCGCAGGGTGGCTTCATCAGTTCACTTCACAGAAAGAAAGTAAAAGAAACTTTTCAAGCTCAGCTTCAAGTTGCAGCCTGCAATCCACTGTTGTTTCTATAGTGAAAACAGTCATTGAACCATCATCTGTTCTCAGTCGGTTTAGAGCACAATAGTGAGGACAGTTCCCACTGTCATCTCTGTAAATCATTAGGGTTTATAGGAAACCTGGAAAACAGATGAGGATCAAGGTATAGTGCAAGCTTGATTAATGGGGTCAGGAAAATATCGAATAAACTCCATAGACAGGGCTGCTGTATGTGAGACAAAGGATGTGGCATAGACTGGCTTTGATTTAGAAAGATCTATAACAGGCGTGTCCAAACTGCGGCCCATAGGCCAACTGCGGCCCGCAATCCATTTTTAATTGGCCCGCAGCAAATTCCAAAAATCTATTTAGTTTACTTAAATAAACCAGGTGAGGCAATACGTACTTCACCTCGAGTGAGTGGCCTGGCTGTGTATTTTACCGCATATGGCCCTTGGTAAAAACCGTTGAAAAAAGTTTGGACACCCCTGATCTATAAGAACACCCTTTTCTCTAAATCAAATTTTTGAGTTCTATCATGACCTTATATAAGATTTTCCTGGAGCAGTGTTTTACTCATTCTAGTGGGAAATCTAGATCTGAAATCCTCCCTCATTCTCAAATAGACTAACACTAATACAAGTTTTTATTCTCTTTATAGCATCATGAGTTGAAGATCTACAGGCATTTAATATATGAGATTCAGTATTATGAGAGTGGATTGATGCCAGATTCATCAACAATATATGCTCAGACTGTCAAATTAAATTTTTCACATGATAGCACAAGAGAAATGGGTATTCTGATTTCTAAAACTTCTACTCATTAAAAGAAGTCATGATTACCTCCACTCATTTCTCAATATGACCCAGCCAAATTTTCTATCAGAACTCCTTTTTCAGTCTCTGTGTTAGTTTATTCCGAACTCCCTTCAGTTTGTCTCTGACCTAATGTATCGACATATTCAAATCATAATGTAATACACCTTAATGGTACGCCAAAGGATAGGACACCTTTCACAGTGTTCCCTAGAGAAAACATGACAGGTGCCTACCTCACAATGCAAGACTCTCAGAGAGCACACAAACATACCTTATCAGTATCTGTACTGTAAACACACAAAATCAACATTTAATGATTATGTACAGTGACACAATTAACATAGCAATGACCTAAACATACTTGAGGATTTCTTCAATGTTAAAAAGATAACAACTCAGTAATAAATCATTTGAAAATAATTATCAGAACGTGGGAATTTTGGCTAAGACTCAATGAGATCTGTAAATACTCTCCCTAAAAAGTTATGCCAAGTGAACAGACACAGTTATTGCAGCACATTTGAATTGACCAAAGGGACTGAAAAGCTTGAGAAGTGTTTACTTTTAAAAATATGCTGAACATCAGACAGTCTAATAGGGAGGCAGAAGGCAAAGCAAACTGTGGTTTATAGAGTGGAATATGGCAAAAACAGGGCAACTTTGTGGTTTAAAGACAGCATTTACATCTGTCTATCTATCTATCTATCTATCTATCTATCTATCTATCTATCTATCTATCTATCTATCTTCTATCATCTATCATCTATCATCATCTGTCCATCTATATACAGATACACAAGAATAACAGCAACTGAAAACCATAATTCGCCCATGGCAATATTGATGGCAAAGTGCTGTTTGTCCCAAGTTATGAGGAAGCTATTATCTGTATGCTCTTGTGCAGTAGGTGCAGGGTACAGGCTTAGAGATATCATAATAGAAACATGCACAGGGAGCCAAAGAGGCACAGAAGAAAAGAGTACGTTTCTCTGTAGGCACTGAGAAACAGCAAGGAAGACTTCCTAGAGATGGTACTTTCAAAAGTCCTGAAGTGGAGAAGGTGAATGCCTGTGTTGAGATGTGTAGGTTGGTGGATGAGAGAAGAGAGATTTCAAGTAAATAGCCACAAGGGCAGGAGAGAAAGGTATGGAAGTATTTTGCATGCCATTCTATCTAGCGGTGAGATGAGGGGCGTTGCAGTAAATATTAGAGATAGTCAAGCATTAAATCAAGATGACCTTTGAAACGTCACAGAGTTATAGATTTTTTTTCCCTACAGGAACAGAGAGCCATTATTCAAAGGTTTCTTACTGGTGAGAATTGTATCAGATGTATGGATAAGGAGTGGCAATATGATAACAGCCTGAATGGATTAGAATGAATGGATTGGATTAGAATGAGAATGGAAACAGAATGACCAATTGAGGAGGTTGTTATAATCAATCAATGCGGGTATGATGAGAGTATACAGGGACTATTCTTAACCTATTTGGTTTTAGGCCCCAGTACCTTATTAAAGACTTACGACACAAAGAACTTTAGATTCTTTTTTTTCCCTTCAAATTTGCCATGCTAGAAATTAATACACATTTTTAAATTATTAATTTTAATTACTTTAAAACATAAATTACAAAGCCACTACAGAAATGTTGTATTTTTCTGAAAACATAAGGCAAAATGAAATATATTTCCAAATTAAAGAAAAATTAGTGCATAGAATGGTATTATTTTACAGTCTTGTAAATCTCTTCAATGTCTGGCTTAGTAAGAGAACTGAATCCTCATATCTTTTTCTGCATTCAAAACAATCAATGTTTTACTTGATGTATCTGAAAAATTATCTAGTCTCATACAGACATGAACTGGAAAAGGAAGGAAAGTTTTAATAACCTTTTCAGTTAATGTTGGATATTCATCTTTAATACTATACCAAAACTTAATGGGTATTTAGTAAAGTTTAGCTCCAATATGAAACTGAAATTATATCAACAAACTTTTAATATGTTGTTACGTTAAAATCCATTGGTCATTTTATACTTTGAATGGATCTTTTCCCTGGGAGAGATCTTATAACATAATTAATGAGTTGTCTGGAAAGTATTGGTTTACACTGCATTATTCATGACTTTGAAATATTGACATACTTCTTTTGTTAGCTTTTATTTATTTTTAAGATTTTTATTAAAATACAGCTAACATACAATATTAGTTTCAGGAGTACACCATAGTTATTCAACAATACCACCTGATACTGTACATAGTTATTACCATATTATTGATTATATTTCCTATGTTAAAGAAGCGATCACCATGATAAGTTCAGGAACCATCTGACAGTGTACCGTACTATTACAATATTATTGACTATATTTCCTATACTGTATACTACATCCCTAAAACTTATTTGTCTTATACCTGGAACTTTGAATCTCTTATTCTTTATCTTTCCCTCCTTTTTTAATCTTTCAATCTTTCAATATTGACATTCAATATTATTTTATATTAGTTTTAGGTGTATGTACACCATAATGGTTAGACATTTAACTTACAAAGTGATCTCCTTGACTAGTACCCATCTGGCACTATGCGGTTATTACCACATTATTGATTGAAGTCCCTATACTTTACATTCCCATGACGATTTTGTAACTACTAATTTGTATTTCTTAATCCCTTCACCTTTTCCACCCTGCCCTAACCCCTCCCATCTATCACCCCGATAGATCTAGATCCCATTTGACACCATACATAGTTATTACAATATTATTGACTATATTTCTATACCCTACATACCCATGATTACTGTATAAAGATCAATTTGTACTTCTTAATCCTTTCCCCTTATTAACCCACCCCCAAACCCCCTCCCATCTGGCAGCCGTCAAAATGTTCTCTGTATCTATGAGTTTGTTCCTGTTTCAATTGTTTATTTTGTTCTTTAGATTTCATTTATAAGTGAAATCATATAACATTTTTCTTTTGCTGTCTGACTTACTTATTCAGCATAGTACCCTCTAGTCGATGCTGTTGCAGATGGCAAGAATACATTCTTTTTTCTCGCCGAGTAATATTCCATTGTATATATGTACCACCTCTTCTTTATCCATTCATTCACTGATGGATACCCAGGTTGCCTTCATATCTTGGCTATTGTAAATAATGCTGCAATGAACAGATAGATGAGCCCATCCCATTAGAGTAGCATTTTGGATTTCATCGGATAAATACCTAGAAGTGGGATTACTAAGTCCTTCTTTGTCTCTTGTTTAACCTTCGTTTTAAAGTCTATTTTGTCTGATATAACTATGGCTATCCCAGCTTTTTTGTTTGTTTGTTTCCATTTTCATGAAATAACATTTTTCATCTTTTTACTTTCTGTGTGTCTTTTTTTTTTTTTAATTGGGGAACAGCAATGTGTTTTTCCAGACCCCATCAGCTCCAAGTCAAGTAGTTGTTTTCAGTCTAGTTGCGGAGGGCGCAGCTCACTGGCCCATGTGGGAATCGAACCAGTGATGTTGGTGTTAGGAGCACTGCTCTCTAACCAACTGAGCCAACCGGCAGCCCCTGTGTGTGTCTTTTGATCTGAAGTGAGTTTCTTGTAGGCAGCATATGTAAGGGTCTCATTTTCTTATCAATTTAGCCACCTTATCTTTTGATTGTAGCATTTAATACATTTACATTAAAAGTAATTATTGATGGATATGTAGTTATTGCCATTATTCATATTTTTGATTACCATTAGTTTTTGTTTTTGTTTTTCACCTTAAGTTCCTCTGAGATTCCTTATCTGTTATTTGATTCTAAAAGATAGCATCACTGGGTAGAGTAATCTTGGTTATAGGTCCTCACTTTTCATCACTCAATATTTCCTGCCATTCCCTTCTGGCCTGCAAAGTTTCTGTTGAAACATCAGCTGACAGTCTTATGGGAGCTCCCTTGTAACTAACTGCTTTTCTCTTCCTGCTGAACACATTTCACTATATAATATTTTATGAAATCATGCTTGTTATCACCCCTAATCTCATCATAATAGCCTTTAAGAGTTTGAAAGCTGTCAAGCTATTAATGAAGATTAGTTTTCCAAAATCCTAATTTTTAATTGAAAGCTCAAATGTTATGACAGCAATATTGTCCATTGGTTACTTGAAATTGCAGCCTTACATAATATATTTTTGAGAAAATGACTGACACATACTTAAGTCTGTAACTATAGTTTGTGAGTCATTCTATCTGGTAAGCATCATGTTCTATTAAAAAAAAGGACTCAAAAGTGAGTCCAACAGTTGTTTTTTTCCACATTATCATTGTACTAAAATATACAGTACAAACGTTTTTGTGTATTTCCCATTTTTTCACATAGGATATTGAAAACAGAAGTACTCATAAAGATTTAGTAAAATTAATTTACACTGTTTCACCAGGGCCATTCTTAAGTGGAACTGGCTTTTTCTTTTTCTTTTGAGTGCATAAAAGTGAAGAATAATATGACTCCTATTGTATTTTGGTGTAACCTACTTGATTGCGTCTAAGCAGCCAGCAATTGTATTTACCATTGCTTTTGCACCATCTGTTACAAAAACCAATATGGTAGAAAACATAAATAACATCATTGTATTAAGACTTGAATGTAAAACCTGAAACCATAAAACTCCTAGAAGAAAACATACGCAGTAAGATTCTTGACATCTGCTTTTGCAATTATTTTTAGATCTGGCTCCAAAAGCAAAGGCAACAAAAGCAAAAATAAACATGTAGTACTATCTCAAACTGAAAAGCTTCTGCACAGTAAAGGAAGTTATCAACCAAATGAAAAGGCAACCTACTGAATAGGAGAAAATATTTTCCGATTATATATCTGATAAGGGGTTAGTCCCCAAAATACATAAAGAACTTGTGACTCAATAGAAAAAAAATCTGATTAAAAAAATGGGCAGAGGATCTGAATAGACATTTTTCTGAAGAAGACAGATGGCCAACAGTTATTAATATATGAAAAGATGCTCAACATCATTAATCCTCAGAGAAATGCAAATCAAAACCACAGTGAGATATCACCTCACACCTTTTTCAATGGCTACTATCAAAAAGACAAGAAATAACAATTGTTGGAGAGGCTGTGGAGAAAAAGGAACCCTCATACACTGCTGGTAGGAATGTAAATTGGTACAGCCACAATGGAAAACAGTATAGAGGTTACTCAAACAATTAAGAATAGAACTACTATATGCCCCAGCAATTCCACTTGTGGGTATTTATCTGAAGAAAACAAAAACATTGATTCGAAAAGATATGTGCACTCCCATGTTCATTGCAGTATTATTTATAATAGCCAAGATACTGAAACAACCTAAATGTCCATTGATGGATCCATGGATAAATAAAAGAATGAAATCTTACCATTTGCGACACTATGGATGGACCTTGAGGGCATTATTCTTGGTGAAATAAGTCAGACAGAGAAAGACAATTATTGTATGACCTCACTTATATGTGGAATCTAACAACAGATACACAGAAATAAATTGGTGGTTGCCAAAGGTGAGGGCTAGGGGATGGGTAAAATGGGTAAATCAGGTCAAAAGGTACAAATTTACAGTTATAAAATAAATAAATCATGGGGATGTAACATGCAGGATGGTGACTATAGTTAATAATAATGTATTGCATATTTGAAAGTTGCTAAGAGATTATATCTTAAAAGTTCCATCACAAGAAAAAAAATTTCTGTAACTATGTATAAGGACAGATGCTAACTAGACTTTGTGGTGGTCATTTTGCAACATATACAGGTATCAAATCATTATTTTGTATACCTGAAACTAATTATGTTATATAACAATTGTACCTCAGAAATTAAAAAACGAAAATCATTTTTTACCTCCGGACTCCCTCGAAGGATAGCAGAGATTCCCGGGAGACCGCAAACCACACTTTGAAAAGTACTGACTTAAAGAGCAGAAGAGAAACAGAAGAGAATTAATGTAAGAGATTTAGATAAATAAAATTTATAAGAGTTGTCTTATTTATTTATTTATTTTTTATGTCTCTCAAAAGGCCTATGCAGATGCATTTGACAATAACACAGTGCAGTCTTTATTGTGTGCTGCTTTGTCTTCTTTTCAAATAGCTTTTCTATATCAGTTGTCTAACCAATGTACTTGTTAAAGTTTTGTGAAATCATCCCTGTCTTTTTCTATAATCACTTAGAATCTCCTGCAATGTTGACCATTTGATAATTAAGCATGCCATTAATAAGACTTTATTAATTTGTAGCTCTTGGAATAGACTGAAAAAATTGGACAGTAGACTTGCACTGTTATGCAACCTAATGTTTTCATATTAAATACAACTCATTATTTTTAAAGTACTCTGAGACTGAGAAGAACCTTCAACTTCAAGTATTAAAATTAAAGCTGTTAGAATACTAATTACTTTTCCTTTTAATTGTAATGAAATAGCACAGAACAAATGGCAGGGTTTGCACAGTAAACAAAAACTTGGAAGGGTAATATCTTCCTAACCTTTCTACATATCACTTTAAACATCTGTCTTTTTGTTTGTGAGTTCATGAGTATTACAAGGTTTGGATACTATTATATTTTGAGCAAAGTTTGAAGATGGTAAGAACATCACAGAGGAAAATTACTGATAGGCTTAGACCATTATTCTATAACAAATAATTAAGAAGAAGAAAAGGCCACTTATCTTCATTCTAGGTCCAGTTTTGTTCTAATTTCAGTTAAGTCCATGACCTTGGACTCATCAACAAGTTGCTATGTACTTTAATTGATTTATCTATCAAATAAGAGGTTAAACTACAGTGATTTGTCAACTTCTTTATTTATAAATAAGTTATCAATCTATGACTATGGTGACAATAATGATTATGTACTGAATAATAGTCTATGATCTATTAATAAGAGGATTAATGAGTTATTTTGGTCACTCTTATAATAGCGTGATGATCTTTTAATCTCTTCCCAGCAGATTTTTAATATGTGCAACTCAATCCCACATATAATTAGATGCATCTAGTTTTATCATTTTTAATTAAATGTAAATATTCAGATTAAATTTCTTTCTTAATTCCCATTCGAAAACGATGACCTAAGTTTTACACTTGTCTCAGTTTCATTATTGATAGAGCTGTCTAAATTCAAAGTTAACCTTGTAAAGGAAGAAACTAAGATTGAGCCTATACATGATATTTTGGAACCACAGAATAGTCTCCAAACTTAATTGATTCCTAACTGTCCAGTGTTGATTAAAATTTAGTATTGGAATTTAACAAGAAAATAACAATATGGTATTGTAAATAAGTAAGAAAATAAAAAGTGAAATAGTTTTCATCTCTATGTAAGGAAGGATCTGCTTTAGTGTCTCAGGATGATTGACTATAAAGTAAGTCGAACTCTTCCTCTAGAGTGGGTGAAGGGTTTTAAGAAATCACAACTTTGGGAAGCATAGAGAATAACTTTTAAAATAGGATGGCTGAGCTGCTATGGGTTACTGATAATTTCATTGTGTTTTATAATCCTCAAATAAGCATGCATGATGCATGATCAGAATACATGAGACTTGTTGACATTCAGAAGTGTCTCTCTTTCTCCCTCTCCCTCCCCCTCCCCTTGCTTCTCTTCCTCCCTCTCCCTACTTCTATCCCCACCCCTCCCTCCCTCCAACTATCCCTCAACAGTTGGCCTCTATTATTGTAAAAGGCAGCTGTGGGTGCTTGGTTAAAAAATTAGGCTCTTTTTCTAAGCATAAAGCAAAAGAATGCTAAAGGCATTCCAAGTTGACATTTCTAGCCCTGATCAAAATGGAACAGTGTGAACTACTCTGTTATTCCTACACATAGGACAATAAAACTTCCCTAACTGCACTTGCTTATACAGTTACCCTTTAAAGTCACTTTATCATTAATAGCATGCAGATTAAATGTATGGCAGTTTTGGATGGATGAACATCTGCTTTTTTTGTTTTATTTTTTCTACCTACTAGTTGCTATTTTCGCCCTGTCACCAAAGAAACCCTGATTTTCCTTTGAGGGTTCCACTCTTCCTCCTCTAACTCATCTCTGGCAGAGTTGACTCCAAACATCAAGGTGCAGTTGTGACCAGAACTAAGCCAATCAGTATGTCCCCTAGGAAGAGCTATTTTCAGGGAGGGCCCTTGACATACTTTGGGCCAGCTTTCTAAAAGCCTTGATTTTATTGATCTTTTATTGTGATGACAGCATCTTTTTTTTTTTTCTCTGCTGTGATTGCTGACAGAATAAGATATAGTCCTACAGCTGTACTGCCGACATCTTTTCCCATGAGATAAGTCAGTCTGAAATCTTTGATGGGAGAAAACAAACAAACAGTAAAATAGCTCAGTCATAACTGAACTTCTTATTTAAAAAGAAAAGTAAAATTTCCTTTAAGCCACTTCAGTAAGTACATCTTATTATTTTGCATCTGAAACTTCCACTCTAATATGTAATACCATGTCACTCTCTCCTATGTACCTTCATTATTTCTTTACTTGTGATTTATCTGAATGGGATTTTTTTTTTTTTTTTTTACTACTGTTAGCACGTTGTGTATGACGGGGTTTAAATCCCTTGTGAAGATTCTCGTGATTCATATGCAACGTGTTAAAATTAAAATTTTTTTCAATGTCCCTATGAACTGAGGACACACACAAAATAAGTATATACATTTAGCATGTCATAAAAAAAATCACTGAGATATTCTCAAATAACTCATTTAGTTAAGAATACAACCAAAAGAAGAGTAGTAGTTTATTTTTAGTGTATGGTAATAAAACATTGTTTCTTAGAGGACTTTAGTTGTACATTATCTAATTCAAATTTAACATTTAATTTCAAGGACTATTCTGTATTCGATTATTTTTTTAACTTCATTTGGTGTGTAGCTCATACACTAAATGAAATAACACTAAAAAGAAAACCATGGATACAAAATAAACAGCCAGAAATTAGTATGCATACTAAAGTCACATGAGAATAATTTTATTTGGTCTTTTACCTGTCTTGAAAAATAATTTTTTATTATAATGTCCCTTATGTAGAGTTATGCTAATTATATCAAAATGTATAGCTATGTAGAACCTTTGTTTTGCATTGACCTTGAAATCGTTTTTCTGGTTTCTGCCCAAAAAAGATTTAGTCATGTTTTAAATGCTTGTAGGTTTCTTAGCCTTACATGAAATGTATCCTTTGAAACCTGCATGGTGGTATTTTCTTTGGGATGGAGCAATATTTTTGACAGAGTATGTTGAGCCTGAGGCTTAAAAGTCAGTGCTAGACAAATTCTTATTATCTCTACACTCTCCAAAAATGGGTATGACAGCAAAAAATTAATCTTGTGCCTCATTTCAGGAAGATAAAGGAGGCAAAAATAAAGTGCACCTCCTTAACGGCAGTTTCAATTAGTTATGAAAAAGAAGGTGAAGTCCTCCCATATAAGAGTGAAGTCTTGTGGTTCTTGACTTAAAACTGAAAGCAACAAACAAGACAAACAGAAACTCATAGACACAGGCAACAGTTTAGTGGTTACCAGAGGGTAAGGGGGAGAGGGGTGGTAGAAGAGGGAAAAGGGGGTCAAATATATGGTGATGGAAGGAGAACTGACTCTGGGTGGTGAACACACAATGTGATATATAGATGATGTGATACAGAATTGTACACTTGAAACCTATGTAAGTTTACTAACCAATGTCACCCCAATAAATTTAATAAAGATAAAAAACACAAAACTTTTTCCAATTAAAATAAAGTCTTCCCATCATGTCAATAAGTATAAAATTTAAAAAAAAGGAAAATAACACATCAAGAAAAAATATATTTCTAAAACAAAAAATTGGCTAATAGTCATATAAAAGCATATGATACCATGATGCATTTCTTCACTTAGACAAGCATTTCTCAAAATGTAGTCCTCAGACTAGCTACACCAAAATCTGCTGAGGTACTTGTTAAAAATACTGTTCCTTGGGTTATTTTCAAACTGTTCAATCAGATTATCTGGGTTGGGATTGAGGGGTCTGAAATTTTAATAGTAACGGCCAGGGGATTCAATACATATTGAAGTTTGAAAAGTACTGACTGAGAGCTTGGGGATTACGGGACCACAGTTACCTTTATAGTCATGACGTGAACTAAATTTCCCCCTATTTTCCATCCTCTCTACAATGAAATTTTATACAGCTCACACTTGAGCGCACTGATTCTATAAAACTTCCTTGTATACCAAACTTGAACTTTTGGACATCAGCTAATGAAATATATTAAAAACTATTGTATTTTGGAATTGCCTTCCAGCCAACCATTTCGCTTTAGCAGGGTCAATTGCATTGTCTTTATAGCATTGAGGGTGTATGTACAGGAATATTATTACCTTCCTCCTATATATTGTAAAACAAGAAGACTAAAAGTAATGATTTCTCAATGAGAAGTAATGCATATTACAGTTTATTAAGAGACTATTACAGCTATATTAAATAATGAACATTAATGTCATCCCAACACAAATTATTAAAATTTCAGAAAAATAAAATGAAGTATGTATATGACATTAAAATACATATTTCAAAATAGTGTCTAAAAAGCATGATGCAATTAGGTAAAAACATTTTTTCTCTTTGGGATTAGAATCTGTTTGGCTACCTACGTAGCTATCTATGTCCATGTACATATATTATGTCATTCTAATTCCATATTTCTTCCAGGAGTTTATGATGTATGACATTAAGGGATTGCCTCTATATTTAATATTATGGTTTTCATTCAGTCAACAAGTTTTTTTTTGCACACCTGTGACATTGCAGGTAATATTCTAAAGCAGTATGTATTGCATAATAGTAACAAACCAGAAATAAGGCCCAGGCTCTCACAAGACTTCCTTTGCAGTGGAGGAGAGGAAACAGTAAAGAAGTAATCAGTGAATATCTGTAGGGAAATGATAAATGCTATGAAGAAAAATAAAGCATAGTAGCATGTTTATAAAGTGTGGTCAGGGAAACCTCTCTGATCATGTAACATTTGAATAGGGACCTGAAGGAAGGGAAGGAGTCATGCATGTAGCTACTGGAGAAAGTGCACTACAGGCCATTAGAACAAGACCAAAGAGTGGGAGGCAGAGGCCTTGCACAGCAAAACTGAGGGACAGCAGGGAGGTTGGTGTGGCTAGAGTAGGGTGAGGGAGGATGTCCAGAAGGAGATGAGATCAGCAGAGTAGCGAGGGACTAGGTCCTGGAAAGCCTTATAAACTATTGGGAGGACTTGGATTTATTCTAGGTTAAGTGGAAAGTCACTGGTAGGTTTGGAGAAGAAGGATACTACCTGTCATATTTTATAAAGAATTGCTCTGGTTCCTGTGTGGAGAGTGGGTTGTAGAGGAGCCAGGGTGAAAATAAGGATATCGTTATAGGCTTTAAACCAGTCTGAGCTAAAGGTAATGGTGTCTTGGAATAGGGTGGCTGCAGTGGAAGCAGCGGGAAATGGCGGGCTTCTGGTTATACTTTTATAGTATGATTTGCGGTTAAATCGGATGTGAATGTGAGAGAAGCATAAAAGTGAGTGAAAATTTCTTGTTCTGAAAGATTGGAGTTGTCATTTGCGAAGTGAGGAAGGCAGAGGAGCATTTGAGGTGGGAGAAGAAAATACAGGATAAAGTATTTCATTAGGAATGTGGTAATGTTGAGATCTCTATTGGTAAAATAAGGGAGATACCAAAAAGACTGATGGTTATATGGGATTAAATTTCAGAGGCGAGATCAGAGTCAGAGAGATAAAGTTGGGGTCATCAAATATAGATAACATTTAAAGCCAAAGAACCAGATTCACGTCACCTAGGCAGGATGTACACACAGAGAAGCTATCCAATAACTGAGTCCCAGGACACTTCAGTGTTTAGAGATGAAATCATTGAAGGAGACCTGGAAGAAACAGAGTGTGACAAGAGCAGGACAAAGAGTTAAGGTCTCTTAAGCAGACAAGGAAATAGCTGATAAGGGAGAAGTAAAAGATGAAATTTGTCAGGAATTAAAAAGATGGTGTTGGCATTAATTTAAAACTGGATTGAGAGAGGATAATTTTGTAGAATATTCTTGAAAAATAAAATACATAGATAGTATCTATCACTACCTCGAGGCTCACAAAATATTTTAATTCCACTTGCCAATATAACCTAACAAAAATAATACACATTGTCTATACAAAACAAATAATTGAAAACTGAAGTATGAAGACAGTAGCTGACCTGTAATTTAATTCATATTTACATATAAATTTTAGTCATAATTTTGGGGGCAGACAAATAATAAATAGTGGTATATTAGTTAATACATAAAGTTAATTTTTTCCATTTTGAAGAATCCAGTACTCTTTTCTGTCTCATTAGCTTGCCTTCTCATTTTTTGATGCTGTCATTATACAAACGTAAATATGATTATTGATTTTCATTCCAAGTTGAATGCTTTTTGTGTAAGTTCTTATAGATAAAAGAAACAGAAATGAAAATATTAATAATTTAAAATATGGGTTATTTAAAGTATAGTAATATATTAAATTCTTAATATGTGTTATGAAATTTAAAAATTTTTGTACACTATTAGTAACAGACTGGATTATTTTATTTGATAACCAGCTTATATGCCTAACTGCCCTCTATTAGACTGTCACTAGTCTCTAGTGGTAGTAAGTAGGTTCAGTTACACCCCAATACATACTGTTAGCATTCTGAGAGGGTAAGGTTAGGAAATCTCCAGAAAAAGATGTCATGTTCCCCTTAATTTTCTGCTCATATTACAGCAGCAGGGATTTTCAATTTTTTCATTTAGCAAATATAAACATGTGCTTGTATGCCTTCATAAAATTTCCAAATTTAATAAGAATTTCATTTAGAATGGTCACACTTTTTTGCTTTCCATAGAGGCATAGGAATTCTCACTAAGACTATCCAAATTGAAATTCCTAAATCTTTGCTAGAGATGGTATCTCTGCAAACATATGCATTGGAGAATTGTCTAACACCAAGCATTTTCAACAAAGCTTACTAATAAATTCTGGATCAGTGTGTTATCCTTGGGAAAAATGTACAATTAATGAGATCTTTAGTTATGTAGGCTTTTTTTTTTCTTATTCATTCATTTGTTCTTAGTTTCAACACATAGTAAATAGTTAATAAATTCAATTGTCATGTGGAATTTTATGTAGACAGAGAAGGAATGTGAAAGTCTTAGAACTATGAAAATCTTAGAACTATGAAAATGTACAGTGGTATTATCGTGGTAGTATAGAAAACACAATGTATGTATAATAATTGCTCATATACATTTTTATTAGTGGACATTTTATTTTCTTTTTTTGAATACCTCATTATACCACACCACAATAAAGTAGATTTATCTTTTTTTCTGAGAAATACATGCAATAGTTTGACTTTTTTTATTTGCTTAAATTAAACTTATTTCTATATCATTCTTCAAGATTTACATTCAAAGCCAAATCAATAATTCCAGCATAAGGAATACAAAATCATAATGTAATATTAAGACCATTTACTTAGACATAACTGGGTTATAAATTTTAATACAGCTTTTGGTACAGTAATTTTCATATTTTATATATATCTAAGGATCTTGTTTTACCAAGTGAAATTTGTATACTTTATAGGATAGGTGATGAATAGTGAAATCAGTGACCTTATCATTTAAGAAACGGTTGGACAACATAACCTTGATTACATGGGTAATGGGAAAATATTATTTGTAATTGTTAGATATAATTCATATTGTTTCACTCAGAAAATAAATTCTAAATAGATATACCACTGTTTGCTTACTTTTAAAGGAATAGCTCAGGCATATATTGTCACTTTTATGTATTCACATATCTTCCTGCCCCATATTATCTTCTACATAAATTAGAAACAATTAGGGAAACACATTCCCATATACGCATATATTATCAAGTTGTTTTTCTAGATATAAATTCATACTGTGGGAGGAGAAGGAAGAATATATTTGTTATTACTAGAAATAAACTGAAATGCATATGTTGTCATGGGCTGGAGTGGAGTTGTGATATGTTTTTGAGCATTAAGTAAGTGTTACAAAAGGATTGGATATCAGCAGCTCCATGGTGTATCTTTGTTTGGTGGAAAGTTATTCAAGCCCCATATATGTCCCAAAGGAGAGGAAAAGCATTCCTAAACTATTTCTGGTCCCCCCTCTCTCTCATAAAACCATACACATCTTCTTTTATTCTGTATAGTTAATTTTTAAGAATGAACTGCTAAAGCCAGTAAAATATGAAGGGTTATCACAAGATGTAGATTCCGATAAACAATTACAATGATTGATGGGTATCCATGTATATTTTCCTTCTCACCTTAAATTATGACAATATAAGGAGAATCAGGTAGCAAAATTGGATAAATAAATACTGAAAGAAAAATAAAATTGTCATCTTAGCTTAAGACAATACTTTTCAAATCTTTATTTTTAGCCTCAAAATTTTTTGTAGATATGAACTTCTGGAAATTCAGTATGTGTCATACAGCAGGGCACATGAGACAGCCTACCAGACACTCCTCTTTCCTAATAAGTCTTCTTAGTAGGTCTACAGAACCCAAGGACTCTGCTACACATTTTGAAAAGCAGTAGCTTATGACCTTAAATTTTTAATAAGCATCAGTTTTCATGATGCTGAATAAATCTCTCTAACACAAGTAACTATAGTGTTCAGCTAAATTCAACAAATGTCATTGAATCCATACTATGTTTGAGGCATGTTGCTGGGGTTATGGTTCTTCTTTTTAGTTTTACTGTATTTTTACAAAAGTGTTTCATTTTATGGAATTTTCCTGCTATAGAAGCTTTTAAATATGCTTCTTGGCTTATTCTTTGAGAATAGTGAGTTGTTTCTTGTGTTATTTTTTGTAGGTTTGCAAATGGTATTAGAATTGTCATAGCTCAGGCTGCTATAACAAATTGCCATTGACTGGGTGGCTTAAAAAACAAATAATTATTTCTCACATTTCTGGAAGCTAGAAGTCTAAGATACAGGGGTCAGCAGGGTTAGATTCTTGGTGAGTGCCCTCTACCGGTTTACAAATGGCTATCTCCTTGCTGTGTCCTCCCATGGTGGAAAGAGAACTGGTTCGCTCTCTGGCCTCTCATGAGGGCACTGCTCCCATTCATGTAGACTCTACCCTCATGGCCTAATTACGTCCCGAAAGCCCCACCTCTAAATACCATCACTTTGAGATTAGGATTTCAACATACAAATTTGGGGGGAACACATGCAGTCCATTGCAATAAAATATTTTGTACACTTTGATACATTTGGTTAACTGGATGCAGACAGGAAAGAAGAAAAGACATACACAATATTGATGTGTTCAAAAATTCCCCAAAGTTACATAAATATGGAAACAAAATGTAATCTCTTAAACAGCTTTGCTGTTCTTCAGTGGTATGAACTCTGGCATAAAAAGTTAAGAGTTTAAGTCCCAGCTATAAAGTGTACTTTCAGTGCTTAAGCCCACCCTCTTTCTCATCTTTGCAAGTCGGTAGGTAAAGCCACCTACCCAGTTGCTCAGGCCATAATTTCCAGCATCGTTCTTAATCGCCCTTCTTGCCTCTTTCTCCATGTGTCATCCATCCAGTCCTACTGACTCTAAATCCAGAGCTTATCTTCAACCTGTCTATGTCTGCTCATCTTGATTTCAGTTACTGTGGTCCACTTTTCTCTCAGTCTACTGCAGTGGCCTCTCAATTGCTTTTGTGCTTGCTCCTGTACAGTCTGTTCTCTATAATGCAGAGTGATTTTTTGAAATATATCTGCTCCACAGCATCCATCTCAGTCTTTACAATTAGAATGAAATTCAAGCCCTAGCTGAATTATAAAGCCCTAAATGACTAGTCTCTGTCTGCTTCTCATTCCTCTTTTCCCTTCGTCCATTCCAGCCCATTGGCCTTTTCTCTTTTCTGCAAAGGTGCCCAGTCCAGTCCTGCCTCACAGTGTTTTAAGTTGCTCTCTTCTCCCTCTGAAAATCATTTCCCCTTATCTCTGCAGATCTTTTATCTAGTCATTCACATTGGCAGTTAAATATCTCCTTTCTCAAATAAATCTTCCTCTCTGGTCAATTACATTAATTGTATATTTTGATTCTTTGTATAGTACTGTGGTATGAATTTGTTAAATTAACCTTGCTAGTAGGGCCCCAGGGTGCCAGATGGTAAGCCACAGTTCAAATGACCATGGAAGAAATTGTAATAGGTTTATTACTCACAGGTCTTGGAGGAAGTTCACCACAGCAGGCCTCAAGGTGCCACATGTGGAGGTCAAGGCAGGTACAGAGGCAGGAACTGGGGCACATGGCTTTGTTCGGGTCTTGGGTGGAGTGTTTTGGGTTCTGGGGCTAAGGTTGGGTTGGTCGATTCAAACCGAAAAGAGCAGGGTTTTGGTAAGCTCTTCAGGGGCCTTGTCTAAGAGGCACCTAAGTGGAAGGCCCTGGGAGGTGGGAGTCTGTCACAGGACCGTTTGGGCCTTAATAGCAGAAACTTACTTTTACTTGTGACTCCGGGCTGGTGTCTAGGGCCTGTGCTTGCATGAGGGAGCTAGTGTCAGTTTGAGGACGCTGAAGGTCAAACAAAATGCCTGCTGAGGCAACAATACCTATGAGTAGCTTTGCCAAACTCTCGACAAGTTGTCCTTGTCATTTTTCTTCTTGGCTTGCATATTTGCTTATTTATATTGCCTGTCCTCCGCTACTGAAAAATCAGCTACATAAAAAGGAAGTAAATCACTGCAAGATCTCTAGCCCTCTACAAGTCTGGGTACATAGTAGTCTCTCAGTAATTATTTACTATGAAAAGAAATTCCTCACCTATAAAAAGTCCAACATAATATACTTACACTTTGAGGGATTTTATTAGTAATATATGAGTTTATAGAGTTTAGTACAACCTGGCAAATATTAGGAGCTCATAAAATGTTACCGTTATTATTTTGTCATGAATAAAGACATCAAGAGTGCTATGGCTAGTTGGCTACTGACTGGAACCATTTTTCTTTAGGTTAGTTCTTTTGAAAATGACCTGAAGGCTACATAGAATTAGCATTTATCATTCTAATGTTCTGAAAAACCAGGTTCAATAAATCAATTATAGCTTTAGGAAAGATCTTCATCTTCTATGGTCCTTCAGATTTCAGTGGAAATTTCATAGCACTTTATAAGTTTTTCAAAGGGCTTGCACTTCTATTACTTCACTTGGTCTTTATTCATGATCCCCCAATTTCATTTCTTGAGTAAATAAGAGGATAGATGACCATGATTCTAAAATGATTTGCTTTAGCATATTGTTTTCTTCTCAATGTTTACAAGTTGAAGCTAGTGTTCTAGTTCTCTGTACCTTGAGGCCAGTGCCCTTTCAACTCTGTCACTCTAGAAATTAGTGTAGTTATTTTTGTTAACTTTTGATTACATTTTTGAGTCAATGATTTCAGGAGATAGTTATTGAACAGCCCGTAAGCTGTGCCTGTTAATCATTCTACTGAGCTTTGAGCGAAGTTCCTAATGTTTGTACTTTTATGGGTATGAGGTTCAGAGGTGGACATGGCCATATTTTGCCAAAGAAATAGGAAACTTAGAGCTTGTTCTCAATAAGCTGAAATCAATTAGGGTAAACAAGGCTGGCACCCATAAGTTAGCAAACACTATGAAATGACAAGACAGCTCTATAGTAATATCCTTTGTGATAAAGGAGATGTGCTAAGAAAGAAAAAAAAAAACCATGTTAAATATATTTTAGGAAAGTCACTTAAAAAGAAATATGAAAAGGGTTAAATTAATTGCACTAACCTTCAAAAGCAGCGTAACTTAGCTACGCCTATGTAAATGTCAAGTGAGCAAGTAACATGAGGCAATGCCAGATTTCATGTTCAAGTTCCTATAATAAAGTGTTATTAAAAATATCTCATTCTGAACATTCTGTTTCTCGTTTTCGGTATCCCAAGTGCTGGTGATCTGCAAAAGGGGATGGCTATTGGATCCATAGTCCCGATCCGTTTAATTCTCTTCCCTGTCCCTTTGGGCCTTGTGATGAAAGAACCTAGAAGAAATGTGCACAGTCTGGTGCCAGACATCCCTTAGCACAAACAAGCATTAGGTGGGGCAAAGTGATAGATGAACACCTAATGTTAATCCCCTCTATGCCACCTCTGTTACATTTGATGTCTCCAAATGTAACAAATTACCTCAAAAGTCTGCTTTCTCTTCAGTTTTCACAGGTATTCCTGGCCTTTGTCTTAGCTCACTCGTATGACTTTCAGGATTCCTGAGCTTGTAGTTCCATCCACATTTCCCTGATAACACCCTATATTATATTAGGCTGCCTCGTTCCCAGGATTCACTGATTCCAGATTCCTTGTCTGCTACATAAACTTAAGGTCTTATCAAGATAGTTCAGCTCAATACTATTTATGTTTATTGGGTGTCTAATATATACCAACACTCTCCTAAGGGCTATAGGTAAAAATACCACGTAAGACAACTTTGCTTCCTTGAAAGAGTTTACAATCAAGTGGAGACAGATCCACACATAAATGCATGATTGAAGTTTAATGTTGAAGGGATAATACAGAGCAGTTGTTCTTAATTTTGTCCATATTTTAGAATCTCTAGTGAGTTATTAAAAATTCCAATATCCAGTCTTTAACCAACTAAATAAAAATCGTTGGTACTTTTCAACCCTGCCTCCCTGCCGCCCAGGCGATTCCAATGTACAGTTAAGGTTAAGAATAGAAATATACCTTGTTGCTAATAGGAACATGGTAAAAAATTATGGAAGGCTTTTTTTTTTTTTTTTTTTTTTTCCAGGTTATGCTTGACTTAAGTCTTATGGGATGGGTGAGTTATTTGGGACATGGAAGGTGAAATGTTTAAATGGCTACTCCAAGGAAAGAAAATAGCATAGAAAATTGCCATACACTCATTGGCTTATTGAATTCTTGATGTTTGTGTAAATTATCTTTGCAAATCTCTTTTATTCTATCTCTTGTTAGTATTTCTTCAACATGGGTCCCTGGATACATGACATATTGACAGATTTGGGGAAGCAAATAAAAGCACAAGTAAATATTTCTTAAAATATAAAAATTCAAAATATAAAACCTGAAAATCTTCATCTTAGTAGTTTAAGAAAGTTTTTCAGCTATTGGCATATACGTAATTTATACATAGGCTCCAAAAATAGGTATTTTTATCTTTAAATCCAATGCGTAAAATGAATAATCTTGGCCCAGTTTTTACTGAGTATATTTGAGGAATACAATACTTTTTACTTTGGATATAATTTTCCATTTTTACACATGGTTGGGCAACTGATACCCAAACCAGCCTGAGTTTTATTGGCATGAAGAAAAAAAACAAGTAATTAAGGAGCTGAATCTTTATCTCCCTTGCAAATGCACACAGATTTCTAAAGAGTAAAGGGTTTTTCTCTCTTCCTACCTTCCTTCTCCCCTCCTGCTTCCTCTCCCTCCCTCCCTACCTCTTTTCTTCTTTCCCTTCCTCCCTCCGTCCCTCCCTCCCTTCTTTCTCTCTTCCTCCCTCTCTCTTTGTTGTAAATCGATCAAAATTGGTACTTTTCATGAATGGAGCTTGTGTATGCCACACACTTATAATGTTACATATAAACTTAGATATGATGATGTTCATATTCTTCAAAAGTTTTAAACAAATGCCGTATTAGTCCTTTATGACAAATAAATTTTTTTTAACTCTGAAAAGCAAATTAGAACCGCAAATCCCCCCAGTGTGCATTTTACATATGCACAAAAACAATTTGTGACTCTGTTACAAGTCTCTAAAATATGTGTTTCATAACCGGAGTGTTGGGTCCTATAAGAAAAAACAACACTATCATTTTATTTTGTTTGATTGGAAATTGAGCCTAAAAGTAGGGATTGTTTAAATTAATAAAACCACTAGATGGTGCTCTGTATTGTGAATATCAGAGAAATGTTTGGCTATGAAATAACGAGTCTTGAGCCTAGTGTTACCAAAGCAACCTGCTTAGCTTGTTCTGGTTGCTTTTCCTTGTGTTCATTTTTTTTCTCTCTCTCTCCCCTTCTTTCCAAATAATTGGTTTTCCTGTTTTATACACATTACGTCTATTAGGAAAAAAACAGTCCAAAGGAAAATAAAAAAAGAAAAGAAAAAGAAAGAAGAAAGTGCTGTATACCATTTGGAGTAACTGCTATGTGTCAGTCACTCTGATGGGAGGGAATACACAGGATGTTTTGGCTAGGGTCTGAAGTAGCTTACAAGTTGGTTTAAGATATAAATTATGAAGAGAAAATATTACAAAAACGTGAAATACATTGTTTAGGACCACATATGAGCTATTGTTGGTAAATATGGTTTGTTCAAGAAGGTACCACATGATGAATTAGAAGATAACCTAGATGAGCCACTCAGAAATGGGTTACAGGGAGGAATTTATTTAATCTCACTAGTTTCAGTTCCCTAAATTTTGGGGTTAAACTAGATAATCTCTAAGACCCCATCTAATTTCAATAGGGTATGATTTTTCTAATCTCTAGAATTATAAGAATTGCATGCAAGGTTATTTTAGGCCACAATAGTCAGAAAAGCTTTGTGAATTAATAGAAATTTACAATGCACATTTGAAAAGGCAAAGTCTGAAGAAGAGAAACAAGCAAAGAATATGATGTTGACTAACACCCAGATATGTGCAGACTTGAAGTGTGTTCTGTGTTTGTTCAGTTGAGAGGGTTCAAGTGCTCACATAGGAAATATAGGGTTTACCCTTGGAGAGTCATGCTCCCTCCCAAGTACTTGGAGATGAGTCATTGCCTTAAGAATCACAGTAATAAAAACATAAATGTTTATATTGTCTTTCTATAGAAGTCCTTTAAAAACTTTGGTGCCTGCTAAACCAAAACAGGAAAAGAATAATTATGGCATATTTTCATGTGAAAAAATGGCATAACCCATTTTTATCAATGATTTTCTGAGGACACCCTGCATCAGAATCACCTGTGGTCATTTTTGAAACCACAACTTCTTGGACTAAACTAGAAATCTATATTAGAATCTCTCGTGGGGTAGGTTCTGAATTTTTTCTTTTTTGGCAAGGTCCTTAGAAGATTCTGAGAGACATCATAAATTGAGAACTCCTTCTATTACCTATGAAAGGGTGTTAATAACTTAAATAAATAATGTATAATGGACAGAAGAACTGTCTGAAAACAGGATATTCTTTCTGTTTCTAAAGAGGGGATAGAGTCTTGAAAAGACGAGTCACTGAGACCATGAGACAAAGGACTCCTGGGTGATTTGTTTCTACATGTCAATACGTTTTTAAAAAGTAGTAATTTGATTAAATTTCTATTCTCTGTTATGCGCCTCAAATCAATATTGTATCCTGTTTAGGCTACTATTTAACTGATATTTAAATGAATAAATGAAGGAAGAGAAATGTATTCAGTAGAATTTACAAGTAAAAAGAAGGGACTCTCATGGAAAGCCATTAGTATAGTGGACTTCTTGTTTCCGGTCAAATACCACATTCTCAGATATTAACTTCCTTGACCACTCTATCTTAGCACACCCCAGTTTTCTTTCATTTATCTCTGTTTATTGTATTATAGCACGTATCACATTATGAATTTATTGTATTCCATGTGTTTATTTTATTGTCTATCTCTATCCATTAGTTTTAGGCTCCTGGTGGAAAGCCTACTTCTTTCTTTTTTCCCCCTTATGCATCATTGTATCACTACAGCCTACAGAGTGGCATTCAATTGTTGAATAAAGAAAAAAAAGTGACTTAATTGGTTTATAAATAAATAGCACAATTTTATTGGAGGGACATAAAGCCCCAAATATATCTCTTTTGCATCTGCTGTTGATGCAAAAATATTCCCTACTAGAAGTTCATTACACGGATTTTGGGTTGGGAAAGATTACATGCTAACAACTATTAATACCATAATGTGAATTTTGAGTTCCTTTTAAAAATGGTATCTAATTGCTAGAATATTTGATTGTATGTAGAAGGGATAGGGAGAGGAAGAGCCACTCCAGTGACAGTCCTAAAGCAGAATAGGAGGCATCTCCCTGAGTGTGTGGAATAGAGATGGCAACAGAATAGAGAGCCAGGTACCTGTGTCTGAGACTTTCTGATATGTACACCTTTAACAAATGTTTCTAGCAAGGTGCCAATTACTGTTCTAACAAATATGTATTTAACACAAATTTCTTGCAAGTCATTTGGAAGATACATTGAGAGACTCACATATGGAGAAGTTTTCCTATCCATTGGAAGTTCAATAAATTGAATGAAAATTTTGCAGAAGGCTTTAACTTCGGAGTTTTTCCCTTGACTCAAGTCTAAGTTTTGTTGTCCTGCTTAAAATAGAGCTCACCTTGGAGTCACCAGTAATATGGTCCTACCATGCAAATACCTAGGAGCGTTTTTAAAAAGTTTCTTGTTGTACTTAGTTCTGTAATAGTGAGATGCTATACTTATCAATTTGTATGTAATTGGCTATTAAAAAGTGTCATTACTGTATAATGAAAAAAGTGAAATTCCTAGAGAAATGTTATATAGCAAGGGAGAAATAACTGCTGAAATATTTGGAGACATAGAATTCTTCAGAAAAATGCAATTTCTACCTTCTACTGAAGACAATTGAAAATGTTGTTCTTCTTGAGTAGGTAGATTTATGACTATGTTTCTTAAATCCTGATGGAATTTGTGGCTCTAATCCTTCTTAAACTCTTGCTTCGGGAGAGATATTTTCTATATTGTTCCACGATGCCACCATTACCCTGATATCAAAATTTATCAAAGATATTGTGAGAAAAACTGTAGATTAATATCTCCCATAGATATAGATGCAAAAATTATAATAAAATTTTAGCTAATCAAAGAAAAATCATAATACATGTTGGACAATGGGATTTATCTTGGGAAAACAAGGTTGATTTAACACTGAAAATCATTCAATGTAATATGTTAACAAACCAAAAAAAAATAATAATCATATGATTAGCTTAGAATCAGGAAAAGCATCTGACAAAGTACAACATTCATTCTTGATAAAATTGTCAGCAAAGTAGGAATAAAAGAAAACTTGTCCATCTTGATAAAGAATGCTTGCCAAAATCCTACAACTAACATCTCACTTATTGGTAAAAGACTACTACCCTCTCCCTAAGATCAGAAAATAGAGATGTCTAACTGCACCACTTATTTTAAACATTATACTGGAGGAGGTTTTATCCAGTGCAAAAAGTCAAGAAAATAAAAAGCCATGCAAATGGGAATATAAGACGCAAGATTGCTTTTTTCCTGTTTTCTTTTTTTGCAGTCTATGTAGAAAACCAATGGAATCTTAAAAAACAAACAAACAACAACAAAAACATGCTAAAACTATTTAGTGAATTTAGCAAGTTTGCATTATCAATATGCAAAAATCAAGCATATTTCTATATACTAGCAAAGAACAATGAGATACTGAAACTTAAAAATACCATTTAAAATAGTATCAAGAAATAAAATACTTAGTGATAAATCTACAAAAAAAGTAAAACACCTGTATCCTGAATACTATAAAACATTGATGAAATAAATTTAAAGAGACCTAAATAAACAGAATGACATAATATTTTCATATGTCAGAAGACTTCCAGCAAATTTCTGGCGATTTAATATACAGCAATATGATTACAGTTAATACTGCATTACAACGTTCCTTTTAAAATAATTTTTTTATTTTAGACTAGTTTTAGAGTGATATAAAAATTGAGACGATCACACAGAGTCCCATATACCCTACACTCAGATTTCCCTCTTTTTAACATGTTATATTAGTATAGATATAGTTCTCAGTCTTTCCTTGTTTTTGATGACATTGGCAGTTTTGAGGAGTACTATTTTTTTTATGTTTTTCTGTGATTAGATTGAGGTTATGGGTTTTTATGGGGAAGACCACAGAGGTAAAGTACCATTTTCATCATATCATATAAAGGGGACATACTATCAACATGCTTTGTCACTGTTGATGTTAGCTTTGATCACTGACTTAGATAATGTATATCAGGTTTCCCCAATGTAAATTTCCTCAACTCCTGCCCCTTTCTTACTGTAATCTTTGAAAGAAAGTCACAATGTGCAGCCTATATGTATGGAATAAGGAGTTATATAATTATATTCCATCTCCTTGACTTATAGGTGAATATCTACATAAATTATTTGGAATTCTCTGAAAAAGTCTATTGTCCCCATTTAATTGTTTATTCAATTAATTATATCAGTTTGCACTCATGGATATATAATCTGTACTTTGTGTTACAATCTAATACTACTTTCTTAATTTTGTTGCTCAAATGGTTTGGCTTTGGCTACTGGGAGCTCTTTCATTTGGTTCCTGTCTCCTTTCCATACCGCCATTATCGCTGTGCTTATATTTTTAGCATTTCTATAGTTTCTGCTATTGCAACATGTTCAAGCATTATCTTATATATGCTCTGTCCTAGTCCTGGACTGAGCATTGCTCCAAAGAACCCTGGTTCCTTTCATTGGAGAATGGTTTTAGAAACCAAGATATGGGCACTAGATATGCTTAGTGCTACTAAGGTACTATTGTTTCTATGTCTCTCAGCTCACAGAGCAAGAAAATATGTGTATATATTAACCCGTGTGTGTGTGTGTTTCCCTTCATGTGTCTCTCTGTATCTACATTAAGCTAAACATGAATTTCATACTGGTATTTCCAATTCTACCAGTACCATATGGTCAATTCTTCCCTTTCTCTCTTGTTTGTCTATAACCTCCCTAGGCAGTAAGAAACCTGGCTCGCACCAGCCACCATTCATTAAATTAATTTTCAATTCATGTACATGTATAGTAGTTTTAGAATTGTTAAGCCATAACCCTGGGGAAACAACTTTACAAACTAGAGGGCATTGCTTTTATACAGTTCCCTTACCTTTGGTCTTACAGCCACCAGTCGTTTCCAAATATTCTTAGGTCAGCAGCTTTCCCCTCATACCTTCAGTGAAAATATTTCATAGACCTGTTCTATTGTTAGATTGTTTTGTCATAGACTGAATTTCATCCTGAGACTCTCTAACCTCCTAAATTATTTTTTTAAATTTCATAATTAAGGTTCTTTTTTTTCTGTGTAGTAAAATTCCATGTGTTTGGACAAATACATAGTGTCACGGATCCATCATTACAGTATCATATAGAACAGTTTTGCCACTCTAAAAAATTCTTTCATCTATTCAACTTATCCCCTTCTCAAAATCTCTGGTCTGTTCACTATCATCATAGTTTCACCTCTTCCAGAATGTCACACAAATGGAATTATACACTATATAGCTCTTATATGCATTTAAGATTCATCTATGTTTGTGCAATGCTTGATAGCTTATTAATTTTTTTACTGAATAATATTCCATTGGTTATCCATTCACATATTGAAGGATATCCTGGTTGTTTTCAATTTTTTGGTGACTATGCATAAAGTTGTATATATCTTTACAATGCATATTTTTCTGTGAACTTACATTTTAAAAAAAAGTTGAATAAATATCTGAGAGCAAAGTTGCTGCCTTATATGTCAGGATTATGTTTATCTTCACAAGAAATTGCCAAACTGTCTTCCAGAGGGGCTGTGCCCTACTGTATTCCCACCAGGAATGAATGACAGTTCTTGTTGCTCCATGTGCTTGTCCACACTTGCTACTGTCAGTTTTTAGATTTTATCCTTACTAATAAGTTTGTAGTGGTATCTAATGGTGTCTTTAATTTGAAATTTTCTAATGAGAAAGGACAGTGAGTATCTTTTCATATAACTATTTGCCACCTGTATCTTCTTTGGTGAAGTATTTGTTGAACTCTTTTGCCCATTTTTTAGTTAGGTGTTTTGTTTTTTTATTGTCGAGTTTGAGAAGTTCTTTGCATATATTGGATACAAATCTCTACTCTGATATGCAATTTGCAAATGTACTTTGCTATGGGTTTTGCAACTCTGTCTCCCGTAATACACTATTATACGGGGGGCTTGTTGCTACGGTGGTAGAATGTAGGTGAGGTGGAGCATGCTAAAATATTCTGATTGAGTCTCAGTTATTTAGAGGGCCCTTGTCTTAGGGCTGCAGCCTTCTCAAGTGCGTCTGTTACTCCTCCAGTGGTAGATAGCTTTACTCTCCTGCAGTGCTCCAATGTATTGTTTTGAAGCCCTTTTCTCTGTGTTGTTTTGTTTTCATTTTTGTTGTTGTTGTTGTTTTTTAGCCTCTTAAGTGAGACAGGAAGGCTGGAGGGGGCTGGAGTGGGGGAGAAATTACCTTACTTTAGCCGGGATAAGGTTTCAGAATTATGTTCTGATGAAGTCCTTTGGTTATGGACAAGTCTGCCTATGTTTCACAATGGTTACTCTTCTCTCCATGCCTGGGCCAAAAGAGTTATATCTAGACTCCTCACTGTGAAAACACAGGAGGATTTTAGAAGGAAAGCCCAGATAAATATGAACAATGCCCACCCAAACTGTCACCAAGAATGCAGACCCTAGCAACGTTTCATTCTCATGCTAGCCTTCGGCGAGCTTCCAGTAACTTGTAGAAATTATCACTTAAATATCCCTACCAGTTTTTTACTTCAGTGGCTTCTGTTGAGCAGATCTTGGCTGGATGGGCATCTGTCTGGATGTTCACGTTTCTTTGGATTGCAGTTGCAATTTGCCCCATGACCTGTTTTCTGATGGATCCACAGTCATTGATTTTCAGTTTCTGCAGCTAGTTCTTACTGTAAGGATGGCAGTAATGGTTCTAAACTTTTTATAGTTGGAGCTGAAACCAGAATTTCTCTTTTCATTCATTTTTCAATCAGTATTCATTGAGATACTATTTTGTGCATGTAACTCTTAAACGCTAAGAATATAAAGGTAAATAAAGCAAACATGAATTGTGCCCTTATAGACCCTAGTGTTGAACAAAGTTATTAAGTAATTATACATATCTAATCATCTTTCTGCATATAACAATAAATATAACAAAAGATAAATATAACAAGGGAAAAATAAGGATTGCTGTGAGTGCATATTAAGGTGACCTGTACAATCAATATGCTAGAGTATCAAGAAATTCAAATTAAGCTACTGAATTGTTATAAATTTATTAGATAACTGCACATATCTACATATATATTTTTTTATCAGCAGTACTTAGATGAGAGAGGAGAGAACATGATTTCTGCATTTATTCAAGACAATTTTTTAAATGAGTATTAGGTACGTTGTATTCTTTGGAATATAAAATAATGAAATAGGAGAAGACTGTTAAATGCTCAGTGAAAACATGTGACTTACTATAAAGACTATATCAGCTTAATTCCTTTTAAGGAATCAGATGAACATTTTTGTGTTGAGTTGCTAATGGAGACCAAGGAAAATGTGTGTTTCTAGTTCAACGTTATGTTTCTTTAATGACAAAGCAGTTTATGGAAACAATATTTGTCAGTAGATTTTTTAAAGCCTGTTATGCATTGGAAAAGTGAATTGCATTATTTAAAAAAGCTTCAGCATTTCCCAGAACAACTGAGTTACAAAGCCATTTATCCATTAATCCCATCTACAATAATTCATAAAAATAGATTTTAACTCATGGCAGGGTTCTTGGGTAGGTCCAGATAGAGTGTTCTATTTAAAGATTACACTAGAATTCTTAAAGCGGCAGTTAGACCTTGTCTATTAAGATATTGCTAGTGGAGCCACCACTTCTTCGCGAACTTACAGTAGTCACTTCGGTGTATACTAGAAAACAAGGTTATGGTTCCTGTATTCCAATAAAACACAATGTTTTGGAGAAAATATGTCCAGGAAATTCAGTAATGCATACTTAATTGTTAAAATGTTTGAGACAGACAGTAACTTCAAAATGAGTTTAGAGAATAAATAATGGAGAGAGGCTTCCAAAGTGGAATTGTCAAAAAGGTTTGATCAAGGAGGGAGGACATGTACTGGATTTGACTTAATGTGTGCCTTGGTTCAGCAGAAAAGAGGAAATGATATTATTCAGGGCAAGTACCCAGTCTGTATGGAGGTTAGGGTAAGATAAATGATCCTTGAAACTATTAGGCTGGGACCTAGGAGGGACGGAATGGTCTGTGTTGTGGAGCTGGGATTCACTCCAAGACTTTATTTTACTTTCCAGGCTGGAAACTACTCAGAGGAAACATGTGTGGATTCATTAATCATTTTTGACACATAGCAGATCAGTCTAATTCAAAACATTGCTGAAAACGATGACCTGGCTCGTTGATTGAATTTTCTTGGGTGATTTAGTGTCATATGTTTAAGTAACACAGGACGTTTCCATGAATAAAACTTTGTAATCCAGAGGCACAGAATTTTTATCTCATCTTTAATTATATCAAGTAGCCCTAATTTTTAAAGACTTTTTGTGGTTCCTAAAAATGGAGTATCAAAGTAAATCAATGAATATAGTCATGCATTTTCGTGCGGGAATTATAAGAAATGGTACTGGTTTTCATAAATTCTGGGGGCAAATTATTGGTAAATAATTTGTAAAATGTTTAATATATCCTAGCCCACATGAGAGAATTGTGCTTTTTTTTGGTGGATTTTTGTGAAGTAAGAGAGCCTGTGTTTTTTGTTCCCTCTAGACATTTGTTACCATAGGTGTTTTGGCACTCTGTACGCTAACCAAAAAATATCAAATACACCTACAGAAATACAATATAGGTTTAAAAAACAACACAAATATCCAGGTCAGAGTCTCCAATTGATTCCTTTCGTGGTTTTTGATATAAAGTCTCAGAACAGAATGAAACAAGAAGTCATGCTGAGAGAGGGAGAAGTTCAAGCTGCCAACAGAAAAAGACACTTGCGTGCTTCTTGGAAGAGAGAAGCTTAAATCTCTGGCTTTCTCATGGTGTCAAGGAGTGGAGATTGCTGTATCACCCACTGCTCTTTGTTGTTTGGGGACTGATAATGAGGCAGATAAAGCCCATGTGGAGCCTTTCCTCCAAGTTGCCCACACAGCCATTGGCAACTAAACAGCATGGTGAGCTGGCATCGAAGCTATGCCACTTGGAGCTTGTTTCCTTTGTTAGTCTTCTTTAAATCTCAGTTGTCAGCTAAGCAAATCTTTGTGTGAAGCAATATACTGAAATGCAGGCATCAGAATGGACGAGTGGGCTTGTGTTGCTTCATTTTAGCCATAATTTGCATATCTTCACCAGAGTAGACATAAAATTACCCCACAAACTCTTCTAGAGGACTCATATTCATTAGCAGAATTGACATTAGACATTAATCACATTTTCCTGGTATTACCACTTGGTTCCCTGCAAAATTGAGTCTGAGATTCTATTTTAAAACCATGATTTATGTGTAAAATCGGTATGATCTTTTGTAGGCATTCCAATGAGGTAGCTCTCTTTACATTGTCATGTAATATTTTTGAGCTATATTAAGTAACGCAAGGTAGAGAAGAGAGCTGATAGTAAGGTATATTTGTGTATCAAGGTATTAAAAGTATATGCATTATCTATCACTGGAAGGATAATGAAAATGATTATCCTCCACAATGTCACTGTGAAGGCAGATGGGACTGAAGTATGTGGTGGAAACCTTCAAACTCATAGTTATAAATGAATCTCCACTTTGCACAATAGCTTAAAGAATTCACATATACAAATTTCTTAAATGATCAAAATTATTTTCAAATGTGATATATGCATGTGGAAAAATTTCAAAGACTACCAAGAGAATATAGTATAAATGTTTAGTTATTTATTATTGAAATTGCACAATCAGAGTCTGAATTTTCTGCTGTCTATTTTTAAAATGGTATCACATTCTACATGATCTCCTAGGGAGGTTATGATCTTCATGAAGTTTCAAGAAAACCAAGTGTTATGTTCTTATAATTCCACATTTATTATTAGGGATTAACACTGTGCAGGAGTACTTGACTGACTCAAATATATGTAAGATAGAAAAATAATATTTAAAGAACAAATATATAATGTCGATGGCTATAGGGTTTTCATTATTATTATCATTTTTTACTTCCATCATGTGTAATCTGTCTTTATACTCACCTTTTCAACTCTTCCTCCTTTACTTCCCCATAAGCACAGAAGTTACAAGTATGGTGATATTTAATCATTTATACTCCTTTGTTTGCAGATGATGTTGACTTCGAAAGTCATATTTAATAATAGGTTGAATATAACCTGAGAACCATCTCTGGAATGTATACATTCAAGGAAGATAGCAGCCCTATTTCTTAGAGTCTATGGGAATCTTTTTCTTCATTTCCTTGTTCATTCTTACCCTACATATACTACTCTCAATATATTTCCTACCAAATTGTGTTTGCCCCATAAGTATTTATTTAAATAGTAATCACTGAGCTCTATGCAAATTACTTTTATTCAAATTATTCTATTTTATTTTACTTTTACCTTACTTTTACTCATGTATCACTATTCCATGGTTGCACATTTTATTATTTCATGCTACATCCCTTACCCTGGGTGTTAAAGTTAAGTTGCCTAAAACTGAATCTCCATTTGGATAACAATTCTCTACTCATTCTAAGGCATTTCACTGTCAAAAACTATTTTCCTTCCAGTATTTACCTATGATTGTTCCCAATGCTTATCACAAATTATATTCTGACCTCATAGGTTAGTCTTTTCTGTGTTGTACTCTATTGAAAGAGGTCTCAAATCTAAGGCTACTATGTCCACAGATTTCTCCTTCTGACTCTTTGTGTTCTATTTTTAAAAAATGTCAGATTTACTGGGCACTGTCCTTGTTTTTGTGATTCCAATGTGAGACTATATTTAACTTTTTGTTCTTATGTAGGGCTTAGTGAATGTGGCTCTAATGGACCTATCTAGATTGCTTTTTTAAAAAATTATATTTTTTTTAGAATTTAAAATTCCTTTAGGACTTTCAGGGATACATTTCTTGCACCGTAAAGGCTTCAGATTTTCCCTTTTCCATTATAGAAATGTTGGTTTTGGTCAAGCTGATGATATTGCCAAAAAACCAACCAAACTAACAAAAAACACTGAGATGAAAAGTGTACTTGGTTCAGCAGAGATTAGGGTTACAGTTCTGGAAAGATCATTGATAAAAGAAATCAGCTTCTCAGGGAAAGTCTGAGATCAAAGAGAAGCTTTAAATAATGTCCTAAGGAAAGGTCTGGGGATGATTAGCAGACACATCAAGGCTGGAGCTTGGAGAATGGGCGTGTAACACTAAGCCAGGGGTGTCCAAACTGCGGCCATGGGCCAACTGCAGCCCGCAATCCATTTTTAATTGGCCCACAGCAAATTCCAAAAATATATTTAGTTTACTTAAATAAACCAGGTGAGGCAATACGTACTTCACCTGTAGTGAGTGGCCCGGCTGTTTGTGTATTTTACCACATATGGCCCTTGGTGAAAGATGTTGAAAAAAGTTTGGACACCCCTGCACTAAGGGCTGAGACTGTCCTAAAGACGTTTTCTAGCTATTGGTGAGAAAGTTGCTTCCTTTTTGATCCATGGACAGTTTAAGTCTTCCCTAATTAAGTCCATGCAGAGTTGGATTTCTAGAAAAACCTCGTGTTTCATGTTCTTTCTGAATCCCTTGGATGGATGAAAGCAATTACTGTTGGATTTGGAAGGTCAAGTCCACGTGATACGTCTGCTCAGAAGGTTCAGAAGCTCCCACACTGTAACAATCACCTCAAAGGCGGTGGAGGCGATTGGGAATATTTCTCATACTAGGAACTGGAAATCAAGGAAAGCCTAGGTAGAATGTAGAATGGGAATCTGTCTCTAGTGGTCTTCCGGAGCACAGATGCTTCAGGGTGTTTTTTCTTTTGAATCCTCACAAGGAAGACTCCTCGATGGTGGAATATGAAATGGTATCCCCTTGTGAAGACGCTGGCGAGAGAAAGGAAGAAAATGAGAAATCCAGACAAGTTGCTTCTGAGGGCTTGCTGAACTTTGAGATCAGTGTTTCACTATCTCAAGGCTGCACTGATAGAACAGGGGTTTACGCTCTGGGGCAGGAGGACCATTTTAAAGCAAGCCATTGTTTGTTTAACAATTCTATTATCAGCACTTGTTTTATTTTAGCTGTCTAGTGTGTCTAATCACTACCAAGGGAATCACGAGAAGGTATTTTGGGTACAAGTTAGATTAGAGTTTGAAAAAATGGGGAATGGGATTCTAGGATTCACTGTTTGTGAGCTAGTGTTTAACAATTTATGAAATTCCTCAAGGTTAAAGTAAGATTCATGGGGAAATTATTGGGATTACTTTGACACAAGGGGATATTTGCCATCTGGAATTCTTTGTCAGTAATTGACATTTAAATATCTGTGTTATGTTTATTAAATAAGATGGATTTCCTTACAGGCCTTACAGGATCTAGGCCTTTTCACATACTCTCCGACAGTGAAGTGTGAAATGGACAGATATATTCTCCAAGGGCATTCTGAACTCAATTACTGGAGTTGTGACACTTACGTGTTGGTGGATGAATATCCACCAACACATGTTATCTCTTCTCCTCTTGGTGATAGACATTCTAACACCAAGATATATGGTGTTACTTTGATACATTTAGAATGCTTGGCGTCATTCTGGGGATCTTTTATGTTTTTAAAAATAAAAATTATAACATTGTATTGTGGGATTTATGATGTTTTTAGATGTAAAACATATCACAACTGTAGTATAAATGTTGGGGGGTATAAATGGAATTACATGGTTCAGTGTTCTTACAGCTTGCATGAAGAGGTACAATGTTAAGTCTAAGTAGACATTGATATGTAAAGTCTTTAATCTATTTTGAGTTGAATTTTGTGTATGGTATAAGATTACTCCAGTCTCATCCTTTTGTATATGGCTGTCCTGTTTTCCCAACACCATTTATTGAAGATATTGTCCTTCCCCCATGGTGTATTTTTGGCTCCTTTGTTGTGAATCAATTGACTCTATGTGGGTGGGTTGATTTCTGGGCTCGCTATTCTGTTCTGCTGATCTATGTGTCTTTTGTTTGTTTACTGAATAAATTTGATATGGAATGTTGTGTAAATTTAAGATATGTGGTGTTACTTTGATACATTTATATACTATGATTGCCACTGTAGTAATATTTATCATTACATAATTATCTTCATTATACTGTGCATTAGATCTCTATGGCTTATTTACTATTTGTTACACGTTTGTACCCTTAAATACCGTCAGTCTTATCCCTCAATCCCCATCCCATGGTAACTACCATTTTACTGTATGTTTACAAGTCTTGTATTTTTAGATTCCACATATAAGTAATACTTGTCTATCTCTATCTGAGATATTTAGCATAATATGCTCAAGGTTCATCCATGTTGTCACAAATGACAAGATATCTCCTTTCTCTATGGCTGATTAATTTCTCATTGTGTATACATACCATTTTTTTTTTAATCCATCTATCCATTGATAGGCATTTGGGTTATTTCCATCTTTGGTGATTGTGAATAATGCTGCGATAAACCTGGGAGTGCATATATCTCATCAAAATCCTGTTTTTGTTTCCTTTGGGTATAAACTCAGATGTAAAATTGCTGGATTGTATGGCAGGTCTACTTTGCATTTTTTAGGAACTTCCATATTGTTTTCCATAGTGTTTGGACCTGTTTACACATCCACCAACACGTGTTATCTCTTGTCCTCTTGGTGACAGACATTCTAACACATATCAGGTGATATCATGGTTTTGATTTGGATTTGCCTGACAATTAGTGATGTTGAGCATCTTTTCATGTCCATTTTGATATCCTCTTTGGAAAATATTTATTTAGTTCTTCTGCACATTTTTCAATCAGATTATTTTTATGTTATTAAGTTGTATGCATTAATATATTTTGGGTATTAACCCCTTATCTGATATAGGGTTTGCAAAAATTTCCTCCCATTCTGTAAGTTGCCTTTTGATTTTATTGATTGTTTCTTTTGGTGCGGAGAAGCTTTTGAGTTTGATGTAGTCCCATTTGTTAATTTTTATTTATGTTGTTTGTGTTTTGGGCATCATATCCAAAAATCACTGCCAAGACCAATATCGATGAGCTTATTCTCTATGTGTTCTTTGAGGAGTGTTACTGCAGTTCTTGCGTTTAAGTCTTTAATTCATTTAGAATTTTTGTGAGTGATGTGATATAGGAGCCCAATTTTATTGTTCTGCATTGTTTCTTCAGTTTTTGCAGCACCATTTGTTGAAGAGACTATTCTTTCCCCATTGGGTGTTCTTGGCTCCCTTGTCCAATATTAGTTGATGGTATATGCCAGGATTTCATTCTGGGCTCTCTGTTCTGTTACATTTACATGCTTATTTTTGTTCCCATACCATGCTTAGTATCATAACTTTGTATTATACTATAGTTTTAAATCAAAGTGTGGTATCTCTAGATTTACTCTTTGTTTCTACAGTATTGCTTTGGCTATTTGGGTTCTTTTGTAGTTCCATACCAATTTTAGAATCGTTTCTTCTATTGCCTTTGGTACTTTGATGGGGATTGCACTGAATATGTAGATGGGTTTGGGTAGTATGGCCATTTCAACAATATCAATTCTTATGATCCATGAACATGGGATGTAAAAATAGGGAATACTTTATGAGTTTGTGTGTCATCCTTGTACAAAAGCCATGAATAGTTCCAATTTTAGTATATGCGCTGCCATAAAGAACAGTGGGGATCTTTTCTAAGGGCAGACTTCTGATGGCATGCCCAGTAATGGGGTCCCTAAAACACAGGGCTGTCATTAGTCCATAAGGAAACTTTACCTGAATTTGACAAAGTCTATGGACAAGGCCCAATGCTAAGGTACCTGATTCTGCATGTAGAATGTAGGCCAGGGTTTTTCTTGACACTCACCTTGTGAGGTAGTTTTGTAATGTGCATGATTTACAAAATTCAATTTATAATCCCTGCTAATTCTTTTATTTTTTATTTAATCCCAGACCATTAGAAAAGATTGGCAATATAATTTCACATAATGGAATATAGACACTCTTATTTTCTTCCTGAATCTTCCCTTGTTTAAAACTTGTAGCTGGTTTGCAAAAAGAAAAACAATTCATGGGAAAGTTATATCCTTTGCTGTAGTCTTCGCATCTTTAAAAGCAGTACAAATAAGCTGTTACGAGGTAGGACAAGTGAAAGCTTTAAGACAGAAGTGTTTAGGCTCTCCTACATTTCTTACATACCTACTTCATAATTATTATGTTGAATTGGAATTGTGAATATATTTTTCTGCTACCCCCAGAATATGCTCCTTAAGGAAAAGGAGACTGCACATTTTATACCTGAAGTTTAAGCAAAGAGCACAGTGCCTGGCATGTAGTTGGCATTTAATGAATACATGATATTTCTTATTTCTCATTATTTTACTTCTAAGGAATACTAGAACAATGGATCTGAGATATAAAGTTTGAAATGATGATATGCTGATTCTTTCTAATGAACAAACAAGAGAGTTGTTTTCTATACTTCTTCATTTCTTTTCAAGACTACTACAGTTGAGTAGCACACTTATAAAGATCACACCTAATACTACTATTAAAACAACTAATAGTTAAACTTTTAATGCCTGGGTCTTTATTTTCATATTTGTCTATTTCCTGGAATTTGAGTGAGGATATTGTATCCATTCCTGTGTCATTCATTACTAATTATATGATATTAAGTGGCTCCTTAGTGGCTTTAAGCTCAGAGTTCTATTTTTTCATCAGAAATATATGAGAATATATTTTCACTTGCAGTTGTGTTGCATTTGTGGAACTTCTACACAAATGCAACTCACAATTATTATTGTGGTACTAGTATTCACTGACTACCCACTGGTAACATAGCTCTGTGACAAAACTAACTTGACAAATTGTAGGTTGGCTTTCCAATAGAAAAGCAGATTTGAAATTGCCTAGAATAAGATTAAACACTCATAGAAACAACAGGCTATATTCAAGGTATGATTGTAGTCAGCCTATGATTTAACATACCTTGCACGTCAGCCAGTATTGGAGTTCACGTTTATGTAATGCATGTGGTGTTCTTTTTTTAATCTCATTAAGTTTCTCATGTGAAGAACTTTACAGTATTTTTATTTTTAACATACAGTCTAGTAAAAGTACGCTTTAAAACATTTAACCATTTTTCTTACTCTATCCCAGAAGTACCATGATCTCAAGGCAACAATTTGTAGCAATCTAGTAAAACACAACTCTCCCCTCCTCTTTTATCCAGGTATGGTGCCTACAGTAGGAAGACAATTTTGATAGGCATTACCATTGGAAGTTGCCGTGTTCAAATGCTTCCCATTTGTAGGAAAGCTTCATTGTTGCTGATAGGAAATCAAGTAGAACCCTGGAGGCTTGGCCATGGAACTCTGGTGATTGTTTCATGCAAGTTTAGCACAAATTTTTGATTTGGGACTGAAATAAACTGCATATATCTATTTTTAAGAAATGCTTATAGTGTAACTATGTCATTCATGATTCTTCATACATTAGCTTTGCAAAATGAGCTTAGAAATGGTCTATATTTAAATCTAAAAAGAACTCATGACAAAACGATACTAACTATAGAGCTTCCAGTGTTCTATGCCATTTAGGGAGAAAATGTAAAGCTGTCTCTGACTTTCTGTGGTAATTAGTGCCTCTTTTATGGTAGCATAAAATGCTCTAATGGTAATTCTGTAGGAAGTCAATTGGTTTTTATCAACTGCTGAAATTACTTTGGATGCTGTCACTAAAAATAGTGAGGTATATAGGTGTGTCAGATATTCAGAGTGCAGCAGCTTGGCACATGCCTGCTTGAACTTGGCCTTCTTTTGATGCTTAGATTAAAGTCCTGATTTTGTGTTTTATAGCTCATAGTAAGGGAAGGTCACTGACTGATATTCATTCCATTGCTTTTATGGAGGTGACAAAGGGAGAATGTCAGAAAGAAAGGAGGTCACGGTGGAGGAAGGAGGCAAGGAAGCAAGAATTTGGGAGACTGAATTTTTTAATTTTTTTCATTTCTTCACAAAGATTAATCTAGCAAATTTCCTCAATTTGATGACTGGATTCATTCTTTTAAGCTTTTTAAAAGCAAGATAATTTTTCAATGACACTGCTATATAACTGTGAATAAGACCAATGCCAGAGAAGAGAAAAGAACAAACAAAGCAAAATAAAAGACAAGAAGGGAGAAGGAAATATGACAGAGTGAAAAGTCATCTTCACATCTCCTGTTAGAGATGGTGAGGGCTCCCTGCTTCTTTTCAACTCAGTCCATTAACTTATTTCTTTTGCTATCACTGCTCATTATTGTCTTTCTTGATCATTCCTGTCTCCTCATTTTCCTTTCTAAATTTTTATCTTTACAAAAACCTCATGTTACACTTTATAGCATTATCCTAGTAATAACTGCTAGAACCTTTTCATTTATTTCTATTTCCATTGGGTGGTTAAGGCTAATGAACCTGTGAACACCATGACCTTTCTAATTCCGGACATGGTGGACTTCCATCAAAGAAAGAGGTTTCGTAAAGCCGTTGTCTGAGAGCCAACATTGGAGTGGGGCAAAATGTACTTGGGTCACACACTGATGGACAGGTAGCTAATCTGTTTCTGGGAACACATTATATTTTAAAGCTCTGCTAACAATCTCATGATTATTCAGTTGGTGACAGGTGGAGAAAATAGTCCTGATTTTGGAATAAAGGTCTGAGAATTCTTGCAATTAGTAATCATCAAAGTAAGTTAATAGGGATATGAATGGATTTAAAAGGATAACACTTTATTCATGTAATGAAGACTATTCTAATTCTTCAACTGACTATTTTCATTTTCTGGACAGATAGGATGACAACATTCACCAGCCTAATTAAGAGTTAGTATAGGACTGTGGGACTGTGTTCTGGAAAATGGGAGCATGAGAGGATGCGATGTGCCTGTCACCTTTAGTCTGAGGCATTTAAGTATTAGTGTGTTTCTTCTTCTCTTCCCTTTCTCTCTTGCTTGCCTTGGCCATCCTAGAAATCATGGAAGAGAGACATCAGGAAATGGAGGGAAATCCCCACCTTGCTGCATTAAATTTTTCATCAATGAGAGATAAATTTTTATTGTACTCTGTCCCTGATATTTAAGGATTTACTTATTACTGCAGAACCTACCTGATCCTAACAACCACATTTTAGTACAGTATCCTGGTACATACTGTCCATTAAGTGATAAGTATCATTATTATCCTGATAGTGTTCTGTGGGCTTACTGGGAGATCAAAACAAGTATTCTTCCTTAATTGATCTTTATGAAAATGAAATTAAGACATATTAGGCAAACATGATGGAATATACATTAGATATTAAATTATTTCAGTTCACTGTGTGATCTGTTTTAGGGTGAGGGCAACAGAATCCTTTTCATTTAAGTATACTGTGTCTTTTTATTTACGCATGACTACATAAGCAGTGATGTCTTCAGTCTAATTTTCACAGCTATGACTTTAATAGTTAAGAAAATAGAGTTTTAAAAGATAAGGAAAGGGAGAAATGTGGAAAAAAGAGAGAAAATCTGGAACTTTTATATTGACACCTTCCTCAATAAACTACAATAATACTAGTGTATGTGTTCAAGACTACTAAATAGGGGAATCAAAATCACTGAAATCACTGAGTATATTACTGACTAAAATAATGAAGGAGGTGAGTATTGACTAAAGCACCTCTAAATGTCAAAGTTGTGTTCGTCAGCCATGGTTTGACAACTTATATTGCTGGAAGTTTTGGGAGAATTTCCAGGGGGAAAAAAATGTGTGTGTGTGTGTGTGTGTGTGAGATAACAAGTCAACTTAAATTTGTTCGTATGTCTAACTTCAATTTTCTTATATGAACTTCCAAAGCACATATTACACAGTTATGATCTCAACACCACAATTATACACTTTGTTGAGAACTATGTATGTACTCGATGTCCTCAAAGTACACATACTGTTAGAAAAATGTGGCAATGTGCTTTAGCAGTGAATGTAAACTCTCATTTCTCTTAAAATGCTCATGATTTGCTTCACATCTGGAAAGTTACTGTTTAACATGAATGGAGTCATTTTCTATCCTTTTATATAAGACACCTATTTAGACTTTCTGGAAACTTTTTTTTAACTTATTATGCTTCTTTATGTCATCCTGACAGAAAAAATAGCTCTCTATATGAAGGAAAGTGAAAAGGAATTCATGTATTTGTTATACAGGTTTTGCTGTGACAACACACATTTCTTGCCCATGGATTGGCAATCAATCTGTGCTTTGGCTGAGATCAGCTAGGCTTGGATTAAGGGTTGCTCCAAGTATCTCATTGTGAAACTGAGGTGGAAAAATCAGTCACTGAGGGCCTGCTCTTTTCCTGGTGGATAGTAGGAAGGCAAGAGGGGCAAATAGAAATATGCAAAGCCTTTCAAAGTCTCTGCTTAAAATTATACCATTTCTTATCTGCCCTTATTGCTTTGGTCAAAGCAAGTCATGTGGGCATCACCAAAATCAATGGAGTTAGAGATGTATAGTCATGCATAGTGGGAGGTCTCCCAGAGTCTTTGACATGTCATTCCATTATTGGGAGAAAATGGAATAGCAGTGAACAGAATCCACTCAGTTACACTAGCTAACACCACATATAATGATGGACTCTTGATGGATTAAAGACCTAAATATAAAAGGTGAAAATATAAAGTTAATAGAAGAAAATGTTGGAATCTATCTAGGGCAGTAGGAAGAACTTCTTAACCAGAAATGTAAAAATAGAAACCAAAAGCATGAAAATTAATCTGATTCATAAAGATAGGTTTCTTTTTAATGATGGGCATTGTGTACAAAGTTAGCAAACAGATAATAGATTGGGAAAAGTTATTTGTATCATCTAAAATCAACTAAAAATCAATACCTGGCATATAAAAAAATATTTTGAAAAGAGCATTTCTAATACAAATATGTGTGAAAGATTTGAGAAGGCATTTTCAAAAAATTAAGGCCAAAAAACTCCCAAGCACACATAAGGGGAAGTCATAGAATCGTTGGTAATCATAAATATGTAATTTAAACCAGAATAAGTTACCACGTTAGAGGCGTTAGACTGGCTCACATTGGAGAACTAAATAATACTAATAATGCAACAATGCAATAGGAACCTTCATGCACATCTAATGGAATGTAGATTATTGTGGACATTTGGAAAGTAATCTGGTACCAGTGAGTTAGTTTATGTATGCACATAGCCTGTGATACAGCAATTCATTTACTGGGCATATAATCCAAAGATATCCTCAGATAATGTCATAAAGTGACATATGAAAGGTTGTTCTTTCAGAAATATTGTACTTATTCTTTCAGGAAGACGTGGTTGAGATCTAAGGTGATATAAGTGTCGCAGTTTGGTGCAAAATTTAATGAGGCACTCACTCTCAGGGTCATGTACACTATGAGTACAGAAAAATGCACTCATCCTGATGAGAGTGCATGTCTCCATATATTTTGAGCCCTAGCTGCTCACTTGTCTCACCCTAATCTCAACTCAAGTGCCAAATTGGAGTCAAAGGTGTCTATCACTTGGGGAGTGGGTAGATAACATGAAGTAAGTATACAGAATGGAGAATTATACATCATTTAGAAGCAAAGGATTACAGATGCATATAGCTATAGGAGTGAGTTTTAAGGTGTTTAATTAAAGATAGAGGAAACATTGTCTGCTGTTCATCATTTTGAAAATTAACACATCGAACAGTAATTTATTTAAGAAGCAAATATTAATTAAAGCCAAAATGAATAAATAGATTTTGATGGGTATACTACGAGGAAAACTAAAACTAGTAGTGTAGCCTATTTAAAAATTTCATAAGGCAATGTCCATAAAATTGATGAATCTCAACTATCAGACATTTTATTTCAAATATCAGGCATTTTAAATATGAGGATGAAAGGTTTATATCACTCTGTAAAACCCTAGCATGTACTTTTGACACTCCCCAGAATAACTGACATATCTGTTTCTCAAGCCAATTTAAAATGAAAACATTGTACAATTCATTTTGATGTGAGGGTTTACTAAGATCTATTTCACCCAAAGACTTTACTGAGCTTTTGTTATATACTCTGAAGAAGTTGTTGTCAGAAAGAGAATTAATGAATTGATTTCAAAGTGCTTTAAAAAATAATATTCATATTTCTACACTTAATGATACCGAGTATTGAAATTGTTACTTTTGGAATATGTTTTAAAATAGAACACTTTAATCTAAATTTCATTGCATAAGAGATAGTGACTCTCAACTTGATTTTGTTTTTCAGTCCTATTTAATTTGGAAACTGTTTATTTGAATACCCATAGCAGAAACCCTCCTTACCTAACAATAAAGAAGGGAATCATGTCAGATTTTTAAATGATGTTGTTTTCCAAATAATACAGCAAATTGTTACCTCCTTTTATAGTTGCTGTTAATTATAAAATACATTGTTAAATGGTGTAGTCCCACCAAAGTTATATACTATAGTTTGCCGTGTATAATGCGCACTGTTTTGCCCAAATTTATAAGGCGAAAATAAGGATGCACACTATACATGGGTAGTACTAATTCTGTAACTATCTAAATGGTTTTAATTATTTATGCTTATGAGTTTAAAGTGTAACTCTAGAAACCCATAACGATCCGTATGCAAAATAATACCCTGGAATATGATGATCAGTTTTGTTGAACTTAGGACGAACTTGCAATGAGGAAGAGTTCTTGGCCTTCTATGATGCATAAATAGCGTAAATTAGTTAGTGGTACATAAAATTTCTTGTACCTTGTATCTGTTCTTGTGTAATTTTTTGTTACATAAAATTTCTTACACCAGAATATGTTAAAAAATAAATGCTAAAATTCCTTTATAGTATAAAAAACAAGTACCTAAATGTAAACAAATAAAAATTTGAATTAAAAATTGAAAGATTCTTTTCCCTGAAGGTTTGGGCCAAAAACATGGGTGCGCATTATACACGGGAACACAGTATACACAGCAAAATACGGTATAGACAATAAAGATTTGTAGACATTAGGTAATTTTGTGTGTAGAGTAATAGTAAGGTGGGTGCCACACTCACCTTCTTCCTTGTGCACAGATTACATGCTCATTAGATTACTGTCCTGATGTGTGTAGTCTAATTTGGGGCAAATAGAATAGATTTTGTGCCAGGCTTGTGCTTGGGAAGATCCAGGGCGGGCAACGCTGCTTCCTGGTGGGGTGGGGGGGCACAAAGATTATTTACCCAGACTGGACACAAGTGAATATCTTTCTCCCCTTGTAATTCTCTTCTTCAATAGGCACACAGCTCATGAAGGTGAGAGAAGGAAATGTAGGGACTACATAGTAAGGCTAGTCTTTCCTCTGCAGCGAATGCTATGACAATGAGTACAACCACTACTACTAACTCATATATATCCTGTACTTATTTTTAAAAAGGATAAATATGGATAAATATTTTGCACATTTGGAGATTATGTAGATTATAATATTATTGTTATTTTACAGATGAGAAAAATTAAGTTTGGAGAGGTGAGTTGATTTACTCAAAATCATACTTTCAGGGTTAAGAGAAGGATTCTGACTTATAAATCTAGTCTTGGAAAATCATAAAGAGGAGGCTAGTAGCACTTTAAACTTTTTATTTAAAGCTTTTTAATTTCACTGAGAATTATATACTTGTTTTATAATACTGTCTCTGATATAAACTGGATACTAGAAACCAGCATGCATTACTTTCACATGTATACCCATTTTACATTCAATTAAAGTTGTACCAAAACTCACTATTTATACTTCAGTTGGTGATGATTTTTATAAATGAAATTTTTTCTAACTGAAAACTACAATTTCATCATTTTAAGAGGCTTAGTCATATGACTAATTAACGTAGATGTCACTGCTATTATTTATGTCACGTTACATAATAAGTATATTATTTTATATTCCAACACAAAGGAAAAGTTGCTGAATTATCCCTGTAAGAAGCTAATACATTATTTATAATAATTGTTAGAGAAGAATGTGTTGCTTTTCTCTATTAGGTGAAAATTAAAATTATTTAAATCACTCATTTGCAAATTAAAATTAATTAACTACATTCATTAAATCTACAGTTATCTATAATAATTCTGACTTGATTATGAATATGATTGCATTATAGTTATGCAGATGCCATTTAAATTTATTTTCATGTGTTACTTAAATCATAATCTCATATAATCATGGTAAAGTTACTCAAAATATATTGTCTTATAAAAATGTAAACATGTCATGTAGAGTATATATGGATAGTTGTATATATTTGTATATTTATGACTAAAATTTAGTAATTTCTCTAATAACAACTAGATAACTAATAATAATACCCTACAAGAGAGTGATGAGTATTTGAGTTTCACTGTGGTTGTAATTGTTCTCTGCATGGTGTTATATAAAATAATACAAAGCTATGTGTGCCATCTATTTAGTCTTTTTATCTTCCCCAAAGCTCCATGAATCTGAAAAATTTTCACTGAAGATTTTTATGGTCAAGTTCCATTCTTGACACTGGGGATGCAGCATTGAACCAACAGACAAAAACCTTTGCTCCAGTGTTGCTAACATTCCAGTTGAATGAAAATAATAAAAATTAAGTAAAATATATAAATAAAACAAAAATATTATATTAATATTTGTTTCATACAGAAAAGGAAGTAGGAAAATAGGCTAAGAAGTGTCATGGAGAGGAGGGCGTAATTTTAGGAAGGGGTCAAGGAAGTTCGCATGATGAGGGTTAGGACTGAAAACGTGAAGAAAATCAGAATAAAAGCCGTATATTTATCTGTGGGAAGAGCCTTCTCAACCTACATAGCAAATGCAAAGCCCCAGAAGTAGATAGAACTCTCCAGCAAAGATGGAGCGTAATGAGTTGGAGAGTGGTATGAGATGAGGTTAGAGAGAGAACTTGTTCCAAATCACATGACAGTTGGTAAACTGCCAAAGCAAGGACTTCAACTATAAGAGATAAATGACAGGGAATTAATCAGTTAGATTTTTGAAAAAGAGATGAATGAGTGAATGAATAAGTGATAGATACATGGATAGATAGGTGGATAAAAATTAACTGATACCCATTTATTTTATTATTCCTTTTAAGAATGTTGTTCAGTTCAGTTTAATGTCTAAAATGATGGATGCTTACAGGAGAAAGAAACTGAGTAGCTAACAATATATATGGCTGCCCAATATCACACTAAGTGTTAGTATCACAGTTAGATATAAAATTTAATGTACTAGAGAAGCTCTAGAATCATTACAAGGATAAGAAATTATATCCCTGAATTTGAAACTTCCAAAACAAGAATAAAAACTGTGTAGAAGAGTTCCACATTACACTCCAATCACCACAGCCTACTTTATAGCATATATGGGTTTAACAATTATATTCTGGCAGCCTCTTACCATAGTTCTGATCCCTTCTTATGTTCATGAATCTTTGAATCTTTGCTTTAACAGAAAACTGTCTCAGCCTCTTTAACAGTCTGTTCTATACCAGTAATATTCATACTATAAATGGAGAAGTCAAACATAGAGCAGCAATAAGAAGCAAGAAGCAAGACAGAAGGGAAAACAGGACTAATTTTTAGTGGTTGTAAAAATCCTGGCCAATTATATGAGAGAGATGGCGAGCCTCTCTTCAATTGCCAAAATCATATTTATTATAATAATCCCTGTTGAGCAGTAAGAAGTTATGTTAAGGTCCTGAAAGAACTAGTGTGCAAGCCCAAGTGAGATTTTCCCAAGTGCAATTTAAAGAGAGAATTTACTGGTTAGATCTTATGAAATGTAAAGGTTCTGTATTTTGTGATGCCAATATCTGTCATTGATTCGGGCTGATGACTTTCAGCCAAAGACTTCCAGGAACACATTGGAAGAGTAAGTTGATTGCTCACTTCAGTGAGGGAGAGCATACATATTGGAGAAACATAAGAGGGTATTAGAAAGAATCTGATATGAGATTTCAGTTTTGGTTTGGTGATTTGGGGGAAGGTCTAAGGAAGAGAGGGTTCTCTGGAAGGACACTGTCGGAAAGCAGGGGCAATTCTGTGATTGGGTAAAGAAATAGTAGACACTCATTTAGTAAAAAGCAGCGTGTTCATTTTCTTATGGATGGCACAGTGACCTTGTGTTTGTTTGTACTTAGACAAATTATGAAGTGGCCTTGCCTATTCTGATTTAATCATGTCTCAGAGTAATTTTGTCTGAAGTTGGTATACAGTCATCCCTTGGTAACCCTGGGGAGTTGGTCCCTGGACCTTTGTGGGCGCTCAAGTCCCTTATATAAAATGTTGTAGTACTTGCATGTAACCTACGCACATCCTCCTGTATACTTTTAATCATCTTGGTATCTTATAATACCTAGTATAATGTAGATGCTATGTAAAGAGTTGTTATACTGTATTGTTTAAAGAGTATGACCAGGAAAAAAAAAAAAAAAAAAAAAACAATGACGACAAAACTCTACATGTTTAGTACAGATGCAACCATCACAAGCCTAACTACATAATGCACATCAGCAACAAGGCAACATTGTGTTTTTCATTTGTTTGTTTTGTTTTTTTTAATATTTTTGATCCACGGTTGGTTGAATCAGTGGATGGGGAACCTGTGGATACAGAGGGCCGACTTTATTGTGAGATTGTTTATCAACTGGGAGAATAAATGGCCCAAATGTGAGTGTCAAATGAGCTTCTGAATGTCTGGGGCCGCTCTCTCTTATTTTCTCACATATCTCAGAACTTTCTAAGCAAGGAAAATTAGCCTACAATTTGCAGACATATATAATTTTGATAAACTATGTAAATTATATGAAAAATATAAAAATACCCCACTCCATGAATATACAGACGGAATTAAGTTTATTCTGCATAAATATTAAATTAATACAATTCTAAATAATTTTTAACTTTGAATATATCATTTTAATAAGCTGGTATTTCTTCTAATGGCCAAGAAATAATTACTGGTAATGAAAACTTCTTCACATCTTGGAAATATACGTAGGAACAGTCTGTTCACAAACTAACAAATTCAGTAAAATCAGTATTTATATATTTTTTAAAGTCATAACAGGATATCATTTCAAGTGAACATACTAGTTATTAATATGAAATGTTATGTGAAATATAAAATATATTGTACGTTGTTTACATTTGATTGTCATTTGGCTCATATTCTTTGCAGCTCAGTATCCTCAGAGATTTAAATGACTAAAATTTTTTCAACATCTTTTTATCAGAGGCCATATTTGTATCAGTTTTTCTTATTTCCTCTTCTAAATCTATCTTTTGCCACATTAACTTTTTAAAAATAGACTATTTTTTGTGACAGTTTAGGTTTTTAGAAACATTGGGAAAACAGTAAGGAGAAATACCCATATGCTATACATCCAGCCTTCCCTACATACACTTTACATTAGTATGTTCCATATGTAGCTGTAGGATCAAGTTAGATCTTTCTATGTTACCATCTTGAACTGAAACCCCTACATCTTCTTCTTAATTAAATCAACCAGTTTTAACCTAATTTAATATAAAACCAGCCAGTTTAATCACATAAACTAGGGTTAATGAAGTACATCCTCTTGTCCAAAATTGTTCATTATTAGTATCTGGAAGCCATTTTTATAATGAATATGTATATTAATGGTTAGAACCATCATTCCTAGAAATTAATGTAATTTCTCTCCAATAACCACGAGTGGCATTGTTTTGAATTTTTTATGTGTGTATTTCTACTTCCTCTCTCAGCTTCACCCTTCTTCCCCTTGTTTTCTAGCTTTGTTTGTTTTTTATAGGAAGTCATTAATTTTCTTTGCAGAGCTGTACATATGACCATTAACCAGACAGGATGTTAAACACTTGCTCCTTTGTAATAGATACTGGGCAACAATCAGATTGGTTAGAAGAATTCAGTTAAAAACGGTAGGAGGGGCTGCAATTCTTGTCAATAACCTTTTTTATAAATATTCCTTAGAATAAGTCCTTAGGGATCAGTAAGGATCTGCTCTCTGCATCTATGTAGAGAAATAGATCGGTGTGGTATAAACAGTAGACTGTTGCCTCCAGGAACATGCAGAGTTCTCCCAACTGACTTCTGGCTGGAGCCACCACAGTGTTTTTACTGAAGCTTTCCTTCCCCAGGGCTACTCCCAGTCAATGACTGAGCATCATGGGGGTAGTTCAGGGCCACTCCTGCAGGATACAGGTCTCTCTCTTAATGAATAACTCACCTTGAATAACCTTGTCGGCCTGATTGAAATTACTTAGGACTGCACAGCAGCACTTCCTATCCAATCTTTTTTTTTTTTTCCCTTTTTCTTTTTCAGTTATCAAATCTATACCAACTCTGAAGTCTATGTTTATTCATGCTTCTTCCTTATCTTCACTAGTATCCAATTTCCCCTCCAGTCACTATCTTATGTATGTAATCCTGTCTTGGGCCTTCTTGGAAGAACTGAGGTATCACATCCCTCAATTAGATTATAAGGTCTTATTATGTAGAAATAGTATATTTTCGTTTTGTCCTCAGTGTATGCCAAATGCCTCTGTAATTAAATTACAGATGTCCTTATGGAGGTGAATAGCACTCATTCATATGTGAGATTTCTCCATGAAATGTGGACCAAGAATAAGATGTTTACAAAGTGTTCTGGTTAACTTAAAGACTCATTGAATTTCCCATATACCAACTTAAAGGACATTTTTCTAAATCCCAAATTTCAGGGCTAAAATAATTATAGAAATTGTCGGTAGCACTCTGAAAGACCACTTTTCAATAGTGAACTTTGAAGCAAAACTGTCTATGCATTTTTATTTAAGCATAAGGTAAATTATAGTTTTATGTTATCCAAAAATACTAATGCTTTAATATCTGTCTTCCAACAAGAAACAAGTCAGCCTGTATCTCCAAAGATGTGTCTTTACTGCTAAAGTTTGATATTTTATATTTCACAGTAAATAGGACCATGAGGAGATTTCAAATGTATACCTATTCCCATGGAACTTCTAGAGTATGAGAAACTGCAATGAATAATGGAGCTGGCTTTCCACCCCCAATAACCCTGTGACTGAGAAGGCCCCTGAGAATAACAGCTTTAAAGTTTAGTTTTAGGTTTTAGAATGTTTGCATGAGAAAATTAAGGAGTGTGAGGATGAATGAAGTGCCATTTACAAAGGCTTCTTGGCAGGCCTAGTATACTCTTTTTCTCCCCCAGTGTCCCACACGTGACTTGACTTAGCTTTCCTGAACAGGCCCCCCTCCTGGCATCTGTTGCTGTGCAGGCCCTGTATTAGTGCTCAGCTCTGGGAATTCTTTATAAGGTCCTGTTCAGAATCGTCTCAGTGGGGCCACAGGACTGTCTCCTTGAATTGCATGGGGAGCAGTAATTGTGCAATATTCATGGAAATCGCAAATGAGATTTGTATGCCAGAAACAAGAGAAAAATATTCCGGAACTGCAATGCATCTGTTTTATTTTCATTTAGTGCCAGGTTTTTGCAGCTACTTACATAGATTTTTCTTTGTCACTGTGTAGATTCTTAAAAGACCTACTTCCAAATAGCATAAATAAAACAGTAAATGTGTTATGCAGTGGTCTGACCTGCTATTCTTAGTATGCGGCAAATAAATAACTTCCATCCTGATGCCTAAAGACAAAGCATCTCCAGGGTCTCACCTATTAACTGGAAACTGTCTATTGTGAGTATTCTCCAGCCACTTGACTTTGTATTGCTGCTATGGTTCAAAAGAGAATGGTTTCTAATATCTAGAACATTAATTTTAGGCAAATAATATGTACAGCCATTGTGCAGCTGGTAACAATATAATTTAGGAAATAATGGAACACATTTTGACTGTCTCAAAATTGGACATCATCCTTTGAAACAGAGGTATTTATATTTTGAAATACTAGCAAGTTAAAAGAATTTTTTTGGCAGGGTTTTCTTACTTTTCCTTGTGATATGAATAGAAGTACTATTAACTTTTAAAAATTTAATTGAGAAAGGATAAACTTTGAAATTTTTTAAAAAGCAGGGCTGATGATTTTCATCAATGAAGACACTGGTAAAATGCACTTATAGAGATATTCTAATTTTTATGTAAAACTAATAGATACAAGATACAAGAATATTCTCAGTATTCAAATAATTCTGAGTGACTTATAGAGTCTGCTGAGCTCCTTAATATGAGTTCTTTATAAAGACTCTTGAGAATAACATATTCTAAAGACTCTTGATAAGAAACATATTCTAGAATAAATATATCACTTATTTATGAATATGTACATAGCAAAAGAAAAATCACTTTTTTGAGGCAAATTACCTGTTTGGTTCTCTAATGGCATTTTGTTTGCTGTTCTCTCCTTTACATTTTTTTGCGTGTGTTTTGTGACCAAGTGTGTGGTTGTTACACAGCTCTGACAGGCAGCATTTGTATGTGTTTAATGATTGTTTTCAAGCAAATGGAAGTAGAATGTCTTGAGGCAAATATTTTTTCAATTTACCCTGGTTAGGAGATTTCATTTTTTTGATTATTGAAAAAAATTATCTTAAAATTTTAGTTGGATTTATTCTGTAGTATTTATACTCTTCTTAGAAATTAGTTTTATATTAAAATTGTGACATAAATTGAAAGCTTTGAGAGTATTCTTACTTGCCTGCTCATTACCTGAAACATTATGCATATCAACCTGCTTATTGTAATAATACAAAAATATTGGCTAAACTTAAGACAAATTGAATTGAAGTTGAAATTGGTAGGACAGAGAAGAAGGATGTAAGAATAGCTAAATCCTGTTTCTTTTCCAAATCTACCTTGTTGTTGTTTCCTAAATGGACCCCTGCAGAGGTGAATGGCTATTTCTCAAAAGTCATCAGCTGATTTTCACTCCTAGGAAGATGTTTTTCACCATAGCAAGCTATGTGACCCAACCCTAACCTGCCTCACTCTGGACTAGAAATTGCTCTCATTTAAGGCATGAGGTGATTTAGGCCAGTGGTTCCAGGCACAGGCATTTCTGTGATTTTATTTACACACACACACACACACACACACACACACACACACACACACACACACACACACAGAATTAGGTTCGCAAACTCATCCTAGAAAAAGTGCTACATACCTCATCGCTGACTATCACTACAGTCACCTTCAAAGTACTCCCCTTGGGAAGCTATGCACTGACCCCAGCGCCTAGTCCACCCTTCAAAGCAATTTTGAAACTTTTTCTGGAATGGCCCTCAGAGTAACCCTTGATGTCCTGAATGTCATCAAATTGTCTTCCTTTCAATATTTCCTTTGTCTTCGAGTAAAGAAAGAAGTCATTGGGGGGCAGATCAGGTGAGTAGGGAGGGTGTTCCAATACAGTTATTTGTTTACTGGCTAAAAACTCCCTCACAGACAGTGCCATGTGAACTGGTGCACTGTTGTGATGCAAGAGCCATGAATTGTTGATGAAAAGTTCAGGTAGTCTAACTTTTTCACGCAACCTTTTCAGCCCTTCCATATTGTAAACTTGGTTAAGTGTTTGTCCAGTTGGTACAAATTCATAATGAATAATCCCTCTGATATCAAAAAAAGCATTATTGCAACAAGTTTGCAAATTTAATTGTTACACCTCATACAAAGGATGACAAAAAACTATTAAAATAGTAATACTCAATATATACCGATAACAAATTTATACAAGTCATGTGTATACATTTTTTTGGCACACCTAGTGTGTGTATGTGTGTTTCTGTGTGTGTATGTATATGTGTGTATACATACATACATACATATATATGCTGTGGTTTTAAGTATTCATTTATATTCAAATTACCTTAGGAGTCAAAATATTCACTCAATACATGTGAGTCCTTTCCACAATGTCTGGAAGAGAGATTTTTGGATAGGAAATGAATAGGGACTTTTCCATAAGCAGAAGTTAGTGCAGGAAAAGTTTGTTTTTAATTCAATTCCAGCAACTGTGTGTGTTGTATTCCATACTTATTATACATTCTGTTCAAGCCCAGAGTGCTTTCTGATGTAGAACAATACAGTGGATGGTGCTCTTTTCAGCCTGACCATTGGCAGTTTGATACATTTAGAACTTATTTGGTGATGGTGGGTTAGGGAGTTCAAAGCTAATAGAATTCTCCTAAAGTAATGGTTGAGACATTTCTGTTACCTTAATCACGCATTTCCTTTGCCTAAATCTAAGGATTAAGTTCACTTCCTGAGAACTGCATCCTAAATTAGTTAGGAAATAGGACTGCACCATCTAATTTTTCTATTTAAAGACTTGTATCTTGATAAAAATATACAGTTCCATTATGTTCCTTTTCAGAGGATTTTTCCCTTATACTTTGTCTTTTATAATATGTCTCACCAATTACTTTCTCAAATTGCAATTTTACAGTGTGTTGGAGTTTGGCTAGCATGTTCTGTTGCTTTTTCTCATCATGTCAGCTGCAAGAAGTATTGCTCAGTCTCAAGTAAGACAAACTGCCATGGACCTGCATGATGGCTGATTAGAGCAACAGTCACAGGTAATACCCTATGTAATAACACAGACTGCCCAGGAGAATTTGAAAAAAGAAAAAAAAAATTTCAATCATATTTGCTTTTAAAATGTCATGTTTGGATATAAATATTACCTCAAAATTATTTGATGAATCAAGGTTTAATGACCCCAACGGGAGAAATGGTTTCATAACCACACAGAATCCAGTACAATGGATAGAGTTTAATGTATAATAGTATAGGGATTACTCCCCACTCCACTGTCACTATTTTTTTCCTTTATTCTCCCTTCTAATTAGCTGGGCGGGGGGAATGATATCCCTGGATTTTGTGTAAACCATCCCCAGCCCATATGTATACAGGGAGGGGATATTAAATCCTAAATATCCTAGGGTTTCTTTTTCTCAGTCCTTAGCAAAGTCAAAGCAAAATTTAAAGGTGAAAACAGCTGGAGAGCCATAGTCTGCCTTGGGTATGGTCTGCATGCCTACCAGCCCCCAAACGGTTCTCCTGCTGAGGCTCACCTGTCCCACATGACTGACTGGTGAGTCAACTGTACAACATCTAAGAATATACCACACTAGGAGAAGCCAGCCAAGGCACCCTGCATAATTATTATGTAGACTAAAAGCAATTTTTTTCCTTTCTAGAAATATTTAATTTCCTTTCTTATATTAGTAAATGATTGGGCAAATTAATCTGTAAATCCCTTCAGGAGCAAGCATTCTAATTTTCTTTTAGAAACCTCCATGGCTACATAAGAATATCTCATTAAGCTTTACTTTTCCTGGAGAACAAGAAGGCAGCAGGTGATAATGAAATAAGAAAGAAAAAGATTTTTTTAAAGTTAGGCTTTTTACCAATGAAAACTTAAATTCAGGAGTTGAGCATCTGTTCGGTTTCCTTTCTAGGGGCTTTCTATGAGGAAGCAACACGAAATGCATTGACGTTATTAAACCTGCTAAAACCTATTCCCAAATTCACGACTTCTCTGGTAAGCTGACTAAAGAATAATTTCCATTTTGATTAGAGTCAATTATATAGAAACTTCTCATCTCTTTGAGTTTTAATATCTTGCATTTATCATTTTTTTTCAAGACACTAAAGTAGGATGCTTTATGGAGCCTTTGGGCAGAGATAGTATAAGCAAGATGAACAGGAAAATCAAATTCTTGTATATTAAAATCCTAAATTGTTTGAAATGCTTCATCACCCAAAATGGTATTCCTGAATGAAACACCACAGTGAGTGTTAAAGTTGCATTCCTTTAAATTCTAATTTGTGATTTTCAAATGAAACTATACCTTTATATCTTTCACATTAAACATGATTCATCCATTTAAACATGATTCCTCCATTGTATATCATGTATTTTTGCAATATATTGTTAACATGTTGATAGATTCTTAAGATTTTGTATTGGTAAACATTCATGCAGTATGGATAGTTTTCTTTGTCCCCTTATGGCTTACTGTGTAACTTCTGAAAAAGAATAGTTCTAGAAAAGGTTATAATGGATCGACAATGACTTATATGAAAAGTATTTTCCTTTAGCACTGTCATTTTATTTCTCAAAAAGTCAGTATTCTATGATGGTGTATCTGTTTATATCTATGTATATTCAAAACTTGGTCAATGTGTTTTAATAAATACACATAGCTATGAGTATATATAATTTTAATGGTACTGTAAATGAGTATTGATGAAAAACTTGCAGCTTTGTGATCCGTATGATTTTCTTTATGACTGAATTCAGACCAAAATAATTTTCTATGAATTGTATTTGTTAAATATGACTCGGAGAACTTCCCATGTCATATATATGAATCAATTTAATTACACTCCATTTTTAACAGAGTGCCATAATATTTTATACAATGAATTAATGAACAATTTGGCTATTGAATATTTAGTTGATCTCCAAGTTTAAAAAATACATACATAATTAGAGAAACGCAATGCATTTTTCTTTGCACACGGATTTTTAAAGGTATCTTAAGGAAGCATTTCTGAGTTTACAACTGTGTACCTTTTAAATAGATATTGTGATATTGCTTTCCAAAAAGGTTGCACTAATTAATAATGTTCTGTTGAAATGTTCATGAGCATTTTCCCACAACTTGGTGAATTTTGAACATTCTCAAATATATCAAAGTGTCTATTTTTCTTCATGTTCATTTTGTAGTCTAGTGGAAGGAAAGTAATTTGTTTTTATTTTCCAGGTAGCATGTGAGGTTAAATCATTTCATGAGTTTAAAGTAATTTTTATGATTGTTTTGCGATTTGCCTGTTCATAACTTTTCCCAGTTATTTGGTTAGGCTATTTATCTTATTATTGTACAGATTCTTTATCTCTTACATAGCACTTAAATCTTTTCCCCAGTCTCTTACTAGGTTTTTTAGAAATTTGTTTTCAACTTATTTTTGTTTTGTAAAAAATATAATGTAATCAAATGCATTAGCCTGTTCCTTTATTCTTTCAACTTGTAGCTTGTTAAATAGGTCTTCCTTATTCTAAATACCCCATGGACAGCAATAGACAGATCATGCAAACAGAAAATCAATAAGGAAATGTCTGCCTTAAATGACATAATCGATATTTATAGAGCTTTCCATCCCAAAACATTTGTCTCCTGTGCACCAGGAACATTCTCAAAGATAGACCATATGTTGGGGCACAAAACTACTCTAAATAAGTTTAAGAAACTGAAATCATACCAAACATATTCTGAAACTGGAAATTAACTACAAAAAAACCCCAAAAAACAGTTAAAACCACATATGTGGAGATTAAACATCATGCTACTAAACAGCTACTGGGTCAAAGAAGAGCCTGAAAGCCACATAGAGACCAATGAAAATGAAAACACAACATATTTAAACGTTGGATGCAGCAAAATCAGTACTAAAAAGGAAGTTTAAAGCATTACAGACCTACCTCAAGAAAAATCTCAAATGATCTACTGTTTCACCGTAGAGAACCAGAAAAAGAACAAATAAAGCCCAACGTCAGTGGAAGGAAGGAAACAGTAAAATGAGAGAATTAAATGAAATAGAGAACAATAATTCAACAGAAAGAAATTAAACAAAGAGCCGGTTCTTTGAAAAGATAAATAAAATTGACAAACCTCTGGCTAGCCTAAGGAAAAAAAAGGAAATAAAATGAAACAAGTTGCAATGGACATCACAGAAACGCAAAGGATTATACAAGAATACTATGAAAGGCTATGTGCCACTAAATTCGATAACCTAGAAGAAATAAATTATTAGAAATGCATGTCCTTCCTAGACTGAACCATGAGAACTGGAAAACCTAAATAGACCAATCAACAGTAAGGAAATTGAAAACAATCATTAAAAACCTCCCCAAAAAACAAAAGTCCAGGACCACATGGCTTCATTACCAAACATTCAAAGATTTAATACCTATTCTTCTCAAACTCTTTCAAAAATTGAAGAAGACGGAATATTTCTTATCTCATTTTATGAGGCTAATTGGTATTACCCTGCTACCAAAACCTGGTAAGGATAACACACAAAATAATTACAGGCCAATATCTCTGATGAACATAAATGCAAAAATCCTCAACAAAACACTAGCAATCCAAATACAATAATACATTAAGAAGATAATAATAAATCATGATCAACTGTGGTTTTTCCCAAGGCTGCCCACAATAATGGTTCAACATACGTAAATCAATCAATGTGATACACAATAATGAATAAAAGATAAAAATCATATCAACAGATGCATAAAAAGCATTGGACTAGATGCAACATCCATTGTGAGTAAAACACTTACTAAAATGTGTAGAGAAAGACACTAACTCAAACCCTCACCTAATCTCATACTCAACGGTGAAAAACTGCTCAAAAGTGAACAGTGATGGGAGCATACCATGGAGCCAGTGTGTGTGTGTGTGTATATATATACACATACATTTAGACCTAAAATTAAGTAATGTGATGTTAAAGCAAGATATGTTGTATATACAGTATAATGTATAATAAACAGTATGTGACTAACTGTACTTTTTGAAATGGTAACACTTTTTCTTAGGTTTCTTAGGCTGTTTTCCCTTTCAATTTTCTGTTTTCAAGATTTTTTAAAGAAAAATAAATACAAGTAATGGTAATTGACAAAAAATAATTTTCAATTTAGGAGAATACCAACTACCAGAAAAAATATCTAGGGCCTAATATAAGCTTTTAAGGATGAACTAGGTGGAGGGGAGAAAAAAAGGTAAAATCTCAAAATGGATTAATCAATATTGTGAAGAATAACTGGATCAGTGGGGAAGAAGGAAAAAATGAGTGTTGTTTCATAGTAAACAAAATATATTTTACCCCAATATAGTTCTGTTTTATTTAAATGCAATCTACTACTAGACACTGAATACCTTATTCTCCTCTGAAATGGACAAGTTACTCAAAAAGAGATATTAAAGAATTTTTTTTTTCCTCTGTTCTTCACTCAGGTCAGCTATTGCTATTGACTCTACTTACACAGGAATGTATGAGTACACTGCAAGGAAGCTATTATGATTTTGTGAATTAAGATAAATTAATATTTATAGAATTCTTAGAAAATCTGGCACAGGATAAGCACTATTTAAGCATTAGTTATATAAATACTTTAGAGTACCCTGACGTATCACATAAAAAGTCTTTATCAACTCCACATACCTGAAAGTAACTTGGATACATACTTTTTCTAATGCGTTAGAACAACCAAAAAAAAAAAAAGAAAGCAACTAAAAAGGCACAAGAAAATAACTTGTTTCATTAGACTCAAAAGAATGGATATATCGGTATATTCCAATTTAAATAAAAAAATAGAATGAATAGGCACACTATCTTTAAAGCTACTTTAAATTACCAGTTTAACAAATTACAAAGAATGTAACTATTTATTCTCTGTTAAGTAAAAAATATGTAGTTACCATGGCAACTACCAAATCTCATAATGTGTGCACTACCTTTATGATATGATCACTTTTTGTAATAAAGGCATGAGTAATATATCAACGAAAGAATGAGAAAGAAGAGGAGGAGGAAGAGAAGAAAATAAAACGATACCTGTGGGGATGTACATCCTGGGACCACTATATAACAGATCCAGCGTGGTTCTGTACTGGTCACACGAATGTACATATGTGAAAAATTGTATAGAATACACAAAGTATATTTAAAATGGTGAAACCTGAATAAAGTAACTGCACTTTATCAATGTGAATAGGTGTGATGTTGTACTAAAACAATGTTACCTTTGGGGGAAACTGGGCAACAGTCTGTGGGATCTTTCTGTGTTATTTCCTATAACTGCACGTTAATCTACAATTGTCACAAAAATAACTTTGGCAATTCTTGAAACCTAGAAATTAAAACCAGGGGCTATTCAAAGAAAATATGGGTTTATCGATGACCATAAGAGCAATAGTAGAGTGAAACAAATTTTCAAATCAAGACCTATGACATAAACTGGCATTTATTAGAGGTGAAATTGTTACTGATCTACTCAGTGATCTCATTTGCTACAGTAAGCTTTTTCTTCTCAGTACAATGACCCAAAAGGTGCAGTCCAGGGTGAAGAGGTCTGTGGGAATTAGTTAAGACTCTCATAAAGCAGGGTAATGACCAGTTAAATTCTATAAGAGGAGATATTTACTTCACATTTCCATGCAGCACTGGTTTGATTATTTGACTCTCCAGTCAATTAGTTCAAAAGACCTATTCCGTAAAAAGTTATTAAACCAGTTATGCATATAAATGGAATGGATAAAAATCCAATTGCACTAGTAATTAAGTGATTAATTAATTAAGGTTCTATTTCCACTGCAATTAGTAAAATTTCTCATCATTTTGAGCAAGTTCTTCTGTCTTCAGGAAGTCTATAAAGTGCTTGGAAAAAAGATAGTATGAAGAGTTTCCATGAGAAATTTTTAGAACTATACATATCACCACATCCATGGGGATGCTACAGGAAGGCAGATGCCCATTCAATACAAAATAAATGTTTTACCATTCAGGTGTCACCAAAGATAAAGTGAGCTCTTTTTTCTGAATGTGTTTAATCACAGATGCAAATGTTCAATCATAGCAGTATTATAATTTGGCCTGAAAGAACTGTAAATTGCTTTAAACATGGAGATTGTGTTAAAAGTGTCTTTCCTAATTGTGTATTGTAAATATAGAACTTCACAGCTGGATGGACTAAGTGATCACCTATTAATTCTAGCCAAAACTGCTTTTGAAAATTAGGAAAGAGAGGCCCAGATATGCAGCTCAGAATAGAGTCCACCCCCTTTTTACAAATTGCATAACACTTTGCAGAATGCCTTCCCCTAGGTCACCTCATTTGATTTTTATAACACACCTGGGCAGTCATCAAAGGAGGCATTCTGACTCCTGTTTATACTGTTTAGGAAAAGGAGACTTAGAATTAGTGACGTATGGAATGTGTCACAGTGATACTAGCAGAGCCAGGGCTTGGATTCATCATCGTTTACATGTACAATACTCTATGATAGCACCTCCCCGCCTCCCATAATAAGCAGTGCTATGAGCTTGTGGTAGGCAGCATGGCTCCCCAAAGGTGTCTAGTTCTAATCTTTAGAATCTGTGTATATTTTATCTTACATGACAAAGGACATTTTGTAAAGATGATTACATTCAGGATCTTGAGATGGGAGATTACCCTGGATTATTTGCCTAGAGTCAATGGAATCACAAGGGTACTTATAAGAATAAAGGGAGGCAGAAGAGTTCAAATTAGAGGAGATGTAATTAATGGAGCAGACATTTGAGTGATGTGTGGCCATGAGCCAAGGAATGCAGATAGCTTTGAGAAGTTTGAAAAGGCAAGAAAACTGATGGAACACATTCTATCTGACACAGATTTTAGCCCCATGCAACCTATTTTAGATTTCTGATTTCCAGAACTACAAGAGAATTAATTTGTGTTGTTTTAAGACACTGATAATTTGTTATAGCAGCAATAGGAAACTAATACAAAGATCTTGAGGTAATACTTCTTGTAAATAAATAACCTCAATAATTTTGCTTGATGTATAATATCCTGACTAGGAATTTGCTTCTCAATAGAAAACAATGAAGTAATCAAAACTAAAATCATCTTGATTTATTGAATTTTGTCTTTCTCCTCAAAATTATTTTTATTAATCATACCTAAGAAATATGTTTTAAAAATTCTTAATATCCTTCCAATTTTTTGATTCCTTCTAGGGACTTTTATAAAAAGAGAGGATTACCCTTTTATTGTTTTGTGATGTATTTGTGAATCATGTGTGGTCACAGCCAATTATTATCAGCAGAGGCCAGTATGTCATGGGATTCTAAGAACCTTATTAATGGGTTTCCTATAAGGGGAGAAGTATTAATTTGATATTGTCACACTTGTGTGTATAAAAATAAATATTGTTTTTTTTAATTACTAAGATTCTTTTCTAAATGGACTCCATTACATTTTGTCTATGCATTAATTAATCAAGTGAGGATAATTCTCGTCATATCTGTTTAAAGACTGTTAATACAAAGTTTATTACCTTGAATTTGTGCTGTATCCCCTTTGCATCTGATATGGCATGGAGTGGCCAGGAATACTTATGAAATGTCCTGGATTAAGACAGGTATCTTGTCTGAGGTCAACATCTGTTGAATTATAAGGAGCCACACAATCTACAATTTTAAGGGACTGTATAGTAATTCCTGGAGGGCATGGCCTGTATTGGACTTAACTCTGTCCCAATCTGAAGCATTAAATATTTTCTGGGAAAATAAACGTTGGTGTAAATGGAACCCCTCTCTGTATTCCTGGATCAATTTTCTATTTGTCATAGATTGCAAGTGAACATTTGTAAACTCTCCCTAAGGATTTGAGAAAGAATGAGCATGAGATGTTCAACATTCTTAATCATTGACAATATTAGTGCATTCAAAAGAATAAAAAAAACCCAAGTTCAGTTTTTCCCTTCTTCAATCACCATGAAACTGTTCTTCTCAAATACATTTTTTTAAACTAAGTGATATTTATTGGGTCAATTTCTCTTCTCAAAAAAATATTCAGCTATAAAATTTGGATATAAATAATCCTTTAATTCACAGAAATACGTGAAATTTAAAAAAAATTATGCAAAAGTACATAACTTTGATCTTGAATAAAAGTTATATAAGGAATGAAAAAGAAAAATCTCTATTTGAAAATCATTTAAATTACCCTTTCTCTTGTGCACATAAAAATATATGTGGTAATACTATTTATTACCATATCTAAGTTTAATTCATCAGAACATCTAATATACCAGCTGGCATGGACTTAAGTCATATTTGCCAACTCAGCATTTATTCATATGTTTGGTTTTTTTTTAATCACTATATTGAAGTATGATTGATTACAAAAAGCTGTACATATTTAATGTCTAACCTTGATGAGTTTGGTGATATATAGCTACCCTTGAAACTTTCACCACAATCTATGCCATAAACATATCCATCACCTCCAGAAATTTCCTCCTGCATTATGATTATTATTAGTATTTGCGATAAAAACACTGAACATAAGATCTACCCTCTTAACAATACTCTACTGTATACTTAAATATTTGCTAAGTATAGGTAGTATGCAGTACAGCAGGTTTCTGGGACTTATTTGTCTTGCCTATCTGTACCCCTTTGACTAATACCTCCCTCTTTTCCCAGAGCAGTGTTTATTATTAACTCACAAGTTGTACATATCCTTCCAGCATCTAGACAATAAGCCACTGTTAAATTACCATGTCTGTTTCATGCTGTTTACCTTCACTTGTCTTCTGTGCTTTTTATGATCTCATTGACTACTCTAAATCAAAGCACTTAAATAGTCTTACATATCCTCTCCAGAACTCATTTATGTTGAGAGAATAGTGAAGCCTCTGGTTCATTGATATTATGATTTAAAAGCCTTGAAGAGTTGAGGAGATTACAATAATTTAAAGTTACTACAGTAAATCTTTTTTCAATGTAGCTATCAACACATTGGCAGATGATACTTTTTTTGTAGTGACAGACTTGGGGAACTTTAGATGAATTGATATACAAAAATTCCTTGTTTACTAAGAGCATATCTTCTCATTTTTATACTCCTAGATTAACAGGTTTACATTTTTATATATTTTCATTTAATCCTACATGCATGGATGATATGGCCAAGAGTATCAATACTTTAGTATCAGGGCTATATAATAACGATACTTCACATTGGGGGAAAAAACTTTCAAATGTTATTTTCAGGTATATGGCAAATCAAATGATACTTGAAAAAGTATTATTTAGTGCTATCAAAGGCAGGAGAACACTGATGAAATCACAGTGTTAAGCAAATATAAGTCCAATAGCTAGTGAATAATCTTGGCGTTCCAATTTGTGAATTTTCCACTGTATGCATACTGTGTTTCCCCGAAAATAAGACCTAGCCAGACCATAAGTTCTAATGTGTCTTTTGGAGTAAAATTAATATAAGACCTGGTCTTATATTAAAATAAGACCAGGTCTATATATAGTATAGTATAGTATAATATAGTATAGTATAGTGTAGTATAGTATAGTATAGTATAGTATAGTATAGTATAGTATAGTATAGTATAATGTAATGTAATGTAAATGTAATGTAATATAATATAATATAAGACCTGGTCTTATTTTAATATAAGACTGGGTTAATATAATACCAGGTCTTATATTAATTTTTGCTCCAAAAGATGCATTAGAGCTGATGGTCCAGCTAGGTCTTATTTTCGGTGGAACATGGTAATAATTGAAAATAATAATGATGCGAGAGGTTATCTCGAAATTAAACATGGCACAGGAATCTATGTATTCCACAAAGCATAAAGACATCTACTGACTAACCCGTAATGTACATTTTTTAATTTATGAATTTACAAGTTGTTTTGATGCAACTAGGTGATTAAGGAAAGTGCTTATCATAATAATTTGAGTTAAATAGATGCATCAGTTAACTAGATATATAGGACAGCATGTTCTCCAGCTGGATTTACTCAAATGAACATCTAATTTTACATTTTAATTTTCAAATGAGAACATAGCTCAAATAAATTTGATTACCTATTTATATAAGTTGCTCACTCCAAATGCAACAATATTCAAGAACTAAATTTTAAAATCTAGTTATATACATATAAATTTTACCATTCCAAAAGAAAACTTTAAACACTTTTAGCTATAAAATTTAAGTGTACTCATATATATAATTCAATATTTTAATTGCTTATATTAGATTGTTTAAAAATATATTATGTGGTTTACTTAAACCATTTTTTCAACTTCTCTCCTAGTTGTATAATATGGAAAATAAGCAATTATTAAGCAAATGTTTTAACTGACATTCAGATAAATGAAAATGGGACAAGAGGACATGTACTTTTTTTTGGAAGTATAGACATCAGTAACCAGAAGGTAACATTTGTAAATATTTATGTACCCAACATAGGTGCACCTAAATATATAAATATTAACAGACCTAAATGGAAGAACAGACAGAATTACAATCATAGTAGGGGACTTTCATGCCCCACTTACATCAATTCATAGATTATGCAGACAGAAAATCAATAAGGAAACAGCATCCTTAAAAGACACATTAAACCAGATGATTTAAGAGGTGTACCAATCATATCATTCAATAGCAGAATACACATTCTTCTCAGGTGCACATGGGACATTCACCAAGATAGATCACATATTAGTCCACAAAACAAGTCTTAACAAATATAAGACTGAAATAATATCATCTTTTCCAACCAGAGAGGTATGAATTTAGAAGTTAATTACAAGAAGAAAACCTAGATTAAAAAACATGCTATTGAACAACAAATGAGTCAAAGAGGAAATCAAATGAGAAATAAAAATACCTTGAGACAAACAGAAATGGAAATACAAAATGCCAAACTGTATGAGATGCAGCAGACTGGTTCAAAGTGGGAAGTTCATAGTGATAAATGCCTAACTCAAAAAATAAGAAAAATCTCAAAAATCTAACTTTACAACTTGAACTAGAAGAAGGACAAATGAAGCCCAAAAGTAGAAGGAAAGAAATGAAAATAATAGCGGAAATAAATACTAAAAAGACAATAGAAATATCAATGAACTAAGAGCTGGTTCTTTGAAAAGATTAAAATAAAAAATTAACAAACATTTAGCTAGTCTTAGCAGAAAAGAGAGAATGCATTAAAATCAGAAAGGATAGAGGAAATGTTACAACTGATATCACAAAAATGCAAAGGATTGTAAGAGACTACTAAGAACAATTATATGGCAAATGGGACATCCTAGAAGAAATGGATAAATTCCTAAAAATATACAAGTTACCTAACACTGAATCATAAAGATATACAAAATCTAAACATATCAATTAATAGTAAGGAGATTGAATCAGGAATCAACCCGCCCTCCCCCCCGCCCCTCCAAACAATCAGAAGTCCAGGACCAGATGGGCTTCACTGGTGAATTTAAAGAGGAATAATTCATAACAATCTTTCTCAAACTCCTGCAAAAAATGGAAGAGGGAACACTTCCAAACTTATTTTATGAAGCCAGCATTACCCTGGTACCAAAACCAGAGAAGAATAACAGAAGAAAATTACAGGCCAGTATCACTAATGAAGTCAATGTAAAAATCCTAAACATAATATTAGCAAAGTGAATTCAACACTACCTTAAAAGGATCATACACTGTGATTAAGTGGGATATATTCCAGGGATACAACATCTGCTAATCAGTCAATGAGATATACTACATTAATAAAATGGATAAAAATTATGTGGTAAACTTGAAACTTATGTAATTTTACTAACCATTGTCACCCCAATAAGTTTAATTAAAAAAAAAATTGTATCGTAAACTCAATAGATGCAGAAAAAGCATTTGATGATATTCAACATGCACTTGTAATAAGAGCTCTAAAAAAAGGTAGATATAGAGGAAAGTATCTCAACGTAATAAAAGCCATAGGTCACAAGCCCACAGCTAACATCATATTCAATAGAGAAAAGCTATCAGCATTTCACCAAGATCAAACAACACAAGAATGCCTACCCTCACCACTTCTATTCAACTTAGTATTGGAGGTCCTAGCCAGAGAAATTAGGCAATTAGAGATGATGGTCTGGCTAGGTCTAATTTTCGGGAGGTCTAATTGTGGGGAGCCATGGTTTCTTGCAACCCTGAACCTTGCAGACTGGCTCGGTTTCTGCCCCCATCACATTGCCTCTGCCTTATCTGAGAGGCGCCTAACGTCTGCTGAGGAATGTGGTGAAAACGGCCAGTTCCCGGACACAGAAGACTAAGGGCTTTCTGGACAATTGGTAGGTTCTGTCTCCTTGAGATATTTACTTTTGTGAGTTTCAGTGACCTTGTATCTTCTATGTCAAAGTAAAGTTGAGGCTGGAAAGATTTACTTTCGCTGAGATAATGCATATCTTCTTCGTTTAACTGCACGTACTCAAACTGTATATATTGGTTAGAAATAATAAACTCAGGGCTTCAGCATGACTGAAGACCGGCCGCGTTAGCATTTGTGTGTGTCTTTTATTTCATTCCCACTCCCCCATTCAGGTACTGATTGACTCGTGGCGGCTGGCCCGTCACAGAAACACGGTATATTACAAAGCTATAGTAATCAAAACAGTCTTTTATCGACAAAAAAATGCACACACAAATCAATGGAACAGTATAGAAAGTCCAGAAATAAACCCATGCATATATGGTCAATTAATATAAGACAAAGGAGCCAAAAATATACAATGGGGAAAGGACAGTCTCTTCACTTAATGGTGCTGGGAAATTTGGAACAGTCCCCTGCAAAAGAATGAAACTGGACCACTATTTTATATCATATACAGAAATTAACTCAAAATGGATGAAAGACTTGAATGTAGGACCTGAATCCTTAAAACTCCTAGAGGAAACATAGGTGGTAAATTTCCTGACATCAATCTTCATGATAATATTTTTGGATTTGATACCAAAAACTAAAGCAACTAAATAAAAACAAACATGGGAAACAATCAAACTAGAAAAGTTTCTGCACAGCAAAGGAAATCCTCAACAAAATAAAAAATCTGTCTACTGAAGGGGACGAGATATTTGCAAATCATATATCTGATAAGGGGTTAATATCCAAAATATATAAAGAACTCATACAACTCAATTGCAAAAAGGCAAATGTTCCGATTAAAAAATGAAGCGAGGATCTGAACAGACAGTTTCCCAAGAAGACATACAAATGGGCTACAGACACATGACAAGATGCTCAACATCACTAATCCTCAGGCAAATGCACACCAAAACCACAGTGTAATATCATCTCACACCTCTTAGATCTGTTATCAAAAAAGACATGAAATATGTGTTGGCAAGGATGTGAAGGAAAGGGAACCTTTGGGTACTGTTGGTGGGAATATAAATTAGTGCAGCCACTATAGAAAACAGAGGTTCCACAAAAAGCTAAAAGCAAAACTACCATATGATCCAGCGATTCCATTTCTGGTATTTATCTGAAGAAAATGAATATACTAATTCAAAAAGATATATGCACCCATGTTCATTGCAGCAGTATATACAATAGCCATACATGGAAACAACTGTAATTTCTATCAATGGAAGAAAGAAAATGTAGGATATATAGAGGAATATTATTCAGCCATAAATAAAGACTGAATGAAATCTTGCCATTCGCAACATGTGTGGTCCTTGAGTGCATTGTGCTAAGTAAAATAAATCAGACGGAAAAAGTTAAGTACCATATGATCTCACTATATGTGGAATCTAAAACAACAAAAAACAAACTGAAAAACAAGTGGTTATTTTTAAAAAGGTAATAAAAACTCCCATTTTCCTGTTAGGGAATAGATTATTAAGTTATTTATACAAGACAGTAATGAAATATTCAGCTCCCTTAGACAGAAAGGTATTTTACAAAGTACCTCGTGTGGTGTTCAAAATGAGAAGTCATTACCAAATACTACTTGTACTGATAAGATCACTCTTTTTGAATAGTTTTTAAAGTATGAGCACCTGTACCCCTAATTTAGCATGCACAAACAAATCTCACCACTCTTTCTTCCACTACGTGGCCTAACTTCCCACAGTCTTTTATCCCCAAGGTGATCCATAGTAATGATCAGGTACAACCTGTCCTTGTAACTCTAAGAGATATTACAATACAGCCTCACACTGGTAAACTCACTCAGCAACTGTTTTCCAGTCTGTATTCACAGATGGATTAAGCATTCCCACACAGCAAATGGCCAAGCCTGTTGCCTGTGAGGGTATTATGCAAGAGTCTCATAATCCAGAAAAACAACTATGTAATCCATAAAACTTAGCTAAAATCTACTTTCATCAACCCATAAAGTCTCCATTTACTTCCCAAATCCCAAAGGTTTTTCACTATCCAAACTCCAATAAAGAATCCCTTTGACACTGTCTCATGACCATCTCAGCACTTTAATCTTAAACCCATGGCGACCAACCTCCTCTCTCGCCTGCCTATGTATCCAGAAATTATAGCACTTCTTTTGCTTTCACAACCTTTCTATCTAGAATATATTACATTATTTCTGTTTCTGTTCCTTCAGTTTCCCCAAAATGCACATCAAAAATTCCTCATGATAGGACCCTTCTCATTAAAGAGAGACTACACTAAGTAAAAAAAAAAAAAAAGGCAGAACTCTCTTTAGATCAGAAAAGGAGAAAAGGTAGGAAAAAACAAACAAACACGTGAATATGTGTTCCTATAAATATATCTATTTTTACTCTTGTCCAATACAGCTGAACTTGAATCAAATAGAGACAGTCATTTGGTGACTTGTAATCAAATATAAGGCCCTGAAAACAAGCATTCTTTGGGGCCCAGTACGTATGTATATACATGTATTCTGGAACGAGTGACAGCTACGGACCGCATGAACAACGTTATAATTTAATATCTATTAACACACGAAAGTAAAGCAGGCCAGTAATAAAAGATCAACTAATTCATGGTTTTTTATATTAAGTCTCCTAGAGGCAATATGGTACAAAGGAAAGACCAGGGATTTGGAGACATAAAGATTTGGTTTTGAATCTGGTTTCTTCCCCTTTATTAGTCACTTAGCTTAGCCAAGTTTCTTTGAATATCTGCTTTTCATGTATGAAGGAATAATATTTTATATGTATAACAGCTCTTAGTTTTAGGATGATGCTTTTCCAGCACCTAGCCATATGGCTAGCACTTTCTGCTTACCTGATGGATGGCACCAATTTTTTTTTTCCATTTATTTTTTGTTAGTTATCTATTTATACATGTATCTGATTACTTATTTAAGAAGATCTTTTTTCCGGCTATAAAGAGGTACAGCAATACAGAATTAATTTATTTTAGATTATGACTTATTCATTGAATTTGTATTTTGTATCTCATAAGCAATCCCAGAGGTCTGAAATATGGAAAATGAACAGAAGAAAGGAGACAATTCCTGGTTAAAGATCACTAATCAAATATTACATGAACTCCTGCTTTAGTGTTATAACTCTAAGAACCTAGAAGCTGTGAGTGGGGCATCTTAACTTAAATAATATGACTAAAGCAATGAATATTTTAAGACATTAATTATATCTGTTATTTGCGGGCATATGATGAAAATTTCATACAATAAATTCCAAAGGTTATGAGCTTTCAAATCAACCAACTAGAAATTTCTGAGCAGGTGAACATATGAGCAGTTCAAAGTCAATTGAGCAATGAATGTAAAATTAAAATTCCTATTTACACACATCTTTTATTAAACATAAATTTGCTCATATTACAGAAAATGATTGAATAATTTAAATTAAACCAAAAGAGTAATTGGTTTTTCATAAAGACAGTCTGTGTACATTTTAGTGGCTAACTTGCTTTTCCCCTGAACATGAATGGTCAATTTCACATTTCAGTGTGAAGCTACTCTAACTTTTCTTTACATTTCATGTTCAGTTAGTGAACACTTGCAGTTTATAAAGATATGTATCTAATCACCCAGGTAAATATTGAATGTGTTCTTGAAAGTAGTTTTGAGTTTTACAATTAAAGAGTTTTTTTTGTTGTTGTTGTTGTTTTAAGTGCTTCTTGAAGAAATAGTTTTACATGAATTTCTCAAATTTTATTTTGGCATTTATTTTTGTTTATCCTATAGTGTTAAATGCTCACTTTTAAAGGTAAGAGATGTTTCTGGAGAACTTGAATTTGAAGAATTTTAGTTGGGAAATACTGTTTAGTAAATTGCTTAATTTAATAAATCATCTCCTTTCACCAAATTTCTCCCCCAATCCCAACTCAGTTCACCAATGTACTATGACCTCTGTCTGAATACTCTTCCTGTAGATATTTATACAGGTGATTCTTTTCTTACTTAAGGTTACAGCTCAAATATCATCTCCAAGGAAGCATTCCCCTTTTAAAATACAAACCTACTTCATTTTAAGGAGCCACCCTCAACTTCACACTTAACCACTGTCCTCTATCACATCACATTATATTTATAGCACTTAGAAATACGTTTTTTTTTGTTTTGTTTTGTTTTGTTTTTTAGCCTTTACATAGTTAATCATACATTTTATTTTCCTACTGGAATTTAACTTCAGTGAGGGCAAACACCATGTTAGACTTGATATGTCTGTATCCCAGAACCTGAAAAAGTAGATGAAGAGCTCAAGTAATGATGGTCGATAAACAAATAAATTAGGCAGCTTTGAAAATGACATATTGATCACCTTTGCTGAACCATTCTTTAGAGAATACTTGGTTTTGCAAATTTATATGAAATAAAGCAAATAATTCAATTTTTATCTTAGACTATCGCCATAATCTCTGAAATTTGATCACTTATATTACCCCAGAGTGCTGTGAGTAGATGGAGATTTGTTGATATATTTATTAAATAATTAAATATAACAATTTTAATGATAGTTTATAAAACATAATTTAGAGTAAAAATACTTATAATGGATATTGTAATTTATTTAAGCCAAATCTATTTCAAATTGTTAAATCTGGGCTAAGCTGATTATCTGTGCATAAAAAGGGCTAACATTTTATATCCTAAAGGCTTTAAGACTTAGAACTTCCCTATTGTCTTTATAATGCCTTCTGCATTGCCATTGGAATGTATTTATCAATCTCAAATTTAAAGAAGCTAGTTTCCTAAGAGAAACAGCCCACATGATTAAGGATATGCTATACATGTGAATTATGAATGTTATCAACTTCACTGAGATATATGTGTATATAATATGCAATAAACTACATTAATTAGAGTTGCCAATTTGATGAGTTTTGTCAAATATGCATACCTATAAAACCACTGCTGCAATCAAGAGACATAACATTTCCATTCTCTACAAAAATCTTCCCATGGCCATCTGCAGTCTACCTTCACTGTTTCTGGCCTCAGGCAATCACTTATTGGCTTTTTGTTATTACAGATTTGCATTCTCTAGAGTTTTATATAAACAGGATGATGAAATGAGTTTTTATTGAGTATGGATTCTTTCACTCAGAATACTGATTTTTACATCAATCCATTTTACAGGTATCGGCAAGTGTATTTTGCTTTTGTTTTTGATTTCTTGGTATTTTTAAAGAAGTGATTAATATTCTACTGAAACTATACTACATTATGTTTGATAGACATCTGTTTCTTTTGCTACTATGAATAAAGCTGCCATGAACATCTGTATACAAACCTCTCTGCTTTCACTTCTCTTGAATAATTACTTAGAGCCTTAAAATATGTGGAGTAAAAGTTGACAAAAATCAAAAGTAGAAAATAATATAGAGTTGAAAGATTTGACATACCATTTTCAGTAACTGACAGAATGACTACACAGACTATCAGAATGGTATAACAAACATGAATAACACTATCAAAAACTTGACTTAATTGACATTTATAGAATAATCCACTTTAAGACAGAATATTTTATATTTCAAGCACTAGGAAATATTCTCCAAAAATAGACCATCTGCTTGGTGCTAGACCATTTGCTTGACTCTAAAGCATATCTTAATAAACTTAAAGGATTGAAATCACACACTGTATGATTTCTAATCACAAGGAATTAAGTTAGAAATTAATTAACAAAAGGAAATTTGAGAAATTCTCAAATTTTGACAACCTACAAGCTGTAAATAACCCATGGGTCAAAGGAGAAATCAATAAGGATAATATATTTTGAACTGAATTAATGTGAAAATGCAATATATCAAATCTTATGGCATTCAAGTAAAGCAGGGCTTAGAGGGAAATTTATAGCATTAAAATTTTATATTCAAAAAAGAAGTTCTCAAAAATAAAGCATAAGTCTTTAAAACTAAAACAAACACATAATTAAATCAATAAAACCAATAAAGTTAAACCAAACCCAAGATGATAAAATGAGTGGAAAACAAACAAAACACCACAATGAAATAGAAAGAGAAAAAGAAGAGAATCAATTAAACAAAATGTTGATTATTGGTAAAGATAACAAAACACTGATTTATCTTTAGTTAGACTGGCCATAAAAAATAAACAAACAAACAAAAAACAAACAAAAAAAACCTAAAGACAAATTACCAAAATCATGAATAAAAGATGACATATAGGGGGACAGATCCAAGATGACAACATAGGAGGACCCAGAACCCCTAAAATGTGCTGTCCTGCAAGTTTGTCATTCAGAACAGAAGGAAAGTTTTACAAACAAAAACTAAGAGTTTATCACCACTAAACCAGCTTTACAAAAATTGTTAGAGTCTTCTTTAAGCATAAAAGAAGAGGCTATAAATAGAAATATAATAATATATGAAAGAAAACACGTCACCGGTAAAGGCAAATGTATAGTAAAGACAATGAATTAGTCACTTAAAAAGCTGGTATGAAGGATAAAAGACAAAAGCAGCAAAATCACCTACAACTACAATAAATAGCTGGGAAATACACAAAGCTAGAAGATATAAAATATGATGTCAGAGACACAATGTGTAGAGGAGGGAGGAGGGAATTAAAATGTAGTGATTTTAGAATGCATTTTAATTTAAATGCTTATTAACTTAAAAGAGACTGCCATATATATATATATAATATATATAATATATATATTATATATGTATGTGTGTGTGTGTGTATGTATATATATATATATATATATATATATATATATATATATATATATATATATATGTCAATATATGAATGTCATGGTGACAACAACCAAAACCAAAATAGATACATAAAAAATAAAGAGAAAGAAACCCAAACATAACATTAAAAATAAGCAAATCACAAGGGAAGATGTTGCCAGGCAGCAGCCTACCCGTCTGTCTCCTTGTACCTGCCCCTAAAGAAAGGAGAGTCTGTGAGACATCCTTTCAGGGACTTTGCTTCCACCTCATGTCTCCCTGTTTGGCCTCAGAAAGATGGCTGGTCAGCCAATGATGAGTAAGATTCCCCACTGGGGGGATAACTCAAGCCAGACATAGTCAAGTGGGGACCACAAGGAGAATCCCCAGGGTTCATAGAGGTGGGCAAAGCCCCCTACCTTCCCCCAGCTAAGGAGAGTCTCTGCCTCTGTGGCTGCTTTCCTTCCCACAACCTGCAAGGGAAGAGATTCAATGATGTGCTCTCCATCTATTCATATGCATAAAGGTTTTGTCCCTTGGGGAAGTACATACATCCTGAGACTTACGGTTCAGCTGCCTGCAGGCAAGGGTGATTGGCTTGAATCAGTTTCCTATTATGATGTATATGATTCACGGATCTTGAGATTGACAAGCTTTATCTCCTTTATTTCCCCCACCTAACTAATAAAAGCTAATATGTAGGCCCAGTTCCGTGCTTAGTCCTTGAGGCTGCAGACCCATGGTCCTGCCTAACTCTATTCATGGCTACTGTCTTTTCTTAACCCTGCGCTGCCCTCCTCGCTCCCCACAACCCTCAGTGCGCGGGACGCGATAGGAGGAAACCAAAAGAAGCCAGGAACAGAAAGAACTCCAAAAGAAACCAAAAACAATTAAAATGGAAATGAGTACATACCTGTGAATAATTACTTCAAATGTAAATGGACTAAATGCTCCAAAAGACATAGGGTGGATGAGTGGAGGTGGGGTGGAAGAGCCATCTATATGCTATGTCCTCATGTCACATCCGACATGAGGACACAGACAGAAAGTGAAGTAATGGAAAAAGATATGTCATGCAAATGGAAACGAAAAAAAAGCTGTGGTAGCTATACTGCCAACGGATGAAATAGACTAAAACACAGCACAGACCACATCCATTACAGAAGATGTCCATGGCGTAGTGATAGTGTGTTTTTAGTTCTTTACTCTTAGCGTTCCCTAGCAGGTAAAAGGCTGTAAACCAGAACCACAGTCTCCAGGAAAAGGTAATCCTATAGAAAAGCCTAAAAAAAGAAAAGGTAATTCCTGATGTGGGGTTTCAGAATAGACTTCTGGAGGTCACAGCAGAGAAAAGAGATTGAAAAACAGGTTTTGTTACAGTTCTGGTAATGGGCCCAACCTACTTTCTTCCCATTTCCCTAAAGACTAGCTTTTTATTATCTAAAGAAAAATTTCAGAAAGTGTCAGGCAAAATATATATATTATAGTGCTTGGCTCCCATGGTTGTGAAAGCCAGAAGCCCCATGATCTGTGTTTGCTGGAGAACCGGGATAGATGGTGGTGTGGTTCAGACTGAGTCTGAAGGCCTGAGAACCAGGAGAACCAATGTCAGAGGGCAGGACAAGTTGGGTCTCAGCTCAAGCAGAGTACTAACAGCCCTTTCTCTGCCTTTTCTATTTTCACCCCAGTGGACTGGATGCTGCCCACCCATGTTGGGGAGGACCATCTACCTTACTCAGTTCACCAATTCAAATGCTGATCTCTTCCAGAAACACTTTCACAGATATACTCAGAAATAATGCTTTACACCTAATCTGGGCATCCCTTAGCCTAGTTAAGTTGACACACAAAATAAGCATCACAAATTTTAAGCATTTTTGCATATATATATATATATATATATATATATATATATACACACACACACACATATATATGTATGTGCATATATGTATACATGTATGTATATATGTATATATATCTATAAATATGTATCTATGTATATCTATATCTATATATGTGTGCATATATATATATATTTGGAAATATAGAAAAATTACATAAAATGAAAATAGAATCAGTATAAACCCAACAAAAGAAGTCGCAATTATTACTGTTATGTTTTATCTCTCCTACATTTTCCTATGTAAACCAAGAAGTTCAAATTATGTAAAAATGCTTCCTTTTAGCATTCAATCATGATGTTTTTACCTGATGGTTACCTAAAATAACCAATTAATGACATTGCAACAAGTTTGTTTTCCTAAAAAATAAAATTGAGTCCTTCAAAATGTAGTCTGTTTTTAAACCTTTACCTTAATACTTTTCATGTTTCTTCCCAGAGAACATTTACTTTCTACAATAAATAACAATAACATCCATTTATGATAAAAACTCTTAACAAAGTGGATATAGCGGAAACATCCCTCAAGATATTAAAGTCCATATATAATAAACCCACAGCTAACCTCATGTTCAATGGTGAAAAGCTGAAAGCTTTTCTTCTAAGATCAGAAACAAGACAACCATGCCTACTCTCACGACTTTTATTCAACATAGTATTGGAGGTCCTAGGCACAGCAATTAGGCAAAATAAATAACTAACTAAATAAATGACATCCAAATTAAAAGGAAATGGTAAAATGTCAATATTTGTAGATGACGTGATATTATATGTAGAAAACACTAAAGAACCCATCAAAAAACTGTAAGAAACAATTATCAAATTCATATTATTGTTGGATACAAAATCAATATATAAAAATCCGTTACACTTTTATATACTATTAATAAATTATCAGAAAGAAAAATTAAGAATATTCCATTTACATTGTATCAAAAATAATATGATACCTATGAATAAATTTAACCAAGGAGCTGAATAATCTGTACATGGGCAAAAATAAGACATTGACAAAAGAAATTGAAGATGACACAAATAAATGAAAAGATATTCCATGTCCATGGATTTGAAGACTATTGCTAAAATGTCTATATTACCCAAAGCAATCTACAGACTAACAGCAATCTACAGCAAACTACCCCTATCAAAATTCCAATGGCATTATTCATAAAATGAGAACAAACAATCTTAAAGTTTTTACGGACACTTCCGTATCTTTTTAACTTAAAAAAGGGAAAGAAATTATGAGAAAAAGAAACAACTACAGGAGCTTGGAAAGACAGTTGTTAGAGTCATACGTCTGATATCCTCTGTTCCAAGGCTCTCTTTTATACTGCTAATACTTATGTACATTTATCTGATCTTTCTGGCTTCTTTTTTTTCTCTTACGGTTAATTGATACACTTACACTTTTTATTTTTCTTAGATAAGTGTGTGTGTGTGTGGGGGGGGGGGGGGGGTTTACTTCCTCCTCAACCAGGATGTAAGCAATAGAGATAGTCTCCTATTTAATCATAGCAACTACACATGCTAGATTTTTATCATCTTCCTTCTACAGTTGAGGAAATACTGTTATTATTTTATTAATTCCTGTGTAGACTCAACTGCATAGAAAAATGTCATGTTACACATCATTGCTTGTCTCCCACAATACTGCACTTTAAGGGCAGGCTAAGGTGTAGGTAATATCAATGTTGGGAATTTGAGTTTCTTAAATTTTTCCTGTACATACTGTAACTCAGAGATGGGATGAGCGAATTCGTTATCTCAACTTCGTTAATTTTTCCTTGTTTTCTTAGATATCATTTGCAAAATTGAGTGGTACATTCATTGTAGTGTTTAAGTACAAATTTATAAGCAATTCAGAAAAGGTCAAATTATGAATTTAAAACTGGAAAGAAAAAATTTATAATGTTCACAATTTCATCACCTTGATAAGGTTAGTATTAACAGTAGCCTAATATTTTGGAAAATCTTTAATATGGATATGTATATGTATTGACTATGGATTCATTATTGTTTTGAAGTATTTTTTAAACTAATATGCACTCAATGTTTTCCATGTCAATAAATACATATCTATATTAGCACTCTCACTGAATATTATTCCATTGCATGTTACATAATTATTTATCAGTTATTGACTTTGTGACCTCTATAGTGTTGAAGAATTTCCAAGATGTAAGAAATGTTATATTGAGCTTCTACAATGAGAGTGTTTTATTGTGAGATAAGAAATTTTACTATTTTGTATTTCACTAAAAATTTTATTTATCTCCTGAAACTTTTGTCCAGTATTAGATAAGCCTTGGCATGTACCACTTGAAGTCTATTTCCAGTTTCTAGGAATGTTATGTATGTCATTATTGAAAAATTGCCCTGAACTATGAGAAAACAAATGTAGTAAGTGCAGAATAACTAAAGTTAATCAAGTATTCTAAAGATTTAAGTGGACTTAGGGCCAAATTCATTGATTTAGAGTTCGGAATACTAGAGCATTAAAAGATGTGTTTTCAGTTTTAATTCCATTTATATTTTACTAAGGATGAGAAATAATTGATATAGCACAGTTGTTTCCTGCCATTACTTGATTGTTATCTCTGCCTCCTTGTTGCATTTTTTGACATTTTTGATGTCAGAAGAAAGCCAAGAGTTAAGAGAACGATATGTTTTATAAGGGAAGCTTTTTCTGAAGGCAGAGTCAGCGGTTTGGGTCAAATAAGGAGGATAAGCTTAACCTCTTAATGTTCCCATGGCAACATTTTTATTATTCCTTATGCAGATTTAAATTTCTATTATTCCATATGCAAATTCAGACATTTTTTCTTCTTTCTGCAGTAGTTGTAGGTTCTTCATGTGACTGGGATTTTAGATGATATCTCTTTTGTAGTTACTTGACACATAAATATTTAAACATTTCTAAAAGCACCTATCAGATGTACGCAGGGCCTAGTCATGGAGGGAATAACACATGATTTAATGAGGGAGATATTTCTCAGAAGCATTAGTCTATGCTATGAAAGTTTAAACAATGAATACATGTCCTTATACAATGCATCAATAGTGTTACAGTTTGAATTATGTCCTTCAAAAAGATATGCTGAAATTCTAGCCCCCAGGACTTCAGAATGTGATCTAATTTGGGACTAGGGTTATTGCAGATGTAATTAAGTTAAAATGAGGTCAGAAAAACAGGGTGGGTCCCTAATCTGATATAACTGGTGTGCTTCTAAGGATAGAGCCATGAGGAGAGAGACTAATAGGGAGAAAACCACATGACAACTGAAGTAGGGACACCAAGGAAGGACAGCAAATCACTAAAAATTTGAAGAGGCAAGGAAGGATTGCCCTACATATTTCAGTGGGAGCTTGGCCCCACTGAACCTTGGCCCCTGGACCTTGGCTATGTAGCATCCCGAACAGTGATATGTAGCCTTCAGAACTGTGAAACAATAAATTTCTGTCGTTTTTAAGCTGACATTCAGTTTTTGCTACTACATTATAAAAGCCCTGGGAAACTAACAAGTGGTAAGGCAAAAATGGTATTTGAAAGTCAAGACTCCAAAATCTGTATAGGTAGATACAGTTAAATGACACGAGCCTTGTATAAGCCTGACACCCTCCCCCCCCACCAATATAAAGAAAATGAAAACCAAGGAATGAAGATGATAGTCTGCATCTTTTCTAAATGTGTGATGACAAATTTTCTTGATATTTGAAACTTACAGAGCATCATATTGACTAAGACATTGCACCCCAAATTTCTACAAGGAGCATCCAACCAAATAAATATTAGTAGGTAATGTGCTTACATAAAGACATTTTCTTTGACAATGGATACCCTTAAAGCATGAAATAAGTCTGTTCTATTATTACAAATAATTCAGTTTGATAACTGAACACAAAATGCTGAAAGTTTTAGATTTTTAAGGAAGCTAAAAGACACAGGGATATGGAAAGGACATTTCATAATAAAATATAGAGCAGAAATCATGGAAACATTAGCATTGAAGGAGAGATTAAGCTTTGATGCCATTAAAATAATGGGAACAAAGTCTACTAGATGTAATAGACATACCAATCTTAAGGATGATTTTTAAAATAAACGCAGGTAGTTGCTAGTCTTTCAGCAAGCTTTCACTGTAGCAGAAATAACCTCACCCCAAATTAAGTGAATCACTCTGTGAAAACAACCATGGCAATGACTTTTAGCTTTTGCAGGCTCAGGAAAAAAAACCAAAACAACAACAAAAGAATAAAAACATAAACCTTGAAGTTCTCAAACTATAGGTCAATGCACCTAGGGAAACCTTTGCAAAGTTATCAGGGTGCTATGGGGTATTTTACATTTTCAAAGGAAATACAACCACCCCTGATAAATGCTGCATGACTGCTAGCTTGAGGTAGTTCAAAGTTTCAATATTGGATTACTTTTGTGACTTATATTTGCAAAGCTGGGCTCTAAGTGGTTTGCTAGTATCCTGTGAAAATCAATGTAAGATAGGAAAGAAGGGTCACGATGTCCAATATGAATCCATGCTTAGGAGTCATGTAGTGATCAACCTGTGTTCAGTGGTTAAGACATAAGTACTTACTATGTTGCTTGGACCTAACTATTTTAAAACAGGAACTGTTAGTGTTCCTTTTGGTCTAACGGTGCTATGAAATAAATACTGACATGCTAAGTGCACCCTGAATGAAGAAAATGTGGAAATTTTCACAGTAAATATTAAAAGTTTTTATATAAGAATGATGGTTATTATTCCCCAGCTATTCTGGAATCTTACAAGCCTGAATGCCTAAAAAAAGATTAACAATTTAGTTAGGGGTAACATTTAGGAAATAGAATTTCTCTCCCTGAAGTTCACACTTTATTAAGTGGAAAAAAAACCCTTGGCTTTATGAAATATTTTTAATCTTAGACCTTTAAGTTGTAAACAATCATTTCTTTGTTTTCCTAATAGAAGATGGATCAGCTCTGACTTTCCGTCTTTTGAAATATTGCAGATTAAAAACAACAAAATTTTATCATTCAGTATTGGCAAGTGCAGTGTCCTATGTGGGAGGGAAAAAAAAGGTTCAGCATTTTGGGTAGACTATATGACACCATATATATATATATATATATATATATATATATATATATATATATATATATATATATATATATATTGCCTTTTTAGGGTGCCAAAAAATGTATACACATTTTAAGAAAGAAAAAAAAACTATTAAAATTACACCAATGGTAACCACTTTGAGCACCTCTTGTAATGGAAAAGTCAAACGTGACTTGTATTCATCTTTTGTTATTGGTATATATTGAGTATTACAACTTTAATAGTTTTTACTTTCTTAAAATGTGTATACATTTTTTGGGCACCTTCTGTGTGTACTAGTGTGTGTGTGTGTGTGTGTGTGTGTGTAAAATGTGGACTAATCATCATTCCTTTCCTTGAATTTACTCTAAAGAAGTGATCAGATGACTACACATGTTTAAATATATTAATTTCAACATTCTTTATAGAGGAAAAATTTAGGAGTAAAGCCATTATCCACTTAGAGGGAATCCCTATATACTTGAACAAAGATAATCACTTGAACAAATGTATATACAATTGAATATACGTGTTTTTGAACATATTCATAGATACACATATATGCACGAAAATATAAACTACTCTAAGTATTTCCACAGAGATAATGTGCATTTTTAGAAAGTTTCAAAGAGGAGAAGATGAATTTGTTTTAAGGTTAGTAACATAGAAAGCTGCTACCATGCTATATGAAGAGAAGCAAAACGAAACATGATATTACCTAGAGGCCACAATGCTGTGGTATCAGCAGCTGGTGATACTGCTGTTGGAAACTCATCACCACCACTTTGCAAAGTAGCAGGAGCCCTGCTCTCAGACATATTGCTAGTTCTTGCCATTGTAGCAACAGTCCACAGTCACCTGCTGCTGCCATAAACAGAAACCCAGAGTGTGTGCTGCTGAGAATGCGGGAACACAGCTATGACTGTTGCTGCTAGAATCACCGCACCCTGAGCGGGACCCTTGGACGCCTCACTTGCTGGCCATTTATACTGCTACTTCCAGAGACAAACAAGTAATGGCTAATTCCTTTCTCATCTCTATACTGGTATTCTGCCGGTGGCTCTCATTGGAAGACTCTAACTTGAAGCCAGTGGCTCTCATTGGAAGACTCTAACTTGAAGCCGAACATTATAGTTGGTTAGCCTCCATCTCTCCTACGGCTTAGAGGAGAGTACAACAAGATAGAGATGAAACAGAGCTAAAAAGCATCATAACACATGATGAAACAATATTCAATTTTATGAGTACTCAAGTTCATAAGGAAGCGAATTGTATCTATATGTAGCCACATGAACATATATATTCACAATGTGTTCCTTTTAGAAATTTGCATTTTTTAAGAATAATATGTACATAACATGTATATTTTTAGTTGTATTATCTATTTTTCTTAAGAAATGTTAAGTCTGGGAAAGTGAAGATACATACAGACATTTGATTCTAATCACTTACTTTGATATGGTTTGGACATGCGTAATAAGTATAAATTTATTTACATAAATTTATATAGACTTATGTGTCTCTATATAAGTACAAAAAGTCCTGATTTTTTTCTGGCAGCATTGTGTCTACTGTTTATGAATTGCTTTCATCATATAGCATACATTTAAAGGATTTACCTTTTATTCATAAACAGTGGTATCAGAATGTTTATGATTCTGATTATGGTATGAATCAAATTTCTATCATACGTGTATGTGCACAAATGCCAAATAAAACATTTATGTATAAGTACTTACAGCCTTTTTCTACATCCCTGCCTGCCAGACAATCTGAGAACTGATTATTCAACCTCACCCCATATTCTGGACTAAATATGTCTGGTTCCAAGTGGGTTAAAGACTGTTGAACACAGAATTTGGATTAAATGAAAGATGTCTGAAGCAAATGGTGGGATATGTACTAAAAAGTGTGAGAGAAGTTGAAATTAAAGGGACAGAAAAAGAGGCGTGGCCAGAAATACTAAACCTACCCTTAGTTTGAAAATACTAAAAAATATCCAGGCAGATTAGAGCATGAACTACAAGGAAGTGAATTCACAGTATACGTGATTTAAAAGGGGAGATGTGATTTACAGAGGTGCTCTTCAAACAAGGCTTCTGCAAGGCAATAACAAAACAACAAGAAACAGGGAGAAGCCACCAGGAACTGGACAGTGAAGAGGAAAAATTAAAATTCCTATAGGACAAAAGTCACCCATAGAATTGGAAGACTCATGCCAGCACCAAACAATTAAATGAAAAAAAATCACCCGAGTACATGGATTTTGTAAAACTAAGAGAATATGGTATTATTAGAAATATTGTACAAGCACCTCAATACTCTAAAAATGAGCAAATGTCAAGTTCACACATACCTATTGTACAAACTGAGGAAATAAAATTTTACACATATCAAATGAGGAAATCCATCTCTAAAAGTAAACTTTGAGGAAAAAGATATTTTAATTCCACATTTCAAACAGAATTATATATACTCAAGTACTTGTGGATATGAAAATTCATCTTGACACAGAAATTCAAAAACTATGTAATATAAATAATGTTTGTTAAACTAAGAAAAGAATGGGAGAAAAAGAAATTCAGACATGAAAAATTAATTACAAGGTGCCCAAGGGAGAATAAACTCAAATGAAATGTAATAAAGACCATTAGAGAAAGACAGAAAAATGACCAAAAGAATGAAAATGATACAAAGAAAGGAGTGGGTCATAGAGAATGTAGTTAAAATGCTAACCAGGCCAAGAAAGAGTGATATTAATATTAGTAGAGCCGCTAAAGAGTAAAACAAAAGAACCGAGCCAATATTTAAAACTATGATCCCAGAAAATGTTCAATAAATTAAACAATGTAGGAATCTATACATTGAAAGACTGCCAGCTATGAAGGAAATCGACTCATAATAACATCTATGAAACATATCCTAGGAAAACTATTTCATTTCAAAGTTGAAGATAAAATCTTCGAAGCCTCCAGGCAAAAAGATCAAGTCTCAGTGGTAAAGGATTTAGACTGGCAACAGACTTTTTTTAAAATTTTTTAATTTTTTTATTAGTTTCAGGTGCACAAAACAAAGTAATACTTAGACGTTTATCATTTATATCCCTCACACTGTGTCAACCCCCACCCCCATCAACATCTCCATGCAAAACAAGGTGGCAACAGAACCTTATTTTTATAAGTTCAATGAAAGAAAGTGTGAACTAAGGATTTTATATGCATGCAAGCTGTCCTTCAACTATCAAGATTATAGGGAAAATCTCTAGATTTAGGGATCCTGTCCCTATCAGCCCTGCTTAAGGAACATTTCTTATGTTATTCCAGTTGGAAATCTCAGCAGACATTGCCTTTCAAGAGTACGATTAAGATGGCAGGTATAGTTCTTCTCAAATAAACCAGGTAAGGTAACATATTCACAAATTCCAGGATTAGGATATGGACATCTTTGAGAGGGCACCGTTCAGCCTACCACGACTGGTTTCAGATTAGTTTACAACTTTCCACCTTTAAATTTGCGAGTTAACTGGGTAGCTGGATATATAAGTAAAATAACCCAAAACCATGTATGGTTATCTGACTTTAATAGCTACTTAATTTATTTTTTTTAATCTTTCATAATTTCCACATTATTATTTCTTAACTTGAAATTTATTAAGTTCTATTAAATGCTAGTTAAGTGGATTATACTATACTATGGAAAATTAATAAAACAACAGCAATAAAACTAAACTAAACAGGTACTAAACTTATGAACCTTGGGTTCAGAGAGCATTTGATGAATTTTACTCCAAAGGCAAGGGAAGTAAAACTAAAATAAATGAATGGGACTATATCAAACTTAAAAGCTTCTGCACAGCAAAAGAAACCACCAACAAAATAAATAGGCAACCAACAGGAGATTAGTTTTGCAAACAGTGCCTCGGCTAAGGGGCTAATGTCCAAAATACACAAGATACTCATACAATTCAACAACAACAAAAAAAGCTAACAACCCAATTGAAAAATGGGCAGAGGACCTGAAGAGACATTTCTCCAAAGAGGACATACAAATGGCAAGTAGACATATATATATATATATATATATATATATATATATATATATATATATATATATATATATATATATATAAATGCTCAACATTACTAATCATAAGAGAAATGCAAATAAAAACCACAATGAGATATCACCTCACCCCAGTTAGAATGGCTATCATTAACAAGACAAATAGTAACAAATATTGGAAAGGCTGTAGAGAAAAAAGAACCCTCGTACACTGGTGGTGGGAATGCAGACTGGTGCAGCCGCTATGGAAGGCAGTGTGGAGGTTCCTCAAAAAATTACCAGTAGAATTACCATATGACCCAGCAATCCCTCTCTCTTGGGTATCTACCCAACAAATCTGAAAACATTTATCCATAAAGACAATGTTTGTTGCAGCTTTATTTATGGTGGCCAAGACATGGAAACAACCAAAATGTCCTTCAATAGATGAATGGATAAAGAAGTTGTGGTATTACACAATGGAATACTATTCGGTGGTAAGAAAAAAATGAAATAGGACTATTTGTGACAACATGGATGGATCTTGAGATTATAATGCTAAGTGAAATAAGTCAGACAGAAAAAGTGGAGAACTGTATGATTTCACTGATATGTGGTATATAAACCAAAAACAACAAAAGAACAAGACAAACAACTGAAAGAACAAAAACTCAGACACAGACAGTAGTTTAGGGGTTACCAGAGGATAAGGGGGGATGGGGAAGCAGGGCTCTAGAAGAGTGTAAATGGGATCTAATATATGGTGATGGAAAGAGAACTGACTCTGGGTAGTGAACACACAATGTGAGATATAATGTATTACAGAATTGTACACCTGAAATCTATGTAACTTTACTAACAATTGTCACTCCAATAAACTTTAATTTAAAGAAAAACAAATGCACAGAATACTTAGATAATGCTTTCACTTCTACCAATAGTAATCTAGTGACCTGGTATACTTGCCTCTTAAAATCTCTTGGCTCTAGTCCCCTTGAATTATATGAGATGTTTAATTAGATTAGTGATTTTCATACTGTGCTCTAGGAAACCCTAAGACTCAGAGGAAACGTTTAGGAGATTAAGCAGGGAGGTCCTGCTTCTGTACTTTTGTTGTGGTTTTTGTTATTATTATTTTCAGTTACAGTTGACATTAAATATTATTTTATATTAGCTTCAAGTATACAACATAATGATTATTTTATATTAGTTTCAATTATACAACATAAATATATAATTTAGACCCTCCCAATTAGTCTAATGCCCACCTGGCGCTATACATAGTTATTGCAATATTATTGACTATATTCTCTATGCTGTACTTTGCATCCCCATGGCTATTTTGTAACCATCTATTTGTATTTCTGAATCCCTTCACCTTTTTCTCCCTGCCCTCCCCCCCTCGCCCCTTGTATCCATCAGTTTGTTCTCTGTATCTATGTGTCTGTTTCTGCTTTGTTTATTTCGTTCTTTAAATTCCACATATGAGATCATATGGTATTTGTCGTTTTATACTCTGGGTTTCCAGCAGATTTTATTTGATGGATAAAAAATAACTATTAGAAACTAGTAGGCCAAAACAATTTTAGAATGCACTACATTTCTCATAGTCTAAATTATTAATAAAATATGGAGAGGAATTCCTACTGTACACAAGACATAACTGGGGGTTATAAAATAATATTTATCTTGAAGGATATATCAATTAAATTAGGAAATTAAAAACAAACGAAAAATGAATCTCGGATATGTCTCTCTTTCAGCTGGACAAACTTGATGCTCATCTGTAAAATGATGTTAATAACTCTTTCCTCTTGCATTTATTCAATATTTAAGAGCATTCATATAATAAAGAACTTAGTACAGAACACTTAGTACAGTAAATGGCCTCTGGCATTAAACCTACATAAATCCATCAATTCTGTCTATAGTAACAGCCACGTCAGCAGTACTGAAGGTGGAGGCTTGTTACTTAGAATGGATGTAGTTGTGAAGAATGTAGAGAGCAAACTGCCATCTACCACCTTCTGCCCATGTCTTTGTGTTACATTAGACTCATTCTTAAAACTAATTTCTAATAAGTTGGGCAACTTACTATCTTCCCAACGACACATCTCTGGTCTAAGGGCCAATCAGGGGGAGTGGTGGATAGGTATTCTGTTCTAAACATGATGGAGGTTATTAATTTATTCCAGCAGGAAATGTCAGCAGATAGAGCCCTTCAAGAGTGTAAATAGAATGTTGACACCCATAGTTCTTCTCTGATGGATTAACCAGCAATTTTGGCTCAGATCAGCTTGAGATCCCCTGATTTTCCTGTTTCTAAGAAAAGATAGTGTATCTTATGTTTCTGGCCCCTCAGCCTTTGCCTGATAAGAGATAGTGGAAATCTCACTTGTTCTCCCATGATAGAATTTCAAGCCTGAGACCTGCCTTCCAAGATGCAGTTTTAGGCTTATTTGAGTATTGTGTGGCTCCAAAGAGGGAGATAGCAAAACAAGAAATCAGAAACAGACATTAAGGATTCCATCTACTCCACTTTGTTTGCATTTATAATACAGATATTTTAGTTTTATATGGAAAGAGTTATAAGTATAACTATTCTACCTATATTTTATAGTTAAAATTATATGAAAAGTGTATTTTAACAAAGTGAATTAGACTTATTTTGGGGGTTGTTGGGGGGGGAGGGTCCATGAATATTTTGTTGTTGCTAAACTGGGCCAGTCCACATTCAAGTTAGGAAGATAGAGTTTTGAAATATCTCAGAGTATAGCAAAACATTTGCCTGATTATTTTCCTTACATAGGGATGTATTTGAGGAAAACGTCATTTTCATTCCAAACACCAGTTTTCTGTACATAAGTATGAGATGTGGGAAGAGAAGAAGGTATAGGGGTCTGCTGTGACCTGTAGAAACCCGCATAAGATTTTATATATCCCATTTAATACAGTCCTGCTTTAGATGGCCCTCAGAAGTCACTTATCAATTTATTCAGCAAGTTTCTGTTGCGTGTAAAACGTGTGCTAAGTAGTGTTACTTGCGCTAAGCACTTGTTACCAGGAATCACAAACCAATTAAATGTATTACCTGCCTTTGAAAGGTTTACAGTCAAGAAGGTATAAGCAGCAGGGGACTAAATCATGCAGTAACATGTTAGAAAGTCTATGATAAATGCAGGTAGGCGGGACAATGGGAATGCAGATGAGAGAGAGATTACAGCTGAATTTTGAAAATTATAAAAGAAATTTGAAGACATATGATGAGGAATGTCTATAAAATAGGCATCTGTTAGACTTCCTTAGGTGACAGAAGAATATCTTTAAGGTTTCTGGGGGAGCTGGGCTGTGAAGAAATGAGCATTCCAGCAGTAGGAAGTTAAGCAGGTCAGGACCAGTTTTCTAGAGTGGTTAACGTCTGGATGGAGGCATGTTTAGAGAATTCGTTTACTACATCTAGTACATGGTGAAAGGCCACTTAGTCAACAGGTAAGAATTGGAGAGATCAGGAAGTAGCAGCCTGGTTGTTCAAAACTACACTAACATATAACATATACAAATTTAATATTAAATCTTTTGCATATTTCCAGATTTTATTTTATTTTTTGCCCTAATTTTGCAAGATCCAGATTTCTATAATGTGCATTATCTGGTCAAAAATTATCCAAAGGCATGTAGGACATCATTAATCTTCGATTAAGTATTTCTCCAAAGATATTTGAATACCATATATATTTAGAACACTGGACTATACTAGAACTTTATAACCTTTAGTAAAGAAAGAAAGATAATATCCATGCCAGCATTCATCATTCACTGTGACAGGGAAGCTGGCTTATGTAATACAAAAGAGAAACTAGAAAATTCTGGTTGACTGAACACTTTAGATATAGAGAGGTATGAGGCTCATTTACAACTCTTTATTTTTGTGAAAAAATAGAAAAATGTTAACTTTTTTTTTTTTTATAAAATGTCACTTACTCTCTATGTTGCATATCATTAAGGAAATATTCCAGCATCTTTGAAATCATTATTCTATTATGCTTACTAGCAAATGGGAAGTCCTTCATGTGACTGTTGATACCTTATGAGTATAGCAAATCTATCACACAGTGATGAAAAATTCAAATAACTGAACTGCAATCAGATTTTTTTCTCAAATATTGCTGTTAAGAAAACCTTCCTATAGTCAGATTATTGGTAACGAATTAAATCTGAGAAATATAGCAAATGCATTATTGTAAATATTATTTTATCAATTTACCTTGATCCTAATAATATCTGTACAATTAGTATAGAGTTATAAAACTGCCTTTGTGTCCATAAAAATTGTACAGTAGACATTTGTCAGTCACCCAAGGTGGTTAGATATCCTGTTTATAATATTTAACTTAATTTCCATAATAAACAAAAAAAATTGCAAAAACTGGTAAAATCATGCCCCTTTAATAATCATATACCTGGCATGTCTGATCACGTTTCAGAATTGAGCAACTGAAGTAACTATCTATCTTACAAGGAGAATAATTGCACTTTGAATATGTCCTGAGAGCAGAACTATATTAATTAACCATCTTGTTTTTGGAGGACTGCTTTTTTCAGTGTTTGTCTTTAAAGCAAAACTAATTTTCAGTTTACTGTTTTCTTTCTGAAATACTAGTTTGTAGTGATTCATATACTAAACACAGAATACTCACTGTATGAGAATGCTCATGCTATTTGAATGCAATTTACTGCATTTTTTATCCTTGTAAGGAAAATATTAATTACCATTTACATAAAGCTTTATGGTTCTGAGTGTTTTATGACATTTTTAATAGCTATTTCTCAAGCAAGTTTTAAAATTAGGTTTCTATCACTAGATCCATTTCATTGAGTTGTTCACAATCTGTTTCTTCATGTCTCCAATAACTTCAAGAAAGTGTTTTGGCAATGACTTTTATGAAAGTGAATGAATGAGCCAAAAGGGTTGGAAAAAAATGTGTCTCTGGTCTAATTTGCACATCTGACTGCTTGTGTGATTGCTGAGACAGGGGTGTGCCCTCCCAGCTAGAGTGTATTTAGGTATAGCTCTGAAATAAGATCCCAGAAGTAATGAACTTGACTTCAGAAAGTATGCTCTAGCATGCTTTTATCTGCTCTATACACGTCTATCAAAAAGATTATGAAAATGATCCAATAAATGGACATAATTCACTGTACTAACTTCCCAGATCAATTAGTTCCATTATCTCCTTCTATGAGAGATGAGTTTAGGATGGTCAATATCCTCCCACCTAACCCCATTCCTACCTTCACTCAACCCTGCTCTCCACTTCTAATTAGACTACTTGTTTGTTCCCCATTTTTGTAATCTCTGTAAACTTTATGTACTTAACCCAGAGTCCAGCCATGGAGTGGTGTTTATTTCAAGAAAACATGATCTCAAAATGGATCAAAGACCTAAACATAAGATCTGAAACAATAAATTGCATAGAAGAAAGCATAGGTACTAAACTTATGGACCTTGAGTTTACATAGGATTTTATGAACTTGACCTCAAAGGCAAGGGAAGTAAAACCAAAAATAAATGAATGAGACTACATCAAACTGAAAAGCTCCTGCCCAAAAGAAACCATGAACAAAACAAAGAATCAACCAACCTAATGGGAGAAGATTATTTGCAAACAACACCTCTGATAAGGAGCTAAAATCCAAAATATTCAAAGGGTTCCCTCCCCCCAAAAAATGTATACACATTTTAAGAAAGGAAAAAAAAAAGTATTAAAATTATAATACTCACTATATACCAATAACAAAAGATGAATACAAGTCATGTGTATACATTTTTTGGGCACCTCTGGTATAAAGAACTCATACAACTCAACAACAACAAAACCAATCCAATTAAAAAGTGGGCAGAAGATCTGAAGAGACACTTCTCCAAGGAAGACATACAAATGGCCAACAGATATATGAAAAGATGCTCAACTTCACTAGCTATTAGGGAAACACAAATCAAAATCACAAAGTGATAACACCTCACACTTGTGAGAATTACAATTATAAACAAGAAAAGTAATAACAAGTGTTGGAGAGGATGTAGAGAAAAAGTAACCCTCATACTCTGCTGGTGGGAATGTAAATTGGTACATCCTCAAAAAAATAAGAATGGAGTTACTACATGACCCAACAACCCCTTTTCTGGGTATCTACCTGAAAAAATTGAAAACCTTTACTCATAAAGATACAGTATTGCATCTTCATAAAGATACGCTTATTGCAACATTATTCCAAAGACATGGAAACAACCAAAGTGTCCTTCGATAGATGATTGGATAAAGAAGATGTGGTAAATATCTTCTTTATACACAATGGAATATTATACAAATGGAATGCACAATGGAATATTATTCAGCTATAAGAAAAGATGAAATATTGTCATTTGCAACAATATGGATGGATTTTCAGAATATCATTCTAAATGCAATACTCAGAAGGAAAATGTTGATAACCATGTGACTTCACTCATGTGGGATATAAATCTGAAAGCAACAAATAAACAAGACTGTTGTGCAGGGATTCACGCGGGGTCACTGGTCCCGCTCCCCACATAAGAACACAGGATATGGTGAGGCCAAAAAGGAACACCCATGGAGCCATAGCTAGGGGATCACACCACTATAGTCTTGCTGACGGCTGGGTTGGAGACACAGGAAGCAGGAGCCACACAATCCGCAACCCGCCATCCATTTGTCTCTGCCAACAAACCTCACTTGCTAGCAGCAATCCACCTTGCTAACTGCAATGTGCTGCTCTTGCTAGCTCAGCCACCATCTTCTTGCTAGCCTCCCATTTTTCTGCTAGCGTAGCCACAGCAGTTATATTAGTGGCCAATGGCTCACTGGTTACAGCTGATGGCATTCCAATCACAGTTGATGGCCATTTACTACCTGAGCCAGCACCTTTCCACGTGAGGCCAAGAGCCTGGAAAGTGCACTCCTGGCTCTGTCCCCACAAAGACAAACAAACAATTCACAGACACAACAGTTTAGTGTTTACTATAGGGAAATGGGGGTGGGGAGGAGGTAGAAAAGGATAAAGGAAGTCAAATATATGGTGGTGAAAGAAGATTTGACTCTGGGTGGTGAACATACAATGCAATATACAGATGATGTATTATAGAAATGCACACTTGAAACCTATATAATTTTACTAACCAATGTCACCTCAGTAAATTAAAAATTAAAAAAAAAGAAAACATGATCCAAAGTCTTAGTCTGATTTTGAAATAGATCAATACATTAATTATAATACATTTAAAAAAATTAAAAGGTAGCTCAGTTTTTTATAAAAGATAGTAGGGTTCCCTTCTTCCTGTTAGGCTATAGATTATTTAGTAAATTCTTTATATAAGTATGAAATATGCAGCTCTCCCAGACAGAAGGGTATTTTAATCAAGTACCTCATGTTGTGTTCAAAATGAGAAGTCATTACCAGATATCACCTTTGCTAATAAGAGCACTCTTTTGAATAGCTTCAAGGTGTGAGCGCCTTTAACCTTAGTATAGGATACACAAACAAATCTTATTACTCTTATCTGTATATGTATAAAAGCTCCTAGTTTGAAAGTTGATGCTTATCCAGCACCTATCCATACGGCTAGCACTTCCTGCTTACCTGATAGATAGCACCATTTTTTTTTTTTTTTAGTTTCTTTTAGTTTTCTGCATTATGTATACATGTATCTGATTATTTATTCAAGAAGATTTTTTCTGCTTTAAAACACAGGTACACCAATAAAAATTTCACTTATTTTAGATTATGACTTATTAATTGAATTTGTATTTTGTATCATGTAAGAAATTCCATCAGTCTGAAATACAAGAAATAGAAGGCGACAGCTCCTGGTTAAAGGAGCTCATATAGTGTTTGATCAGTGATCTTTAACCAGGAGCTGTCTCCTTCTATTAAGTGGGGCAACTTAAACTGACAATGTAACCAGGTAATCAATATTTTAAAAATATTAATTAAATATGCTATTTGGGGTTGTATGATGAAATTTTAATTAATAAATTCCAAAGGGTAGAATCTTTCAAATCAGCCTATTGGAAATTTCTGAGCAGGTGAACATATGAGCAGTTCAAAATCGATTGATCAATGAATATAAAATTAAACTTCCTATTTGCACACACACCTTGTATTAGACATGCATTCGCTTATATTACAAAAAACAACAACAAACATTAAGTGATTTAAGTTAAGTAAGAAAAGCAACTGTGGCTTGAAGGAAGCTTGCTTATATTTTAGTGCCTAAACTGCTTTTTTCCTAAACTCCAGATAACCAAAGATATAAATTGTCGATGTGTACATCCATGCTTCAGATTAACAAGCTATTGCAACTTAGTTCTTGAAGCTCATGTTCAATTAGTGAACATCTCTAATTTATAAAGATATGTATCTAATCAGCTGGGGAAATACTGAACATGTATTTTAAAGTAGTTGTGAGTTTTATAATTACAGAATTTTTTATTTGTTTTTAAGTGCTGCTAGGAACAGAAATTTTTGCATGAACGTCTCACATTTTATTTTGGCTTTCACTCACATTTTATTTTGGCTTTTACTTTTTTTTTTTATATCAAGAATGTCTATCCCTTTAAATATGCTCACTTTTAAAGTTAAGAACTGTTTCAGGAAAACTAGAATTCGAGAAATTCTAGTTGGAAACTAAAATACTGTTTGGAAAGTGGGTTAAGATGAATTAATTGTGTCCTTTCACCCGACTGACTCCCTAACTCTAACCTGATCCACCGACTTCCTGCTCAATTGGCTTCCTTCTGTACACGGAACATATGGAGGCCAGTCTGGTCTCTGGCACTTTGCACTTGCTCTCTATGACAATGTCTTGAATTCTCTTCTTGGAGATATTCACACAGGTGACTGCCTTTCATACTAAGGTTACTTCTCAAATATCTCTTCAGAAACATTCCCCCTTTAAACTACACACTTTCTTCATTTTAAGTAGTCACCCTCGACCTCACACTCCCGTTCTCTAGCACTTGTTATTTTGTTTATAGCACTTACATGTAAAAAAAAAAAAAAAAAAAAAAAAAAAAAAAGTCTTTACATAGTTAATCATAGATTTTGTGCTCTTACTGGACTTTAACTTCAATGAGGGCAAACGCCATGTCAGACTTGATTATGTCTGTATCCCAAGGCCGAAAGAGTGGGTGAAGAGCTCATGTAATGATGGTCGATAAATAATTTAGACAGCTTTGAAAGTGACACATTGATCATCTTTTCTGAATCATTCTTTAGAAAATACTTGGTTTTGCAAATGTATATGAGATAAAGCAAGTAACTTAGATTCTTGTCTTAGATAATCACCTCAACCATAATCTCTGAAACTGGATCACTTTTATTCCCCTAAACTACTGTGACAAGTGGAGGTTTGTTTGCTCATTTACTACTAATAAATACAATGATTTTAATGACAGTTTATGAAGCAAATTAGAATAAAAAATAGTTATAAAGGATATTGTGTATAATTTATTTTAACCAAAGCTATTGAAAATTGTTAAATCTGGGTTAAGCTGATCATTTGTCCATAAAAAGGGGCTAACATTCTGCACCCTAAAGGCTTAACATTTAGAACTTCCCCACTGTCTCTATATTGGCTTCGTCACCATTGGAATGTGTTCATGTATCTCAAATTTATATAAGTAGGTTTTCCAAGAGAAGTAGCCCACATAATTAAGGATAATGATGTAGCTGTAAATTGTTATCAACTGTATCGATATATGTGTCTATACACACACATACACATATAATAAACATCATACACATACAATAAACTACATCAATTACAGTACAAGTTGATGAGTTTGGTGAGATGTTTACACCTATGAAACCACTGCTACAATCAAGAGACAGTGTTTCCATCCTTCACAAAAATCTTCCCATAGCCACTTACAGTCTATCTTTTATGCTGCTTCTGGCCTCAGACAACAACTTATTGCAAATGTATCATGACAAAAAGCCATTCTCTAGAGTTTCATATAAATGAAATAATAGAACAGGTTTTGAGTATGGTTTCTTTCACTCAAGGCTACTGATTTTTATATCAATTCATGTTGCAGGTCTATCTCTATCCATCCATCCATCCATCCATCCATCCATCCATCCATCAGTTTTTGTTTTCTGGGCATTATTAAATTACTGAATAGTATTCTGTTATGTAGATATACCACAAATGTTTGAGTGACATCTGCTGTTTCCTCTTTTTTTATGCTACTGTGACTAAAGTGGCCATGAACATTTGTATAGAAACATTTCTGCTTTTATTTCTCTTGTATAAATACCTAGGAGCCTTAAAATACAAGAAGCAAAAATTGATAAAAATCTACAGTCAAAATAGAATTAAAAGATTTGATAGGCCATTATCAGTAATTAACAAAACTACACAGAATATCAGTACAGTATAACAAACATGAACTACACTATCAAACAACTTAATTGACAGTTATGGAATATTCTACCTTAAGGAAGAATATACATTTTCTTTTCAAGCACAAGAGAACATTCTCCGAGATAGACCATCTACTTGGCTGTAAAGTGTATATTAATAAACTCAGAGGACTGGATTCACACACAGTATGTTTTCTGACCCCAAGGAAAATCCAATGAAAATCAATAGTAAAAGAAAATTTGGGAAATTCTCAAATATTTGGCAACCTTCACAGCTCTAAATAACCATGACATATCACCATGACCAAGGTAACAGACATATCCATCACTTCCAAAAGTTTCCTTGTGTCCCCTTTTTTTTAGATAAGAGCACTCAACATGAAATATACTTTAACAATTTTTTAAAAGAAGTAATACTAATCCTACAGAAACTTTTTTCCAAAAATAATGGACAAAGATACAGTTTCTACTTCTTTCTAAACTCTCATATTACCCTGATAAAAAAAGTCAGAGAAAAATAAATCTCCAAAAAGAAAACTTCAAGCCAATATCTCTCATGAACCTAAACAGAAAAATTCTTAGGAATATTAGCACACCAAATCTAGAAACATGTGAAAATGAATGTAAATCAATACTAAGTGATATTTAGCCCAGGATTTCAAGGTTGGTTTAGTTATCTGAATATAAAATATATGTTAATATGACAATGCATAAAATCATATGGCCATCTTAATAGATGCAAAAGAAAATTTGATCACATCTAAACACACATTCATGATAAATGCTTTTCAACCTGATGAAGAGCATCAATAAACCTACAGCTAACATCATACTTAATGCTGAAAAACTAAACATTTTTCTCTAAGATCAGGAACAGGTCAAGGCGTCTCCTCTATCACATTTAGTCAACAGTGTACTGGAAGTCCTAGCCATTGTAATAAGGCAAGGAAAAACAGTACATTAAAGGCATGCATATTTGAAAGGGAAAAGTAAAACTGCTTTTACTCAGAGACAACAGGATCTTTAATGTAGCAAGTCCTATCGAAATTTCAAAAAAATATATATTAGAAATGATTTATTATCATCTTCAGATTCAAGATCAGTATATAAGTACTTAATCAAATTTCTTTACAACTAGCAACAATCTGAAAATAAAACTAAGAATGCAATTCCATTCATAATAGTATCAAAAACAATAAGATGCTTAGAAATATATTTAACAAAAAAGTGCAGTCTGTATACTAAAAAGTGCAAACAGTGCTGAGAAAACTTAAAGACAATCTAAATAAATGGACAGATATTCCTGTTCATGTATCAGAAAACTAAATATTGTAGATATGGGAATTCTTTCCTAACATTAAGATTTAATAAAATCACCATCAAATCTCAACAGGAAAAATTGTAGAAATTCATAAGTTGATCATAAAATGTATATGAAAAAGTTTCTATTATAGCCAAATAATATTGGAAAAGAAGAGTTAGTGTTCTTTTACTCCATTTCAAACCTTCTTATTAAGCTATGATAATCAAGAGAGGGTATTATTTGCATAAGGATAAACATTCAGATCAATAGAATAGTACAAAGATCCAGAAATAGACCCTCACCTCTGCTTGCCAATTTATTTTAAGGAAGAAAACAGGTGATTGAATGAAGGAAATAATGGTATTTTCCAAAATGGTACTGGAAAATTGGTTATCCATATAAAAATAATTAACATTGTCCCTTAACTCAAGCCTTATAAAGACAAACTTGAAATGGCTTATAGACTCAAAAGTAAGAGTTAAAAAAATGTACAAAATAAAACATAGGAGAACCTTTGAGTGAACTTCAGTTAGGCAAAGTGTTCTTATATATGTCAAATCACAATCAATAAGTGAAAAATAATTTTATGGAACTTCATCAAATTTGAAATTGTACTCACTAAACATACCACAAAAATAGGGAGAATGTTTTGAAAGCATCTATCTGATATATAAAGCATTCTGTGACTCAATAATAAAGTCGATAAACATCCTTTTTGGAACAAAACTGCAAAATATTTGAATAGGCACTTCAGTTAAGATGATATACAAATGGGTCAACAACTTGAGTATTTAGGGAAATGTGTATTAATACTGTAATGAGATACCATTAGGGAAATATAAATTAAAACCAAAAGAGATACTAGTAAAATGGATAAAATTTTAAAAAGACCAATAACAAATATTGGCAAGGATATAGAGAAACTGGAATACTTATATATCACTGGTAGAAATATAACAGTCATTTTAGAGTAATTTGGAAAAGTTAAACATCAAGTTACTTATATGACCCAGAGAAATTAAAGCATTTTTCCACAAATATAATTTATATGTAAGTATTCATAATCACACTATCTATAGCAGCCCAAAATTGGAATCCAAATATCCATCAATGTTGAATAGATACATAAAATATGGTATTATCCATCTAATAGAATATACTGAGCAACAAAAATGGACAAACCTCTAGAAATGCAGTAACATGGACAAATCTCAAATAAACCAGGCTAAATGAAAGGAGCCAAAGTAAAAGGACTATATAGTACATGATTTGTTATATAAAATTTCTAGATTTGTTATATGAAATTTTTCTAGAAAAGCTCAGATAACTGGTAAACCATTGTTTCTGAGTATGTCTATGAGAGTGTTTCTGGAAGAGATTAGCACTTAAATGGGTGAACTGAGAAAGCAGATGGCCCTTCCCTATGTGGAAGGGAATCATCTAATCCATCCAGGCCCGAATAGAACAAAAAGGTAGAGGAAGGGCTAATTAGCTGTCTCTGCTTGAGCTGAGACATCCATCTTCTCTTGCCATTGGATATTGGTGCTCCTAGTTCTCAGGCTTTCAGACTCAGACCAGGTCTTCCACCATCAGCCCCCAATTCATAGCCCTTAGGACTCGGACTCAGTAACAGCACTGGCTTTCCTGGTTCTCCAGATTACAGATGGCAAATCATGGGACTTCTCAGCATGAGCCAGCTCCTATAATAAATCTCATCTGTCTGTCTGTCTGTCTATCATCTATCTATCTATAGATAGATTGCCTATTGGTTCTGTTTCTCTGGAGAACCTTGACTGATGCAACTCCCAACAGGCACAAGAAAACCATTGGTGTGATGATAGAGTCCTAAAATTGGGTTGTGGTGATAGTTATACAACTGTATTAAAAAAAAATCTCCTAACACTTAAAATCTGTGGATTCTATAATATGTAGGTATTCAGAAAGGCCGTTTGTGTTAAGTTATAGTAGACAGGGGAGTTTGAAAAACCTATGCATTGCCGTAGTACCAAACTGAAGAGAATTAAGAATGCATCTTATAAACTGTATTATATGTGAAATTTACAAAATTTTGCATTGGAAATGTTTGTGACGACATAAGATATGAGGATTAACCATTCTAGTGTAGCAGGAGTTGATGTTAACAAATGCTTGATCATTTAAGAAGATAGTATAAAATAATTTTATTGAAATTGAATATTCTGTTAACTGAATTGTCCAGATTTTTCACCGTTGTTTTGGCTGTAACAAACTGTTACTAAACTACTTATAGATGTACTTGTATACATATATTCTTAACCCTTTACTGAGAATCTGATTTCAGTTAGGAAAATTGGAATGTAAATTCACCAGAGATTTACAAGAAGTTTGTGAGAATATAAAACATATAAAAAATGAGTTCGTTTTTAAGCTACTTTGAATATATCTTGATTTTTGTGAGATCAAGTTACATGGTAAAAAGCTATACAAACCCGTTTTATTAGTCCATATAGTTTCTATGCGTATTTTTGAAAAGCCTACTAGGTTATGACCTCTATCTACTTTCTGAGTAAAAGAAAACAATAAAAATATAACTTTCTCCCTAGAAAAATATCAAGGGAATTCATGAGATACAACCAAAAGTAGACAGAAGGCAGTGAACCATTGAAACTACATGGTGCAATTTGCATAGAACTGTCAAGTGAACCCACTCAGGAATACAGACGGTTGGAAAAAAGGCTTGAATTCCATGGTTAAAAAACAAAAGAAATAAAAAAAAAAACTATCTTAAAAAATAACTGATATAGACGGGCAAAAATAAAGTTAACAATGTTAAAACCATGGTTATTAATTAGTAACCACCAGTATTTTTGTCAGTATTTTCAGGATGTATAAAACCAAGATCAGTATCCTAAGTGGCTTACCACTTAGAGTGTATGAAAAAATAATAATTTTAAACAAGAAGCAATAAATGAATTAAGATACACACTGGTTCCACTGTGGAAAGGAGAGGAAGGTCACCTGAGAGGTCACAAGACACTGGAATAGTTATCTATGAAACTATTATTGTGATCAGGATATAATAACTTTGTGATTCAAGATTCATTTGGTTTTCATACAACCTTGAGGTCAATCATCTCCCTATCAAATCGTTAACACCGCAATTGCTGAAATCATGGCTTCTTCATCACCCCTCCTGGTAGTTCCCTGTCTATTCAGAACTAAAATTAAACTTATATAGAAGAGGAGGATTATTCTCCCACTTGAGCATGTGCTCTAAAAATGGAGTTTTTCAACACCTATTTTAAGATAGTTGGTTGGCATACTTACTTTTAAAATCAATTTGGAAAAACAGTAAGGAAAGCAATGTGCCATTAAAAGCGTGAGACTCACACAACAGCTAGTGAGAAAGAGGAATCATTTTGTATGATGCTCCCCTTGTCCCTGGTGCATCTCCTCCCACCGGCTTGCTCTCCTGATCATGCCTCTGCAATATCAAATGTAATGTGGAGTATGTACTTAGCTTAGAATAGGTTTTCCTTCAGTTTTGCCACTGGAAAGAAAATACAATTGTAGAATGTAATGCTGGAAAGAACCTTAAAAATATTTTATGTCAACCATCGATGTTATCAATATGAAAATTCAGGTCCATGAGTTGCCTAAAATACTATTTCTAGTTTGTGTCAGAGCCAGAGGTAGAAGTAGAGTCTCCTAACATACAGTTCAAGGGTTTAGTTTCTTTGTTTTGTTGTTTGTTTGAGTTTTCACCTATAATACTATTAGAAGCTCTTTTTCCTAAGTAAAATATGGAAAAGGTATTAGGCTGGTTCAAAAGTAATTGCATTTGTTTGCAATTTTTAACCCTTTAAACTGCAATTACTTTTGCACCAACCTAATATATAGTTGAGGAGATCGAAAATAAGAATAAGGTAGTGATTGTTGAGATTAAATATATGAGTGATTGGTTCATACAGTTCAATTGGTGTCTCATTCCCTTTCTACAAATATATCTTGAGCTTAAATATCAAGAAATATGGCAAATATGTACCTCATGTTTATATCGACTTAATTTTACTTCTTCCAAAACAGAATTGAATTGTGTACCTGGTTGAGTGTAACATTATATAACATATAATGTAGATGATATCATCAGTTTTAGATAAAATTTCAGGCTCAGCATTTCATTTGAAGAGATTAGATTCAAGAATCACAAAATTTTAATATTGCATAATATTAAAAGCACAAGAGCATTATCAATTGATCGGAAAGTATGGATATAGAATTTCCATGGTCATTACTACATTTCTGATTTGGTCCAGTTAATTAGCAGTTCCATTCACAGAACACTGATATTTTTAACATAGATGAAAGTTAACTTTGTGTCTATAAAAGAACAAACTATGTCTTTGAATCTGCCTCTTCATAAAGGGTAGATTATCATGTAATAAGTAAGGCTGAAGTGTTCATTTTTGTTTGTTTGTTTGTTTGTTTCTATTTATTAGATGACAGCATAACATGACCCCCAACAGAAGTCAGGAAAGATTTTTATCCTATTGAACAAACGCAATAATATACTATAATAGCTTAAGTCAGGATATATGTATTTTTATATATTGTGTTAGTGTATTTATCTCAAAATTGTTTTAAAAATCATGTTACATTGTTAACATTAATCATAAGTCTGAAGATAGTTAAGATATGTGTGTGTGAATTATTGTTGCAAAAATACAGAATATAGACTACATAGATTACTTTCCAGTAAGTGTGACTATGCAAAATAAGTCATAACTATGTTACTCATATTTCATAAAGCCAGGGACAGAGCCTACTTACTCTCTGGTTTTAACAGGGACACTCACAAGTAGTTTTCAGAAAGTGAACAAGTCCACTAAGAACATTTTGCATTAAACACATCTTTAAATAGTATGATTCTTTAAATACCCTCTTAATTAAGCGCCATAGAGAACTGGTTCATAGAGTCACTGCTCTGGAAAAGACCCTAGAATGGTTTCTCAACCCAGCTGCAAAGAGGGTCACTTTCTATCCAATCACCATCTTCAATACTCCACAGAAACAAATTTAAATTCCCTTTAACTGGAAGAAAATAATACTTTTAGAGGGGAAAGAACAAAAAGCGGGTAAATATAAATGCTGCAGAGTCTCAAAGGAAAGGATCTGAAGAGTAGTGATGCAAGGCAGTGATTGATAGCAGGAGTTCTCAGGGACACAGCCCAGACCACACCCATTACAGAAGATCTCCACGGTGTAGTGATAGTGTTTTTATTACTCTTAGCCTTCCCTCCCAGGTAAAAAGGCTGTAAATTAGAACCACTGGCTTCAGAGAAAGGTTAATTCTAGTGAAAAGCCTAAATAAAAAACAGGCAATTCCTGATGTGGGGTTTTAGAGTAGACTTCTGGAGATCATAAAGAGCTTCAAAAACAGGTTTTATAGTTCAGTCATGGGCCTCTCTGCCAACCCCCTTTCTCCCATCTCCCTAAAGACTAGCTTATTAGCTAAAGAAAAATTTCAGAAAGTGTCAGGCATAAAGTTCATGGATAAACAAAAATATTTGGAATGGAAAAAAAATGTAAAAATTTATTTATTTATTTTTTGTAATAGAGAAAAAATAAAACGGTTCGGATAGAAAACAAAATTGTGGGAAAACAAATTACTGAGTGGAGAAAACAGGAGAAAACAGTCCCTGAACACTGCCCTTCATCACTCCCTCCCCTCAGATCCAGTATTTGGAATCGAGTTTCCACAGAAGAAAACATGTCATACAAAGCATTGAGAAGTTGGAACATTTTGTTTCATTCAGTTTCAGTCCTCACCTGTACACAAGTTTGGCAATATGAATGAATATACAACTCTACAAAAATAATAATTACCAGGCTAATAATAAAGTGTTTAGAAATATATCCTAAGGAGTTTCCTGGTCTCTCCATGGAACACGCAAACCTGTCTCAGGATGATTGGTTCACAGCTTCTTATTGGCCTCTCTGTCATGAATCTCAGGTCCTATTTCCCACCTTTACCCTGCATTAACACCAAAATTATCTTCCTGGAGTGCAAACAAAATCATTCTTTGCTTAAAACATCTTTAGGAAGTCCAATAACACCAGATATGGTTCAAACTGTTTAGCCTACAGAACTTGACCATCGGGGCCTAATCTGTCTTAATTTAATCTGGCTTCATTTTCTGCCTCTTCCCAAGTTTACAATATGTTGTGGTCATGATGACTATCTCCTTATCAGGGGAATATGTCATAATTTTTAATGTCTCTCTTGCATATTTTTCTGCTTTTGCCATTTATCTTGAACTCTTGTTCCCCTTTCAAATATGTAATTCCTCAGTTCGAATATCCTTTCTTCTATGTATCCCCTAACTTGCTGGGAAGTAATGGGTGTTTTCTAGCCTGTTTTACCCCATTATTTTGTTATTAAACACTTACCAGATTTTATTATAATTTTTGCTTGTGAATTTATAGGCCTTCAATATTGTATGATATTCCCTGAACAGGGACTATGTATTATCCAGATCCTATTCTATAATCAACACACACTCAAATACACACCTGCAGTTCACTGCAGTTCAGGTTGAAGGGTGTGTGTGTGTGTGTGTGTGTGTGTGTGTATGTGTGTGTGTGTTTTAAATGGTTTAATAAATAAGTTAGTCATATACTTGACCTAACCAGAAAACAAGCACTAGCATGATTTTTCAAGATGCTTGTAATATAAAATAAGCCCTAAAGCATCTTTTGGAGCAAAAATTAATATAAGACCTGGTCTTATTTTAAGGGAAATATGTTAGGGCTTATTTTATATTACAAGCATCCTGAAAAATCATGCTAAGGCTTACTTTCCGGTTAGGTCTTATTTTCGGGGAAACATGGTGTATACACACACATATGTATATATAGTATATATGCTATTATGTATATATGTATATACACACATATGTATGTATGCATGTGTATATATGCATACATATGTGTATATATGTACATATATACACATATCTGTGTGTATATATATACATATATATACACATATATACATACACACACACACATATATATATGAAAGAGAGATTTATTATAGCACTTGGCTCCCATGGTTGTCAAGGCCAGAAGCCCCATGATCTGTGTTTGCTGGAGAACCGGGATAGATGGTGGTGTTGTTTGCTGTGTTTGCTGGAGAACTGGGATAGGTGGTGGTGTGGTTCAGACTGAGTCTGAAGGCCTGAGAACCAGGAGCACCAATGTCAGAGGGCAGGACAAGTTGGGTCTCAGCTCAAGCAGAGTACTAACAGCCCTTTCTCTGCCTTTTCTATTTTCACCCCAGTGGACTGGATGCTGCCCACCCATGTTGGGGAGGACCATCTACCTTACTCAGTTCACCAATTCAAATGCTGATCTCTTCCAGAAACACTTTCACAGATACACTCAGAAATAATGTTTTACACCCAATCTGGGCAGCCCTTAGCCTAGTTAAGTTGACATACACAAAACCATCACACTCTCTAAGCATTTTTTCATATTTTAGAAATACATTATGCTTTTTAGGGAATGCTTAGAATATAGAAAATTACATAAAATAAAAATAGAACTACCATAATCCTAAGGAAGGTCACAACCATCACTACCATGTTTTCTCTCCCCAGTTTTTCCTTTTAAAGCAATACATTCCAGTTACATAAGAACACTTTTTGGCATTCAAGCATGATAATGTTTTTGCAACATTGGTATTAAAACAAACAAACAAAAGACATTAAATGGCACTGCAACAAGTTCCATTTTCCTTCAAAAATAAAATTGAGACCTCCAAAATGTAGTATGTTTTTAAGCCTTTCCTCAATACTTTTCATGTTTGTGTCCCAGGGAATATTTCCACAATAAATCACAGTATTAAATGGGCAAAGTGTCTATACTGAATTTCAGTGGCATGGTATTAGAAAGTAATGAAAGTGACTCCAATAACGTTAGTATAGTGATATTGACTCCTCACTTGTTTTCATACTTTCTTATCTAACAAATAGTTCACCACACACATTAGAGAACTTTTAAAAAATAACCCAGATTACAAATGATGTTCCATTGAATACACATGTGATTTTAAAATACACATTTCAAAATTATAATACATCACATGTAGTCTTTCAGAAAAATTAGTGTAGAAAATAGCAGAAAGGAAAAATAAGCATCTCTCCTGATATCAACTCTCAGAGAACCCCCTCATCGTAAATAGTTTGGCATGTATATTACCATGTTTCTACTGTATGTCACCTATACAGGAGAGAGACCAAACCTTGTTTATTTCAAGTGTTTTTCCTAAGTTTACATTTATAATTGTACACATACCTGAAATGACATATTAAACCTCTGATTTATATATATATATATATATATATATATATATATAATCACATATATGTTACTGAGTTTCTCACCTCCTTTTTTATAACATCTGCTACCCTATTTCAGATGCATACGGTTTTATTTTTTTAATTTATTCTCACATAACACAAAGCTTCTTGCCAGATTTGGCAACTTGTACTTTATTTCCCAACAAATCATTTCCTGCTCAAAAATTGCTACTTATCCTAACCCAGATTCCATAAATCTACATTTATTAATTTCATCACCTATTTTACCCTTATCTATCTACACCAATGAAAACTACCTATCATCCTGAATAGTTCATACTTTTCTGACTCCTTGCTTTTTCTCATGCTGTTTCTATTGACTTAAATGCCCTCATTCAACATTTACACCTGTGGAAATACTGCCATTGTTCAAGACCCATGGCCAGCATTACATCCCAGGCAGCTGGCTGGGTGACCTTGTCACAGGTGGTTCTTTTTTGATCTCTCATATATTTACATATTTTAAGAACGTTTGTCTTAGTCTGCATCGTCTTATTACTTATACACTAATTTACTTATTATTTCTTGTATTATTTATATATTAATTGTATTTCTCCTTTATATATATATACATCAAAACAAGAAAGTCAGCCTCTCACCAATCTTTTTAGTTTTATTTCTCAGCGTCTTGTACACAGCAAGTGTTCAATAGATACTTGTGTAATTGAATTTATGGATTGTCGTGCGGGAGACCCTGCTCGCTGCGCCATTTGTCGTGCGGGAGACCCTGCTCGCTGCGCCATTTGTCGTGCAGGGAGGCCTGCAGGGTCTCTGCTCCCGCTCCCCATACAAGAACGCAGGACATGGTGAGGCCAAAAAGGAACACCCACGGAGCCATAGGTAGGGGAGTCATACCACTATATTCTCTCTGGCAGCACTATACTCTCACTGGAGGCTGGATCCACACTGTCCGCAAACCGCCATCCACGCTTGCCAGCCCAGCCGCCATCTTCTTGCTAGCCCCCATTCTTTCTCCTCCCTTCCTCCTAGCGTAGCCACAGCAGTTATATTAGTGGCCAGTGGCTCACCGGTTACAGCTGACGGCCAACTAGCCACAGCTGATGGCCATGCAATCACAGTTGGCCATTTACTACCTGAGCCAGCACCTGTCTATGTGAGGCCGAGAGCCTGGAAACTACTTTCTGGGGCTCCGCCCCCACAGATATTTTAAGAAGCCTTATTAAATACTATAACATATCATTTATTTTACAATATTTGAAATCTAAATAAGTCTAATATGAAAGAAAAATTTAGATAGAGTTAATAATTTAAAATGCATTTTTCTCTTACTTTAAATGCAGTGAGAGCCCACACCCCTAAAACCAATACCTACAAATGCATACAGCTTTCTTTCACAACTAAGTCAGTTCAACTCCAATGTATATCTAATTCATGGTATAATGTGGAATTTGTAAAACAAAACAAAACAAAAAACCTCCCAGTAGGAAACTAACTCCTACCTTCACAAGCAGAGCTCCTCTAACTTTCACTTACCATTATCTACAGATTCCCAGATCAATATTACAAAAAATTTTGCTCTTACCACAGTGAGAAGACTGTACAAGCATCTGATTCTAGGAGGCTGCACGATGGTGGAGACGCTTCCTGGGTGTTGTGCGATGGCAGCTTTGGAGGACCGAGGCAGCTGGGAACACATTTAATGTCTTACACAGGTGGAGACAAGGGAGAAACTGGAGAAATTTCACGTGAGGGTATATTTGGTCTCTCTAGTACTCTCATCTGTGTCTCTGTGTTTACAGAGTTTTACCTTCCATGAGAAATCACTCAAAACAAAACAAGTTCACCCGAGCTCAGGGAAAAGGAAGTAGCTATAAACTTCAGCTTCTTAGGATAGTTGTAGTTCTTTTGCAGAATAGCTCAGGTCAGTGGTCCTCAAAGTGTGGTACCTGGACCAGCAGCATCAGTATCTCCTGACAATTTGTGAGAAATGCAAATTCTTAGGCTTCATCCAAGATCTACTGTCATGCAGGGTGTCATGTGGGGTCTCCGCTCCCGCTCCCAAGATATGGTGAGGCCAAAAAGGAACACCCACGGAGCCATAGATGGGGGAGTCATACCACTATATTCTCACGGGTGGCTGTGTTGGAGACACAGGAAGCAGGAGCCACAGGATCTGCCACCCCTACGTCCACTTCTCTGCGAACCGACCCCACTTGCTAACTGCAATCCGCGCTTGCCAGCCACCATCCGCTGCTAGCGTAGCCATGGCAGTTATATTAGTGGCCAGTGGTTCACTGCTTACAGCTGACGGCCAACTAGCCACAGCTGACGGTCATTTACTACCCGAGCCAGCACCTTTCCACCTGAGGCCGAGAGCCTGGAAACTGCACCCCTGGCTCTGTCCCCACATCTCCTTTACCAAACACTCTTGAGTTGGGGTCCAGCATTTATAGTCTAATAGACCCTCAGGTGCTTCTGCTGCCTGGTGAAGTTTGAGAATCACTGATCTACATAGCAGTAAAAGAAGCTCCACGTTGTCTAGACCAGGGGTCATCAAACTTTTTCTGTCAGTAAAGACAGAAAACTATTTACTGGCTCTACAGTAAATAGTTCAGACATTGTAGCTCATAGAGTCTCTGTCATAACTGCTGATCATCTGTCACTGTAAGGCAAAAGAAGCCATAGACAGTAAGTAGATAAATGAGCATGGCTGTGTTTCAATAAAACTTTAATTGTCAAAACAGGTGGTGAGCTAGATTTGAACTACAGGCCTTCGTTTGCCAACCTCTAGTCTAGAGATCTGCTATTTATCAAATAAGGAAACATACATTCATTGAAATCTTCTAGGAAAATCATTGTTATTCTCATTTTGTAGAAGAATAACTGGTACAAGGTAAGTTATGTTGCTGAGGTCTTAGTGAAATAAATGTACTAGTTAGTCATGGAATAGGCAGTTAAAGTCTGACACCCTGAATGGTTTAATTATTTTAAACGTGCTAACAATTAAGCAGTTTGCTGAAAAGAATCAACATAAAATGGGCTGGTCTGATATGTAAAGAGTTCAGAAGACATCACTTTCATCCTCACAACAAAATACAAGCTGAAAAAAAAACAACAAAAAACTGAAAACAACTCTTCTTTAATCCTGCAGAGAATGGAGGTTACAGGGCAAATTACTGCCCTGAAAACTGGAAAGACAGGTGAATACAGAGAATCACAATTTATGGAGGGAGCAGATGCCGCCAGCTGGAGCCACTACCAGTAGGATACCTAACTAATAATACCTGAATACTGGCACGTAGCAGCTGAAGACATAAAACTCCTAGGGGCTCTGCCTTACATGGGCTTCCACACTTTCATGAGTTTTAATTACCTCCAGGAGCCTCACTAGGTTCTCACTATGAGAACTGGAGAAAAGTCCCCTCGTGCTTCCAGCAGGGGAAGGGGAAACATACCCATTTTGAAATACGCCCAGAGCTTCTGCTCTCTTTAACAAATGTGTCTTTGCAGGAAACCATTTTACCAGAGCCTAACTGAATGGACCTGGGAGATGAGAAATACTGAACTCCAGCTCCCTTTAACTAATTTTCCTGTGCCATCTAAGGTGGGGGAGACAAAAAGGTGAGAAGCACCTGTCACAACCCAGGGGCACAGTTTCACTCCAAGAATGAAACCTATTTGTAGGACTATAGATTATACTTCCTCTCCACCCACAGATTACCGTCAGATCAATTGGGATCCTGTATAATAGCAACAGATTACAGTTGAAAGAGATTCAAGGCTCAGCCTATTTAAGGAGCCTCTAGAAAAGCTTGAAAACAACAGAAAAGACAAAAATAAGGGCACCAGAAGAAATTTAGCCTCTGACACCTACAGGTATGGCAAACAGTAAATACAGCCTAACTCCTACACCAATAAACATAAAACCTCACACTAAAGGCCAATTTACCTTAATTCCTTTTATCTGCTACATCATGCCTGACTTTCAACAACAAAAAAATGGTAAGTTTTGCTAAAGGCAAAAAATATAGTCTGAAGATACAAAGCAAGCATCAGATCTGTCAGAGATATTGGAGTTATCAGACCAGGAACTTAAAATATTTGTAATTAATATGGCAAAGATACTAATGGAAAAAAGTGCAACATGCAAGAATTGATCGATATTGTAAGTAGAGATGAAAACTCTAAAAGAGAATCAACACTGGTGTAACAGAAATATAAAATGGCCAATAAATACAGAAGAAGGGTCCAAATAACACGTAATGAAAAAAAGAAAAGCTAAAAGGAAAAGATATCTTTCACTTCTCAGAATGGAAAAATAATACTTGGAGACATAACTTGTGAGAGTGTGGAGAAATAAATGTGCACTTTTCTGCACTATTAGCAGAAGCACAAAAATCTTAAAATACAGAACAATTGGCATTACCTATCAAAATAAAAAATGTTATTTCATGAATCTTTTAAGCAGTAATTCATTTTCTCAGAATTTATTTTTTGGATATACTAAAAAATGCACTTGATATAATAAAAGTATATCCGTACTATCCTAAGCCAACATATAAAGCAGGATTGCAGGATGATAAACATCAGGCAACCTGAAAAATGTGGAAAAATAGAGCCCAGGCCTCATAGTTGAAACTTGATAACCGTACTAGCTCTCCATGAGAGAAAAGGCCCTGATCCATAGTGTTTGCCAATATGTCTGATGTAAGTACTTTCACCATGACCAATTCCAAGGTACCAAAGTGAAGTCACTGAACAGAGTTGGGAAAAGGCACACACATTTGGCTCTTACAAGCCCAAGTTAGCTGACTCCAGCACACCCTGCTCTCAGGCAAGGAACATAAGGTTTCAAGTTGAGTCAGGTTCCTAGGAGCTCAGGTTAGGAAAAGGAGGAGTGTGGACTGAGATGAGAGAGTAAAAAACAAAACAAAACAAAGCAACAACAACAACAATAAAAACAAAAACAAAAGACTGAAATAGATAGTGGAAACAGAGGAAAAAGACCAAAATTTTAAATACAAAGAGGCTGGACAGAGGGAGAAAAATCTTTCCTATACAAATGTTCTCCAGTTGAGTTCAGTGAGATGGAATAAGTGTTGTACAGAAAGTGAATCCAGAAAAGACATTCAAGACAGTTCAGTGCACAATGGAAAATATCTTTTATAGGGCACCTGGACTTTAATGGCAAGGTGGTAACTACTAAGGGGCTAATCTGGTTAGAACAACAATTTATTTAAGCACTGTAACCACAGAGGAAGTGTGCCATGTGGAAAGAGCTAAAATGGAGTGTACAGAGAAAGTCAACCTTCCGCTCTCGTACTGCATGATAGTTGAGTCTATTGGTAGCTATTTGGTAGCAGCTGTAAGGAGGAAATTACTCACCTACCAGTTAAAGCAAGAAGTATGTTCACACTCCCCTTTCATATAGTTTATTTCTGAAACAAGATAGATCTGGATAGTAGAGATTTACTTATCTCCTACAGTATTATTTTCTAATTTCACAGAAGTAATTTATACACTATATTACATTTCTTGCAATATTTCATATACACTAGACAAAATTCAGGAAAACATCATTGCATAGAAATAATTAGTTCAAGATTTGGGCATATTATGAGTTATTAAATTATTAAAATTTCCCAGATGTTAGATCACCTTGATATCTTTTGGAGAGAGTTTATACCAGAGGAGGAAGCTCTTTAATTCTTAGGTCCATGATAATGTATTTTTAGACTACAAGAAAGCACCTAGTTTCAGCTTCTTTAACTAGGTTCTTTCAGATCTCATGATCTTTGTGATAGACTGATAGAGTGGAAATAACATTAAACTATTCCCTTGAGCTGAATTGATAGAAAATGTAGAATGATTTTTCCAGAGAGTTGGTGGAGGAAATATTATTTCACCTTCCCTTAGCACTTTTTTTTTTCCAGTTTTTTTTTGTTTTTGTTTTTGTTTTTGTTTCAGGTATACAACACGAAATAATAAATAGCCAATATATGGAAACAACTGAAATGCCCATCAACAGACAATTGGATAAATAAATTGTGATACATTTATACAATGGAGTATTACTCTGCCACAAAAAAAAGAATGAAATCTTACCATTAGCGACAACATGGATGGACCTAGACACTGTTATGCTAAGTGAAATAAGTCAGACTGAGAAAGACAAATACCATAGGATCTCACTCTCACTTAGTCTTGATAGCTACTTTAAAGAAAGGTTGCTCCATTTTAATGTTCAATGGTCTGAAGAGATTTCATGGTCAGGGAATAATTTTCTCAACAAAATTTAGCCCCTCAATTATCTTTTGACCTTATGCCAACATGTATACATTCAGATGTACTTTATTAGAAAATTGTTTTAATGTATCTTCATGATCTAGTAAAAGAGAAAAGAATGTACCTTGTGAATAGAGGAGAAAAGCTTAATATATTTCATAGCTTTGTAAGATTGCTCCTGCCTGACTGATTTACCTAAGAATTTTATCAAAGGCAACTGGAATTGTCACCTGATTTATGTCAATGAAAACTGAGGGAATTGAAGTAATTTGTGAACAGTTATATGTGAAGACACAGCTATAACCACAGTGGTCACCTTGCCCATCAGTCATTCAGTCCTTCTAGCCACTGGATTATGTAATGGATACAATGAGGAGATTCAATGAAGTGGAGTGTCATGGAGGGTGGGAGGCTCATCCATTACAAATAAATTAATCATTATGACCTAAACTTTCTTTTGTGTAACTGAATGTCCCTGAGATATTTGAATTAGGTAAACATATCTTTGAAAATATAATTTCTTCAGAGTTGTGCAGCATGGCTAGAGCAGAAGCTACCAAATAGCCTCATGCTTGGTTGTGTGGCCAGCAGTAATATTTCCCTCACACATCAGTAAGTGGATAGAGAAATCAGAGTCAGTCTCCGGTGGAGAAAACATAATCACAGTATTTAGCCGGCACATACTAGAGTGGCATCCCAGTGTTTCTGGCCATCATGGCTTCCTGGTGTTTATGGCCATTCTCTTCTGATCAGTCTGGTGTCTATTCTGATGGGTCAGTATTTATGCTGTATCAGCTGATACATATTTTAAATATGACCCTTGCATACACAATGGATTGAAATTAACAAAAATTTAAAAGTCAGTAAACCTGGATGAACTGGTGGCTTTCAAAAGAAAATGTGGTGCAGCTTTGAACTTTACACTGAAGCTTCCAAATGTTGGAAAATAACATCAGTTTTGAGCTACTGGTTTGCTAATCCTGAACTGTTGGCTCCTTTGGTTATTATAAAACCTCAGATTGTTTTAGCCCAGTGCTTCTCATTTCTTCTGCATTTAAGAATAATCTGGGGAGTTTTTAAAATTAATGGACACACAAGTTCTGCTGCAGGCCAGTTGGACAACAGTTTTTCAGAGTGGGACATAGAGATAGGTAATTTTAAAAGCCCCCTTGTCATTTTAATTATGGCCAGATTTGGAAACAAATCTAATTCTGAGTCTAGTGTTAGCTGTTGTTATTAGATAGTATTACGGGTTGAACTGTGTCCTCGCAAAATTCACATGTTGAAATCCTAATCCCCAATACCATGGACTGTGACCATATTTGGAAATAGAGTCATTGCTGAGGTAATTAGCTGAGATGAGGTCACACTAGAGTAACGTGGGTCCCTAATATCACTGGTGTCCTTGTAAAGGGGAAATGTGAACACAGACACATGTGCAGGGAGAATGCCACGTGAAGATGTGATGCAGCTGGAGCCAAGGAATGCCAAAGATGGTGCCCAAACTGCCAGAAAGCAGAAGAGAGGTGTGCAACAGATTCTCCCTCACAGCCTCAGAAAATACCAGCCCTATCAACACCTTGATCTTGGACTTCTAGTCTCCATAACTGTATTGTGAGACAATACATTTCTTTTCTGTTTCAGCCAATTGGTGGCACTTTGTTACAACAGTCCTTGTAGTCAGGAGTTACTCTTCCTTAAGACTTCTCACTGAGACACTTGCAGCTGAGGTCTAGGCATGCGTATCATATCATGGTGCTTGTTTGATTGTCTGGGGAATATTTCTCATGGTGGCACTGCTAGGAAACCAGTCCTTTCATAGAGTAAAAATGCATGCATACTCTGTTGGTGCAGGAAATAACTCAAGGAAGAGAATTCTAAATACATCTTTTCTACTCCAAAAGTTTTTAATTAATGCAAATGTGAGAATTTAAGGCTCAAGATAGGAACAGGGAAGTAAAGGAATAGAATAATGGCAGCAATTGGCAACATCAATAGCAAGGTGTAGTGGACAGAGTGCGCAAGATTTTGTGGGAAGGAAGTAGAACATTTAACAACTGAAGCATGAGAAGGAGAGAAAATATTGCTTATAAGACCATATGTACAAGACAGTATAATAACATGCCTCAGGTAAATAAGTACGGTAAAAGTCATGAAGGAAAAGAGAGTACAAGATACTGTTGAAAATATCACTACAGTTTAATAGAAATAGGTATGAAAACAGGTCACTGTTGAGGATTCGTTGAGACTCCTAAATTAGAAACAAACATTAAATAAATAAAGATAAGTGAGAATATAAAATAAATGAATCACTGACGTAGTCATCCCCCACTAGAGAAAATTTGATTTAGTCATATCATTTTTATTCTCAGATAAATGTGTTTTCTTACTAAGCTGAACCTCAATGACCTGAAAATATTTTCATAACAACACAAATGCTTGAATTTATGTTGCATACATAGGACCCCTTGAGTGTTATTACTTGTCCTACGGGAGGGAAAAAGGAGGTTTCCTTTACTGGCATCTGAAACTATTAATTTTCATCTGCTTTCTATGCTCTTCACTGAAATTCCCTTATTAGTAAAATCCAGATTTTTTGTTTGGCATGTAGCTTTATATGCTATTACACAGTTCAACAGAAAAGTCATCTTTATTTTTTATTTATTTACTTTTTTAGCTATGTAAATGATTGACGGGGTTCACCAAATACTCCTGGTTTTGCCCCCATCTGAATATTATGTGGGGTTTCAATTACCAGCCCTTTGAAATTAAATGCTGCCATTTGATTTGCTTTGGACAATGAGACATGAGTGGTATGACAACAGGCACATAGAGTTAGGAGTGTTAAGAGCCAAAGCAAAATTCACAATGTCTTCTTTCCTTGCCTTAGTAATCATGGAAGGATGTGCTAAAATGAAAACTCCATCAGCCTGGGTTTCTGAGTGAGTACAGTGAGTGGAACACCCCTGTCCCTGCCCAGTGACCTGTGGTGGACAGGAAGCATGAACAAAAATAGGAATATTTGTTGTTTTAAGCCACCGAAATTGTAGTGTAGTCTGTCACTTCAGCATAACATGTCTTGATAGGTAGGAAGGTTGGAAAACCCTTTATTTTTATCATCTTAAAGAGCCATGAAAACATATCTTATTCTGAAAGATTTAATATCCATTTCTTTACAAAAGCAATTACTAATGAATTCCCTTTTAACATCTCACTAAGGAAAAGCAAAACCAAAAACAAACACATAAAACTTTATCTATCTGTATGAATTTGTCTATGTTCTCTAGAAGAGTATTATTTTCTTTTAGACAGAATCAAAATCAGTGAATTTTAAAGTATTCTGAAATAAAGGAAGTCAAAGAAGTTTAAATTTTTTGTTCCACAAATTAATAATTCTTGCGCGCGCTCTCTCTCTCTCAAAATAACAGCAACCCATTTTGTAGAATAAAAGTTAAGATTGCTTTTAACTCTATATAAATATATTCACAGACCCATTGGATTTTAATAACCATGGGATTCTTACAGTACACTGTAGCAGCCTAATCTGTCATACACGCTTACTTATATCCTCCACCATTCTAAACCAGATGTGTACTAAGATACGTAATGGGCATAAAACTAATCTTCCTAACAGATAAAATCAGTACAGTGTCACATTTGGGGCAAAATCCTGTTAAACATTCAAATCCATTGGAAAGAATTTTAAATCATTTTTGAATTATATAAAAAAAATGGTGAGGAAAATTTTCATTTATGAATCAGCACAGCTACTTTAATGCTATACTCCCTCATATGGCATAGTGGCTATTTCCTAGTCTTACAAATCATTCCTCAATACTGTGTCCTAAAACTGAGTCCATTTCTGTATGTCTCATTCCCTTTCTTTTAGCTGGACTTACCACATCTGTTTTTTCATTAAGTGAGTGAATTTCCATTTTGGAACTTTTTAAATACTTTTCTCTATCTCTTACCTACATCAACACAAATAATACATAAGAGTTGATCAGACAGACTACATACAGTAATATGATTAGAAAATTTGTATGGCCATTAAAGTATATGAGCAAATACCAATTTTAAGCAACATAAATTTATTCAGAAAATATAACATTAGCCTAGAATGTAAATTGCAATGTTCTTTACTTTATTCCTAGATTTTTAAATTATATTAAATTATGTACAGACTGCACTGTTTATTTGCCTTAAATTTCTTTTCCTTCTATTGGATCACGTTTATTTAATACCTTCCGACCACGAGTGTAGGTCTTGAATAAATGGGGAAATTTGTCAGGCTTCTAAACTGGCCCCAAATCAAGTTTTACTATCACCAGTATTACTGTCTTTTTTCCAGACTTTATTATTTTATTCACTTCCTATGATATTTAGTTTATAAAATAAAGAGATAGTAGAAAAAAGTTAAACTGCATTTCATTTCTAATAACTAAGTTTTGGAACGCTGAAGCACAATATTAACAGGTGATTGCAAGCTCTAAGTTTATGTGAGATCACTCTTGAGAAATTTAACATGAAGAGTATAAGTTCATCCTTTTAAGATTTCTATCTAGTGAGCAACTGGCATCTATATTTTCCTCTCTTAGGTATTCTGAGAAGATGCCACATGGCAGCATTTCATATTTCACAAACTAAATGACAGTACAGAAGTAGTTTCCCATAATGGAGGTGCTTTGGGGAGTTGAGAACTATTATATGACTCATCAGCCTCAAATAATTCAGCCACTGGAGATGAAGGGTAATATCTCTTGCTGAAAGCACGAGTTGAAATATTTTCATGAGAAAATTTTCAGAAACTCCTTGCATAACATATAGTGAAAAATTGTGACAGGTTTATACTATGCAGTTCTACATAGTGGCTTATGGGAAACCAAATCAACAAGAAATAGCTACAGAAAAAAAAAAAAGACATGCGGAATGGATAGTAGGGTAATTTGGTGACTGAAGCTAACAGACTGCCTTTTAGGTACATAAAATGCTTCTTTCATGACCCTCAGAATCAAATGAAGTAGAAGAAAGAGAAATGTCTTAAAGATAAATTGGATTCTCTTGGTGTGCCAATTATCACCAGAGTTGGATAATCACTTTGTGGAAGAACATGAATTCTTTCTGGCCAGTAGAATGTCAGGTACTGAGTCTGGTTTAAATAGTAACCTTATAATTAGAATGCTTTATTATCATGAGAGAAGCTAATTTATCATTGTCCAAAGTTAAACTCTAATTCTAAAACAGACATTTCAATATGGCATTTCTTTTAAAATATTTAATGTAATATAAAAAATAATAATAAATATGATTATGACTGTCTAATTTACCTTTTATTTTTATAAGCATATGATTAGTCCATTACAAGAAGAAGGTGGGGATGTCTTCCACTGAGATTTTCCTAATCAGCCTTACAGTGTCCTAGTATAGGCAGGTGATAATTTATGGAGTACAGTAATACAAAGAATTGAGTAAAGGATGAGTTTGGAAAGAATAACACCCACCCTTGAGTGGGAAAATGTAAGAGATCATTCTGGTGGCAGTTCTGAGGGAGACTAGAGGAAAGTTTAGTAGAAGAGTCTTACTGAAAAGATGACTACACAAATTTGTTTTTTTTTCCCCCCTGCTTTTTGATTATATTTCTATCTCATGTAGATTTAGGCAACTCCCTTTTTCTCTTTCCTTTACACGTCTTTCTTCCACTCTCAGTGAAATGCAAAAAAGTCAACCACAAACAATCACAATCCTGTTATTTGCAGTTTCTGAAGTACAAAGGAGTACCTGGTTTCCTGCAGTCCAGCAATCCACAAAGCACATTAAGTGTAACTACTGACACATTCAGGTACTACTTTGTGGACCAATGATTTGTGCTTTGATAAGCTGTATTTATGGGAATTGAATTGTAAATGCAATTGCCATGAAATGGTTTGAATTGTAACATTGATGAAAATGTGTTTACTAAGTGATTCCCTAAATTACTTTATGGAGTATAAAACATCTGCATTTGGTTGGATTCTATTTGGCTGAAAAATAAACATTTCAAAACCATAGCTCTCATGTCTGAAAACGATAATATACTAGAAAACTTGAAATTGCATGACAATCTAAATATGTTTTCTCTTAAAAAGCAAATGGTACTGTTTGTTAGTACCATGACATACTACATTGTTCTGCTTAAATGGTACATTGTTCCTAAAAATATATAAATGTGATGATATTCATTCTGGTTTGTAAAGCTAGATGATACACAACACTGATAAATGCTGAGTTATGAAAGATAACTTCTGAATCTACTATTCAAAATGGTCAATTATGATAATAAAGTACCTTCTTATGATATCATGAAAGAAACAATAGTGAAATATCATTCCTTGATTTCCTCAAACAGTGAAGGAACAATTCAATACTATATTACTCCAGGAAACATTAAATTTAGAGTAATGCACAGCAACATTTGATTCAAAAGTCCATAGATGGTATATTTATCAAGGTGTTTAGAATACAACAGAAATTTCAGCCAGGTGTTTCTTACCAAAGAAAATAAAAGAAACACCATCTCTATTGTCATCAGCATAATGGAGATTAGTGTTATGCAGCTGTACACATTTATTAGTACAAGAGAGTTGCACAAACAATATCCCATGAAATATTGCACATTTTTGTAAATTACCATCTAAAGCAAAGTGTTTGAAAGAAATGTGACATTATATGTGCTAGTCATCAACTGTTATTCTTTAATCAAGCTCACTCCTATTTATACGGCTCACTAATTCATCCTTCACCAAAATTATTCTGATATTTAGTAAATCAGAAAACTTTCATATTTTGTAACCATTAGGACAATATTCTGGTATTTTTCCCTTTAGTAGATGCAATAAATGTTAATTCAAATGTTTATTGCGAATGTGAAAGTAGCATCACAAATATAGGTAAAGGAACAAAAACAATATCTTGCTGTTAGATTTATAGTCAAGAATGTATCCATTATTAAAAGCATTAGTGCATATTTGATCAAAATATATTAATGTTTTAGATAGAAAAATCCCCATATATATCTTATGTGAAGATAGACTCATAAAATTCATGCAAGTTCTTCAATGGAAGGAAGGCATTTATTCTAATGCATAAATAATGTGTTGATATAGATTTAAATGTCTCATATAATACTCATGGCATAGTTTAACAACTTAATGTTATTCAGTATATAAAATATTAAATGAATCTACCTTAGAAAAGTCATTATACCTTTGGATTAGAGAGTGTGCTTTCTTTTAACCAAAGTATTTTGACTCCTTATAATTAACTTCACTCATCTACTTGCTTAATTCTTTACAGGTCACCTGATAGAATAATGTAGAACCAATGTCTGTAGCTGAGACACTATCTTTATCTCATTAATTTCCTGATTTCCTAATCTCCTCTTAATTCTCAATCTGGTCATTGCCAGTTAGACCACAGTGTTTCCTTCATGACAGATGTGTCTTGCCACTTATAGTATATAAATGATTTTCAACTTTCAGTCTTAAAATAGCTTAAAATAGCTCTGGAGTGATAGCCAGTGACAATAGGAAATCAAAAGCACAGATCTGGAAGATGTTTGTGAAAAGTAGGCCAAGGCAAAAGAGCTTCTCATGAAGTCAGTAGTCAGGTTAAGGTACTTTAGAAATCTTAATTCTAGAAATCAGAGAATGAACCATGTTTATACACTGTTGAGGAATTTCCTTCAACAATTCAGTTTCTGTTGTATTAAGTGCTCGTTAACCGGAAAAAAACTAGGCATTATACAATTCAGAAGTTATATTCATTGGAAAGTTAAGCTAAGAGAGATTAGTCATTTGTCCATGGTCACATAGCTAATGATTGGATAAACCAGATTAAGTATCTTGACTTATAGTATCTTTGTAAAGTAAACAAAGATACTATATGCATATCACCTACTAAAATATGCTAAAATGGCATTAGTGAGATTTTTAGCTAAACCCACTTTACAAGGGTATCAAATCGATAAACAATTTCTATAGGTACAAATAAGAATATATATCAAAGGCCTTAAATATTTTTTCCCTTTTAAATAATAATTCTAGTTCTCGAAATTGATCAAAAAATAATTCATATATATATTGGGGGTGCCGAAAAATGTATACACGTGACTTGTATTCATCTTTTGTTATCGGTATATATTAAGTATTACAATTTTAATACAGTTTTTTCCTTTCTTAAAATGACTATACATTTTTTTGGCATTAGATATATTTATCTAATATAATAGATAGATAGATAGATAGATAGATAGATAGATAGATAGATAGATAGATATAGATATTCCAATAAGTACTTGTTGCCTATATGGTGATCTGTAGAGCACATTTAGTTCTCGCCCCACGATAGCTTGCACCCACATAACTATTGTGGGTCTGTTTATTGTTAATATTATAGAATGCTGATCCCTGGGCCAGGCATTGTCAATTGACTGAGACAGATCAATGAAAATCCTTAACTTGTATACTCTGAATTAGAACTAAATAAAAGGAGTTGAGGTGTGTGTGTGTGTGTGTGTGTGTGTGTGTGTGTGTGTGTGTGTGTGTAAGAAGCTGTGAGAAGTAAGGCTTGGCTGTTGTCAGTGGCCATTTTTTGCAAGTGGTGGAGGACAGTGTGTTCCAAGAAAATGAAGTTTGTGCATAGAAAGAAGCAGCTGAAGTTGACATCCAGAGAAAAGCAGAGAAGGCAGATTACAGTCACAAACATACATAAACAGTGTGTGTGTGTGACAGAGAGGGGGTTGGGAGGAAGGTCTTGAAGAGCCTTGAAGAATGAATTCCTCATTCAATTTATTCATGGACATTGTTACATCTTCCTGTGACTGGGATTTCAACTCTTCTTTCATTTACACAAAGTAAACTACTAATCTTTGAATAAATTACCTGTTTCTCTAAGTTAGCTTGTGGTAGGTTTCTATGACTCAAAACTAATAGTTCTACCTAATACCAAGAATTATTCATATTAGCAAAAAGGCGTATTTCTAGAAATAGGAGATAAATTATGATAAAATCATATAATGGATTTTTATACAGACATTAAAAGTCATGTTTTTGGACATTATTTAATAAACTGTAAACTCTTCTAATTTTAATAGCAAGTGAAATAAAGTAAGGTACAGAGAACATGTATAGTATAATTCTATCTGAAGCTCTAAAGCATTTACAAAGAAAAATACTAAAAGACATTTGCCAAATTAACAATGGTTATTTCATGTATTGGGATTATTGTTAATGTTTACATTATTCTTTTGGTTTTGAACAATTAATATATATTTATCTTATAATAAGAAATAAATAAGTACTTAAATCATGCCTGTGATTAAAGGAAATGTATTCTTTTAAAAAGGTACATCAAATTCATTTTCTCTCAGAACAACTAATTTAAACTTTTTGTTATATCCCACTGCTTCCAGAATCAAATATGCACATATATCTATGTTAGTGTATTCAAATATCTGACAGAATGGACCAGATTTAAATACCAATAGCAAAACATCTAAACCATTGGCAGAACTTTCTATTTATTCACGATTCTCTGTGGTCTCTGTAGGATGTAAGTGAGACCTCCAAATACCTCCTCCAGTTTAATTAAGCAGTGAAACTTAGGAAATAACTAAATTGACTCATGGATTTATGATTATCAGCACCATAATTTGGCATTTATAATTGTAAATGAAGTTAGTGTTTGTTATATACACACAGGAGATGCCTAAAAAAAAGAGAGACAGTGTGTGTTGTCTCTGCCTGAGAGACAACTAATCACTTTTTCTTGATAAGGACATGGGGATCCTATCATTGGAAAGTAGCTGCACATGATGGGAAACTTGTTAGATTGACACATTTGAGTATAGCATACAAACCTGGAGAATACTTGAAAAACGCTTAAGAGTTTTTAAATTTTTTCAATCGCTGTTTTAGCTGTTCTTTATGAGTGTCTACTGTATGTCAAGCTATGTACTGTGTGCTTTAGAGTACCACTATGAAGTATGAATTAACTCCATGTGGGACATTACATATTTGTATGGGTAGGGAGATTAAATAGTTTGCCTAAAACTGCATAGACAGAACCACTATTTTGCCTCAGATTTGGGAGTTTCAAATCTGTGAATTAGACACCAACACTGCCCAAAGCTTGTATTAACTCTGTGACATTGTGATGGAGGTCCACTCCCTCTGTCTACAGCCTTGAGCACACAGTGTATCCTGATCTCACCCAGCGTGCTTGGGACTGGAGTACCACACTTTCATGGAGTTTGTCAGGGAGTGTGCATGAAAGCCTGTGCCCAGGGAAACTTGTGAGTGTCATGTTGTATTGATAAGCAGATTTGGGAGCAGCTGTGCAAATATGCAGAAAGGTTGCAGCTTAAATGCAGAGTGGTAGCTTATTTGAGTAAGTCCAAGATGCTGGGATGGGAACTCTGGTCAGGCAGCATTCTGAGAAATAACAATGTTCTAGACACTGTATAAAGCACTTGCATTAACCAATTTAATACCGAAAGCCCTATGAAGTAGGTACTACTATACGTGCTTCATGCTGCAGTTCATGGAACAGAAAAACAGAAGAGGAAAATCAGCTTTCTCTAAGGTCACATAGCAAACAGAACCAGGATTTGAATGCAGATATATAGCTTGCCTCTTAACTAATACATTGTCCCATCCCTAAGTACCTTCCCAGCACTCCAGAGAAGTTCACTTAGTGGCTATTTCACAAGTCTGCAACCCCAACGCATCCTGAGACTCTGCTTTCTAGCTTCCCGATGTTTCTTCAATCATTGTCACTTTTTCGTGTGATTGTTTTCTTTATGTTTGTGGTCCTTGTGGATTTATAGCTTAATATTCTTTTTTATTGTCATATTTGTTGAGTTTTGGAGGAAGCAGGTATAAATATATGTATTCATTTCAATCTTCGGTGAGAAAGTTAACTTTTCAGATCAAACATTATGGGAAGGAAATATAAGTAGCAGATTTAAGAGAAACAGAAAAAGAATTAAGACTGTTAAAGAAGAAAACATAAAGATTGCACGATTTCTCTAGTTTCTCCGAACATAGTAGAAGCTATCTTTTAGCCTAGCAGAGGCTCTTATCCCTGCACTACAAGCGCTGACAGTTCCAAGTAATTCTAATTAGACAAATAAAATGAAAAGTGAACTTAGTACAGAAGAATTGTAACAAACAATAAAATTGGCAAAGATGCAAATAATTGTATAATGTGCACTCTTTGCCAATGTCATGGAATTGCATTTTCTCTTTGTGATGCATTTTCTCAAATGGCAAATCACCAAATAAGACATGCTAACAGCTACTCCAAATATTAGATTGGCGCAAGAGATACAATAGTTGTTATTTTAGTGTATACGAAGCACATTCAAAATTAATCCAGGAAAAATGAATTATTTAAAAATGTTGCATAAGAAACTATTAAGATAATTATTTTTTAATATTTCTGATATCTAAAAGAAACGTTTAAACCTAATATGCAAAGAATATTTTTAATCTTGTTTATTTTCCTTTGTACATGTATACATGACCTCTTAATAATTAATTTTAAACTAGCAATAGAAATGATACCTTGCAAGTTATTCTTTAATAACAATATAACTATAAATAATAATTCTGCTTCACCATTTCTTTGGAAGTCCACCTATTAATTCAGAAAAAATTTAAATGTATTATATTTCTTTCTGTAGTAAATTATATACGATATTTTGTCTTCTATTTTAATTGAAAATAGTAAGAACATAAACTTAAATATCTTATCCCTTTCCAATATAATTTAAACTTTACCTTCCTAAAATAATATTTTTTTCATTTTCTACCTCACAAAAATCACTTTCTAAATCATACCAATGAAATCTGTCCCCTGATAAACCTGATGATTTTTATCATATTTACAATCCTGTAAAAGACTCAATGGGGGAAAAATTATTCAAGGAAAACACTTTCCTTAGGAAGAGACTTCAGAAATGTATGAATATCTTTTTTAATTTCCCAGACATATGATTTTAAGATCCCAAATGAAAAGAACATCGTTGATGTTTTATTATGCTTAAAAATATATGTGCATTTGAGTATATTTTTCTATTATCCAGTGATTTGGCCATCGGCTCTGAGACATCTCCCAAATGTTCTCTTTATTTAAATGTGTCTCATTTCATAAGAAAGAGTCTTCATTTGGGACTGGTCCCTTGGTACATCTCGTTAGTTACAAATGTAAAGTGCTACATCTTTTAAATAAGAAATTCTCTGAGAAAATCAAAGATAAGGCTGAGGTAGTTTCAAAGGCAATATAAGCAGTACCTCCATCTCATAAAGGATCTTACCCCTTTCTCAGGAATTCTGGGAAGAAGGATATAAAACAGTTTTGTAAGGAAACAGGTTTCTTTTCTGATTTGCCTAGAATGAGTCATGGGCCCATCCCTGAATATAAGGCTAGGGGTACAGAACACACAGATTTTACATTTGAATATAAGCTCTGTAAGGTAGCTTTGTGCATATATATATATATATATATATATATATATATATATATATATATATACATATATCACTGTATCCTTAATATATAAAAGCTTCTTGTTACATGATAAATTACTATAAAAATCTAATAAATTGATGAAAATTAAATTATTAGCCAGTTATGGGTCAATTATTTACCCTTGGATCTGAAGAATGGGAATGACTCCTCTGTAAGAAAAAAGCAATTGAAAGTGAGAAATAGCAGAGGATCCACTCAGTTAACAGAAGAAAGAGAAATAAATGCTGAGCAAGAAAAGCAAGAGATAGCTATTAAACAGAGGAAAAACCACAGTGAGATTTTTACTGACAAAATTATGCATTTTATTTGTCTTTTCCATCATTCTTTTCTGAGGTTGATTAACATGAATAATTTCCCTAGAACGTGATCACCTCGGGATTCATTAACAATCACATTTCTAATTTCACACAGCAAATACTTTTTTGTATGAATCACAGTGACAATAACAAGACCTTCAAAAATCATGTGGTGAAAGCAAAACTTCCCAAGGGCCTTAAATTGTACATAACAAAGCATCAGTAGAGTTCAGACTATCTCTGAACTCAAGGAATTTAATAAATTAAAAATAAGAATGAGACTAAAAACTGTGACATGAATCTCATGAATCTGTCTTTGATACCGATTTTTTGCCTTCATCATGCTCAAAGAATATGATGTACACTGGCTCAGGAAGGGGATGATAACAAGAAAATGAAATTAATTTGACATGAAAGATTTGAGTAAACACACAAAGTTTTGTGAGTATAAATATAAATAAATACATTTTACATAGAAAAATGCACTCCAGGTTAATGTTCCTTCTTTTTTAAGGCTGAGTAATATTCCATTGTATATATATATACAACATTTTATCCACTCATCTATTAATGGGCATTTAGGTTGTTTTCATATCTTGGCTATTGTGAATAATGCTGCAATAAACATAGGAATATAGATACCTCCTTCAGATGCTGATTCAATTCTTTGGGATGTATACCCAGAAGTATGATTGCTTCATATAGTAATTCTATTTTTAATTTTTTGAGAAAACTCAGTACTGTTTTCCATAGTGGCTACACTATTTACATTCCCATCAAAGTGTTGAAGATTCCAATTTCTCAACATGCTTGCCAACAAGTTATCTTTTGTTTATTTCATAATAGCCATTCTAACAGGTGTGAGGTGATATCTCATTGTAGTTTTGATTTGCATTTCCCTGAAAGTTATTGATGTGGATCATATTTTCTTATATCTGTTGACTATTTGTATGTCTTCTTTGGAGAAATGTCTTTTCAAGTACTTTGCCTATTTCGCAATCAAGTTATTTGGGTTGTTTGTTTTATGTTTTTTGGTTTTGCTATGAGTTATATGAGATCCTTAAATATTTTGGAAATTAACCCTTTATCAGATGTCTGTTTAGAAATATGTTCTCCCATACTATAGATTGCCTTTTCAGTGTGTCGATTATTTCCTTTGCTGTGCAAAAAAAAAAAAAAAAAAAAAAAAGTTGAGTATAATACCATTTGTATATTTATGCTTTACTTGCCTCTGCTTTTAATGTGATATTCAAGAGAACATTTCCAAGACAAATGTCATAAAGATTTTCCCCTATGCTTTCTTCTAGTAGTTTTATATTTCATGTCTTACATTTAAGTCTTTAATCGATTTTGAAATGATTTTTGTGAGTGGTCTAAAAATATAGATCCCATTTCATTCTTTTGTATGTGGATATCTAGTTTTCATATTACCATTTGTTGTAAAGACTATCTTTTTCCCTGTTGCATATTCTTGACAACCCTTTCAAATATCTATTTGTCTTATATGCATGGGTTTATTTCTGAGTTCTCCATTCTCTTCCTTTGTCTGTATGTCTTTTTTTATGCCAGTACCATAATTTTTTAATACTGTGGCTTTGTAATATATTTTGAAATCAGTAAGTGTGATGCCTCCAGCTTTGTCCTTTTTTTTTTCCTCAAGATAAGATTGTGTTGTCTATTTGAGGTCTTTTGTGGTTCCAAATGAATTTTAGGATTGTTTTTTCCATTTTTGTAAAAAATGCCATTAGAATTTTGGTTGCTTTCAATCTATAGATTGCTTTGGGTAATATGAGCATTTTAACAATATTGAGTCTTCCAATACATGAGAACTGGATGTCTTTCTATTTATTTGTGTCTTGGGACACAATAAGGAATTGTTTTGTTAATTTTCTTTCTGTGTAGTTGTAAACATAACAGGTTTTGGATACTGATTTTGTAGTCTGCACCTTTTCTAAATTTGTTTACTTTTTTCTACCAGCTTTTTAGTGGAGTATTTAGGATTTCTACATAGAAGATTATGTCATCTGCAAACAGGTAATTTTCCTTCTTCCTTTCTGATTTGGATGCCTTTTGTTTATTTATTTATTTTTGCTTAATTGCTCTGGCTAGGACTTCTGGTCTTATTTAGAATAGAAATGGTGAGAATGGGCATCTTGCCTTGTTCCTGACCTTAACAGAAAAACTTTTAGCTCTTCAATATTGAATATGATGATGTTAACTGTGGACTTGTTATATATCACCTTTATTATGTTGAGATAATTTATTTCTATTTCTAGTTTGTTGAGGGTTTTATCATTAAAGGGTGTTTAAATTTTTTGAATACATTTTCTGCTTCTATTGAGATGATCATGTGATTTTTGTCCTTCATTCTGTAATATATCACACAGTTTATTTGTGAATGTTGTACCGTCTTTGCATCCCAGTTATAAATCCCACTTGGTCACAGCATATGATTCTGTTAAGGCACTATTGAATTTGGTTTGCTTCTGATATATAAAAAAAGAGTATCTCTCTATTTGTTTAAATTTTCTTTCACTTCCTTCATCAGTGTTTAGAGGTTTAATTATACAGTTGCTGAACATATTTTGTTAGTTTATACTGAAATATTTCATTATTTTATTGTTATTTTACTGTTAGGATATGGTTTTAGTACTTTCATTTGCAACTGTCCTTTGCTAGTTTGTAGAAATACAGTTGATTCTTAATATTTTATCCTAAGGCCTTGCTGGACTCACTGTCCACTAGTTCTAGTAGCTTTGTTGATTCTTTAAAATTTCCCACATAACAATCATACTGTCTTTAAATAGAGGCATTACTATTTCTTTCTCTAGAAACTAGCTGCCTTCTATTTATGGTACTTAACTTACATCACTGGATAGGCAATCCAGTACTATATTGAATAGGAGTCATAAGAACAGATATTATCGTTTTCCTAAATTTTGTGGGAAAGAAATAAGTTTCACCATCAAATATAATATTAAATATAATGTTAGCTGTAGGTGTAGTTTCTTGTTTCCTTCAATTCCTAGTTTGCCTTCTGTTCCTCCTGTGCTCAGCCGTAGGGGAGCCAGTACATGTATCCGATTTGTCTTTGGAAAGACAAGTTTTGTTCCTTAGATTTTGTACTACTTGTTTGCTGTGTATCTTCAGTTATTTAATGAATTTAAGAAACTTATAATCTACAATCTTTTTCTTGTTGTAAATTGGAGTGATGCCTTTTTCAGCTGTACTAAAGATGAATGAAGAATGTCTTTCGCTTAGGTTAAAGCCCATATTGTAACATGGGCTTACCATGATGCATGTTTCCAGTCCTTTAACCATTTGTAATCCCCACACATAGATTCTTTGCTTTAACCATTTGTAATTCCCACACATAGGTTCTTTGCTTATATTAAGATTACATAAATTCCCCAAAATGCTATTTTCTTGTGGCCCAAGAGTTTGAGATTACTGTGATATATACCCCAAATCTGACCCCACGTTCCCACATAATATTCACCAATGTAAACTCTCCCTCAGATCTAAGCATATATTTCATTTTTAGCTGAGATTCTCCCTTGACCACCCAAGTTTGAATGTGGAAATTCACTCTTGTGATCCCATAGCACCATAGCATCAGTTCTCTACTTTTTTAACTTGAATAATTCTCTCCTCTCCCACATAGGTACTGAAAACTGAAAGACCATGATTATATTTTCCAATGTTTGATATTCATACTCTTTATAATTGCCAAAAGAAAGGTAGAAACCACCCAAATGTCCATTGACTGATAAATGGATAAACAAAATCTGACATATCAATATAATGGAATAGTATTTCGCATTATTTAAAAAAATGACATATTGCTATATGCTCCAACATGGAAGAACCTTGAAAATCTTACGCTAAGTAAAAGAAGCCAGGCAGAAGAGGCCACATATCATATGATTCCATTTTTATTAAATATCCAGAATAAGCAAATCTTTAGAGACAGAAATTAGATTAGTGGTTGCCAAACACTGGGAGAGGAAGGAATTGGGGGGGACTGATTAATGAGTACAGAGGATCCTTTTGGGGTAATGAAAAGTTTTAAAACTAGGAGTGATAGATGCACAATATTGTGAATATACTTAATGCTACTGAAGTTATACTTTAAAATAGTTAAAATGGCAAATTTTCTATTATGTGTATTTTAAATGTGATGAAGCACACACACACACACACACACACACACACACTCACACACACACTGTTGGGAGGGAGAGAAAGAAAGGGAGGGAGGGAAAGGGAGAATTTTTACGTAAGTCTCACTAAGGCCCACCTTTTTTTATCAGAACTATGCCCACCCTATTTTATTTTATTTTATTTTATTTTATTTTATTTTATTATTTTATTTTATTTTATTATTTTTTATGAAATCTTATTTGGATGGCATAGTGCCAGTGTAAAAAAAAAAGGGGCTGAATTTTAGTTTCTATTTCCTCTTTATTAGTAATAGAGAGCATTAACTTTAGAAATTAAACTCTGGCAAATATAACAACTCAAATGACTAATTTTATTAAAAGAAGATAAAAAAACTATCCCCTTAAAATATGTATTTTGACTTGAACTTCATTCCATCATTTGAGATAAAGTGCATTGTAGTCTTTTTGTTAATATTTCTCAAGCATATATGGATTTTTAAAATGCCATGGTGCCATGTATATTAGAGATAAACAAACTTTAGGTCTGTGTGCATATTGCTTCTATTCCCAGGAGAATGGAACAGTGAGCAGTGCTGGAAGGTAATAATCCCTACCTACACAGAAGTGTTCACATATTATATAAATCGCCCAGAGACAGATTGTGGTAATAAACCTTATTATAAATATCTCTTTCTTTGTCTCAGAATTTATGTAACCATTTCATTAACATTTTCTTCAGAACATTTCCTCATTTATATCTCCTACACACTGATATAACAGTTTCATTTTTTTCCTCTCTTTTTTATGTTGTTCGTGAAAAAAAGTTCAGAAAAGATTATTTGCTGAAATTGCGTATTAAAAAAACAAACAAACAAACAAAAAAAAAAACTTGACCTTTCTTCTCTTAAACTCCTACCATTACTTGATTATGGCACTTTCAAGCTGATTTGTCATAAGTTAATTGAATTGATGAGGGCTTAAATTTTTTTGGTATAATGGGGGCACTTAGGTTGTACAAGCACCAAATTCTTTCCCTTCTGAGGTATTTAGTATTTCTCTTTAAAATGAAGTTAGAAAAATGCTTCAATATTACCAAATAGCATAAATTTTTCTAAGCGATATTAAGATAACTTAGACATTAATTTTATCTTATTATATCCATAGGCTAATAGCAAAAATTATCATCTTGTTCATATTAGTAGAAATAGAGAGTCCAAGGTCCCTGAATTGAATGAGAAGATTCTATGTGGGTAAGGGTACACCAAGGAACTCTAGAAAAGGGAGAAAACACCGTCTATGAGAATCAGTGCTTTGAGATTATGATTTAAATGGAAGAAGCAGAACAAAAGGTACAGCAGTTTTATTGATGAGTCCAAAGGGATATACATAGAGAATTAAACAAAATAATACTTAGTTTTATGATTAATATGAGAAACAACCCTGACGTGTGATTGCATGTATGTGATGAGAGGACAGGAGTGGGGAGGGTCAGGCAAACAAACAATCGTAATGTTTGGGAGTTTAGCCCTACGGCTGTAATTTGGATTAATCCATCATCATGCAGGTTGGAATTTCCTCTTCCTTTTTCTCAATTTCTACCTCTCCCTCTTCATTGACTTCCTTGTTTCTTCACATGTGTTTGTACTAAGAAATTGAGACAGAATTGCATTTGTGGTTCTTAATACTACAAACAATGAAATGAGACCAAGAATGCTTGGAACCCCTGATCCAGTCCAGGTACTTAGTGCTGGAAGATACTGTGGAGGAATTCTCTTTTGTATAATTCAAGATGGAGAACAAAAATAAACATAAAGTTTTGTAACTTGAAATTGCTTTCTCATTATCACCTTCACTACAAAGAAGCAATACATTTTAAACATTATTTTCAGGGAGATGGTACTACCGCTGGAAAATATAGTAGACAATGTTTCTCTACTACATATTCACAACTTCACGTGCATTTGTGCTTGTGCAGTATACTCAGGGATTTGCTTAATGTAAATAAAGGTAATCTGCCTTAAGTGTTACTGTCTGTCTACATGTGGAGAATAAAGTTATATATTTTTAAAAAGCTACTCCTTTTCTTAGCCTTCGGCAAGAACTATTTTTTGTGCTTAAAACATATTTAAGCTAAAGATATGTCAGTGATGATACCTTCAATTCTATGAAATATTTAAATAAAATTAATTTTACTCGGTAATTTTTCTTTTACTAATTTAAAATTTTCCTTTCACATTCAAAGCATTTATTGCCCTGACTTACAACTCTGACTGAAGAGTTGGAATTTTCAATATGTGTAATTCACCATTTTTACATTTTTGCAGCATTTTTGTAACTCACAAACTCTTGAAGGATTTTAACTAGGGACGTAACTTGAATTTTAAAACACTAATCTGGTAGTGGTAGAAGAGATAGTAAAGGATCAAAAATGTAAAACAAAGAAAAATCAATCAATTCATAAAGAAAGCAGGAAAGAAGACCAAAAAAGAAGATAAGGAAATAATTAATTTTTTTTTTCAAAGAACAAGTAAATGTGACCATAACAGCAATCAAAATAAATTTAAGTTAATTAATTGGCCAAGTTAAAAAAAATACATGTTCTAATACACTTAGATCTTGCAGCCAATGAATTAGAGAATTTATAAGAGCAAAGGAAAAATATACAGATATTTACATGATGCCATATAATAGTCTTAAATTTCAAACAAACAAACAAACAAACAAAAAACATAATGGAGAATTAAATAATAATTTTTTTTAATTTATGAATTCTCTTTTTAATAATCTTGTGTCAAGTAATTTTAGGAGGTATTTATAACTGTAACAATACAACTTGTGGGCTAAAACTAAAATTGTATCTAAAGGATTTTGTTTAGCCTCAAATGTATCTATCATGAAAACAAAACTAAGACTTCAAATTAGTGAGTTAGAAAAAAATTAGCAGGGTAAACCTTCCAAAATGTGAAGGAAATATTAAGGCAAAAAGAAGAAATTAATTAGATAACATATTTTTAATATAAAGTGAACTTATTTTGAAATTTTATAAATATGGCCGACTCTAGCAACATTGATCAAAAGAGTACGGACAGAAACAATATAAGGAATACAAACTGGGACATAATTGTAAATTCATTAGCAGTTTAAAAAGTCGTAATGTGTGCAGCTTTAGCCTAAAATGTTTTAACTTAGATGAAAGGAAAATTACAAAAGGAATTGGTTTAACAAAGAGAGATAATGAATTAGAAAACATAGAGGAAAAGCATGTATGTTGCTGTTCCACTAATTTGGGCAGTAAATGAACAAATTATACGTGTCAAATAGATAGATAGGTAGTTAGATAGACAGACAGACAGACAGACAGACACAATTTAGAATGAAAGAACCACTTCAAGATATTTAGTAGACAAGTACACATTGTTACCAATTGGTAATTAGGGCTAAGGCAAGAATAAAAGTTGATTTTCACATTTCTAACTTTGAGATTTCAATGTGTGGACAGTAGTTTAAAAGCTGATATAGGTGATACGGTAAGAGGAACATGATTCTGGTGGTATCATTCCTGTTCCTTTGTGAGTGGAGGAAGTAGAGTAGGGAGATAGGGAAGGCAGTGTGGTCTTCATAAAACACATTTCAAGATTAAAACAAACTTAACTATTTCTAAGCTGCTCTGATTCATTCCCTTCTCTTCCAAATACTAGCCAAATGCTTCTCCAGATAATCATCATCCCCTTTAAAGAGGCAGTGATGCTATTGAAATGTTATTGACAACCTCAGGTGTCAAGGCTCTTCCTTGGTTATAAATATTTTAACAAATGAGCACAAAACCAGGCCTAAGCCAATCGGGGATGACATACCACTGGTTTCCCAGTAAGCAAAGTGTTTATATTATTAGTCCAGTCAAGGTGAAGCTGAGATCATTTATTTCACAATTGTAGGAGGAAATGTTTTCTCCAATAGGTGGCCACAAAAAAGATGTAGCTCTTGTTGTTATCAGAAGCCATTTTGTGACCATGAAAATGCAATAAAACCAATACATGAAAAAGAGCAGAAGTGAAGAAATTGCAAATGATTCATAGAGTTACTTGATTTAACAGGCTGGAAGCCTAAGCCATTGCTCGATTTTAAGTCATGTGAGGCAATAAAGCCACAATATGGTTTAAGGTAGTTGAACATTGCTTCTCATTGCTCAGTGTGTATAATCTTGAGTCAACTCCATTACTCCACTGAGGGAAAGTCATTTCCCTTATTGTGCACACTGGGCTATTTTACTTATCTGAATGGCCAATATAAAAGTGCAAGGACATTAGAATAAAATGTTTATCAGATTTATTTTGGGTGAAGTGCACTGCTAGTAAGCTTGTAGGAAAAATCTCAAAAGTACAAAGGATGCTAAAGGTATCCTGTTTTCATTTGCTGTTTTTAATTATCTTTAGCCTTCTTTTATATGTTGTGTTTATTACATTTTAGAAATATGAAAGCATAGAAACAAAGTGTGCAGAATCTAACAAGAGTATAAACCTTATTCATTTTAATGAAAAAGAAATTCACATAATGGGGAGTATTGAACAGTTACAATTTATTTACTGACAGAAAACTAATAACAAGAAACTTCAACTCATTCTACCAACATTTTTGTGTCTGGGAGTTTCTCCTTTGTGTTAAAAGAAGAACGAATTAACTAGGTTTGTTGATTTAACTGAAAATAAAAAAAGAAAATTGAATACCTTCTCTATTACATGTGCATTACATAGAGTAGTCATCTAAGAAACAGCTAGTTGCATCATTCTGTTGTTTTATGAATTCACTTGAATGTATTATGGGTCTTGTCTTACAGTACTGAGTTACAATTTTTTCCTCAAGTAAGGAATAAATGTATTTCCAGTATGATTATTTTGCAAATATTTTAATATATCCTTTGCATTTTTGTTTGTAAATCGAATGCTTCTATCGCATAGCCTATACTAGTATTAATAAAGATAAAGCAACACTAACTTTATTTTTTATATGATTTCCATTCCTAATTGTGCTATCTTGCCTTTATGATAGTAAAACAATGTGCTGTTAACATAGTTACAAAAATTTGAACAAATTAGTATCTATTATAGCCATATATAAAGGTCACATTTACTTTATACTTAAGATATTAAAAAGTAATTAATTAATCTATTACATGATTATGTAGTAACTTGCAATTGAAAAACACTATTTAGGGCACAAGTAGTATGTGTATAGAATTTTAAGACATATTAACCTAGACAAAGACCATAGTTTGCTAGAGATTTAAATATCAACTAAGAGAAGGATTTATATGAATGTTTACAGTTTATTCATTGGATTAATATAATCATAATAAATATACTAAGTTTCATTTGTGTCTCTTTGTAACAAGATTAAAATATGTATTGGACAAATTAAGAAGATAGTGCTAAATATTAAAATATATACATACAGATTGTTTAATCATTAAAAGTAGAAGAGTATACACAAATAACACAGAGTCTTAAAATATATGAAGTAAAAACTGACAGAATAGAAATGACAAAGAAAATTCAATGAAAATAGTCATAAATCTTAATACATCACTCTTAATAATGCAACAATTAGTAAATCAACAAGAATACAGTAAACTTGAATAAACTCTCAAGCACACTGACCTAACTATAGAATATTCCTCCCAACAGCAACTGAATATACATCCTTCACAATCACATGTGGAATGTACTCCGGGAATGTTCTTCAATTAGTATAATTGAAATTATACTAAGAAATTTCTTGGACCCCACAAAATTACATTAGAAATAAAAGTCATACAAGAAATCGTGAGGGGAATTAGAAAATTTTCAAACTGAAAAAACAAAACCATAACATACTAAAATTTATGGGATGCAACTAGAACATAGAGGGAAATTATAGTTTAAATGAATGTTTCGGAACAGAAAAACAAAAGAAACGTCTAAAGTCAATTATCTAAACACCCATCTTGAGAAATTAGAAAAAGAAGAGCAAACTAAATCCAAAACAAAAAGAAGGAAAGAAATAATAAATCTTAGCAAAGATATCAATAGTTTGGAAAATAGCAAAACATTACAAACACTCAATGTAACCGTTTTTGGTTCCTCAACAGATGAACAAAATTGGTATCCCTTTAGTTAGATTGATCATGACAAAAAAGAATGAGGACACAAATCACCAAAATCAAGAATGAAAGAGAGAATATCATTATTTACCCTATGAAACCTAAAATAATTGTAGGAAAAGATTATGAACAACTTTATGCCAACAAATTAGATAGCTTGGATAAAAATGGACAGATGGCTAGTTTCAGACAGAAATTGCCAAAAGTTCCACAAGAAAAGTAAAAAAGTCTGAATCCTTGTAACAATTTAAATTAGTAATTAAATATTGAATCAGTAATTCAAAATCTTCCTTCACAGAAAAGCCCAGGTCCAAATGGCTTCAATGGAGAAATGCATTAAATTTTTAAAGGATACAATTTTCAGAAAAAAGATTTTACTTCTCTATTTATTCAGTGAAGCCAGCATTACCCTGAAACCAAAGCCATACAAAAACATAATAATGAAACTACAGATCAACATTCCTCATGCACCTAGATACACAAATCCTCACACACACAATTCAAGGTGGAAATAAAATTTTTCCAGCTATTGTTTCTGAAATAATTGACTATTCACATTTGAAAAAAACTTTATATCCACACAGAAAATTAACTCAAAATGGATTATAGACCCAAATTAAAGAGATAAAACTGTAAATCCCCCAAAGTATGATGAAAAAACATCTTTATGATCTCCTTCTGATTGGACAAAGATGTAGAAACAACACCAAATGTTCAATCCATAAACTGGGTTTAATAAAAATTTTAAATTTTTTTACTTCAAAAAACAAATTTAAGAAAATGAAGGACAACTCAGAGACTGGGAAGAATATTTGTAAGTCATATGTCTGATAAAGAACTTTTATCCATAATTTATAAAGAACATTTACAACTCAATAATAAAAAGGTAAACAACCCAATTAAAATTTGGACAAAAGATTTAAATAGAAATTACACTAAGAACATATGTATTACTAATAAGCACATTAAATTGATGCTCTACTTAATCATTAGAGAAACAAATTAAAACTACAGTGTATTTCCACTACACAAACACTAGAATGGCTTTACTCAAAAAAAAACAGAAAATACTACATTTGCTAGGAAATGAAAAAAATGTAATTTAACATTGTTGAAAAAGATATAAAAGAGTATTGGCTCCTTAGAAAATAGCTTGGGAGTTAAATTGTCAATTTCTTAAAAATTAAACATAAATTGACCATATGATCCAACAATTCCATTCCTACATATTCTTCAAGAAACATATATATATATATATATATATATATATATATATACATATATATACACACATATATATATATATACACACATACACATATATATGTGTATATATATATACATATATATGTATATGTATATATAATAAAATAAAATCCATGCCAATATTTACATCAGAATTTTTATAGTAACACTTTTGAAATAGCCAAAAAAAGTGGATATAATCCAAATGTCCATCAACTAATGAATAGATAAACAAAATACCCATACAAAATAAGGACTGGTCTTCATCCAATCAATTGAAGATCTGGATAGAAAAAAAGGCTGAGTAAGAGGGAACTTTGCTTGCCTGACTACCTGATCTGGAACATTAATCTTCTGCTCTTGAATTGAAAGTTACAACATCCACTCTCCTGAGTCTCAAGTCTTTGGACTTGAACTAGAACTACACTACCTGATAGTCTGTGTCTCCAGCAGCTGAATGCACATCGGGACATCTCATCTCCATAATTCCACAAGCCAATTCCTTATAATAAATCTCATATACAGCTATATCCTATTAATTCTTGCTAATACAGCAGATCTCTTGCATTTTGGTACGTCTTGTCAGCAGAAGCACTGACAGCTTTTTTTCTGAGTTCTCTCTGCAAGGATTACAAACAGCAATGAAAGATGGGATACTGCTCCTCCATCTGGGATGACAAAGGACAGATTTGTGTTCTGTTTAGTATAGTAAATATAATTGCTCCAGTATAATAAAGATCATTTGCCCAGCTACAGGGTGAAGAGCATGTATGTTTGCAGACCTGTAGAAAAAATCGGGTTCACTAAACTCAGGTTTCCTCCCCTGTAAAACCATCCACTACATGCGCAGTGCTCGCCTAATGATCACAGGATCATCAAGCCTTCGGTGGGAATGAAGGTTCAGGTGACCAGAGTAAGAAAAGGGCGGTACTCTGACCACTGCTATTTCCATAAGTAATAAACTGTCCCTTGTCTCTGACTCCTGGATCTCTTGCATTCTTTCCGCATCTATGACATCGTGGAAGGCTAAATTGTTAGTTCGAAAGCAGTGTAAAAATCTCAAGTGCTTCAGTGTTCTTGATATGACCTATGCTTTACAGTTTTTATCATTGAACACAGCACATCATTTGATGCTATTGTAGATATATTTATGCTATTAATAAATTCCTAAAATAACAATAAATAGAAAATTAATATCATGTCTTCTGAAAATGGTGAAGACATCTAATTTGAATTTGATAATAGTTTCACAGAATGCATTGCTAAGGAAGTGTGCAATACATACTTTTTATGCCACACTTGTTAAATATATTCAAATATCTCATGTAAAATACAATTAAGCCAAAGGAATTGCTCCCATAACAGAAGTTGAACACATTAGAAGGTTAAAATAGTTGTCATGCACTTGGATATAATGTCTACCTTTTCTTTCATAGTTGGGAAGTGATCAGGATAAAAGTCTAATGAAATGTTCCTCCCCATATGAAGCATTAGTTACTTTTTTCTGCAGAAGTCCCATTTCTCTATTGTGCCTCTGACAATGTTCCTTTAATTTGATAAATGTGCTTTTTTCAATGCAAAATAGTTAAAATAACCTGAAATCCTTTCTCCTTCTGATGCGCTCTGAATTTACAGAAGCTTCTAAAGAAATCATTGCTTGAGGCTGGGAACATTATGAATATTTCAGTGGAACTGAAGCTGTCAAAATATAGAGGGAAATGCCTGTCGGATATTTAGAATAAATGAATGGAACTATGACAATTGAAAATTATAATGTATCCTTCTAAACAGATTTGTTCTGTTTTGCAGAACTTAGTGGGGAATGGAAATGGCAGGACTACAATAAGTTTGGGAAATGACAATGAATTAAAGTTATGAAATGAATTCAATAACATATAGTGAAGAGAAAGATTTTTCAACTTGAAAAGATAAATACTAGTATCCATCAAGATATTGTAAATTAGGGCTGGTAGAGGAAAAATCAATCAGTCTCTTTTGAATTTCATGCTGCATAGGAGGGGATTTAACCTTATGTTAAGCAGAAATAAAGAGAAACTTTATGTTGTGTAAAATGAGAGTTCTAGCAGGGATCTCTTCATCTTTGAATTCAACATTTATATAGCACCTACTGTGTGTCAGCCACTGAGGGATTAGGGATAGTGATTAGAGATAGCTATTAGCATTAGGAATAGAAAGAAAAATAGGACATAAGTATATAAGCAATGTCTGAAGGATAGGTAAATTAACAGTTAACTGTCCTTTTTGTGGTAAGTACTGCATAGCATTAAGCTTATATTGCTAAGAAGCCACACTGAAGGAGGCCCAAACCCAGACCGAGATAACAAAGATCTCCTGAACTGGGCCTTAAGGGCAAGTAGAGCCCACCTGAGTACAGTACAGTGGAGGACCATGGCAAATGTTTAGGAGAGAAAAGAGCAGAAACATAATCCAAACAAAAACCTGCAAATAGTTAACTGTGATTACACTATAGAGTACAAATGGCAATAAAATAAACCTTGATCCAAACCTTACCTTTGACCTTGAACAAGTTACTCAGCTTTATCTGGTATTCCCTGTCCTTACCTGAAAAATGAATAAATACGTTCTTTAGTATTTTTTTCCAATTATTTGTGATTCTATGGATTTAAAACAAAAAGTTTGAATGAAACTCTATTATGCTTCAAGTCGGTCTCTAAAATGCTATTAATATTTTAGTGTTATCTTTGTTTGCTTTTGTTGAAGTAGTTTTTTTAAAATAGTTTTATTAAGATATAATTTATATACCATGAAATTCACTCTTAAAATGTACACTACTATGGTTTTTAGTATATTCACAAGATTGTGCAACCATCACCATGGTCTAATTATAAAACATTTTCATCACCCCAAAAAGAAATTAGCAGTTATTCCCCATCCCTACTCCCCCACCAGCCCCTAGCAACCACTAATCTATTTGCTGTCTCTATGGATTTGCCTATTCTGGACATTTCATGTAATATAAATGGAATCATACAATATGTGGGTGCTTGTGTCTGTCTTCTTTCACTTAGCATGCTTTTAAGGTTTATCCATGCTGCAGCATGTATCAATACTTCATTCTTTTTTATTGCCAAATAATATTCCATTGTATGGATACCACATTTTGTTTATCAGTTAATGGACATTTGGATTTTTTCCAACTTTTGCTATTGTGAATAGTGTGGCTATGAACTTTGCATATAAGTTTTATGTGTATTTATTTTTTCAGTTCTTTGGGGTACACCTAGAAGAAGAATTGCTGGGTCGTATGTGAACCCTAAGCTTAACATTTCGAGGAACTTTCAAGCTGTGATACTTTACAATACCATTAGTAATGTCTAAGGGCTCCAATTCTTCCACATCCTTACCGACACTTGAGATTGTATGTCTTTGTAATTTTACCCATCCTATTGAGTGGCAAGTGGTTTTAATTTGCGTTTTCCTAAGGAACAATGATGATGAATATCTTTTCATGTGTTTATTGGTCAGTCATATATCTTCTTTGAACAAACGTCTATTCAAATCCCATTTTTAAATTGGATTATTTGTCTTGTCATTGTTGACTTGTAAGAGTTCTTTACATAATCTGGATACTAGACCCTTATGAGATGTGATTCAAATATTTTCTCTCACATGTGGGTTGTCTTTCCCCTTTCTCTATTTTTTTTTTAATTAAAGTTTTTTTGGGTGACAATTGTTAATAAACTTACATAGATTTCAGGTGCACAATTCTGTAATATGTCATCTATATATCACATTGTGTGTTCACTACTCAGAGTCAGTTCTCCTTCCATCACCATATATTGGATCCCCTTTACCCTCATCTACGACCCCCCTTGCCCCTTACCCTCTGGTAACCACTAAACTATTGTCTGTATCTATGAGTTTTTGTTTCTTCATTTGTTTGTCTTGTTCTTTTGTTGTTTTCAGTTTTATATGCCACATATCAGTGAAATCATATGGTTCGCTACTTTTTCTGTCTGACTTATTTCACTTAGCATATCTTTGAAGTTAATAAACCTGTATAAAATTTTAAGGTCGGTAGAGATAATCTTATGAGCTTTCCCATATCTTCACTTGATATCTTCACTTTCTCCCTGAAGCCTGGGTTATCCAGGAACCATTGTATGAAACCTCATTTGGATATACCCACTGAAAGTGGCACCTCAAAATCCTAATCCTTTTATTCTCTCCTGCCCACCAAAAGACATCTATTCTATTGCCCATACTCTCATATCTGTACTAATGTGAAAAATTAATTCATAATCAACAATTAACTATATCAATTACATTGAAGAGGAAACCTTTTTGCGACTGTATTTTGCAAGAAATTCCTGGAATGAACTATGGTTGAACCCAGGCCGATATATTGCCAGTGGTGGAGTGAGGTCACAATAGTAGGTTGTGGGAAACAGATTAGAAATGTTGGAGCCTTTTAATGGCTTCCATTAAATATTCCATGAAAACATACTCCTATTTACTACACATAAGTCCTGATGTTGTTAACATTGGAAAGGTACAGATAGAACTCTGTGGGGTTTTAGTTCAAACATAATAATAAGAGATTAGAACAGGCCAAATAATCAGAAGACTGGATTTGTGTTGTCTGTCATATTTACCAGCTATGTGTCCCTGCAATGGACCGAAAGTTTGTGTCCTCTGAAAATTCATACATTGATACCTTATCCTAGTGTTGTTTGGAGGTAGGACGTAATGAGAGATAAGGTTATAAGCGTGGAGTCCTCATGAATGGGATCAGTGCTCTTAGAAGGGGCCAGAGAGCTAGCTAGTTCTCTTTCTGCCATGTGAGGACACGATGAAAAGTCAATGCTCTGCAACCCAGAAGAGAGCTCGCACCAGAACCCAATGAGGCCAGCAACCTGATTTCAGACTTCCAGCTTCCAGAACATGAGAAATAAATCTCTCTTGTTATCAAGCTACCCAGTCCATAGTACTTTGTTACAGCAGCCTGAAAAGACTAAGGCAGCCTCTGAGCAGATCACTTTACCTTCCAAATTCTCAGTTTCTCCTTCTTATAGAAGGTAAAACAACTATCTTTGGTTTTGTTGTAATAATCAAATAAAGAAATATATTTGAAAGTTCACTATGAAGTCTAAAGAAAAGTATAAATATAACTAATTTTTCTCTATCAGGTTATAACACAAAATATCTAATAAAAAACAAAAACAAACAAACAGAAAATGTTTTATAAAGAACTATGGCTGAGAAACTATTGTGTCTTTTCCTCAACCCAAAAGTTCTTCTTGGAAAAAGTATGCTTTGAGAGATGAGATGGCTGTAACCTACTGTGTTTCCCCGAAAATAAGACCTAGCCAGAGCATCAGCTCTAATGCATCTTTTGGAACAAAAATTAATATAGGAACAAATATTAATTTTTATTAATAAAATAAGAAATTAATATTTTGGAACACATATTAATTTTTATTAATAAAATAAAATTAATATTTGGAACACATTAATTTTTATTAATAAAACAATAATAGGTCTATAATATAATATAATATGATATAATATAATATAATATAATATAATATAATATAATATAATGCCGGGTCTTACATTAATTTTTGCTCCAAAAGACGCATCAGTCAGAGCTGATGGTACAGCTAGGTCCTATTTTCAGGGAAACATGGTAGTAGATGGCAGATGAATCTGCCAGATTCTGTCACAGGTACAGCAACCATTGAAAAAAGATGGGTTGTGAGGAGTTAATCTAAAGAAAAATAAACACCCGTACTGAGCAGTGGAACATACAGGAAGTAGTGGGAAGTGAAGAGGGGTGGGTTAATAACATCACAGGACAGATGAAGTACTTTAAAGGTCACGTGAGACAGTCACGAGAGATTATTTGGATAATTAAAAGTGACTGGATATATTAAAAGTTACCTGAATTGGTGAACAACTAGTATTTTTTCAGCTACCAAATTTTAGAGCGAGGTTACTGTGAATAATAAAGTTGCATGCATATGTCTTAACCACATCCAACTTTTTCAGCCCATCCAACTTTGACATCACACTGATGGTCTACTCATCAGATTAGTTTGACATACTCAGGACATACAAAGGAGCAAACAAAAAGAGGATGGGCCATTGTCCCACACATATGATAAAGCCTCAGTTAATATCTGATGATTTGGTAATAACACGAGGACCACTCAATCCTTGACATTGTCAAGAATCGATTTACCCTCTCAAAATCCACATTATTAAATTAAGCCCAATATCTTGTATTTCTTTTTGTGTTCCGGAGGCAATACATTGCTCATTTACAAATTTTACTAAAGCCCATTTGTGCTTTTACTCACAACTAGGTCCATGTTTAATGGGACTCTTAAAAAAAAAAAGCAATGGAATCTCTCCAAATTGTAATACAACACATACTCTCATTAGTCCGTTAGTTCCCACAAAAAAACTCCTTAATTGTAGAGGATTTATCAACATCCTCTCATGCCTCTTGCAGTCTCTGGACCACCCAGGATGACTATAAGTGGTCTATTGGCTTCTTATACAAGTAATCGCCTTCCTCAACCTCACACTATACTCCATTACAGTGGCAATTGCTGATCATGTGCACACTCTGATTTTCTGGAATTAGAGTCTCTCGCAGGCTCTGAGCCTATAAGCCTCCATACTGGACATCCATTATGCCTTGGTTAATGGAAGCAGCACCTTGCAAGCTACATACAACCACAGAGACCTCCTTGCCTAAATGAAAATAATACCTACAGGATAGAGTCAAACCTGGGTCCTCTAGTGTATCATACCTAGAGGAGGAAGTAGCTTTTCCTATCCTCATTTTTTCCTTGACAAATGCTATGATGCTGGAGAAGGTCACCCCTCTCTTGGACCCCTTGGCTATCTGGGGAGCCCCATGTGAACAGCAAAGGGAAACTGTGTATTTATGGACGGAAGTGCCACCATTACATGTGACGGAGCTTTCTGGAGAGCTGCTGCTTTCCATCCCTTAACTGGGATGCTGCTGATAAAGGACGGAGCTGAAGGGTTAGGATAATTGCCTCAACGTCACACAGCCATCTTAGCACAGGATGCCCTGAAAACAATGGGCTCCCCCTGAACGTTTTTAGAGACAGGGGTTGTTATCATTGATCTGGCCATCTTATCTGGACAATGGAAGCAACAGCAATTTCATATCCAAAGTTTCCTCCTTTAGGGTAAAAAACTCTTGAGTCTCTTGTTTCACAGATTTTGAAAATATAAATCAAAGGCCCACATGTCTCTACACTTACAAAATACAAAAGTCCTCACCACGATGCTCCTTATCCCACTCAGAGTTTAGCATTACCCATAGTGACCAAAGCACACATTTCACTTCTCAACATATATAGTGATGGGCTTTAGAACAAGCCATTTAGTGGAACTTTTGCCTCCCTTACTAGCCTGAGGCTGCAGACATCATAGAGCACCACAATGGCCTATGTATACAAGTTTGAATTAAAATAAATTAAACATGTACATTTCAGTCATCAGCCAACTGTCAAGGGTGAAATATAATGAAGAGCTTGACTCCAATTATAATGACTGACTGCTGACAGCTTTCAAGCCACATCTCTCCCACCTTCCTGTGTTGTCCCCCACCTAGTCATGATGATAAGAAAGCCCAGATGATCCCTCCTCTTGTGCTAGTGGCAATCTCAAGCCATGAATACCCTGGCCCTCATGAGGGAACTTCACCTCAGCCTCTAACCACCATGAAACCACAAGCCAATCACCTTTTCTGCACACTCTGGACACCAAGTGGCCCAGCTACACATTTTTGGACCTGGTTGGGAGCTTTCCCTACATTCTCCCTTAAAAGCCTCATTATATGAGTAATAAATGGTTTCATATCCTCTTGGTGCAAGTGTGATATCATCAGTCTGAAAATCTGAATCCAATTTGGGGTTACGTGGTCCGTCTCTTCTCTGTGGAGTGACCATATAGCTTACCTACAATTTTCAGCCCCCCCTTGAAATAAGACTGTCCTATATGGCTACCTTTGAAATGAAGTGACTTGTGTAACTTTGAGATCCAAGCAGCTCACAGCTGGCATGTGTCTTCCACACCGGACTTTTCCCTGCTACACAACCATGGGGCTGTGTTTTACAGTTGGCTTAACCCGATGTAAGACTTAGGAAAGGCATAGGATCCTCATCAGACTATAAAGAGTGAGAAATAAACTTAAGCCGCAGAGACCTGTTTGTCTGTTAGGGCAGCTAGAGTAAATTACCATAAAACACAAGGTGACAGTGTTTGTTGACTCCTAGATTCATCCAGATGATTGTTTCACATGTTCTCCCTTATGGCATGTTTGGACCAGCCTGAATGTTGTTTCAGCTCTCTGAGTAGTCTGAGCAGATAATCAATTTGCTGCTATGCAGAAGAAACTTCCTAACAGCCTCCTGCCAATAGCCATTGTGTGTAGATTTCCTTGCACTTTGCTCCTTGTGTTTTAGAATTAAAGAAGCTGTCCTTTATTACAGCTTTGGGTAATGAAAAATCATATCTGGTAGCTCAGATCCAGTACTTAAGTTTTGGTGTGACTTTGGATAAAGGTGATAATACAGATTTTTTAATATCTATATATGAAATAATATGTTACATCTATGAGACATGAGATAATATGTATAAATTATATATATATATATATATATATATATATATATATATATGATTTTATATGATATAAATATATATAGAAAGTGGCTGCTTCCCATTTCAAGATCTCTTCTGACATTATATTTCCCCTCATTATACTATTGCTATCATTGTTATTATTCCTTGTTTTTAATTAATCCCTAATTCAGTAATACCTTAGCAATAAAGGGTTTATTTGATAAACAAAATGATCTCCTAAGAAGGCCTTAATTGAATGGAATATGGCTTTATACAGGTAAGGTGGAGAGTGAGTTGTGGAAGAGAAGCTCTTGATTTGGATTTCTTCCCTTGTGGACAGGGTCACAGTCAACATAAATTAAACATGGCAGCACTTGGTACCTTAGGTGAGAGTGGGGATGGGATGTTGTGAAAAATCTAAGGTGCTCAGATGAGGAAGGATATTAACAGGATAGTAATTTTATCACCTATACTAAAACTTAGATAGACAATTGTCTTTATATTTCTACATTTGTTTCTTACAATTCTGTGGAATATTTTATTACTGTTGTTATTATTACTATCATTACCTTTTCTTTACTCAAAGCCAAAACAAGCTCCGAGAGGTTATGTGACATAGATGAGATTTCTTAGTGAAAAATGAAGCTGGGTCTTCTGACTCAAGAAGCAATACCTTTCCTCTCATTCTGTCCTCTTTGGTGGGGGGCGGGGGAGTCTTAAACATTTCGCTCATATGTCATCTGTGACATAGAGGAGATACATCAATTTTATTTAGAAAAGTACAATTTTAAGCACTTCACTTTCCCGAATTGCTCCTTTTTTTGTAACAGAATGGTAAGTAGGTAGTAAAATCAACATGGAAGCTTGGGGTTGGAAATGGTAGGGTAGGTAGCAGTCAAATTTCATTAGAGGTGGCATAGGAAGACAGAGATAGAGGGTAGAAGAAAGGGGGAAGCAATGACTTACTCGAAATGTTTGACATTGTGGTCTACTCCTTTTTTTGTTGTTGTTTTAAATGTTTCGTAATTCAATTTTGTTTTTCAGAAAGATGACTCAAGTTCTTCAGTGCAGGAAGATTTCCGTGTTATTTAAGGTAATAAGAGATGAACGTGTTGTCCTGTGTGTGTGTGGTGTGTGACACTGCATGTGAACTCACTTTTTCTCAGATGAGAAGTTGCAGGTTACAGTGGTATGGTGGAGACTAACGAGGCATTGGTTTTCATTTAGGAGGACAGTTAACACAACGGGTTTTCTTCTAGCCTTTGTGTTGATGAAAAGTAACTCCTCTTCTGCCACAGACAAGTCATATTGGGCACATCATAAGCTTAATGTTAGAGAACCAGTCTACTCAGCTAGATGTCACTTTTCCATTTCTTTCTTTTAACATGCTCATTATCATTGAAAGCACATCTTTGTGGAGAGATATCTTGCTGATGAAAACACAAGGATATTTATTAGCTAAAGCAAAACAAATGCTAAATAACCAATTACCATAATACTCTGAAACTATTTTGTCAACTCCTTAGCAGAACTTGTCAGTGATGATGAGAAAACAGAAGTAGTAATTTAAAATTACCAGTGTTGGGAGATGAGGGTTGCTCAACTGTGTGAATTTGAAGATACCCTTTATCTTCTGAGGAAGCGTAGGGACTTCAGTAGTATTATCCTTTATACACCAGTGCCACATAAGGTAGTAGTTATGGAGCTGGGACAGAAAAAGTGAATTTTCAATGAGAATCTTACATATATCTGGCCATGAATAAGGCCTTAAAAGTAAAATGGAGTCTAGAAAAACAATGTAAATAAAGTTTGTCACTATCCTCAGAATCCTATATAGGACAACCAGTTCACTTCAATGACTGCTCCTTTAGTCAATTTTAATATAATAAGAGGAGGACTGCTTGATGGAAGAATAACGCTGTCTTAAGAAGAAACTATTACAGTGCTAGCTATTTAGGAACATACCCATTTTGCTAGATCTCATGATTTCTCTAAATAAATCACAAATGTATAATTTTATGCAAATTTTTTTCAACTAAGGAATCTATGATGGAATAAAAAGAAGGAAGGAAGGAAGGAAGGAAAGAAGGAAGGGAAGAAAAGGACAGAGTGAGGGAAGAAGAAACAGAAAGAGAAAGAAAGAGAGAAAGATCTATCTTGTCCAGTTTTGGAATCCAAGCTTCTATTTTGCCACCTCTGATTGGTTAGCTAGTTAATTATTTTAGCTCTGGAGTCTTTGAATGTAACCATGATTTATGACCCACAAGGGAACAGTGGTCAAGTATCTAAAACATCTGCACTTGCGCCATCTGTTTATGCCTAACTGCCACTTTGAAACATGTCAGTAATTTTGTTTATTTTAATTGCCTTAATATTTGTCATTAGCCAACCCTCAAAGCTGTAGTTAACCAAGGGAACAAACAAAAATAAGGAAATAACTTTTTTTTTTAAAGTGAAAATATTCAGGAGCATTCCAAAATATATTTTAGAATTCTGAGAATAATTCCATAGCAGAATATGAGTTATGAAATGGAAATTCATCAGGATACTACAGCTTTGTAACTGGTTATAATAATTTACTTCTGATGGCAGGAATGACCCTTTAAATATCAATAGCCATAAAACTAATCAGAAATTTGCAATTTGAAATATGTTCATAAACATCCTGCAAAAAAAAGGAGATGCTGCATTCTACACTCCTAGATTAGCGGTTGAAAAGACATATCATCTGAGTTAAATATCTGAGAATTCCTATCATAAAAAACAAACAAACAAACAAACAAAACAGGCATGGAAGTTAAGACATGTCCATGTATGCAGGGCCTAAGACTGAAGAGGGCCTAATTTCTTTGCACTTAATCAATCATTTAAAAAGAAGTGGGAGGCAGTGTGCTTGACAGCTAGGAGAAAGGTGATCCATTAAATCCCATGGGTGGCACAATTTTATGATATATATTTTAAAAAGTTAAGCTGTAGAGGCTCAAACACAGCTAGTCTGAGGCAATTAATTGACATTACAATACTGGCAAGGATATCTTATAAGCTAATCTCTTCAATGTCCATTTGAGGAAAATAAAGTACAGAGAAGCTGAGTTGTCTGCCCCAAATCACACAGCCAATTTCACATTTAATATTCCATTTCTATACAATGCTGTCCATCTATAAACTGCAGCCTTGTAAAGTTGCCTGAAAGTTGAGAAATTCACTTTTTCCATATGGAAAAAAGTGTGGTGGTTTAAATCAGGTTGTATAGGACTCCAACGTTCTCATAATTGCCATCTCCTAAAAAGGCACACACACATATTGTTTTGATAGTAAATCAGAAAACAGTAAATCTAGGACATTTCTGCTATTACCCAGATGCAACAAGCAGCAGTAACAGAGGTAAAGGTGAATTTTAGCACATATTTCACTGCTCACTTCAGGGATAACTGTGGAAAGAAGATCTATTTTCAGGATCCAGGATAATGAGTCTCTGAGAACTTTGGTAAGTGTCTATACTTGTATTGTAATGGAAATTCTGTGAATTGTCATAGTTTATTTATTATTTGAGTTGCACTTACTGTCAAAATACAACCTGCCTTTCTTGTATGATTGAATGTCCATATCTTAAAGGATTTTCTTATTTTTTCCCATTGTCTACCCTTTATTCATGCTTCACTTGTCATACCCAACAACTCTACCTACAGTCAAACTGAAATTTGGTTACACAAAGATGAAATAACTATAACTTTGGCTTTTGAGAACGTTTTGCTTTAGTAGGGGAGGTACAATATAAACTAATATTAAAGTACAAGGTAACAAGGGCCATAAGGAATATTTTATACAAAGTGTTCTGAATACAAAAGTGATTGACTATTGATTTGTCTACAGAGCTGAGGTGATATCTGAGCTGAATATTAGATGATGACTCAGGAATAATAGAGATAATAAGGGAAAACATAGTGGTGTGAAAACATGCAATAGGTCGAACTTACAGGAAGTATATAATCTTGAAGAGGCAGAGACCTGAGGAAGCAGCAGGGGGAGACTTGAAGTACAGGATCCAAAAAGAATCGTCTTCCATGCTAACTTTTTTGGCATTTTTTCTATCAGTGATGAGATGTTAGAAATTTTAAATTAGATACTTTGCTGCGAACTGCTACATGTGATGCAAATAAGAGAGCACAAGACAGATTTTTGGATGCATTAGTTAACAAGGTGGAGGCAACGTGCTTTAAATAAATACACAGGATAATCACCAGATTTCTACTTCAATTGATTCTTTGTAGATACATTATCTTTTAGGTAAATAATGGCTGTACAAATATTTTAGAAACCTAAATTTAAAATTAGTTGATTATGTGTATTAATTTCCCTGTAATAGAATTTAAAATGTATTAATTTACTATTGTATAATATAAAATAAAACTCGAGATTGTATTAAGTCTAATTATTCTTTAAAATCTCTCTCAGATATGTGAAAAAGGACAGTATAGGCTATATTTATAATCCTTCTTACATATCTCATAGTTCTATGTTCTGTAATGTCTAATATGAAATTAATTCTATAATTCAATAAACAAAAGGATTTTATTATTAAAATAATAAATTGATTTGATCATGGTCCTAGTCTGAACCAAACTGAATGGTCTTATATTAATAAGACACATTAATTTGGTTCATAATAACTAAAATGTCTGGAGTGCTGTTGATTAGGTTAAGATTAGAAAAACAAGATGATATGCCTTCTGTCCGTAGTATAAAGATCAATCACCAATATGTCATTAAAATTAAGGATGATTTTTCTGCTATTTAACTGGATGCATTTATGTCATTTATTTCTTAATAAATCTGTTAATAAAAGTCGACTAAATGCATTTGTTCTGAAAACTTTAAATGAGAACTAATTGCTGTTCCCTCTAGAATTTTGTGCCAATTTATCATTTGCAGTGATTTTTAATGGATGATTTTCAAACAGTTGAAATAGGGATTTAAAAGTGATATGTTCACAGACAATTTAGGTTTATCAGAACAATATAGTCAGGTCGTTTTCACTGTCCTTTGCCCTGTCTCTTCTGCCTGCTTATTCTCAGAACAAAGAGACTTGCCAATTTCCAGTTACAACTGATGCTGACCAAATCTGAAGCCCTTGTGATTAGTTATAATTAGCTTTGCAGAAGGGAAATGAATTAGAATAGCATAGTTAATGGTTTCCATGTGGATAGTTAATAAGAATTGAAGGACTTGTCCCGCTTATAAATTAAGACATTTAAAAAATGAGCATATGTGAAGATGATTAATTATGTGCATTTATGTAACATTCTGTATCTTTTCCTTTTATGCAAATTTGCCCCTGAGAAGTACATTTTTAATGGGTAAAAATATTACTGATAGAATCTTTTAAAAACTATAGCCATTATATAAATATATAAATTATAAAAGGTATTTCATGTTAAATATGCCATATGATTAATTAGCACCTGATTTTAACTCTATAATCAAGGTCAAGATATATTTACAGGTCCTAGATTTAGAAAGGATCTCTTGACGTACAATTTTGAAGGATATTTTTAGTTTTGAATACTTTCTCACCAAATCAGATAGGTATTCCCATAGAAATATTTAGATTTAAATGTTTTCCATTCACATATAAATGTTCTGATTCATAGTTCCAAGCTATCTTTCCAAATTATTTTCAGATAACTCTTATATGAACCATTATACTAAATCGCATTAATGGGAGGAATTATTAGGAGAAAAATAGGTTATATTTTAGCTAGAGATTATCAACAACTGAAGTTTATTTTTTGTTTTTTACCTAAAATTTGTCATAGAAATATTTTCAATTTCTATCCTACAGCTAGTTTACAATTGGATGACGTTTCATTTTTGTTGAATGGCAGTGGTGAGAACGATAGGGTGTCTACTACACATGTTCACATTGATCTTTATATAATTTTCTAGTATTTTACATGGCATTACTATACAGGACTAAGAAGGTCCTTGCTAGGAGGTTTGAGTCTTACAGGATTTTTTGTAGAGCAGCTGCAGATCAATTCATGTTATCATATTTCTTCCATAAAATGTGCCTGTGAGAACAGACATGGAATGTCATTTTTCAACAGAAGTATTAATATGTTAAAAGAGATGTGAAAATTTTAGTATATTGACATATAAATCTCAAGGCACTTCAACAAGAAAAAGCAGTTTTGCTTTCATAGACCTTCATAAATCTAGTTCTCTGAGTGCCTTATCAAATTTCTTTGGCATGTGTAGTGCCTAAAATTCTCATCTTTTATTCTCCTTATGTGATTTCTCCCATACCCTCTTAATAAAATTTTCAGAAATATTTTTATATGGTAAAAACTACATTTACAGTTATAATTAGTATATATGTTTAAACAAAATTTTGTGAGCAAGATGAAATAGTTTAAATAGTTACAGAACTTGATAAACCTATATGCCTATATCCATAGGATTCAAATATCATATATGTTACATAAATGTGTATATATATGTATATATGTATACATAACATATATATATACACGTATGTATAAATAGAGATTTAATCATATTAATTTAACATTGAAGAAGGGAAATTGTAGAGAACCTTAAAGACAGAAGGTGCCAAAACTGAATTTCAAATGTGTCCTTATTAATAAATGTTTTTATTTCTCTTTATTTCCCCCACACAGTATATCAAAATGTTCTGACTTTTTAATAACTGTTGCTGAAGATATTAGAGTGACAGTGTAATCACAGTAAATTCATTATAAAACTGTAACAACATCCTGTTTTCTCATTATCAGAACTATCTTTTTAAAGTTTTTAAGCATATGAAACTCAGAAACGCTTCCTATTGCTTTGAAAAGTAAAGATATTTTCCAGAAATAACACTATGCTTGTGAGAGAATAGCACACCACATAGAAGGCTGACTGTTCACTTAGTAAACATAGATGTAAATGATAATTCATAACTTTTTCTTCATAAACTCATAACATTTTTCTTTTCTGTTATTTTACTGATTTACTGAAAATCGTGTTTCCAAATTATTTGAGTGTTTTGTTTTTTTAATATAAAATTTATTGCGGTGACAATGGATAGTAAAATTACATAGGTTTGTGAAGTGATATGTTGTTATCCTTTCCAGCATAACAGATATAACCTGCTTATTATTTTAAAAACTTCTTATTCTACTTGAATTTACCCTAAACTTTGGCATCATAATACAATAAAAGATTGGCCATATAATGGCAAAATTGTTAGTATAGAAAGGTCTTCAACAACAGATAATTAGAGGTAATCATTTCTGTAATTGTACGTGTTGTGTGTGTGTAAAGCAATGTGAAAATATGTATGTTATTCTGATTTGATGTTCAATTATCCTAAAAAAAGAAATGAAAAATGATTTACTAGTTATTATGTAATTATTTTTAACAGTCTGATGGTTAGCTACTCTTCTAAATGTCACCTCACTTTTCCAGGATGATAACTTCAAAAGCAAAACGTTTCAGTTCTTTATTAGCAGTTTTGTGTGCTGCAGTCACTGGTGGGAAAGATGGGCAGGGAAGACCCAGCATGTTATGCTTTGGGTACAAAGGGATATTGAAAGTTTTAAGGCAATTTCAGTGATGCACAAGAACGTTGCTTTGTGATGTTACTTTTCCAAATAAAGATTGTGACGGTATTTTAAAGTATGTCTGAGGCTTATAGGCAGGAATGTCGCAATTAATAGATTGCTCCTCTAGCAGCCCTGTCACAGCAAAAACATAGGAGGCTAGGATATTCCCTTAGATGAGATACTGCAGTGGCACATGAGGCCCGATGGAGTGATTTTACCATCCTTTATTAACTTGTCAATATTATTACATTTTTCCTAAGGTTATGAAACAAGCATAGACATACGTTGAAGCAAATTGCATATATAGATTAAAAATATGGTAAGCAGAAACCATGATCTCTAGATGATCAATTGCAGTGGTGCCCAGTAAGATGAATGTTTATATACCTTATTCCATCAGAGCACACACTGCTTCGAGGCCTGCCCTGTGAACTGGTATATTTGAACAGGATTCTGAAGGACCTAATGCTGTTTCTTCAATGAAAAACTAACCAAGCTTCAGAATAGGAAATACCCATCCACGCTCTTACAGGAACTTTATGATGAGGTTAAATCAGATATTATTATCACCTTTCAACAGATGGCAAAACTCAAGTTCAGGGAGATTAAATGTGTTATATAAAATCATTACACAACAGTAGCAGAAAACTAAAACCTAAATACATGGTTTATAGCTTTCGTCCTCATTCTTTTTTATGACTTCCATTTATTATTCAACTGAGATAGTTTCATTTTCCTTTAATAGATCCTTTCAAAAAATTATAATCATCAAAACATAGATGCAAGATTATTTCAACTATTCAAATAATATTTTACTTTCCAGGATTTACATTTATTTTTAGTGATAATAGTACTTGCAAAGATATCCATTTAAAATAAATTTCCAACACAGATGTATTTAACTGCCTGTGAAAACCATTGTGCAACATATTGCACTAAAATAGTTTGTGACATTATGGCCTATTTGAAGCAGTTCATTTTATAATGTATTCAAAGGAATTATCATTTTGCTATTTCCACCTAGGTAAGTAGATAAAGCATATTTATGAGGAATGATATGGTCAGAGAGACACAAAGTTGAAGTGCTCAGACAAGACATTTGGTGGGGGACAAAGAAAAAGACCTGAAAAACCACACAGTAAGAATTGAAGTTGAGGCTGATGGAAAAGTGACGTTAAGATGAAAATAGCATATGGAACTGCTTGGTTTTTGTTTTGTTATGAATCATCATGAATCACAAAGGTGATTTGACACTTGTCTGAGAAAAACAACTGTTTGGGGCATTCAAATTTTTAGCTGACTCTTCCAGAGCAAAAACAAAACACTAAGTGATGACCCTATTCTCAGACACCTGCTTTTCCGGTCAGTCCTTGTCAGAGTCTACATTAATTTGAATGGGGACAATGCTAGGCTTCAACAAAAGAAACCGTCAATCTGCATAGGCTATACATGTGTTTGTGGCACAGAAGAAGAGATGGGGAAAGTGGTTGGGGTGGCCTGGACCACCCAGCCTTGTGAATATGTGTGTGGACACATGTTAGAAAACTATAATGATGATTCCAAAGAGTAACCAGATAAAAACTCTTTCAATTTTGGCCACCCGGTCAGTGTTGAACATGAGTGAGGGTACACAGGAAGGTGGGCTTTTACATTCCAGTAGAGAATCAGGTGGTAGAAGGAAGGACTTGCCTTCTGAGCCTTCTCCAAGGACCAAGGATAGACATACGCTCATGAAGATGTTTCAATTTGTTTTTTTTGTTTTTTTTTCCTAGTTTTTCCAGCTGTCCCATAGTCTTTTATAAGAATATGCTTGTGTAGTTCAACATGAGTTAATACTGGTATTATTGACTAAAAAGGAACTATATACATAAAAAACAAAGTTTGAAATTGAAATTATTCTGTTTCTGAAACATTTTTTAAAATGTGTACATTTTCACATTGGGCAGAAATATGCAATAACATGTTGTAAATTGTACCTGTACAAATGATTAAAACAATTTAGTAGTTTTCTGCTTAGCAAATTTGTAACCATATGCTTCACTTGAAAATCAAGTACAATGTATCTTTGGTGAACTACAATTTGAACAAAGATCTTTTCTAAAAGGGAACACACTGCCAAACTTCAATTTATAAAATTTATTAAACACTAAAAAACACGGATATATAGAAAAAATTGTTTTGCACCTGTGTAAAATAGACATTCCAAATAGATATGGGTCTGAGACAAGGGTGATCCAAGATACAGTAATCAGGAAGAAAGAATCAAACTAGATGGGGAGTAGTGACAGAATCCAAGAATAACAGAGCAACACAATTCTCCACCAAAACTATAGGATTCAGAAGAGCAACTATGACATTGAGTCTGACGTGGGTACTTAAACTACTGAAATTCAAATACGCATAGATGTAGGTGAATTGGAGCTTCTAAATGTGTTAAATTATTTGCATAAAAATACCATGAAACAATTAAGAGAGATTTCAGAGAAGAGAAGAGAAATTGTGTCTAGTCAGAGAGATAGTCTCAACCTATTTGTTCATGCAGTATGTAATCATTCAACAACCATTTTTAAGTCTACAGATTCATGCACTTCACAATGGGCTGAATATACAAGATAAATAATGTATATCACTGCAGATGTTTTTGACCATAGAGAAGGAAAAAAAAACTTACTATGAACCATATGTACATAGCCATTCTTAAGTTCAGTTTTATTTTAATTTTTTACCATGCTAAAAAGGCATTGTTCATGATGCACCCTTTGTCTGATTCAAACTTCAGATAGACTTACTGAAGGGGGAGAAGGAAACTAGATATAAATGATGTAAATGGCTTGTTTCATAGTTATTTTCCATGATTATCTGGCTAACAGTATTTAGTATGCCTATGAAACATGGAAGTGTTCCTGTAAATTTTCCAAAATTGAAGTTATTAAGAAATTTATTATTGAAGATACTTGACTTCACGAATGTATTTTGGGATTATTAAAAATACTGTAATTCCTTGTATATTTAAAATGTATCTGACATTTTATATATAATTTATAAATAGTAAATCACTATTTTAATTAAATTTAGCTCATATTTTAAAATGAAGTTATTGCATATATGCAAAATGAAATTTGAGATTGATTTTATACTTAAATGATTATTTAACATATTTCTAAATCTTTAAGTGCTGCCTTTGTTATACAGCCTCTCTACTATTTAATTAACTTCTTTTCAATTGAAGCAGTATTTACATTAGTAAAATAAACATTTATAATACATGCTGACAACCCAAATATGTATGTGCAAATCTCTAAAACAGAAATATGGTTGAGTAATGATTATTTTAAATAGCTTTATATATGTCATAAAATTCCTTTGAAGTTTTCATTGGACATATATCATCATTCTTTGTCTCCTCCATAAAAGCTATGGCAAATTTTCTAAAACATAAATATTTTTTAAAAATATCTCTTTCACCCATCGAGAAGTTTTCCTAACATATTTTAGACCAGGAAATGAATTATCCCATCTATTTGGCACAATTACCTCAAGACAGTGTTTTTAAAAGTAATTATGATATTGCATTATTCTTCTCAGTACTTGTAAATCATTTGGATTGTTTATTTTTTACATTTTTCTTGTTTACATTGTAATGATATCTTAGTTCAGGTTGAAAATCCTTTCCCTTTCCCTAAAAAACTTACTGCATTCAGTTTAACTTAAAATTACCACTCTTGTTTCTCAAATCATGTTCCCTTCCTTCTTCAAGTTTCATGCAAGATTTCCTGTTAAGATTATTTAATAAAAGTTTGTCATGGAAAGGGAAAAGGGAAGTTATGAGAAATGCACTTGAAATGCAAATTATTGTGCTGGAGGAAGATGTTAGAAAGGATTCCAGTGTCATATTGTCATTCTTTCGTAAATCTCTCAAACATGTACTTCTGCTGCAAGGGTCTCAGGTGGTAGGGGACCAAAAGGAGACTCAAGAAGACTCATGAGCACTAATTATTTCAGAATCTGCTCATATTATATGGTAAAGCACTGTATTAATATTACACGTAATTAACAGTCGAATCAGACCAGGGATAGGAAATTACTATACTTCACTCATTGTTGTACATATTTCCAAAGAGGAAACGCAGCACTAGTTACCTGGGCTCTTTCTGAAAGGAGAAAGACTGCTTCCTGTCTTCATCCACCTAACTCCCATCCCATCCCAACAAATGAACAAATAAGACAAACAAACAAACAAATAAACAAAAACTCATAGACACAGACAACAGTATGGTGGTTAAGAGAGGAAAAAGGGGAGGAGGAGGTAGATGAGGGTAAAGGGGCTCAAATATATGGTGATGGAAGGAGAACTGACTCTGGGTGGTGAATGCGCAATGCAATATATAGATGATGTGCTATAGAATTGTACACTTGAAACCGATAGAATTTTATCAACAAATGTCACCCCAACAAATTTAATGCAATTAAAAAAATAAAGAAACAGATGCTTTTCTTTTAAATTTGGTGAACATCCTTTTAGGTGCCAAGAGTCATATGGTGAGTCCCTGAATAATCCCATGAGGCACTTTTGCCATTAGGATTTTTTTGTTTGTTTGTTTTTGTTTTTTACTCTTTCCCCAAGACATGTAGAAGGTACCAATTTCCTGCGTGCCACAGTTTCCTTCTGCCACACACAATGAAGTGCCTTTATTAGTGACCAGACTTTTTTTTTTTTTTTTCAGCCAAGCATTCTAACTTGAAGAAACAGGGTAGACAGAGACTAGAAATATTTCCCTTTTGGATCAAGGAAAGCACATGATTGACTTACGTCCAGGCTCTTAAGTAGAAATCAAGCCATCTCCATTTATTTCTAGCTTCCAAAACACTCATTGTGTAAATGTTCTCCATTATGCTCCTTTAATCTGTGAATGATTCAATATAATGGTACCTAGTTTATCTCCACTTTTTTTTTATATATGTTTTTTGGGATAGCCTGATAAATATTCTTATAAAATTCTTTCTATATTTTTCTTATATTTAAAAGCCACTAATGACACCTCAATATACTGTTATGTCAATCAATGCTACCTCATATAACATACAGATTTACTTTTTATTAATCCTGTACCTTAATATGTGCTTAAGGCTTTGTGTATTACTGAAGCTCATAGAAGTGCAAAAACATTCAGTTAAGTGTTTCTGAATCTAATGTGCTATTGTGTGATCATTCATGAATATTTGTTTAAGTCTTCCATCATCCTTTCAAGTAAATGCCACATTGAACATTCAGCATGTGTGAATGTGCAATGTCTCAAAGAAACACTTTCATTTAACCATAATTTTCCAATAACTTACTTGAGGTTTTCAACACAGCACTAGACTCTGAGTTTGCACAGTTCACCTTTGGATGTTATGCTATGAGCCACAGGGTGCTATTACATTGTGGTGCTTGACTCAGTGATTCTGAGCATGATTGTCTCACTACAAAGAAAGAATAGAGCTAAGATGCTTGCCACATCCTTCTTTCAATAAGATTGTGAATCTCAGTGATATTAACTTCGACCCGAAAGTGTAAAGGCCAAGTGATAAAATAGTCCAAGGTTAAGAATGGCATGCTTCAAACTGCAAGATGAGTAAAATTCACATGAACTATATGGTAGGATTTTATGTTTTCTTCTTTACTTCTTTCTATTATCCTTATAGGCTTCCAGGAATTAATTCAGGAGCCCAATTTTGTATGGCTTTAAGAAGTATTGGAGTTGGTGAGGTGACCTTTGGAAAACACTTGAGATTAGATTTCATTATGTAGTTCATGTTTTCTTTAAAGAAACATTTTGTTATCCTTATAAGAATGCAGCATGATATGGTTCATTTAGAATAGCTGGCATTTGTGTCAGCACAGTTGACAGCAGAAAATAAACAGCAGCATACTCTAGAATCAGTTCAGTTAATGCTCCCAATAAATATAGAAGACACTTTAAGAATAAAAGATGGGAATAGAGCCCCAAAATGCTTATTCATAAAAAACATATCTATATTAAGGAAGCTAAATGAGAGAGGAGTATCAGGTTAATGTGGAACTGTTTCTGAAAGGAATATCTTAATCATTCGGTCAGTTGACATAGTATCTTTAAGTTAAATGTGGGTTATCTCAGTGTCTAGAACCTAAATCAGAGTGATGACCAAATTATACATCTGGGCCAATATACTTTTTGGCCAGATACTGAAACAGAAAAACATTATCAATGAATGATTACCTTTCAATGAGTACTTTAGGTAAATAGATAAGCCAACCTTCCTTTTCTAATAAACACACATTACCACATTACTATACCTGCATTTATTTTCTATGGCATAAGAAGAAAAAATCTTGACATCTAATTTTTTTCTTAAGGTCTTTATCTCTTTGGCTGCTATAGACATTACCTAATATTACTATTTATTATTTTAACTTTGGCAGACACATGTCTCCCAGCTGAGTTTGGGTATAATTAATAAGTAAATTCTGGGGGTCATCTGAAGTATTTAGCATAATGTCATTAAATTTCTTGGGGTGACATTGGTTAATAAAAATATAGGTTTCAAGTATACAGTTATATATATAATACAACATCTATATATTGCATCGTGTGTTCACACGCAAAGTCAGTTCTCCTTCCATCACCATATACGGGTATTTGAACCTCTTTACCTCATCTCCCACCTTCCTCCTCCTTTACCCTCTGGTAACCATTAAACTGTTGTCTGTGTCTATGAGTTTTTTATTGTCTTGTTCATTTGTTGCTTTAATAGGTTTAATATCCCACATATGAATGAAGTCATATGGTTCTCTACTTTTTCTGTCTGACTTGTTTCTCTTAGCATGATAATCTCAAGATCCATCCATATTATCACAAATGACAGTATTTCACTTTTTTATGGCAGAGTAGTATTCCATTGTATATATGTACCACATCTTCTTTATCTGATCATCTATCAAAGGACACTTCAGTTCTTTCCATGTCTTGGCCACTGTGAATAATGCTGCAATGAAAATAGTACATATATATTTACAGACACATGTTTTGACTTTCTTTTCTTTTTTTTTTTCCTTTTTTTTGTAGATACCCAGAAGAGGGATTGCTAGGTCATAAAGTAATTCCATTCTTAATTTTTTTGAGGAACCTCCATACTGTTTTCCATTGGTGCTATACCGATTTACATTCACACTAACTGTGTATGAGATTTCCTTTTTCTCCACAGCCTCTCCAACACTTGTTATTACTTGTCTTGTTGATAATAGCCGTTCTAATAGGTGTAGACTGGTATCCCATTGTGGTTTTTATTTGCATTTCCCTAAGAGCTAGTGAAGTTGAGCATATTTACATACATCTGTTGGCCATTTGTATGTCTTATTGGGAAAAGTGTTTAGGTCCTTTACCCATTGTTAAATTTGGAATGTTTGTTTTTTTATTGTTGAGTTGTATGAGTTCTTTATATATATAAGATATTAACTCCTTATCAAAGTGTTGTTTGTAAATATCCTGTTGGTTGTCTTTTTGTTTTGTTGATAGTTTCTTTTGCTCTGCAGAAGCTTTTTAATTTGATATAGTCCCATTCATTTATTTTTGCTTTTACTTCCCTTGCCTTTGAGGTCAAATTCATAAAATCGTCTCTGAACCCAAGGCCCATTAGTTTAATACCTGTGCTTTCTTCTATGCGCTTTATTGTTCCAGGTCTTATATTTAGGTCTTTAATCCATTTTGAGTTAACTTTGCGATATGGTGACAGATAACAGTCTAGTTTCTTTCTTTTGCGCATGGCTTTCCAATTTTCCCAGCACCATTTATTGAAGAGGCTTTCTTTTCTCCATTGTATGCTTTTGACTCCTTTGTCAAAAATTATCTGCATATGTATACAGAGGGTGCAAAAAATGTATACACATTTTAAGAAAGGAAAAAAAAACTGTATTAAAATTATACTGATGGTAACCACTTTGAGCACCTCTTGTAATTACAGAAGTCAATGTGACTTGTATTCATCTTTTGTTATTGGTATATATTATTACAATTTTAACACAGTTTTTTCCCTTCTTAAAATGTGTGTAATTTTCTTTCGGCACTGTCTGTATAGATAGATAGATAGATAGATAGATAGATAGATAGATAGATAGATAATATATGAGTTCATTTTATTTCCCGGTTCTCAGTTCTGTTCTATTGGTCTGTGTGTCTGTTTTTCTGCCAATACCATGCTGCTTTGATTATTGTCAGTTTGTAGTATAATTTGAAGTCAGGGAGTATGATACCACTGGCCTTGTTCTTTTTTCTCAGGATTGCGTGACTATTCGGGGTCTTTTGTGGTTCCATATAAATCTAATGACTTTGTCCTATTTCTTTAAAAAAAAAAATGCCATTTGGATTTTGATGGGGATTGCATTAAATCTGTATATTGCTTTGGGTGTTAGGGCCATTTTAACTATGTTGATTCTTCCAATCTGTGATTCTTTCCATTTCTCTGTGTCTTCTTCAAAATCTGTTAAGAATGTCTTGTAGTTTTCAGTGTGTAGTTCCTTCACATGCTTTGTTAAATTTATTCCTAAGTATTTTATTATTTTTGTTGCAAATGCAAAGGCATTGTTTCTTTTTCTATTAGCACCACGCTTTAACCAACTGAGCTAACCGGCTGTCCCCTATTTCTTTTTCTAAAATTTCATTGTTAGTATATAGGGATGCAATGGATTTTTGTACATTGGTTTTGTGTCCTGCAACTTTACTATATTTTTTATTGTTTCTAATATGTTTTGGTGATGTCTTTAGAGTTTTCTATATGAAGAATAATGCCATCTGCAAAAAGTGACAATTTGACTTCTTTCCCAATATGGATGCCTCTTATTTCTTTATCCTGACTGTTCTGGATAGAATTTCCAATACTGTCCTGAATAACTGTAGTGAGAAGGGGCATCCTTATCCTGTTCCTGATCTTAGAGGAAAAACTTTCAGTTTTTCACCATGAATATATTATCAACTGAAGGTTTATTGTGTTGACGTACTTTTTTTCTATACCCATTTTATTAATCATTTTAATAATAAGTGGATGTTGTATCTTTTTATTTTTTAAGAGAGGCAAGAATAGGATACTATTTTTTTTTAATTGGGGAATATTGGGGAACTGTGTGTTTCTCCAGGGCTTATCAGCTCCATGTAGTTGTCTTTCAATCTAGTTGTGGAGGGCACAGCTCAGCTCCAAGTCCAGGTCACCATTTTCAATCTTAGCTGCATGGGAGCAGCCCACCATCCCATGCGGGAATTGAATGGGCAACCTTGTTGTTGAGAGCTCTTGCTCTAACCAACTGAGCCATCCAGCCATCCCTCCGGCAGCTCAGCGGTGGCTCATTGTCTTCAATCTAGTGTGGAAGGAGCAGTTCATGGGCCCATGTGGGAATCAACCAGCAACCCTGTTGTTCAGAGCTTGTACTCTAACCAACTGAGCCATCTGGCTGCCCCTGGATGTTGTATCTTGTCAAATGTTTTTCTGCATCTATTGATAACATCATATGATTTTTATCCATTATTTTGTTTAGGGGTGAATCACTTGGGTGATTTGCATATGGTGGACCATTCTATGTCCCTGAAATAAGCCTCACTTGGTCTTGCTGTATAACCTTTTTAATGTATTGTTGTATCTGATTTGCTAGTATTTTGTTTAGGATTTTTGCATTTATATTCATCAGAGATATTGGTCTATAGTTTCTTTTTTTTTGTATTTGTTATCCTCACCAGGTTTTGGTATCATGGTAATGTTGATCTAATAAAATGAGATAGGAAATATTGTCTCTTCTTCAATTTTTTTGGAAGCATTTACGAAGGAAAGATATTAAATCATCTTTGAATGTTTAGTAGAATTCACTAATGAAGCCATGTGGTCCTGGACTTTTGCCTTTTGGTAGGTTTATGATGATTATTTAAATATCCTTGCTTTTGATGGGTCTATTCAGATTTTCCAGTTTAAGTGATTCAATCTCAGAAGATTACATATTTCTAAGAACATGTCCATTTCTTCTAGGTTATTGAATTTTGTGGCATATAGTCTTTCATAGTATTCTTGTATGGTCCTTTGCATTTCTGTGGTACCTGTTGTAATTTCTCCTCTTTCATTTCTGATTTTGTTTATTTGTGTTTCTTCTCTTTTTTTCCTTAGTAAGTCTAGACAGGGGTTTGTCAATTTTACTATTCTTTTCAAAGAACTAGCTCTTTGTTGCATTAAATTTTTCTATTGTCTTTTTGTTCAGTATTTCATTTAATTCTGTGGTAACTTTTATTATTTCCTTCTTTCTGCTGACTTTGGGCTTCATTTGTTCTTTTTCTAGTGCTTTATGATATAATGTTAGACTGTTTATTTGGGATTTTTCTTGTTTCTTGAGATAGGCCTGTAATGAAATAAACTTTCCTGTTATCACCATTTTGGCTGCATCCCAAATATTTTGATAAGTTGTTTTTTTCTTTCTCATTTGTTTTTAGGTGTCTTTTGATCTCTTCTTTTATTTCTTCTCTGACCCAGTCATTCTTTAGCAGCATGTTTTTTTATTCTCCATATATTTGTGGTTTTGTCCCTCTTTCTTTTTTAGTTGATCTCCAGTTTCAAAGTATTGTGGTTGGAGAAAATCCTGGGAATGATTTCAGTCTTCTTAAATTTGTTGAGGTTAGTTTTGTGTTCTTATATATGGTCTATCCTTGAGAATATTCCCTGTGCAGTAGAAAAGAATATATAGTCTATATTCTGGGATGAAAGTTCTGTAAATATTGATTATGTCCATTTGGTATAATGTGTCATTTAAGGATGACATTTCCTTATTGATTTTCTGTTTGGATGCTCTATCTATAGCAGTCAATGGGGTATTTAGGTACCTTACTATAATTGTGTTTTTGATAGTTTCTCCTTTAGTTCTATTAGTTGTTTTATATATTTTGGTGGTCTCTAATTGGTAGCATATATATTGTTAAATGTTATGTCTTCTGGATGTATTGTCCCCTTTATCATTATGAAATGTTTATCTTTGTCTCTTGTTACCTTTTTAACCTTAAATTCTAATTTGTCAGATATACATATGTATACACCTGCTTTTCTCTGGATACCATTTCCTTGGAGTATCATTTTCCACCCTTTCACATTGAGTCTATGTCTTTGTAGTTGAGATGTGTCTCTTGAAGGCAACATATGGTTGGGTTTTGTTTTCTTTATCTAATCTGCCTTTTTATTGTTGAGTTCTGTCCATTTACATTTGGGGTAATTATTGATATATGAGGATTTCCTATAGCTATTTATCTTTCGTTTTCTGGTAGCTCAGTGTCTCCACTGTTTCTTGTTTTTGTATTTCTGTTTGTTATTTTAGTTTGGTAGTACTATATGATTTTTTCCCCCTCTTTTTGATGTTATCTGTCTCAGTTCTGGAATTTTTTTTTTTTTTTTTTGAGTGGTTACCATTAAGTTCATGGAAAAGAAAGTTTCATATATACAGTAGTCTTTTTCTTCAGTATGCAGCTTATCTCTACTCACCTTTGCAAATTCAGACCTTTACTCCCACCCCTTTTATGTTTTTGTTGTCACAAATTATCCCTATTTATGCTGTGAGTCATTTCCAAGTTGCTGCAGAAAATTGTCTTCTCTTTTTCTTTTTTTATGTTTTTATCTCCTTTAACCTTTATGTTATATTTAAGTGTATAGTGCCCTATGCTGAGTAGGGGTTACCGTTTCCTCCTTGTGTACGTCTGTTAGTCATCTTACTCGTAGTTTTGTATCTTTTTGTCTTTTTGTTTCAGGTGGAATAACCCCCTTTAGTATTCCTGTAATGCAGGCTTTGTGGTGTTAATCGCCCCCCTCTTCCCCACCACCTCCTGGTTTCTGTATGTCTGAAAAGGTTTTGAATACTGCTTCATAAAGGATAAATTTGTTGGATATATTATTCTTGGCTGGTAATTTCTCTCTTTCAATAATTTGAATATTTCATTCCATTCTCTCCTAGCCTGTAAAGTTTCTGCTGAAAACTCTGATGATAATCTAATAGGTTTTCCTTTATAGATTACTGACTTCTTTTTCCCGGCTGTCTTAAGAACTCTTTGTCATTAATTTTTGACAGTTTCAATATAATGTGACTGGGAAAAGGTATTTTTGGATTGAGATAATTAGGTGTTCTGTTTGCTTCTTGTAGTCAAGGATCCAGTTCTCTCCAAAGGTTTGGGACATTCTCATCAACAATTTGCCTTGTCACCTTGGTTATTCATGGTAACTAATGGATTATTTCTCTTCCTATGGGAATGAATTCTGTAGCAGGTTGATATGAAGAGGTCTTTCTTTTGTTGTCCAGTAGGTGGTGCTGGAGTGTTTCATTTTCTCTTGTCTTGTTCTGGCTTCTAGTGGTGGAAGATTCCCTAGGAAGGTGGGCATACCTCTATTACCAGGTCACACTGGTCTCAGGGTACCATCCCCCTGGGAGAATGTGGTGAGCAATAGGATTTTGACCCCCTGAAATCCTAGTGCTGCTCTTGTAGCCAGATGCAGTGCTGAGCTGCCTGAGCAGTCCTAGCTGGCATCAGCTGCAAAGGTGGGGGCGAGGTGGACTGGCAGAGGCCCCTGAAGTGTTTGTGCCTTTGTTCTTTTCTGAGTAATGATGACTGCCAGACCACAGCTTCCTTGCCTGTGTATCGCCACCCTTGTCACTGGGTTTAGCTGCAGTAGCCTCTACCATTCAGGAACTCTCTCTAGTCTCAGAGCTGTAGATATTCTGTTCCTTAACCTGATACTCACTACTACAGTTTCTTCTGGGACCCACTGCTAGCTATGGGAGGGTGCAAGGAAGTGAGCTCTGGGAGGTTTGGGGGAGGCGGCCAGGCTTCATGACTTTGTTTTCTGCCTGGCAGTGAGGGCTGCTAGATCATAGCTGTTTGACTTCTATATTCAGTCTTTGCCCCGAGGTCTCTGTCCCAATTACTGGGTTCAGGTGTATTACATGCTGATCACTCAGAAGGAATGCTCAGAGCCACAGAGAGTGTACCCACAGTCTGTATCCTCTCCTTTTTGGGGACTGCAGTGAGCTCCAGGCTGTGTCTGTAAACCATCTCTGTTCTTCTCTCTTCCCTCCTCCCCTGTTCACTCCCATTCACCCACCTTCAGTTATTTTGATGTGCAAATCTCTTAGACCTGTTTGTGTGTTGCACAGGGAATCCTTTGTTGAATTATAGCTGTTCAACGTGTAACTTCAGGGGGAGAGATCCAGGATGCAGGGGGGCTTCATGACACCATGTTTCTGATGTATCGAGCATGTTTTCAGTACTTGTTGTGTTAGATTGCTTTCATTGTCCCAGATTTTTCCCTTTTTCTTCTTCCTAGAAGACTGTGACATCCTCACCCACTGCCATGAGACAAGCAAAGCACCTATGAGGGCAATGATATCACTGCTGCTGCCCCCAAATATAACTGACTATGTGACAAGCTACATTCAGTGAAATTTGAATGAATATAACACCATGTCTGAGCAGAAATTTTAGAAGGCATTGGAAAATTCTGCCAAGTATTTTATGTTCCAAACAAAGCCTGCTCTTTTATCTTAGACAATGGAATCAGGAGAAATATGAAGCAGAACCACAGCAGTTGACCCACAGTGATTGAAAAGTAATACAAGAAAGAAAGAAATGCATATTGTTAGCTACTGAGATTTTTAGTTTGTTATTAAACAAGTTAACTAATAAACTTAATACACTCATTTGAAAATATAGATGAAAAAGAAATTGTTTGGCAGTTGAATTGTACTGGTAAGCTGAATCCATTTTGGTTAATGTAGAGTGGGAAAAATACCGCTTAAAATAGTAGAAATGTGATTGAATTAATTAAAAAATATATATTGAAACAAACCAGGAAGTTATCATTAGGCAATCTACAATTGCTATAAAAAAAAAAAAATGTTTTCTTTGCCTTTTGGTTGTGATAGTTTAAGATGAAGTTATAAACCTTCTGATCATTCAATGACTAGTCCTGAATATTCATGGAGAGTTATCTCATTTCATGCAGCCCTCTCAATCCAAGACTATATTTTCTCTTATAAGTCATTAACATGGCCAGAAGATGAGGGAGCTACCTCCTCTCTTTCTTCTTTCAGGAGACTCCAGCTACTCTGAAATTAGTGTTATCAACGTTTTCTCCCTCTGTTTCTCCCCATGCTGCCAAATTTGTGCTGTTTATTCATTTACCCTCAATCACTGAAGGACTATTCATCCCAGTTTACCGCTTCACACTTACTCTACACTTTTTTCTTTCTTCTCCTCATCTCAGTGTCTTTCAAATCTAACTTTAAAGATCCTGTCAAACCTCCGTCGTCCTTGTACTTCTAAACTTCAGCAATAACAAATATTTTTCCTATGTTCACTGTGTCTGACTCCCTCTTGTGGACGCATCCTGAGTCTTGCATTACTTCACTATTTCTGAAATTCCCATTTCAAAATGCCATTCTCTGACTGTCATCTTCTTCTATGTTTTCAGCTAACTTTTTCTAGTACTCCCATTATAATTCTTTTTATCATTAAATGTTCCATTTAATTGAGTTCTTGACTTCTATATCTATCATTCATTTTCTGTTTCATTTATTTTCATTCCTCTTTTCACCCAAATTTAACCATTATTTATTATTATAATCATGGCACGTAAATCACCTTTAACATTTGTTCTTCCTTCTCTTTCTCTGTCACAGTGGTAAAACTCTAGCTTCTGCAGACTTTAATTATATATACATAATATATATATATATATATATATATATATATATATATATATATATTACACTCACTTAAAAATACATAGAGATACTCCTAAACTTGAAGGTGGAATACATATGAAAGACGTTTCTTTAAATTCATCCCCTCAAACGTTAACATTGTATAGAAATAATTTCTTTAGCAATCCAATTTTCCAGATTCTGTTTATTTTTCAAATATCCCCAAACCCTTCTGTCACTGCCATCCAATTTACTTCATTTGCCAGCCATAATGGTCTCTTTTATGTTCATTTTCATCCATTTTAGCCAAGCCATTTAATGCTTTTTAGCCTTACCTTTTCTGTTCTCACTGATCATTTGTAAAAACAGTTCTTTTTTCTTCTTTAGGCATTAAATCAATCTCATCTTCTTAGAGTGGTTTTCTCTACCACCCTATCTAAAGATGAGTCCCTATTACACTGTCCCCATATATTTTCTTTTCTGTGCTTATAAAAATAATTGATTCAAGTATTTTTATTTTTATCTCCATTTTAGATGGTAGGAAAGAGAGGGAAACTGACTCTTTTTTTTTTCTGCTTTATCATATGCCTGGCATACACAAAACATATAATAAATACTTGTTTGATGAATGAACAAATGAATGAATGAGGGATAAAATGAATGGCATATTAGACAAATCAATTGAAACTACTGTTTCTGGTGTCACAACTGTAAAATGAGATAGTTTGACTACACGATATACAAAGTCTCTTCTATGATTCTAGTCACATCTCCAACCCCTTGCCTACAGTCTGAGGTAGCTAAATTTGTTGATGCTCTGAGTCTATTTAAGCTTACTTTGCTGTGTTTCCTCAGAGAATAGAGGCTACAAAGCTGGATCTTAAGCTGGCCACATCTCTTTGCTGGTTATTTGCTTTTACACCCCAAAAGAAGCCTATCCATCCAGAGCCAGAAGCAATCAGCAGTCCAAGCACCCTCATCGTACAGCAAGTCACCTCACTAGAAATGTGATGGGTTTCTGTAGCTACTAAACAGGCAGCCAATCCCCTCTACCCACAGGAATTCTGCCCTTTGTATATGTTTCACTAACTCATTCACTCCTGAGAATGCTCCTCTCCGTGTATTTGTTCCTTTGCTATTTCTATATTGTCTATTTCTATGTCTATATCTATCTCATAAATAAATAGATCTACCCTACTTCCAACCCCCGGTCTCCATTGCAATGTCCTTTGTAGTTATCCAGGAACACAGCTAAATGTTGAGTGGTGTGTATTTTAAGTTTCACTGAAGATAATGAATGGATACATTTTTGAGTTTTCCTGAAATATTTTTTAAAATGCATTTTCCTGACTCTTCCAATTATAGATCACCATTGTAACTAACATGCAATGTGGCTAAGCTGTCATAATATGGGAGCACAAATTTTTCTAAGTTATCCATATGTATTGACATAAAGCTTTCAAGAGGAATGTGAAGAAAGATAACTGTGACAGTACAGAGTAGAGATCAATTATTTATATTATGTTGGTCAGAAGAGGTCAGATGTGAATTAGACTCATTATTTTTCCTTATTCCCTCAGGCCTCAGTCAGTTAAGTACTCATTGATTCATTCTCAGCATGTGTAACTTACCCCTAAACTCTGCATACACATTTTCAAGTCACAAATGCTTTGTTATTTGCTCAACTATTCACCATAAGTAAATCCACTTTAGTTAAAAAAAAAAAAAAGTATATATACAAAACAAGTAAATAAAAGAATGTTTATCCCAAGACTTTCTGAACTAAATTCTATTAGAGATTTAAACCTTAATGTTCTAATGCATTCATTGTATATAATGAATTAATGTCTTTTGTTCATAAAGTGGTCCTAGTTATAAAACATCCTTAGAATGACTGAGACGGTCACCATTTACATTATTTTCTTATATTCTGATTCAGATGAGAAACTCTGAAAGTTTTACATTCAAATGCAGAGAGAAACCTTGTACCTACACTATACAAAGAACAGCATGCATAAGAAAAATAACACAGAATGTAAGAAACTAAATAAAAATGTTTCAAGATTTAGTACCAAGAATGCAATAGGGGCAAAGTGTAAGAATATCTCCATTAAAAGAGATAGCATCTACTCAACTATAAACTACTGCTATCATGTGGGAAGGTTAGTACAAAGTGATCAGGTCTGCTTTTCTTTTTGAAGAGAATCTTGACCATCGTAGATGTTTTATGTAATATTCCATGGTGTTGAAATCTTTGTAACTCATTTTTAAACTTTTAATGTATTATAAATGAAAACACAACACTTCTTGGATTACACCCACCCCCAGGCTTAGTGAAGACCTCTGCATTACAAAATTCATCTGCATAATAAGCTCTCAAGAAACATTTAAAAAATATCATCTGCTATCCACAATTTTATTTAGATAGTTCTAATTGGAAACGATAAGTAATAGTGCATTTTGTAAACAGTACTGTTTACCTAATGTGTATAGTTCTGGAATTTAATAGCATGTTAGGTAGGACCAAACTGTCCTCCATGTGGCCTGAGTCTTAGACCTTTTCTTATTTATTTATTTACTTAGACAAATTAAGGTGGATGTGTATCTGACCTATTATATTAACCAAATATAACAAAAACTACTCTAACTACTGAATTATCCAAATATAGGATGTAGAATTTCTGAACTCCCATTGATCAGACATGAAGTACATATAAAATAATGTCCTTGTTCCCCTAATGCATGAGCAGAACTGAAATGAAGTCTTTATTCCCCACCCTGTTACCCTTCCTTCTTTCTCTGCCCAGTGCCAGTGAGATTCAAGCTGGTTTCCTGAAAGGCTGAAGTGAAAGCCCAGAAAGCTTCCCTCTTCACTACTGTAGATTTAAGTATTGAATCAGAAATGCCAGTACTATCAAGGACACCATGTTATTTGCCCTTCCTTGGAGTAAAGATTTTTATAGGCTTTGGCATACTTGTAGAAACTGGGTACTGCACACACAGATTTGATAAATTCTTTCCTGTGTTTGTCCGGATGAGGTCTTTAGTTTAACAAATATCACCTCTGTGATTTTGAAGCTTACCCAGGAGAGGGCTATAATTTTGTGTTGCTGACATAGTTTGGAACTATTTCTAAGGATGTGAACCTGATTGTAAATTCATTTAGTAGTCCATTTCTGGAACTCCTACTTCTCTTTATATGTGAAAGTTTACATTCCAAAAACTGTCGCTGTAGGGATTTGTGCTAATGTAAATATATATTCCTTTATTCTTCAGACTTTCTTTATACTACTTACCCACTATCCTTAAATAGAGAGAGAATGAATAACATTTATAACTTAGCCATTAATCAAAATAAACTATGTATTATGCTACTTAAAATTATTCTTACTTTAAGGGAGCTGGCATTTTTTTGTGTGTGTTCCATTTCAGAGATGGTGAACTCTGAATTGATCTCTCATTAAGAGATCTTCCATCTTTAGCATTCTCTAGAAGTTTGCAAAAATCAATTCCTTTTTGGTCTTGGATTTAAAGTGAGTTTCTTTAATAATGCATAATAAATTTCACATCATGCCATGAATATCTTGTGCTGGACCAACATATTAAGCATTGACTAATACTTTAAAAATAGATATTTTAATAAGAGTTCAATTTAATGCTGTTCTGTGAATGATGTGATTCTATAAAAGTAAAAGCATGACATGATTGGCATGTCCAGGAATCAACCTGTGAGTTTTGCATACACTGTCTTCACACTGATAGATTAAAATATTTGACATAGTGGTACTTGTATTTAGCATTTTATTATTTTCTGTACCTAAAGGCCTCCCAGGCAGAATTTAAAATTATATACTCTTATTGTTTTAAATTAAAAGAGAGATATACCCTCCGATGGGAAATTTTTCCAATATTAGCTATATGGACAACTGAATTGAAATTAAAATAAAGCTAATCTTAAGAGATATTTGACAAACTTGTATTAGTTTACCTTTAATACAAAGAGTAATTGCGACCCCTGTTTTTGTCATTCTTTTACATTGATGTAGTATTTATTGACTGCTGTCTGTTTGACAAAATCCTGACTTATCTTAAAGGGAGAGATTGGAAAATAAAACAGTGAATAAAATTGGGTACCAGGAGAAATAAACACATAATGGGGTAAAACAGAATGAAAGTTTACCTATTTCATTCTGCTGTAAGTTTTCCTGGTCTAACAAAAAAACAGAAAAATGAAATTTAAATGACTCTGGATTGAATTTTGCCTTAAAAATTAGAAAAAAGTAAAAGGCAGAGTACATATACAAAGAAAGGGAAGGCTTTGTTCAGGAACCAGTTTGTCTATGTGTCGGGAAATGGAAGGGAAATGTCTAGATTTTTGAAAACAGGTAGAGGTAAGTTAGGTAGACCTGGCTTTCATTCCCATAACTTTACCCAAACACTTCCTAATAAACACTTTCTGTGCATGCTCTTCAGGAAAGAGCAAAAAGTATCAGATAGTATCAAAAGTATCAAATAATACATGGCTGTGAGAAACAAAGGAAGTAGGTGGAGGACTATTTGTAATAAGTTGCCCTTGCCCTAAAGACAGAGGAAAGTGTGTTGGGACCACTTGACAGAGCATCTGTGATGGAGAGGGTGATAACCACTAAGAGGTGTGAGGATCGGGGTTAGGGAGAAAATGCTAAGTGGTTTCCTTAATGTTACTTGAAAATGAAAGAAAGCAAAAAAGCTAAAAGTCCATATTTTTGTTCTTTTCCTTTTAAATGTCAAAAAGAAAGAATTAAATTGTTGCATTACTCACAGTCCACACCTTCATGGACAAAAATTCTTAATGTTAGTTTCCTTGTTCTGGATAATAAAATGCCCGTAGCATGAACAGTGCAGTCAAAATAAGCTATATATGGGAAATGCTATGTAGAAAGAGAAAAAGACTGAGGACCTCAGGACACTTCTTTAGGGAGGGGTAAAAGAAGAGGTGATTATGAAGATGTAAGTTTTCTAGTTGAAGTGTACTGTCAAAGATAAAGCCAGACACTGACGCTGTAAGGACAGGTCTTATTCAGTAACTACTACAACAGGGAAAAGGGCCCAGCAGGAACTGAATTCAAATCCTCAAAACAAAAGGCTGGAGACTTTTGAAAGGCTGAGGGTGCTACAGAAAAGGCATTGAAGGATCGTCTGGGGTGGGGGATGTGGGGGGGGGGGGCTGGTCCTTGTGACTAGGCCACCTAGAGTTGTTAATTGGTACCTATCCTGAGGAAAAACACACTCCTGTCTTATGACTGGAGGCTGTGGTACAAGTTGAAATAATGCTCCCACTGGGAAGCCCTCACTTCCCATAGGGACTGTCTGTCCTTCCAAACCTACTTAGAGGCGTGACCACGTTCTGGCATGTTTCCATCAGCTTAAGGTCACGGCCTACAGTGATCCCATCCCCTTGTAAAATACATTCCTAAGACATTTTAATACTCTGCTGAGAGTTCTGCAGTTTTCAGTACAAAGCCATTTAGACACAGGTACATAAAAAATAGTTTTGTGGCTGTGATTTAAAAAAGTGGCCTTAATGATAAGTTCATTTTTATGCCTTGTTTATCAGTATAGCTTAAAACTTGAAGATTAATGAATTCTAGCACAGGTCACATTAGGAGGTCTTGTATATTAATATCTCATTAATTCATAATTTATTAATTGCTTACTATAGGCATGGGACTGTTTTGAATTAACAAGGCATTTTAAAAATATACTTTTAGAAACCCATTAATTATTAGTTATTAATACTTTGGGGGTCTTACTTAGTAGTTGGGGGGTAGTAATGGTGTTTGTTTGCTTTATAGTGTTACAGAGAAAACCACAGGCCCAAAATGGCATTATTTGTGCTAAAGCCCGTGATACCAAACCCAGATTTAATACCTGACCTAAGTGCTGTTTCAAGCTCTCCCAGAAATATAATCTTAAGCAACCAGTCTGGAATTTTCTGGTCAACACCAACACCAATGAGATAATCTGTCAGGTGGGCTCTTTACATCCCTCAGCCCCTCTCTCTGCACCCGCCAATAGCAAGAAGAGGCAATCTGCATGATAAAAACCCTTGCCATTCTGCCCCCAGCTCTCTCCCCCCACCACACACAAAATATGTCCTGTTTTAAAATAACCCTTATTTCTTCTTTTGCTAATAATTCCCTTACCCCACCCTTTGTCCTATAAAAACCTTCCATTTTGTACAACCTCTCAAAACACCTTCTACTTGCTAGATGAGGTGCTGTGGGATACATGCATTGATTAATAAAGACAATTAGACCTTCAAATTTACTTGGTTGAATTTTTTGTTCTTTAACAACAGTTAGAACCTCATAATCAATACGAAATATCATAATAACTCTGCACAATATTTTTTCTGTTGCTGGCATAAAGTTTTATTGGCACATCTTTTAAAATGCTGTATTACTTAGGGAAATCTTTTAGTATACTCTAGGCATAATTGTGGAATAATAGTTCAGAAAAGGATAATTAATGTTCTGTTGCTTCTATCAATGGGGAACAATTTAAACTTAAATAATAAAGTATACATACATTTATTATTTTTCTAATAATGTAGTTTTCTTCAAAATTAATGACATAAACCTTCATAAATGATACAAGCTAAATTAACAGTCCCTTGAGAATAGGAAACATGTGTTGGATGTCTATATTTCTCCCCAGGACCTAGCACACTCTCTTGCATTTAGTATATATTATTTTATCTGTTAACATAATAATTGCACATGGATCCTTTTTAATTTAAAAATAACTGGATAGAGAATACCTCTAGATTTCTTGAGACAGTTTGTATGTATTTTCTTTATCACTGTATATATTGTAAGTTATCTGAGAGCAGAAACTGTTAGTTCTTAAACCAGCCATTAAATTCATAGAATCAGAACAGAAACAAGTCCGAAAATGCATTGCCATTCAGTAACTAGAAGTTTCCTCCGACCTGAAACAGACATCCTTTCCTTGATCCCTTACCTCTCTTCTCATTATCTTCTCGTGGGCATGCACTGTCATTTCTTTTGATTTTTGTTTTTAATATTAAATTCACCTGCTGTGCTCCCAGCATTTGGCTGATACTTCTGTGATGTCAGTTCTTATCTTACTGGAACTTTTGGCTGCAATTTGTCTATGTCTGATTACTCTTCTCTTCAAAGTTGCCACTCATTTGGTTTCTGTGAGTGTTCCTGCTCTCCAATGTATTTTTCATGAGCTTCTTGTCCTCCACCTATTCCTTAAATATTGTCCTTCAACACAACATTTATCACCTCCTAATATGTGGAGAATTCACTTACTTTTTTCAGTAGCGTTCTATAAAATTTTACTCACTTAAAAAAATATTCGTAGCATGTAGCACAGTGTATTTGTGGATGAACCCCCCACCCCCCCCCAGGCTTCTGTACTCTCTCTCCATCCTTTATTTGGTGCTATTTATATGATAATGATATTAAGGTCTCTAGGTCAAGGCCAGATTTTTCTCTGAATTTAAAGCTCTTAATCTCAGTATGTTTAAAACTAAACACATTTTTTTTTTCTATAAATGGGTCTAATCTTGATTTCTGAAAACCAAACTAAGATATTTGATAGTCACCTGAACTCGTCTATCCAGTCCCCATCCTAAGTTGATCAGACACCAAACCCTGATATTTCTATACCCAACATATTCCTGAAATCTAAGCTCTGTAATCTATGAGTTGTTCCTTATTTCTAATTTACATTGTCATCATCTACTCTCTGGGACACTGTCACTGATTTTCTTGTCTATACAACTCATTCTCAATCCTGTAGAGCTCCTTTGAATATTTCTTTCTATGTTTTACTCCTTTTTAGTTTTCACTTCTTAAAACTTTTTATCTCACACTTCATACATATTTCTTCACATAGGATGTAGTCTCTCACCTCTGTGCTTTATCTGAAGTTACATTTCCCTTCCTTACTCATCCTTTCTGACTCATCTCAGCACCATTTTCTCCACTGTTCCCTAAACTTTGCCTTGTTTTAGGTATCCTTCCTCAGGCTTCCAAAATGTACTTTGCAAATATTTGCCGCTCTTCATTTCTATTCCTGGACTATAAATTCCTTGAAGGTGTAAAATATCTTCACTATCTCTGCATTCCTAATACTAAAACAGTGCCTACTGCCTAGTATATGTATCGGTAAAATTAATAACAAATGAGAAAATAAAGAAGTAGTTTTCCTTAGAATTTATGTAGTGCATTATACTGCTACTTGTTTATAGATAAGATGTTAAAACAAACAAACAAACAAAAACAGTGGGTCTGAAAATTATGAGAATTATTGAAAGGAAAAAGGAAAGAAAATAAAAGAAGGAAGGAAGGAAGGAAGGAAAGAAGGAAGGAAGGAAGGAAGGAAAAGAAAGTAGGAAGGGCGGCAGGGAGAGGGAAGTGTAACTCTCCTGTCTCATCCATATTGTGATGAGAGTTAAGGAAACATGCGTTAGCAGAGATCAGAGCTCCAGGCCAGAAGGCTTATCCTAGTTACACTTCCCCTGCCTGTGAGTGATGTCCTGCAGTGATGCACACAGAAATGATTGACATAAAATACGACAAGTACCGGAAAAGCAACTTGTACAAAGTTGGAGTTCTTCAAAGGGAGTATCTTCTTTCGCTTCTGATTCTTCTTCTTTTCTCATCCTTTTCTTTTTTTGTTCTAGTTTTCCTTGTCTTTTATTTATCTAGTCAATTGTTTTCTACTCCTCCCCATGCCCTTTTATTCCAACTTTATCTTTTCTGTTATATTTATACAGTGAACGTCCTTTCTAACACTGGTGTCAGGGAATATGACATATTGTGAAGACATATTCACTGTTGGTTGTTATGTTAGAGGCATAAATCTCTGTCATGCCAGAACAGAACTCTACGGAAGGACATTCACCAACACCCTTGGGCCAGATTACTACAACTTTAATTATGAACTCCCATGGGCAAATTATATGGTCTAAAGAGAATGTTAACCATATTTAGAATTTACATTTTATTATCTAAACTTACTGAGAGCTGAGATTTGAGTGTTGCCTCAATGCTGCAATCTCACAGAGACCCTGCAGACAGCATCTATAATAGCCACCCTCTCCTTTATCCTCTACTGTTTTACCTGGTCTTATGTTTGTTAGATATTATATATATTCCCCAGATAACAAACATTTTTTATGCATTTCTCCCTCCTTAAGAATGTAAGTCCACAATGGAAGAGTTTTTGTTTTATTTATTCTTTAAGTAAGTAAATAAAAGAATGAATATAAAATATAATGATGCCTCTGTGCTGTTCATTCAAAATTGTATGCAGTTTGTTCCTATTTTACTTGTTACCTTGCAGAAAAACTGGGACCCTTGGCAATAACTTGTAATGCTAATTGCAGTTACTTGAGATCATGCCATTATCTTTTCTTTGATTGAGATGGGATTCAATGATTTACTATCTGTTGTGCAAGTTTCATAAATTCAGTTCCAAAAAACAAATACAAATGTAACTTGTCTTTATGATATTAACTCTCGGGAAGAACCAAGTTCATATGTTTGTGGAAGGCCTTACTGAACTGTGTAGTGCCGTCTAGTGGAGCTATGCAGGGCTCGTCTTTCCTCCTGGCCCTACTCTGCTTGAGAAGCAGCCCTGGACCACACCCATCCACAGGACATTCTTTCCTTCATACCGTACATGCAGTTGTTGACTAATTTATTGGCAGTTACTCACATACTGCTTTGTGACATCACTTTTGTTATAGTTGTAAAATGTTATTTAAGTTTTATGTTGTTGTTTTCCTCAATTACATTTTAAACTCCCTGAAGGTGGTGGCTATTTCTTATTCTTAGCACAGTTCATATAATAGGCACTTAATAAGTGTTTGTTTGCCTCATCTGACACACCATGGCGTACAGCATTTATTATCCAAATCATTGATTCAATCTCAATTATGACTTTGCCTTTAAGTGTAGATTAAAGTGCATATCAGTTTTACTCAGCTGCTATTTCTTTCAATACAGTTAAGTAGTAAAAGAGAACTCATTAGAATTTTATTATACCTTCATTACAACTGAAAGATTTTTTCTTAATTTAATTTGAGAGCTCTGTAACAAAGGATCTTCAAATTACCAAACCTTCTTGGTAAATAATGTGTTGCCATTACCGATAAGAGAACCTGAGGGAAATATATATTACAATATAAGAGAACATTGTAAACACGATATGCAAGAATCATATAATAAAGCAGCATTCCTTTTCCTATATAAAGGTAACAAATATTTCTACATGAGTAAATACATAGTAGATGAAATTCCTATCCAATTATCTCAAATATTTTCACCAACCTACATGGATATGTGTACAGATTATAGAACTATTATGTGTACATATATACTATATATGCACATACACACAAGTAGTATGCATATGCCTATATATAGTTTAAAATTATATGTAATATATGCATTATAATTTTGTAGCCTAGATGTTGATCTACCTGTTGGAATAAACCAGAATCTGATAAGCAATTCAAGTTTTCATATTGCCTAGCCTAAAGAAATTCAGCAATTGTAATGATTGCTGAATATTGTAATGATTAAGAATATTTAAAATTTTGTCAGAAAAGAAGCATAGTAATGACAGTGATGAGTCATAATAAGCTTTATAGACATTCATCATCTCTATGCAGTTTTAGTATTGGGAATAAAATCTAATTAGTTCACCACTGCAACAAACTGATGAAAGTATAATTAAAAAAACAAAACAAAACAAAAAAACATCAGGAAGATTTTAATCTTAGAAACCAAGAAGACATCATACAGGTTTTTGTGAATGTATTCATTTCAAAATGACTTCAGGAAATTAGATTTTTGTGTCAGTTAAAGGGAAATAAATTCTATAAGTAATCTGGACACATACCATAGAATCAGGGCACCTTGCTGGGTCTTCTTCCTCTTGGGGCTGGATGAACAACCAAAGTTGTTTGGTATATGAAACAGTGATCAATATATAGTCAACTAACGCTGATCACAAGAGGAGGATGACACGGGCATGAGTCATAAGGGAAAGTTTCATTGAGATAACTACAAATAACTAGATAAGTACATCATGCTTCACAACCCAAAACACACACACAAAAAGAAGTATATTTCAGATACAAAGACCTTAGATGTAATATATTATTCATCCTTTTTTACTTTATTTTCATTTATGCCACTATTAACAATCAAAAGTAATAACTTAAATTTTGGTATATACTGAAGATAGTATAGAGATTGATGATGGATAATTTTTGAATGAAGAATCGTATAATACAATTTCATAAGATTCCAGATGTAAGAGAAATAATAAAAAGGAAACAGTGCCATCACAACTTTTTAAAATTAAAAATTGGAATAGTCTTTAGAATTGATCTAGTTCAACACCCCCATTTTTCAAACAAGGGAGTTGAGGTCCTAATAAGACCAGTGATTTACCCATAGTCTCACAGGTAATGAGGATCTACTGACTCTCAGTCCAGAATTCATTCCATTATACCAAGCTAAAGGCAGGAAGAGAATAGGCTGAATGTACTGAATATTTTGCCTAAAGAATAATCCCTCAGCTCATGTATTTAATTTGTGTTTGATGCTCCTTAATTTGAAAATTGAGTGTCCCATGGGGAGCTGATGACACAGTAGGCATATCAAGATACTCTTAGTCGTATATAAAGAATAATTTGTTTTGGTGTTTAAAAGTACCAAAGCTATTTTAGAAGGCACATTTATTGAATTAGCAAAACAGTAAATTTAATTCTTTATAACAATGCTTTCTGGAGATTATTATAACTGCTTAAATTAAATTACATATGATTATTATTATGGAATGTTTTCGCTATACATGTATATATCCCTTTGTTGATTTTGTCCTTTTGTTCTTAAGTTTGCAGTTGGGATGATTCATGCTTATTTTTATTAATATAAATCCTCAAGCATAAAAAATATATGCTTAGAAACTGTAATCGTTCTCCTAATGCACTGAACAAATACTTTTTAAAGAAATACGGAAATCATTTGCAGAACAATATAGTTGCTATTTATTGCAATGATAAAAAGATCTTTCTTTCCTTCTTTCCTTCCTTCCTTCCTTCCTTCCTTCCTTCCTTCCTTCCTTCCTTCCTTCCTTCCTTCTTTCCTTCCTTCCTTCCTTTCTTCCCACCTTAAAAAGGTAATACTTCATGAGATGGATATATTTAATTTACCTTTATCAATATTCTTACTACAATAATTTTTAAAAAGTTATTTTGGGCTAGGTTTGAAATATAATGCGTCTTTCCAGCTCATCTCATCACACAAATAACACTTTTTGCCTTTTTATATTAAAACTTAACTGCATTTAAAACAATACCATATAGTTTATTAAAATAGAAACCTGGAATGGGCATTAGAATTGACCTATTTCAACATGCCTGTTTTCCAGATAAAAAGCTGAGGTACTAAGAGGACAAATTATTTGCCTGTTTAATATAAAAAATTAAATATTTTAAATATGAGTTATCAAAAACAAATGCTAGAAGAAATAATGTCAGAATCAAAATAAATTTTATTACTTTAGCAAAAAATTTATTTAGTTTAATAAATGAATGGGATTACATCAAACTAAAAAGCTTCTGTACAGCAAGAGAAACCACCAACAAGACAAAAGGCAACCAACAAAATGGGATAAGTTTTGGTAAAAAATACCTCCAATAAGGGTTTAATATCCAAATGTATTTTTGAAAAACTCATATAACTCACAACACAAAAAGATAAACAATCACATTAAAAAAATGGGCAGAGGACCAGAACAGACACCAATAAGACAAGAAATAACAAGTGTTGGCAAGGAAGTGGAGAAAAGGGAACTTTTGTACACTGTTAGTGGGAATATAAATTGGTGTAGCTGCTATGGAAAACGTATGGAGGTTTCTCAAAAAATTAATAGATATACCATATGGCCCAGCAATCCCTCTTATGGGTATCTACCCAAACAATTTGAAAATACTTATTCATACGGATATATGCACTCCTATGTTCATTGCAACATTACTCATCACAGCCAAGACATGGAACAAGTGTCCTTAGATGGATGAAGAAGATGTGATACATATACACGCTCATATACAATGGAATACCATCCAGCCATAAAAAGAATGAAATATTGTCATTTGTGACATCGATGAATCTTGAGGATCATTTTAAGTTAGATAAGTCAGATAGAAAAGAACAAGAACCATTTGATTTCACTCATATGTGGGGTATAAAATAGAAAGCAACAAATCAACAAACCAAACTCAAAGATACAGACAACAGTATGGCAGTTACCAGAGGGTAAGGGCGGGAAGAGGGAGAATGAAGAGGGTAAAAGGGGTCAAGTATATGGTGACAGAAGGAGACTAGATTTTGGATGGTGAGTACACAATGCAAGATACATATGATGTACTACAGAACTGTTCACCTGAAACTTTTGTAATGTTCTAACAAATGTTATATAACAAATATATTTAATTTAAAAAAATTATTTAAACAAAATTTTTCTTAAGGATTATTATCCCAAAATACTTGCCCTCTTTGATTCAGAAATTCATTCTTACTTACCTTTGTTTTATCTGCTTTAATATCATCTGCTTATTAAAACACAGATAAACTGTCTCTTCCTTATAATACCGTGTTTCCCCCAAAATAAGACCTAGCTGGACAATTAGCTCTAATGCGTCTTTTGGAGCAAAAATTAATATAAAACCCGGTCTTATTTTACTATAATATAAGACCGGGTATAATATAATATAATATAATATAATATAATATAATATAATATAATATAATATAATATAATATAATATAATATATATAATTAATATAATATAATATAATATAATATAATATATGTTATAATATAATATAATATATATAATATCAGCTAGGTCTTATTTTTGAGGAAACACATGAGACAGATTGCAATAAATATTTAAAATGAGCAATATTATAGACATACATATAACATATATTTAGCAGATATTTGTATTACTAAAATTATTTTTACTCATAGAATACTCATTTTCACATTATCTTTACGTATTTATTTACAATGAATTTAAATTCATGAAATATATTTTTTGTTCAATAAGCTTCCTGTTTTTCCCTTTATGGAAGTTGAAGTTTTCATCTATTTTGCCGGTTTACCTTGGCAATCTCAACTACAGTGGCTATCTGAACCTTTTATTCCATTCCAGTAGTTTAATTTTTTTCACTGTATCATTTCCAATGCTTGTTGTTTCTAACTTATGAGGTATATCTATTAGTGTTTTTTGATGCTCATATTTCTCTTTTCATCTCATTCTGTTGGTTTAACCTCTTGTCTTTTTGCTCCTACTTTATTAATTTTAGGGTCATGTAAAAGCTTTGCTAGGAATTGGGACTCGCGAGATATAGTTTCTGGTGTTTTGGTTTGCTTCTAAGTCAAGTTTTTCATCTCTCTTTTTCATGTTTCATCCATCCCCCATTTGCTCCATCCCTTCCTGACTTATATGAATATAATGATGGCACAGATGTTGTACCATTTTTCTCCATCTTTATTGTGCTTGGGGATTTCAATCCACACTGTTTATTCATTTTACATTTTTGGTGAATACTTGTTGACACCCTTGTTCTCTTTCATTCCTCCAGTAAATATTTCTCAAGTGCTGGTTTTATCCTAGGCAGCACTCTCGACACAGATGATGTGGGCTATAATGGGTAGTCAGAAAAAGTCTATTTTATTATGTGTCATTTGAGCAAGGATCAGAATGACAAAAATGACCTCCCCATATGATGATCTTCAGAAAGAAAGTAAGGGATTAGTCTTGGGCCAAGGGGGTTATTGGAATGTTTCAGGGGGGAAAATGAAGAAGATGACAGAACTGGGCCATGGTGAATAAAAGGGGCTAGGCAATTAGTCAGGTACAGACAGTTAAATTCTTATGCAGCAATGTATGAATCTACTAGGGCTGCCATAACAAAATACCACAGACTAGGTGGCTTAATTAACAAATTTATTTCTCTCAGTTTTGGAGGCTGAAAGTCCAAGACTAAGGTATTAGAAGGTGTGATTTCTCCTTAATCCTCTCTCCTTGGCTTGCAGATGGCCATCTTTTCATTGTGTCCTAACATGGCCTTTTTGCTGTACACACACACCTGAGGTGTTCCTTCTTGTAAGGATACCTGTCATATTGTATTAGGGCCCTATCCTTATGACTTCATCTCACCTTAATTAAGGCCCTATTTCCAAATACAGTCACATTCTAAAGTACTGGGAGTGAGGAATTCAACATAAGTGTTTTGGAGGAACACAATGCAGTCCACAACCATGATTAAGGAGTTGGATTTAATTATTAGTGTCATGGGAGGCCATGGTAAGATTTTATATTGTGTAGATGGGGTGAGTGACTTCTCTTATGTGATTTCTTCCTCCTCCACTCTGAGTTGGAGTGTGGGGGTGAATATTATTTTATGTCTGCTTTTATGATATATGAGGTCTGACAATTAGCAATGAACTTGTTGCAATGATATTGCTAACCTTTTTTTGATATCAGAGGGATTATTCACTACGCATTTGTACCAACTAGACAAACAGTTAACCAAGTTGACTATTTCAAAGTGCTAAAAAGGCTACGTGAGAAAGTTAAACAACCTCAACTTTTTGCCAACAATTCATGGCTCTTGCATCATGACAATGCAACAGCTCACATAGCACAGTCTGCGAGGGAATTTTTAGCCAGTAAACAAATAACTGTATTGTTTACTGGCTAAAAACTCCCTCAAATAACACCCTCCCTACTCACCTGATCTGGCCCTCAATGCCTTCTTTCTTTACCAAAAGATAAAGGAAATACTGAAAGGAAGAGGTTTTGATGACATTCAGAACATCAAGGGTAATATGACAACAGCTCTGATGGTTATTCCAGTAAAAGAGTTCCAAGATTGTTTTAAAGGGTAGACTGGGCGCTGCCATCAGTGCATAGCTTCCCAAGGGAAGTACTTCAAAGGTGACCATAGTGATATTCAGCATTGAGGTATGTAGCACTCTTTCTAGGATGAGTTCGTGAACTTAATTGTCTGACCTCATATCAGGTTTGGGCACAAGGTTGGGAAATTCAGCAGGGAAATGCAGGAAATGCAGCCGTTGTTGGAGGCTTTGCTCAACTCTCTTTGTTGAGCTTGTGTTACAGAGTTCTCTCCACCAAGCCTGAAATATATTTCAGTCCCTTGGTGTGGGGATTCTGCAAGTTAGCTTAAAAGCCCAGAGATCTGATGGTTCTGTCTACTTCTAGGTGGTCTCTCCCTAGAAGCCGATACCACTCCTCTACCAGCAGAGGGAAAAGCAAGGAGGATTTCTTTGGAGTGGTGGCTGAAGGACAAGTGACCCTAAGCTCTCAATGTACTTCTCCACCCTCACCCCAGCACTCTGCTCTCTTATGAGTCTTGTATTAATATTTTCTGTGTAATTATGTAGACAGAGCTATGATGGTTTTGCTCCCCCCACTTTTATTTCAGTCCAAAGAGACTGAAATATATGGCCAGTGCTTTCTCCTGGGATTTTTCCTGCTTCAATTTTTTCCTGAAATTCCACTGAGATGGTTTCTTTCATATCTTTTTCTGTATATGGGCTCCAAACCTCAGTGTGTCGCGTTCTCCATTTGTGAATGCTGGGAAAATCCTGTGAATTTTCTAACCACAGTTTCTATTCTCTGCATACTTTCTGGGAGCAGACTGAATGAGTGCACAAACATGCCAGAAGTTTCGTGTGATTTCTTTTGAACTACTCCTTTTCAAATTCTATGGCAAATGCTGTATCTCTTTTTTTGATGGATTGCTCTTGGTGAAAAAAAAAAAAATGCTGGCACATGTTTTCTTGCTGTTATTATTATTACTATTATTTTGTTTGGTATTGGCAGAGGGAAAATCAGTGATCTGGGTTACATCTGCCCTAAAGGCTCTAAGAATTTTTTACAGTGCATATTCTTGTGTTTGCTTCATGTTTGGTTCTGTATTTGATTCAGTTACATGGCAGCCCCTTCCTCTCTTTGATGTTACATTAATTTCACTTGTTACTTTTTAATTAAACAGTATTTCTGCCACTGGATTTGTGTTTTTAATCAAGAAAATGAAGCAAAGCAATTAGTCACTTGAAATTATGAACAAACTAAACCACACAGTTCTCAGCAGACATTGATTCTGTCCTGACTCTTTTACATTCTCCGTGAAGAAGAGAATGCATAAAAGGCTCTGCTGTGAACAGAACAGACAGAGATAACACAGGCTCAGACACACTAAAGCTAATTACCTACAGTAAATGGTTTGAATGTGGGCCAATAAGAGATTGAGGAGTAAGCATATTAAAGCCACTGTAATAGAAGACATGAAATGAGACAAAAGAAATGAGGGATAGAAATGTAATGTACGGAAGGAAAGTCATACAGGAGATTAAGAAAATTACATTGCTATTGTGTTTTATTCTAGTTAAAGTGAATGACCTTCACTGGTAATGATTTTGAATCCAATATTTGTTAAGAGAACACAGCCTTGTGCAGGGGTTGATAGCACACAGGTTAAGTCCTTTTTGTCTTCCTAGCCCCACCTTCTTTCTTATCCCTTCCCCTCATGGTATAAATAGTTAGATATATGGCAGACAATTACAGGCATGTGACAACTCATAAGTACGGATGCTGTGGGATATGCTTATCTACCTGAAGGAAGGTTTCTAATGTTATTCTCTTTGTCAGTCACAAAACTGCCTGTTTATAGATTAATAATTCTTCAATTGATGAAAGGACATGCTATCAAAACACATTTTCCAACTTTAATTGAACTGCTAGTACCAAAATGTCTGGCCTTCAGTTGGTTAAACATGTCTATTTTGATGCAGTCATTTTTTTTAAGAACTCATTATCATATACTAATAAATATAAGTGATATGCTTTATTATTCCAGTGAAAAATTTGCAATGGGCCAAATGGGTGTGTGGATAAATGGAACACAAGTTAGGCAGCGTTTTAGATCTGTGTATTTTCCCAGTAGATAAGATTTTGCTAGACTCCACAAGACTTTAACGAACATGTACTTGCTAATAAAGGGGAATGGAGGAAGGGATAAAATCTAATAACCTTCTTTTTATTGCTAAAGGTAAGGAAAAAAGAGGGAAAGACTGCAAATTTAGTCCAGCAGGTAACATAGCATTGTAGTTTCATAGAAATTAGATTCTTGTTGCATAGTTTTAAATGTCATGCTTTGATCTGACTCAGTCATTTTAGCAATATTATAAATATTAAAGTTGTATAATTAGCTGGCATATTTCATATTTTTCAGGAGTATTATAAGAATACAGAAAGGTATTCCAATCTTTTCAGATTAAAGATAACAAAAGTGTAACACTGGATAGGGTTCACTTTCCAAGAACAAAATATACTCTTGCTGATTTCAGTAGAAAGGTTTATTGCAGAGTATTGAATGAATTAAAGAAAAATTAGGCTAGCTGATAAAACAGAATTAAACCCAAGCATCTAGAAACAATTTCTTAGGTCACATCACAGATCTGGGCAGTCGGAGCTGCTGCTCCTATACCAGAGAATGAATGCTACCTGTAAAGTAGAGATCTGATGCTCACCTGCCTGTCCGAGGACATTGCCAACACTGCTGTGATGTACACCAGGAAAATGCCGTGTTTCCTTGAAAATAAGACCTAGCTGGACAATCAGCTCTCATGTGTCTTTTGGAGCAAAAATTAATATACAACCCGGTTTTATTTTACTATACTATAAGACCGGGTCTTTATAATATAATACAATATTATGTAACATAACATAATATAATACCAGGTCTTATATTAATTTTTGCTCCAAAAGACTCATTAGGTGATTATCTGGCTAGGTCTTATTTTTGGGGAAACAGGGTGATACCTCACACTCTGCTTCTCTTCCGACTTACCTCATGTCTGAATTCTAGTTTTCTAGGAATACATCTGATAGGTGGTCCTACATCACATTCAGAACTCTAGATATAATACAGTCTGGGAAATGTAATATTTAGATTCCCAGTCTGTGCAGTATAGGAGACATACTAAAGAAGTAAGAGTATCTGTTGCATGTGTCAATCCAGTATCTAATTTTATATTATGTGTGTTACACAAAGATCCCTTGAATTTTTTGGCATTCCACAGGTTTCAAAGTGTCTTTCCAATGCATTTGATCATCACAAGATAATAATGGCTATAGGTCAGGTGTCTGATTCTCAATTGTTTTTGTACTTAGCAATACTTTGTAGAAATACTTCTAAGGCATGTGCATACGCTTAATTAATACATTTCTCTGACTGCATGATATATATGTACCCCAAGTTATTTAACAGTCCCCCATTAATGGATGTTTGAGTTTCCTTTTTTCTTCCACTTAAAATCAATACTACAACAAATTCCTTTGAACATGTATCTTTGTATGCTATTATTTTTTTATTTTGCCCTATCAAAGAGTATGGGCCAGTCATCTCTTAATAACCATTTTCACCTTCCTTCTTAGCAATATACCCCTTAAACTTCAGTTCAGCAAATTTATTTCTTATCGCTAAAAGTGGCTATGTGACTAAGTCATATAAGCCCAGTTTCTAGAAAACGTCCTTAAATGGAGGAAATGGGCCCTTTAATGCCACTTTTTTCATACACTGATTAAAGTGCAAATGTGATGGCTGGAACTCAAGGATTCATCTTAAGTCATGAGATATAAGCTGTAGGCTAAGGATGGCAGCTGCAGAGAGGACCCTGATGACCGTGGGGTGTCCTAAATTCTAGAATATGACAGATTGTGTATTTCTAGACTTACCTTATGTGATATTTGATTTTCTGTCAATTGCAGCCACAGGCATATATTTTCACTTTAATAATCAAATTGTGTTTCAAAAAGATTGCAAAATTTACATTTCCATCAACAATGAATAAAAACATACTGTCCCATGCATGTTCACACTTTTTAATCTTGCCAATTAAATGGATAAATGGTATCTAGGTTAATTTAGTTTGGATTCTCTTAATTTTGTATTTGAGCATGTTTCCATGTGCATTTGTCCATTTGAATTTGCTTTTCTGTGAATTATCATGCCATATTTAGTAGTCTTAAAGTGTGTGAGAGGTTTTCATAGGTTATTGATAAACTTGTGTCTCTTAGCTATCATGTGGCTTTTGTTAAAATTTCTACAATATATTAAACAATAACAATAATTCCTAGTATATGTCTATAGTTCTTTTTATTGAAGCCTATTTTAGTGTTTCTTAACTAAGTAGTTTTTTTGAGGTAAATTATCTTTACTATATTAAAATAAGAACCTTCTGTGGTTCTTTTATTTAAAGGTTTTTTTAAAAATAATAAAAAAATGACAGGTAACTTTATGAAATATAACAAAAATTAAAAACATAATAACAAGATCAAATGTTCTTAGTCATGCAAAGTTTCTAAAGTTTATGTCTAGGCACACCATTAGGAAGATATGGAAAATGCAATTGGGAAGTAACCAAGATAAAGAGAGAATCCAAAAGGTAGAGAGTGCCCATAAAAAAGAGACCATTACCAGTTTCCATTCTAACTCCCATAGCAAAGCAATTTCCCCTCCAGTGGTGATGCTTGGCTATGTATCTTGGTGAAAAGAAAGAAAAATTCTAGAATATGACGATTACAATTGGCATGTCTCATGGGGTTGTTTTATAATTGATAAAAAACATAAGAACCAAATGCTGTTTTCTAATAATAAATAATCTAGATAATTCCTAGAATTTTATTAACTCAAATGTTCTTTAGAATAAAGTAAATATTACGCTGCATATGATTTTCTTCCAAATGCTGAACTTCTGACCTTGATCCAGTTCTAGGGGTTCAAAACTAATACACAGGTGTCGAACACTGTTAGTCAAGCCCAGTGTGATGCCAGACACCTTCTGAGCTGTTACTGTACCTATAACAAGTATAAAATTCCCTTTTTTTAAATGTTACTTTGGGGTCACAAACATTTATTAATAACTTTGAATCACAGGAAGTCGATGAAATGATCAGTATCTCCATTTCCTTATCTATTACATAATCGCTATCTTACATGTTGTAACAAATGGATATATTATGTGGAGACAATCCAGTTTCTGGCACATAATAGAATCCTGATACATGTAAGCTTCATTGATTCCTTATGTGATGCTAGCTGGAAGATGATTTGAGTTCATGTAAATATGTACATATGTATATATGCTGTACTGCCTACTCTAAAGTAGTGGTTCTCAACCCAGGATATCTTTGTCCCCCTCTCACCCCCTTCACCCCACAGGGACATTTGGCAAAGTCTGGAGGTATTCTGGTTGTCATAATTGGGAGGGGAGGTACTACGAGCATATATTGAGTAAGGCCAGGATTGCTGCTAAACAGCATACAAAGCACAGGACACCCCTCTCTCTCTCACACACACACAACAGAGAATTATCTAGCTCAAAATGTCACTAGTGCCCTGCTCTAAAGGAATTTGCCATTTAAAATATCTAAGCATTTTCCTGACTAGATCGGTACCAAAACTGAAAGCATAAGTCAATAAACTTGTTACATTCTATCATTCTCTGCTTGACAATGGTTCGAGGGAGATGGATGTTGTAATTCCTGCCTAGGCCATTGGGAACTTTTCTACCAGGAGCCAGGGGCACTTACAGTAAGGACCTTCAGCAATACCAACATCAACTGAAAAATGGAAAGACCCAGCTTTATCTGGGGTAGCATCTATTTAAGGCAACTGGGATCAAGTTGCATGGCCATCCCTTCTCTCCACCGCAGGGCTGTCAACCATCATCCAAGCTGTGCTATTATCTGTAGTGGACAGGGCAAAATGACCAGCAGAGCATAGATTAGCCACAAAGAATGTAGCAGTCTGTACTAAATATGACACAAAAGAAAAAGACTGACTGCTGGTGGTCTAGTGCAGGAACAGGGTGGATAGGATACCTATTTACTTGATTTGTGTGACAAGGGATGCAATTTTTATGATTTATATAAAGTAGAAATGTTCATGTCTCATTTAATAAAGCAGGATGTACAATGAAGAAAATGTATTTTTATGAGGACACTTTGGGAGTACCTTAGCATTTTTTATTTTTCTATCAGACTTTTTGCAACTTTCTCTTTGATGCATTCATAAATCAATAGTTGATTCACAAAATGTAAATCGTGCATACTCTCTAAAATCACAAAACCTTCTGTTAGGTCATTATAATTGATTAATATAAACATAACTCGTCCTCAAAATCTGCATATTTTAAATGGTAATTTTTAAATGTAAATATCTAAAAGCCTGCATATATCAAATAAATTGTAAGCTTTTCACAGAAATAATAATTCATCTGTATAATCCATGTATTGATGCAATATATAACCCCTACATAAATCCACTTAAGTATTGCCAAAATCCTATGTAAACATAAAACATTACTGTGAAAACCTCAACTTCTGACTATCCCAATAACTGCTTTTTATTTATGTTAAAATAATATGGATTTCATAAAATTACACTGATCTTAATAATGAATTTTATAATATTGTGCATGTTTTCTTTTAAGTTATCAACATTTAAAATTTAAAATTAGGCAAAATAAAACAATTTATTTGGTAGCAATGTGGCAAACTTCTTCAAATCTCTTAATCTGTGCTGATACAAAATATAATAATAGTGTATAAAAAAGCCAACAAGATATATTTTGCAAAGTTTCCAAAGGTGGATTCAATGCAACTACCTATCAGTAATGCAAACTAGTATTGGCCTACCAGCTGAGGGCTTAGAAGTTGGTCTATATAGGTCTAATACCTGAGAAAAAAACGAAGGAATATACCTGACCATTTTGATCACAATCAACCACTGTCCTATTATAAAAACAACAACAACAACAACTCTTAATAACTCATAAAGATTTTTCAAGTTTATGGCTGATAATTAGGAGCTCATGATCCTAGAGAAATAAGTGTGCTGATATATCCTGGCATTTTCTTATATAGGTCTCTCAGTAAAACTCTTTAGCAGATATCTGGCTCTCACCAACACGAGGTGAAATTGTCTGCCCTTTTTATGTTCCCTGCAAACAGAGAAATTTCATTAAGCATTCACTCTGTAGAGAACAATAAGTCCCAGGAATTCAGAATTGGAAATGACGATGCACTTTTGTGTCTAGGCCATGTATTCTTATTTTAGATTCCTTTACTACACCCTCTCACAGTCTATTCTTTTGGCTTTCATCACTGCTAGTAAATAAATGGGGAGAGGAAGAAGTTAGGGAAAAAATGTTTCATAGTCTAGGCATCGTGGTTTTCCTGTTGGGCAAGGGAGTCTGGGTTCTCTTGCTTCCTCTTCCTCTTGACTTACACGTATTTCCTTTTTTTTTCTCACCTAGTACCTTCAGTCTTTGTACATTTTTTTTTTTTTATCTCTACCCTGCCCACCTGCCCTACACACACTAGCCTCAATGTCTTTAACCTCTACAATAAATTTAAAATTTTATAAAGCTTTTGCAAGGCTTAGCTTCAGGTAGGTGTTTGTTTGCTTGCTTTTTTGCTTTTTCCCTTGCAAGGAGAAAAATGCTGAAGGTTTGACTATCTGTGTGAAATGGGAGGGGGGATGGATGGGAGGTAAAAAACAACTATAAAGAAAACAAATATGTCTGCTTGTATATTCTTTTCCTCAAATAAAGAAACTCACAAATTCTAATATTGGAAGGTGGGGGAAAGTATGCATTAAATTGATGTATATATATCACCTCTTTCATGACTGTCATTTTTTTCAATTTTCCTATAAACTGGCAAATCTTACTTGCAATAGGTATTCTGCAGAATACCTATTAAGAAAGAAATATTAGGAAATGTAGATTCAAATTAGGAGTGCTGCTTTTTAAAAAATTAACTATACTCTTTAATAAAAGAAGTTCTTTACTAAAAATAACTACTGTACTTTATCAACAGATAGAATACTTTAATGGAGTTTAATAGCAACAGATAAGAACATGGATACTTGCATATCGCCCACCCTACCCTCAATTAAAGTAACATCACCACTACAGAAAGTTTTATATAATTAAAAAAATACACTTAAACTTGATATATAAATCAACATGTCTGTTTTGAATCCTAGACCCTGATTTAACATATATATTGAGTTGTATGTAAAGTTTCCAGCTTTTACTTCCTATTATTTTCATAATAATGGCTTATGCAATATTTTGTCAAAATCTGTTACATCTAGAAAGAAGATTCTCTTTATGTTGCAAGAAAACCAAACAAAACAAACAAAATAGCCTTAGAGTCTTTGTAACTCTTTTCTCTACTCACAAAATAATGGAATCTGTAGTTTCTGAAATGATTCAGAAGTCACTGATTCTTTTATTGAGCATCCTAATATAAACTTTTAGAATATCAGAAAGAGAAAACAATACTCCAGCAACAAACTGCCATAATGATAGATCCTTGTTGACTATCTCTATCATTAATATTGCAAACGGCATCTAGGAAAATAGAGCTTAAATTTACTCTTCAGTTACAATATCATGTTAAATTGTGTTTTTGAGCTGTTAGATCATTGTACTTGGCATTAAAATAGATTATTTGGCATTTTCTGTCATATTATTACTGCAACATAAAACTGACATGAGGACAACAATTAGATAATCTTAATGTAAAGCAAATTCCAACGGGGATTAGGATACAAACTTTAACAAATTATTTAGGTTTAGCGCTTGTTGTAAGGGAAAATGATTTTGCCTACCTCACAATAAAACCAGGTAAGTTTGAATATGTCTTTAAATATTATGGAACTGAGTGTTGTGTTCAAGTTTGCTTTTTCAAAATTGTTACTTGTTGTCATTTATGCAGAGTATCTATCGTATAGGTAACAGTTGCATTGGGGATTATTTCTGTCTTGGTAAGTAAGAATGGCGTAGACATGAGAGACAAGGCACTGGATTTTCATTATTTCTTCCACAATAAGTGAAATTATGTCTAATGAGTTGTTGATTTTGTTGACACATATGTAGATATTCAAAGAAAATGTAGTCTTTGCCTTGTTTGGTTCCCTATACTTTCTTTGTCATAAACTTGGTGAGTAAAATACGAACCACAGTCCCACACATTATATTTAGAATAATCCAGTCAATTTGTTTGAATCCAAAATTTTAAACTGTTTAAGTACACACATCTGTTTTGAAAGAATCAACCTGCTCAGATTTCTTCTCTTTCCACCTGCTCTTCCTAAAATACTTTTTGAATAGTGGACATAATGTTTACATGTCCTTGTAGCAGTGTCAGAAAACAGAGGTGTTTGATCTGAATGATTTTCCCCGCATCATTTCTGGTCTCTTGTCTCCAAGAGTGGCTCTTCCCCCTTTCTAAGCCCTCTTTGGCTCACTGGACAATTTGAGGATATCCACCTTCAAATGTATGGTTCCAAACATGTGCCATACTTTATCCCAACCCAAGTCTCTGCTGGTCCAATTAAAGCCTTTTTCAGGACGAGAGGAAGTTTCTGAATCCCATGTACACCCTTTGAAGCTAGTCGGGAGCTGAGGACTACCTCAGGCTTAGCCTTCTAACTACTCCCATCTCCTAGTACCATGATTTCTTACCTGTCGTGCTGAACGTGACCACATGCCAGTCTTAGATCACGAGATTTCAGTGTCCTCAGACTTCTCAATCATCCTGTCAATAGCCACACCCTCCTGATGTTCTCAAGATCTACTTCCTCCAAATGAGCATTTCTATAGGGAAAATACAAGGACACAGATGTCTAAACTTCACCACAACATTTATATTACTCTCCTTCCTAATGTGCACTGGAGTTTTAATGGATAGCTGTCCTACACTGTTTAGTCATAGGAGTTTCCAATGTCATGTCCTTTTCCTCTCTGAGATGATATTCAGTAGGTCTCTTTTCTTGAGGCCTAATGGCAGGTAGAAAAGAGAGAAAGGTAAACTGGCTTACAGATAAGCAAATATAAATTGGGGATTATTTTAAAATATGAATTATGTGTCAAATGGATCATTTTTCCTTCTCTGTGTCTGTAAATAAAAGTCAATAATAGTCCTTTAAAAAAATCAGTCACTATATTTTTATTCTAATAACACTAAGAACCCTATCTATTGTTACCTATTTTAAAAATTTCTTTTCTCAAATAAATAGTCACAGGAAGAAAATCATAATGATCATGAATGATGCAGTTAAGTGAAAAACAAAGTAAAGAAATAATTTAAGAGAAATATAGTGATGTTAACAAGGTGAATTGTCCAATATCTGTTTATACTATGCATGGACTTATGTCATTCTTTTGAATGTCCAATATTGTTACAGTTTTGTTCCAACAATCTGTAACTCATCAATGGACACTGGTTCCCTATGGCTGATCAACTCACATCCTAAAATTCTTGAGCCTGCTATTCTGGGTCCATTATTTCCTGTTCATTGTCTGATGGGTTTATACACATAACATTTTTCTTTTTATGAAATGATAGAATTATTGGTTCTTAGAATAGTCATAGGTTCAACTTTAATTGACAGTACCTAACAGTTTCTGTTGTGATTGTAAAACCTCATACTTCCATCAGCATTGTAGGAATGAAGGGAGAATGGTAGAGATTTTTATGACAATTTGTGCTCACGATTTTCTCATTACAATGCGATTATTTTCTAAGGATAAAGATCAATGATTATGTAAATTACATAGACTCCTATAAGAGTATTTAAAAAGTCCGGGAAGCTTGAATTCAAATACAATATTTCTCATGACATCTCTTTTGCATCCTATGGAAAAACAGTTTAATTCTTTTTACTGGCCTTTAATAAAAGTAAATTTTAATTTTTGTAAGATTCTCATAAATATGTATATTTATATACATTAAGTACATTTGTGAACTACATGCTTTAATTAATCTCTGGTAAAATTAAAACTAGGATATTTGCCTTACAAATGATAACAGGAATAAATACAATATGAATATGCCATATATTGAAGACAAAATAGAAAAAATAGCAAAACTAACAAAAAACATTATAAGTAGAAATTGTTCATTAGAGAAATTGAAGCCAAACCTAGTGTAATAATTACAGCAATGATTGTAAGTAGCGCAATTTTTTTCTATTTAAAGGTAATAGTCACACATTGGAGTATAAGGTTTGTGATTCATATTGCCTTTGTTTTTCTAAGTTTGAAGATGAACAGTTCCAACAGGTGTGTTTGTTTCCTGACACAGGTAATCCAGTCAAAAGAAGGTTAGCTATGGATGAAATATAAATATAAAAAATAATGCAGGCCCTAAACCAGACCACAACATCCTGATTTGCAGAGAATTACTTTTATGATTTGGGATTTATTTTTTGAAAGCTGTCAGGTTAATTGACTTAATACTTTTATTTTCTTTGAATATATAGCCCTAACTACTGTTTCATCACACTAATTACATAACCCATTTCATTAATTCGTAATACGGTAGCAACTATTTATGGGAATACCTATTATCTTCTAGGTACTGTATTGGTCCTATATATATATTACACTAATCAATCCTTACAACAAAAATGTAAGATGAATTTTAGAATTATCTCACAAATGAGGAAACTGTGGTTCAGAATGAAAAAAGAAATAACTTGCTCAGGTTTACTTTGGCTAGTGTCAGAAAAGGATGAAAAACAAGATCTATTAGACTTTATTGCTCTCTAACTAACCAACACATAAAGAATTTATTGAGCACCTGCTCTGTGCCTGTTAAATTAATTTTTACTGAAAATGTAGATATGGTTAAGCACAAAAAGGAAGGTCGTTTATCTGTAGTAAAACTTCCCTCCCTCTTATCTACTATATTGCCAAATATATATATATTCTGCTTTTATGATATGTAATACAATGATATTTGCCTAAGGTATTGTTTTATAAAGGGGGTTCTTTAATCATTTGTATAGTTTGGGTCTGAGTGGGGTAGAATGTGCATTGCTAACAAGCTGCTTGGAATGCTAATGTTACTGGATGGGAGACTATATGTTGAACCAATGCTCTTGGTTTGAGCTTAGACTGTTTAAAATGTATTCTAGTAAAATTCAGAGTATTTCTATTTAAATTTATTGCTGTTGGTATCTTTTACAATAATTAAAATAAAACAGTTTTATATTTTTAAACATTATATTCAATTTTTATATTTGCCAGTTGTAACTGAACCACAGGATTCTTAATTGAAATAAGAAAATCTGTGGCAAAATCTTAAAGCAGAACTATTGAACTCTGGTTATTCTTTTGACTCAGAGATGCCTAGAGAAATTGTAGTTTTAGGTTATAGCGAGGCGATTTAGTACTAGGGATTTTAATATTTAATCTCACCATATTTTGGGGCTGTAGTTTTTTGGAAAAAAAAAGTAGTTCATACAAATCTAGATTGCTCTGGTAATTGAAAAAGAAAGAAAACTGCAACTTAATTTGTTTTCTCAATGGCTGTGTAAAAACAGACATTCCATAATGACGTTAACCACAGGAGGTCATAGTGAAACATAGCCCACTGGTGTTTTGATTACCACAATCAGTTTGTATGGGCATCGCTGATGAATGGTTATTATTGTGCCTTCACTCACAACTTCATTATAAATTTTGTAGCACAGTTGCATCATTATAAGTAACACAAATAGCCAGAATACCCTGAGGAAAACATAGTTAAATAGTAGGTTAAATAGCTTATTTAAATGTAAGAAATAGTCTAGTATTAATTAGAGAAATGCTTACTTTTAACTGTGAAAGCCTGGGCTTTCTGCCACTTGCATTCGGGGTTATGGCTATCTGTGCAACAAAATCAATGTGAGACCAGTTTTCATAAACTGTCCACTTGACAGACTGAGGAACACATATGTACTATTTTTACAGAAGTCATCAAATTGTAGATTGGGATGTTAGCCATCTTCTCTGGAAATTATTGATTCCAGGGGCATGACAGCTGTTGCCTTTCTTCCAAGTAAAGAGCCAACTGTCACATTCGTTGGAATCACATTATCTGTCAAATACTGATGTTGAAAACAAAGTTAATGTGTGTCTCTCAGTCCATTTTGAGAAGCAGCTGACATGGAAGGAATTTACCTCAATATAATAAAGGGCATATTTCAGAAGCTGACAGCCAACATTACACTCAATGGGGAAAAACTGAGAGCTTTTTTTTAAGATCAGAAACAAGGCAAGGATTCCCACTTTTATTTCTGTTCAGCATAGTACTGGAAAGTCCTAGCCAGGGCAATTAGTGAAGAAAAAGAAATAAAAAGCATCAAAATCAGAAAAGAAGAATTAAAATTATGTGCCAATTACATGATCTTATGTACATTAAAGAAACCTCTAAAATGTAACAAAATGTGTTAGAACTAATAAGCTAATTTGTTAAAGTTTCAGGATACAAAATCAACATACAAGAATCAGTTGCATTTCTGTAGAATATACAAGAAATAAGTTAAGAAAATCCCATTTACAACAGCATCAAAAATAATAAAATACTTAGAAATAAACTATCCCAGAAGATGAAATCTTTATATGTTGAAACTATAAAACATTCATGAAAGAAAATTGTTTGTTTCACATTTTTAAGAATATTTAAAGAGATCTGAGCTGTATTTACTATATATTCTTAAATTGATGAGCATTAAGAATACTTTTGGATTAACTGGTAAATCTATTTTTCTGTACTTGTGCCATGTGCCAGATTTTATGCTTGGCAATTAACAGATTATACTTTATTCTCTACATCAAAACTTTAATAAAATGTAAACAAACAAACCATGATGTAAATAACTGCATAGGAGCTGCAATTTTGGTGCTTCTTATTTTACCAGTCACATGGGAGTGAGTATAAAAGACAGTATTTGATTTCTATTTCTACCTAATAGATATGTCTTCCCTTCTTCCTTATTTAAAACATCAGAATCTGATTTTGTTCAATTATCTACTCCAAAAGGACAATAACCTCATCTAAAATTTAGAGGTAAAATTCTTTCATGAAAATTAATCATGGAAATCCAATACCGCTTAGAGATGATTAATTCATAATGATTAATTTAGGATTTGACACAGTTCTGTTCAATGGGGTGTGAAGGAATGTCAGCTGTGAGGTTTTTGGGGAAGGTTCCTTTGATTTTTAATATGAATAAATGGAACACAGAACATCTTTTTTTTCTCCACAGGAAATATTAATTCTTTCCGTGACATACGGAACTGCAGCACCTATTGTGTGATAATAAGATAGCTAGAAAGAAGACATGATCAATGCACTGAGGATGGCAGAGAGAAATAATAGACTATCCAAGCTTCTAGGCAGTTTTTTTGAATTTTTGAAATAATCGTTTATAAATTTAGGATTTCTCAGTGTACAGCGTACATGTTTTTACTTATACTTCTTTATTTTGAGTTCAGCTTTTTGTTACCTATAGTGAGGGGCACCCTATTTGTTATAGTATGCAAAAGTATGAAGTGCACACAGACGCGACTGCAATAAGAAATTGGTTTGAGCTACAATTTGTTCTACATGTTCTCTTTTTGGGAATCTGAGACCATTTTCTTAACAAATCTTTTTTCCTGCCATTTAGTTCTGAAATTCAAATTACAATCAACGAAAGATGCAACATTTCTCAACTAGATTAGATTCCCCAGAATATATTTGCTTTATTTCCAACAATACCTTGAAAATGCATTGTTTATTTCTGCGGTTTCTCTGGCCATCATCTACAGTTTCATATACCAATCAATGAAGATTCTAAAAAAAAAGAAGAAGAAGAAGAAAAAAGGAACAAGAATCTAAAGAATATTTTGGACTTAAATAGACAGAAATGACTTTGCAGATTTCGATCTCAAGTCATTTCTCTAAAGGATATATAAGGAAAATCAATTTAAAATCGATGAAACTGATTTGTAAATATCAAAGAAGGTGGCATAAAAACACAGATGTAGACACTTATAAGTCTCTTAATAATCTAGTCTTTTTTAAACCTCTCCTTCCTACCCAATGCAATGTCTTGTGTTGATCTCTTCTCTAATGTTTGCTTTAAAAGACATAATCTCTGTTCATTTTTTCATTGAAGACAGAGTTTCACTCTCCTGAGATCTTTCTCTTTTATCAACAACTTTATCCAGAGTTTACGTTTAGATCCCCGAGTAAGAGAACTAGATTTTACCCTCATCTCTACATGGCCTATCTATTAGTTACAGTTTGGCAGATCTACCTGTGTTCTATCTTGAATTGTCGATTTTGTAGCAGCTTAAAAAAAGAGATAACGAAAATGGAGAAATATATTGGGCTCTTAATTAAAGAGTGGTCCTAAGAGCAATGTCAAGATGATCAAACCATTAAAACAAAAACAGATTGGTTGAAGTGGTGGAGCAATATGTAATTTAACCTGTCTTGGTGCAAATATGCTGAATGTTCTTATGAAAATAGCCCTGTCCCCTTTACTTGACAGGGTGGATTACAGTGCCTATGTGCTTTATTAGTAAATAAATTTTATGTAAGGTTGAACCAAGTTACAGTTTCATAGACTAATGGACATTTAGACTGTGAATGCTAATTTTCAGCACATTGAAGTAGCAAGAAATAATGAATCCTGGCTAATACAAGGTAAAAGAAATAAAAAGTATTTCTCCATTATGAACCAGAGTCCATTTTCTTGCTAATGAGGTTGAAATCCTGCCTTCATTTTCAGTACGGAGACTGAGCTCTTCACATCTAGAATATTTTGGGGGAAAGCAGGTCCTTCAATTAGGGCACACATTAAACAAAAACAAAACAAACATAAGCACATGTCTCAAATTTAGAGGACAAATTTATATTTTTTCTGTTCTTTCGTAACTAAAAAAAAATCTTTTTAAAAATAATTTAACTAGATTATAAAAGACATTTGTAAGAACACAAATTTATGTAACTCATTATTTTACTATACAATCCAATTTGCTGTTATTAATAGCTATATTTGTTTCTCTTTCTGGGCTTTTACCTCTTTAAAATAACATTTCTTTTGAAAATATTTATTATTATCTATCTATGTCTATATATGTATGCATATATATCTCTTTCTATATATATATAGTTTATTCATATATACACAAAGTTTGTTTTTCCCTTGGTGTAGGATTTTATTATCTTGACTCTTGAAGTATTTATTAATTTTAGATCAAATACCACTTTTCATTAAACTTTTAGAGTTTCCAGATGGTATTTCCAAGAGGAAAAATAGACAACTGAAAAATATCCATAGGTGATCCAGACATTAGAGTTTACAATTACTATGTTTAAAAAATGGAACGGCAACAACAAAAAGCTTTGGAGAAAAAAGATTAAATGATTGGGAAATACATTAGCTTGTAACATGGAGAGTTCTTGGAAGAGTTTCATGTGCCTTCTGGAGTTTATTGGTGCACTTGAATATAGATTGGGTGAACAAAGACACTGGGTGGTTTTCTCTTGTGAATTCTGAATGTAGAAGCATGTGTGGAGAAGTCTGCTACTGAAGCACAGAACAGTACCACAGTCGGCCATCTGGCACTCCCCAGTGAGGTGTGGTGAGAATACCTGGCTTGCCAAATGTATGCCATGGCAGATAGCTGAGCGTAAGCTGTCTTTAAGCAACCTGTTCCTATAGAGGAGTGTTTGTGTTATTACGAACCTTCAGGAGCAATAACTATTGCAGGTAGGAGTAAAAAAGTTTAGCCTGCATGTACATAGGTCAGATCAGAAAAATATAGTGTTGAGTTTCCCACAGGGCCTCCAAAGAATCCCAAAATAGTCTAATGGCATCAGTTTGCATTATATTAAACATTGCTATGGTTTTCTTTTTTATTTAGACGTTATATTCTCATTATTTACTTCAAGAGATTTATTTTAGAGAGAATCTTTATAACACTATTGGCAAATCAGTAACCTTTGCCATAAGTGGAAAATAACCATAAAAATTAACTTGATTTTTAAAAAAGTGGTCTTTATATCATCACAAAATCTCATTGCAGTGATTTCTATACTCCATTTGGGAAAAGTTATTTATAGTTGAAATAGTATCAACTGTGATGTTAGAAAGAGCTAAACTAAATTTATCTTACTATCATTTTTAATTCAAATAGTTGATAATCTATTCTGGGTAGTTGTTTAACATATCTCACATTGGTTTCTATATATGTAATATACAAATAAGGCTATCTCAAGATTAAATTTAACAGAATGTCTTTAAAAAAAGCAACAGAACGGAGGGGTGCCTATGTAGTGCACAGGGATTCCTATTATCATCATCAGGTCTTTGTCCTAAACTGTTTGTTCCACTTCCTTCCTTATTTCCTGCTCTGAAATCCTACTCAAGATGAAACTTACATATTACTTCTGTTTTCCCAGGTGTAAGTAATAATTTCAACTAATCTCTTACAATAATTTTAAAATTTTAAGTATAAAGTTTATACTTGAAAAAACATCATACCTTTTTAGTCTTTAATTCAAGATATAGACTCAAATATTAAGAGAGATATAAATGGATAACTGGTATAATTGCTATATGCTTTTCACAGAAGGGTTATTTTTAGGAAACTAATATTTTAATTTTAGAAAAGGGGGTTCTATTTTAAATTTTATGACTTTTTTGAAGATGTTACAAAAATAATACCAACATTCTTATACATAACACACAATTACTGAAAATAATCCACTATTCAGTACTTATACTATTTTTAAAGAAAGAGGAAAAGGGGCAGTATGTCCTTTTTTTATAGAACTAGAGAGTTTATTAATTATAATAATTGTAAAAAAACTCTCATATAAAGAACAAAATTAGCTGCACTTGCAAAAGGATTGTAGAACACATTAAAATTTGCTAAAGTAAGTGCTTTTTCCTTTTAATGAGCTGAAACATATTCTGTGTCTGTACAATTGGATACATTCCTATCAGGGAAGGAACTATTAAAGCTGAAGAGGCCAGAAAAGAGCAAAATCTTTAAAAATATTAAATGCTTAATAATGTCTTCATGCATATAGTGATCCTTCCTGACATTTAGTGGATTTCAATGTAATGTATGTAGTTAACATATCTGTAATTATTATTCTTATTTTTAAGGGAGAGTGCACCTATTTAAATCAATTTTAATTGCTATGCACCAAAATTTTGAATATTAAAAATATAATAATTAAACATTGTCTTTATTCCAATAATAAGATTAGGTCAAACTAAATAGCATAAGTACTTGGCATTGACAAATTACAAAGCAATAAATGCAAAAGAAAAATGTGCAAAACATGATGTTGAAGGATCAGAAGCAGTTTTCAAAAAAGTCCCCATTCTCAGTGGCTAACATCTTCTTTATTATACCTGTTCTTTCAATCTTCCTAAAGGTTATAGAAGAGTGATCATTAAGTCCATAAGCAGTTACAATCACTTAACTAAGTCACATTTTAGCAGATAGCAACACTGGATGATCGAACCGTTTCCTGTAGTACTATTTGTCCTAACTAAAAGAGTTCTGGAATTCACAGATATGAAATGCATTCATAATAAGGAAGGCTGATGTAATGTTTTAACATAAAATTGGCAATCTTAGCAGTAATTAAATGATGTTTTTAATTTGTGTTTGTTTTTTCATGGAAATAGATAGCTCAGCTGACTAAAAGTCATTGTTTATGTCCTGTTAGTTATTCATAAAAAAGGTCAAAAACCAAATATAACTTTTAATTTAGACATTATATTCTAAATATTAAAGATTTGCTTCTTCTTTATAAGTGATCTGATAAAAGCGTTTTGAAGATAATCTTCCAGATCCCAGAAGTGCATTGTTATGGTGAGAAAGTATTTAATAGAACTTAAGAAGATGACAAAATCTCTGAGTAATAGAGATTCTAGGTTACCAAAAGTTAGAACTGTAAGGGAATCTCTTAAAATGGAAGGGCAGCTACATTTAGTGGTTATATCAGCTCCTTTAAGGTTCTGCCTTTGATTACTGCTACTATTGCTGTAACCTAAAGGGCTACATCTTCCCTTCTAACACTCTGGACCAAAAAATAGGCATTTCCTTTGTTAATTCCGCCTAGAGCTGCAGAGAGTTTAAGATTTAAAGAGCCTGGGAATAAGAGAAGGAACATGAGTCCTGACAGTACAAGGAATCTGAATAAATTGGATTACAAGGGATATTTTAGAGTTTTCCAGAATTTGAGAGAATGCTACAGACTGAATATCTGTGTCCTCTCAAAAGCCACATGTTGAAACCCTAATTCCAATGTAATCATATTTGCAGGTAGGGCTATTGGGAGGTAATTAGATCATGAAGATGGAGCCCTTCTGTATGAGACTAATGCTCCTATAAGAAGAGGCCAGAGAGCTAGCTAGCTCTCTTATCACCATGTGAGGCTACAATGAGAAGTAGGCTGTCTTTAAAACAGGTAATGGGCTCTCACTAGACATCAGCTTTGCCAGAACCTAGAACTCGGGCTTCCCAGCCTCCAGAATTGTGAGAAATAAATATTTGTTTTTAATCTGTCTGATGTATGGAAATGTGCTATAGCACCCCAAACTGACTAAGAAGGAGAAGTCTGTCTAACACACTCCCAAATTTTTAGGTATCCGATATGTTAATAATGAAGAAATCCAAACCGAATTATAAATATTGGTTGTTCTTTAAATATAAACAAGTTTGTACTTTTAACACATAAATATGACTACTGCATGTATAGCACTTTTAGCTATGCCATGAATAACCTAAATTTTAATTTCCTTAGAAATATGAGGCCTGGGGACAAATGATCCCTTTTCCTGCCTTGTGTAGGGGCTGGATTATTTACAAAATTTTTGCATCATTGTGATTGAATCTCAAATATAGAAAAAAATATTCCACTGGGTCTCATAAATGCCTGCCACCATGGGGCAGATGCTATCTTTCACACTCAACACATACGAACACCTTCTATTGTATTCAGATTTTATATTTTCTACTGAGACAGAGGTTGATTCCCTTTTTCTTCTCTATTACATAACTCTGGTTTTTTAGCAGAGAAAATTTCAAGAGGAAAACCATGGTCTAATATAATGTATTAACCAAATTTATTCAAAGAGAGACACATACAGTAACAATAAGGTCATTCCCTGACAAGTGGCAGGTAGCAAATGAGAACTCTTTGGTTTTATAAAACTAATAAATGTCAAGTGCTAATACTTTCAAGATCTGTACTCTTGGAATTTAAAGTTATTTTTGTGTGTTTTTTTTTGTTTTTTGTTTTGTGTTTTTTTTGCTTTTTATGTAGAAAAGATCTCCAATAGTCTTAAAAATAGATATACAATTATTGTATTAGTGCTCACAGTTTATACCTGTACTGGGCCACACTGACTTTGGGGTAAATTTCTTTCCACATGCTACTGAAGTTGCCATATTCATCATCTATTATATTTACCATCAGGGATTAAACTAGAGGCACATGGAAATGTCTAAATATCATTCGCTAGTCACTTATGACCTGTGTGTATAATCTTTTGCACAAAGATGAATTGGGCTATTCAGATTACTCCCTTGAGTGTTTGGAATTGGGCAACATTCAGTGACTGAGGAAGCTGGTATTGGGTCCAGAAGCTGGCCCAATTGAGAGAGTACTTGATTTAGAGATATGGTTGAAATGGGTTGTGTGCAATAGTACAGGATGAGGGAGCCCGGCCTATTAGTAAGAAGAGGAATCTGGTTAAAAGAGGAAGGAGAACCAACCAGAAGAGCCAAAAGCTCACAGTTTTTGACCATTTTTATGTTCAATTTTCATGTATTTTGTCAATGAAGCACTGCTGTTTTCCTGACCCAGACTGACTTAAATCTGGGTTAGTCCTAGCTTTTACATAAACTTGACTAAATCATTGTCAGTTCTTAGCTTTTACTTTCCATGCTTGACTAAAACAACATTTTGAAAATGATCTGCAGGAGCACATCAGACGACTATTCTTTCTTCTTCACATCATTTTATGGCCAGTATTCCTTTGAGGACACATTTATAAATAGCCAGTTTAAATTTGATATCAAAGTCATTGATGACTTAGCAGCTTTAACTTCAGTGAAGAGACAGAAAGATTCAGCAGTTGTGACAAGGAAATTTAAGGGTGAATAGGTGCTAAATAGATTATTTTATAAAGAAGAAATGAAGAATGATTGATGTGACTGGCAAATTAGTGGCCTGCCAGAAGATGTCCCATGCAGGTAGCTCTGGACCCAGACGTGAGCAGTGTCTGTGAAACCATGGAAGAAACCCAGTCTAGACACAGATTCTGGCTTATATTCTTCAGTAACTTACAAAGTACTTACTGGGTGCCAGGACCTGGGCTAGGTATTAAGCACTCATGGGAGGAAAACAAACAACAAAGAAAACCACAACGCTACCTATAAAGAATTACAGATTTCTCTGTTTAGGGATTTGGGTTTTCTAACATATCTACTCTACTACCTAAAATGATGGCTAAGCGATCATTTTAAAGCTTCTTTTGGTTTATAAAGGTTGTATTAAAATATAATGTGTTACATGGCAAAACTACTATATGAAATCACTAAGTTGATAATGCGCTAGCAGCAATTAGTTAATTACACTGGTGGATTATAAGCAAAGAGAAGATAGTGCTATTGTTAAAATTTCAGGCATCAGAAACAGAGTATTGGAGAAATATTCATGGCAGAGACCTCACTGAGACTCTTCAGATCAAAATCTATAGAGGATTCTTTTTTCTTATTTTTTTCCTCCTAAGAATAAAACAGATTTGAGTTTGGAGTACACAAAAAAATGTTGAAGTGTAGTATCTCTATGGAGAGTTCCAGAAAGTGAAGAAATGGCAGGAGGGTGCTGGGTGTTGGACAAGGGAAAGGGTGAAATGGAGGAGGAGTTTAAGAGAAACTAGCCCTAAAAATGTGAAACACTTAGCAAACCAGAAGCAGGGAGAAGCCAGAAGAGGAGTGCTGCAATTCTGGATGGTGCTCCGCTGTCATGTGATGAGACTGATTCTATACCCTGTTGTGTTGCCCATGCTTCCCTAAATTGTGTCTCTTCGTGGAAGTATTTTAAAAGCCACATGTTGACCCTGGGAACCACTGGGGCAAAGCATCTCCCCATGATGAGAATTAAAAACCATGAAATGTCTTTCCCCTATGGTAGATCTAGGGAGAATGGGTCATTCAAATTCAAGAATAATATTATAATATTAATAATTGCCTTACAGGGAAATGATACCAAGGATAGAAACTAGCATTAACAACAAATATATATATACATATATATATATATACACGTATATATGTGTATATATATATATATGTGTATATATATATATATATATATATATATATATATATGTATATATATATATAGAGAGAGAGACAGAGAGACAGAGAGAGACAAAAAGAGAGAGCTACTTTCGGAAGAATTCAGGCTTTCAAACTCAGAATTATGTATAATTTAATTTTCAGATTAGCATTTTAGGGACTAGTTGGTTTGAAACTACTTTGTTTTTAGAGAGACACCTTGTTGAACTCTTATCTAATAAAACAAACATTAACTTATAGAGAGTGAAAAAAATGGTGGCATTTTATGAATATGAAATGCAATAAAATGCTGAATGGCAATAATGCCATCTCTATCTGACATCTGCTGAGGTTTTGTTTGAAAAGGTTCTGCTCTATAGTAGATTACCAGTTCTTCCCTTCTGCATTAAATAAGTGAAATGAATTTATATCAAGAAGCAGAGAATAAACACAGAAAAAGTTTAAAGTTCTGTTTGAATATTTAATATATTTTACTTAATTGCTAAAAGTGTTACCAGCTGTGAAGTTGTAAGAACTGCATGCAGGTACCAACTCAACTAAATATACTAGAAAGAAAACAAAAGTGGAAATACGGAAAGAAGTCATGACACAAAAGATAGATGTCTCAACAGTCAGCTATGGGAGATCTGGATTTGAGAGAGCATTTTAGGAAGATTCTGAACTATTGTCTCTTCAAGCAAAACCAAAAACAAAACAACAACAGCAACAACAAACCCTGAAGTCTGGCTGACTGATGACTATGCAACAACAGCAAACGAGAAGAAAACCACATTGAACTAGGTGGGAGACACTGGGGCTGGGGCACAATCTCATGCAAACCCCATGCCCCGTGTGGCAACACACAACCAGGAGAAAACTCAACACCCAGAGCTTATCCCCAAGGAACCAGGGGTTGAAATCCCACATTAGGCACCTCAACTTTTGAGACCGTCACATGAGAGACAAGTCCTCCAAAAACTAACTTTGAAAACCAAAGTGGCTCGCGTCCTGAGACCCACAAGACTGTAGTGATGTGAGAAATGGCCCTGTGGTCACTTCCTGTACTCACCTGCCCCGGGATGCAGCACACAGGAAGACAACCGGGCCCAGACTTAAAGTGAAGGAGGATCACCTGCTTACATTAAACTTCGCCTGGAGGGACAGGCATCTAATTTGTCATCAACATGGAGTTCTGCTTGTGTATTAGATGACTGCTCCTTCTCTTCTGCATTAAATAAGTAAAGTGAAGTAAATAATGATAATAATAAAGTCATCTATGTTTTTTTCTGCATCTGTGATTCCACAAGAATCACCAAAAAGGCCCCTCAATTCTGCTGAAAGTCAGAATAGAGTGCCAGACTGAATCAGGATTATTCCTAACACTTGAGAGAGGAGCAAGGTTCTCCATTTAACACCTTAATATTGGAGACTAGGGGGCTGTAGGAGGCAAGAAGAAAAGCTGAAACTTTAATTAGATAGGAGAACATTGGATGCATCAGGGGAAGAAGATCAGTTCTTTCTTCATCAAGGAAATTAAGGAGATGTACTGGCTTACTGACTGGAAACTTCAAAGGAGTAAATGGGCTTCAGATATGACTGGATCTCCGCATGAAAACTATGTGATTAAAAGTCTGTCTTTTTCACCATCTCTTAACTCTACTTTCATCCATTATGGCTATATTCTCAGTAGGCTTTTTGCTTACAGGAATAAAAGCAGCCACCACTTGATGGATTGAATTGTCTTTCAAGATAGGAAACAATGAAAGAGAATGCCTCTTTTCCAAAAGTTTCAGCAAAGGTTCAAATAAGATTCTTATTTGCCTGGCTTGTGTCACTGAGTTTAGAGAATGAGGAATCTGATGGATCTCTGTAATACTTCAGTGTCTGCATGGGAGAAGGGAGCAGGGTGAACAGGTTACAGACAATTCCAAACACAAAGAGAGGCTTCCTTAGGAGAAAGAGGACAAAGGGAGGGAGCAAGAATGCATAATCGGAAGACGAGGAATGTGTCTCTCACCGTGCCCTATATCCTTATTTCTTATATTGTGGTGGGCAAAGGTGCAGCACTTACTTCACCTGAGAACTTGATATCCATGCAAAATTGCAGGGCCCACCCTACACCTACTGCATTCCAGAAAGATCCAGGTGATCTATATGCATATTAAAATTTTAAAAGCGCTGATTAACACTTTCACAGAAGATTTCATCCAAAATCAATCTTTCCATCCCTGCCTTCTGCTAGATCATATTATTTTTTCTTACCCATATCCCCAGGGCTTTAGGCTCCAGTTAGTGGCACAAAGATCCCAGAATGTCTGACACCTTTCTCCTAGTGTTCTCTTATATCACAATAGCAGAAATAATCCCAATGAAAAGTGACACTAGTTAGCAAGTTAAAGTTTGCTCACAGGATTGATTATGCCCATCAAGTCCCTTCTCTAGATACATTTGAACTGTATTCCATTTTACCCTTAATCGACTTTTCTTTTGCTTTTTGTTAGATTATTTTATACTAGTTTATGCAGATAAAAATTGAGAGGCATTATTGTATGTTCTTTCAGTCATAGTATGTTCTTTCTCAGACCTAGTATAAATCACTTGGTTGGCAATTATTTTCAGTATTAATTGCTTGGATAATCCCAAATACCCAGACAAGAGTTGTCAAAAATATTCACTGTTCCTTCTCTTCCATGGTCTTGTTGCAGCGGCATAGCTGCTGCACTGGTTCTGTGTTAATGTGACATTACTGTCGAAAAGTTTTCATTTTGGCCATCACTAGCAATTCCACTGTGCTTTTCTATGACAGCTCAGTAAAATGCCCTGGAATGCCTTGTTACTCAGTTTTAGTCACAAGGCTAAAGTAACTTTGGCTTTTCTTTTGGTCCAATTTATCAAGATACATCACTAATTTTGCAGAACCCAACTCTGTGTGGCTAGTGTTGCCTTCAACATGATAGTAATCTGTTCTTTAACTGTAAACAAATAATCAATGGATCAGTTTATTGCTAAGGCTTCACTTCTCTTATTAGTCACCAATGTCCTTATTTTCTGACTTGTTTTCCTGAAAACATTTTACTGAAATGTGCCAACTTTTTGAAAACCAATAATAGCTTCTTTCCCAAAGTAGAATGCCTATCCCTGTTTTATGAGTTAATAAAAAAAAAAAAAAAAAAAAAAAAAAAAAAAAAAACTTGGAAATTTAACATTTACTTGTAATTACCTCCAATTTTATAACATTCAGACCACTTCAAGAGCAACCAGAAATAAATTACTTGGACATAATCATATTTTTGGAAGTACGCTGAAGTGGGATGCTAAAAGGGTCAAAATTCAAAATGGTTGTTTTATGCATTTTAATACATCCCTTTTCACAATGGAAAAACAGATTTTATTTACCATGTGTGGTGTCCACTATCCCTCTCACTCCATGGGAGAAATTATTAATTTCTGCTCCTTATGATATGGTTAGTATAACTACCTTGTGCCATGAAATGTTTCATCTCTGCTGGGAAGTCATTTATCCTTGAAGGTGGGGTGCAATGGTAGGTAAAGTAGACAAACACTGACTATATTTTTCTCAGTAAAATATAAAATTGCTTTTTAGATTTTAGATGCTAAACAGCCATCATTTTAATTTCATTTTATAAATGTAAAGTCTATATTTGAGTACAAATCTTAATCTGAATCATACTCCAATCTGGGTTAAAGACAAACAGTAAGGAAGGGAATTTTAAACACTTGGTATAAACGAGGCAAGTGAAGTGAGAAAGAAGAGGCTGAGATGATAGTTCTCTTAAATGTAAAGTAATCGAGAAGAATTCCTTTCAGTATAAACTATTTTAATCTACCCATGGAGTTAGGGTTAAATAAACAGGTATGTAAGGGCATAAAGTAAGCTGTTCAGTGCATACATTTATTAAGTTGAATCATCTCTCATGGCTTATTGGAAGTTCCTTAAAAAAAAAAAAAAAAAAAAAAAATATATATATATATATATATATATATATATATATATGCACATTTATTTCCCTTAACTGCTTAGGCTTTTAGAAATTACTTAACTTTATGGAACTTTATTAAGAAATGATCTCTTATAAGTAGTGTTAAGGAAATGAGTCTGTTAAGACAGGTCTTCTTTGTCATATATCCTTGAGGTGTACTGCTCAAGATGGCAGCCGCCAGCCACATGAGGCCATTGCAAACACTTGAAATGTCACTAGTTCAAATTGAGATGTTCTGTGAATGTAAAATACATGCTGTATTTTAAAAATTTAATTTGAAAAATAAAAATGTAAATACAATACGTTTTCTATTGGTTACACATTAAAATGATAACATTTTGCATATGTTGGGTAAATATATATTATTAAAATTGATTTTAACTGTTTCTTTTATAGTTTAAATGTAGCTACTAAAGAATTTAAAATTACATATGGGGCCCCCATTGCTGGCTCACATTATATTTCTATTGTAGTGTTCATCTAGATTATTTATTGTTTCTGAAAGTGATTTAACTTATTACATTTTGCTTAATAATTCTTAGTTGATTAATGAGATATTTTTATCTTCAATATTTCTGGTGGCAACTGAGACAGAAGGACATATGTATATCGAATGTGCTTTGAGATTAGGTGAATATGTGTATTTGTGCAGTACTTTTCGTTCACTGTTCAACCTGTCAAAGAGCTGAAATATAGAGATTAACAAATGAGTTAATGTTTAAAAGAGAAAGAGACAGAAACATGTTTCCCCTGAGTACTCTTTGAAAATACTAATGACCTTGACATTCAGTTACCACATCTGTGCCTTAGCTGGAAGTAATTTTTTTTTTCCATATTAGAAGGAGAAACTGTTATTCTCTTAAAAGGAAGATTAAAAATAAATTAATGGCATTTACATTTGTATTATTAAGCACCATTTTTTTGTTGCAGAATTAAATAGCCAATTTATTAAAATTGAGTAGTAAGGAAAGAAAACAACAGAACAGTTGGGTTCCTAGGAAGCAGTTTGCAGAGGTATTCCGCAACATGAAAAGTTGATGCCGACTCTTGCATTGTTAAGAGGCTTTGCTCACAAATTTTATCGACACAATTATGATGTATTTTTCCATTAGAAAACTAATTTTCACTTAAGTGGTGAAATCAAGCTCCAGCTTGATTGTTATGGTGAGAAGGATTATGCTGTCAAACCAGATGGAACCAAGTGACGGCAATGCTTTTGTTTAGAAAAATTCTGAAAATTATTTGAGTGCAAAAGATCAGCATAACCATAAACTTCCAGCTTCACTGAATAAACTTGAAATAGAACAAACGTGTCTCTTCTTTCATAAATGAGAGTTTAAAAAGACTAGAAAATGCCATGGAACAGAACTTTATTTTTCATAACAAAGTTTAGAATTTGATTTTGTTTTTGTATTGATTACCTGAAATAGTAGTCTGATAGTGTTTTTTTTTACTGATGTTGTTAATATTTTGTACATTTCCCATATTGCAAGTTGCTACCCTCAGAGCCTTTAATTTGGTGCGATTCCTTTGTTGTTCGTAAAATACATCATAAAAACGATTTTCATTGTCAATGTGACAAGCTCTATAAAGATTAGGTTCACAGTGCTCTGAAAATCTTTAACGAGAAGAGTTGATTCTGCTTCTTAACGTATATTTGGAATATGACATTCCGGGTACTTGCTGAGACTCCCCAAGGAGACTGATCTAGGAGAGAGGAGATTTCCTAGCAGAGCTGGTAGCATCTCTGAAGACCAGTCATCCATTGATAAAGAGTTTCAGTTTGCTACAGGAGAATGTCCAGCAACAGCGTTTTCATGGATGTGGTGGGGGTCATACTGACAAAACCATGAAGAGATATGGATGCTTCACTTTTGGTGAAGACTCTATTTTTTCACCTCTGAAAAGCTGAAAGGGCAAGTAGGTTAGGCCAATTCATCAGGTTGTGCCTTATTACTTGTTTGTTTGTTTTTCTGGAGCTAACTATCCCTAAGTGAAGAATGAGAACTCCACAGTTATGGTCTATGCTGCTGCTGAGGTTTTAAATGGTATTATCTACCAAGTCTCACTAGGGAGAAACCAAAATATACTGTTATACCTTCTAGAAGGCATGATGAGTTGTCAAGCAGTGGCCTAGCAGCCCTCTGACAAGCACATGATCATAAATGTGGCCCAGTTTTCCCCTTTGAATATGGAGTTGGTTGATTGCCATCTCTCCTGAGATAGCCAGATGTGAACAAGCAGTGCAGGCCCAGTCCCACACTTGCTAGTGGATGCTCTGTGAGTAGCAGCTCCTAGGATGCTCTGTTGAAGAATAGCAGTGGCTGGGGAAGTTTATAGGAAATTGATGCTTTCATAAATTCATTGTTGAATGCTCAGAAGGAAACATGTTTTTCTGTAGGGGTTATAATTACAATCTCCTAACTCATTCAAGAAGCTAAGGGAAAGTAGTTATAATTTCATGATCCATAATTTCATAATTTATTGGCATTAAAGAAATAAGCAAGCTCTGCTGACAGAAGTAATTGCTCAAGAAACATGGGAAAGCTGGGGTAAGGATCAGGAGATGTGAGTTTTTGTCCAGTCCCATTACTCACTAGCATTGTGATCTCAGTTTATTCATCTGCAAAATGAGGGATTTAGATAATTAAGTTTCTTTCACTAAAACATTGTAGAACTCTCCTACAGTCTGCACAACTTTGTTGCTTTCCTTGAGTCTGCAAAACTAAACTGCACTCTGTGTCAAAGGATTTCACTTGCTCTAATATATATTGTGCTATTTCAGTTTTTAAAGAACCAGGATGAATGTATGTGTAGCTTATGGTAGCCACTGGGCCTTATATCAAGTAATTCTTGATAGTTTTATACCTAAAGGGAAATATACATCAAAGGGATGATCCACTCTGTAACTCTTGACATATTTTACTTTGTCATATGGATGCATTTTCAGCTACATATGGCAATACTAAGGTTATACTAAAGGTCTTAAGGTGTATTTGGACTTCAATGAAATTAAGTTTTCTGTGTCTCCTACTATTTTGTGTTTGGAAAAAAGTTCTATTCTGGCATGGGATGGGTAGTTAAGTGTTTGGTGCCAGTGATGACAGAAATTGTCTTTCTACGGAACAAAGAGATAAAAGCTTAAAGGAGATAGAGAAAGAGAAACGAAGACAGGAAGGAAGGGAGGGAGGGAGGGAGTGAGGAAGGGAGGGACGGAGGAAGGAAGGAAGGAAGGAAGGAAAAAATTGTAATAATATATACCAATAACAAAAGATGAATACAAATCATATGTATACACTTTTTGGCACCCCTGGTATATATTCATGTATATTTTGCATGTATACATGCATACGGGGTGGGGGAGAGAAAGAGAGAGAGAGAGAGAGAGAGAGCGAGAGAGCGAGAGAGAGAGATACGAGGTCAGACAATTAAGCTCACCAACTCATCCTAGAAAAAGTACTACATGTTTCATTACTGAATATCACTATGGTAACCTTCAAAGTACTCCCGTTGGAAAGCTATGCATTGACACCAGTGTCTAGTCTACCCTTCAAAGCAATTTTAGAACTGTTTCTGGAATGGCCATCAGAGCTGTCGTCGTATGACCCTTGATGTCCTAAATGCCATCAAAATATCTTGCTCTCAATATTTCCTTTATCTTCAGGTAAAGAAAGAAGTAATCGGGCAGATCAGGTTAGTAGGGAGAGTGTTTCTATACAGTTATTTGTTTACTGGCTAAAAACTCCCTCTCAGACGGTGTGGTGTGAGCTGGTGCATTGTTGTGATGCAAGAGCCATGAATTGTTGGCAAAAAGTTCAGGTTGTCTAACTTTTTCACGCAGCCTTTTCAGCACTTCCAAATAGTCAACTTGGTTAACTGTTTGTCCAGTTGGTACAAATTCATAATGAATAATCCCCCTGATATCAAAAAACGGTTAGCAGCATCGATGCTACAAGTTCGCGAACTCAATTATCAGGCCTCGTACACTGCAGATTGTGGAAGACTTCTGCAATGATCACAGCAATGTGATTTTTATAAGGACCACTAGAAAAAATTCCTCATGACATCATTTGGTTTGGGAAGTTTAGCAGTTAAAGTACCTCCTTTAACATTTCCATGTTCCCTCCTGGTTTTCAGAAGCTCCTGGAAGCTAGATTGCTCTGCAGAAAGAGACTGAACTTCAGACTTAGATAAGCCTAGATTTGAACTCATGCTCCACCTATTACAATCTGAGTGGTGCCCAACAAGCTCTTTTACCTTTCTGAGCTTCTGTTTCATTTCTTTACAATGAGAACAGCACCTTATAACAGGGTTTCTTAGCCTTACCACTACTAGCATTTCAAGCTGGATAATTTGTTGTGATGTGGACTGTCCTGTGCATTGTAGGCTCTTTAGCAGCATTCTTAGGCTCTCTCCACTAGATACCAGTAGCACCGCCCTAGTTGTGACCACCAAAAATTCTCTAGTCATTGAGAACGTGTCCTGGAGGAGAAATTACCCCTGGTTGATAGCCACTGCTTTATAAGATATGAGAATTAAATATAACATGTGTGAAGTTCTTAGTATATGGAAATAGCTCATTAATAACTAGCACGCTCTTGGATATCACTTCTACCTCTGATTTAATATTTTGGATACTAGAAATAAAAGTACACAGATAATGACACAGGATTCAGGAGCCCGGTGATGGTAAGAGGGAATTTAAGGGGTCATCGAGCTGGAGTCAGGTCAGCCATGAAAACAATCTGGATAATACAAGTAGGGTGACGTAGATTATAGTGTTAGGGTGAATATCTGAACACTGATATCTCCACCAGCCTCTTTTAACTAGGCAAAAATGAGGGTAACGCCTTTTGTTTAACAAGGGGGTAAATGATTTAATTTTGAAGGACAGGAGCAATTTGGGTATATGGCATTAGCCAAAAATAATTCTGGGAAGACTTTAAGAGTGACAGACAGACAGACAGACAGACAGAGAGACAAACAAACAAAACCAAAGCCACTCAAGGATAGTGTCTTCCTGGGAGAAATACATGTTGCAATCCAAAATCTGTTACTCTTTCCGCAAGATCTTAAAAATGACTCCCAAGAGAAGATTTCAGTTTTCAATAGTCTCTTCTCTGTTGTTGTTTTACTGTGTAGTATGCAATATTTCAACATGATTTACAATGCAGTGTATGAATTATTAGTTCAGAAGCCCAGAAATCTGTGCCCATACTATCCCATCTAACAATAAATATTTCCTTGGAAATCTTTGTGGCAATACACTACATACCCTGTGTATTGCTCCATATAGTGTGGACAGTACTATAAATTAGCTTGAAAGGAAAAGGGTAGTAAATGTGAGTCATGGCACCACATGCTGCTATAAACAAACTAGGATAGGCTTAGTGACATTTTGAAGTCATTCAGAAGTGTTTTGTGAGGTCACCTCTCCTATTAGATGCATATTCTTAGTAATGGTTTCTCTGCCTTTTTTTCCTCTCTCTTTTCCTTTCTATCTTTTTCTTTTTTTTTTTTTTTTCTTTCTATAGAGAAGACTAAGAGGAGCTGGGGAAGAAGTTACAGGAGTGGAGGAAGGTGGGAGGACGTATCAGCATTGGCAATGAAATTTATTAACTCAATTACCTGGGGTACCCATAAAAGCTGTAATGATGAGGCCATCTAAAAGGCATTAGATATTTTACTGCTAATGGAGCCCTAGCCAACATGAAATGGACCAGATGCTCTTGGTGGGTGCCGGCAGCTGTTTGGTAGCTCAGAATCATATAGGTTGGACTGTGGTAGGACATCTGGACTAATGATAGAATGCTTTATATTTATAGAGTGTCTTAATTCAAGAAATACCAATTCAGACTTTTCTAAAATGAATGCATGAATACTTACGTGGCTTCCCCCAGGGAGATCGCCATAAAGGGAGGACAATCATTTTATGGATGGGAAGAACTATCAGCAAGAACACATAGAGGTGTGCCTTCACAGGCCATCTGTGCCAGACCGAGTTGTAACATCTTAGCTGGGCTAGGCCCCAGGTTTTTCTTCTCCGCCCCTGCAGCTGAGGCTGCTCTAGAGGTTTCAGTGCCCACTTTAAATCTGCCAACCTAGGTATCCAGTGAGCTGCTCAGGAGGAGACAGCAACTCTGTACTCTGAGGTCTAAACTTACTTATTATTTTATGAATAATTACAGATGAACCTTGGACTGCAAAGACTTCAGGGATGGCATCTGAATATTTAGATCCTTTATTCACTTACTACATATTTATGAAAAATATGCTAAGTGCTAAACACTGGGGTGGAGAAACAAAGCCAAGGAAAACAGTTCTGCATGACAGAGTTCTCAGGACAGATTAAACAAACTGACTTTATAATACATCTAGTCAGGGGTGATGGGCATAAACAGGCTTAACTATTTGTGGATGGTGAGGAGAGAGAGGTGTTGGAAGTCTGAGAAAAGCATGTCTAAACTAGAACAGAACGAAGAGCAAGAGATAACCAGGTAAAGAGTGGAGAAAATAGATAGTCATGAGAATGACAGACTATGTCAAAAGGGCCTAGTAGCAAAAAAAGCATTTTCCATTCCAAGAAAAACAAATGATTCCTGAAGTTTGGGGATGGGAAAGAAGATGGAGAAAGAGAACAGTGGAAGATGATTTGAAGAATTATTTTAAAGACTAGATTATTACAAGGCATGAAGGACTTCAGATTCTGTACTGAGATCAGTCAGGGAGGACACCAAAAGGCTAAAAGACAGAGGATTTTCCCTTTATGCAGGTCATTCTGCTGTCATTATGGAAGTGAGTAAAATTGGAGGCAAGCCCAACATAGGACTGCTGCAGTAGTCAAGAATTGATGTGATTGGAATCCACGTAAAAAACAATGGAAGGATTTCAGAACTACATAGCAAATGGAATCTTCAAGATTTGGTGATTATTTGGATGAAGGCAATGGATGATTTAACTGAGCAGCAGTTCCTGCTAGAGTTGGTGTATTTCCATTTCACTTACTCTGGGGTATAGCCATCTGGGTCCCGACCCAACATGACTAAAGCATACCAAGATCCTGCAAATTGGACATACCTTGAACTGCACTATTTCACTCTAGCTCATCATGGCTGGCAAAAGTGGAGCCCAGGTTCTGTTAAGATTTTAGGAAAATTTACATGTTAGGAAAAGCATTAACCATGTTTTTCTTGGAGATGGAATGTTCCCTTTGATAATTATTAGTTATATTAGCCTTGCAGATTGTTCAAACCACTTAACAGACTGTAAAACTGATCTACAGGGCTAAAGAATTTCCATATGCTCTTCCTACTTATGGATGCGTTGCAATAATTGCTCTGTCAGGGCGAGGGTGAAGATAGATAATGATTCTGATAATATTTTATTTTTACTTTTTTTACCTCTCCTTTCCATAAGGAAGTTACATACTTCTCATCAAGTTTGTTGGAATGCCCATCTTGCTATTCACCTTCCACAAGCATTGGTTACTATACTAGAATCAAAATGAAGGAAAATGTATCACCTCAGAAGACAGAATAATTGATTCAGTTGGCATATCTTTGTTAATTGATTGATAATGAGGTGAAGGTGAATATTTTGAATATTGTTATATTGGTGATTTTTTCAGGCATGATTTGTTTTTATTTTTATTTGTGGTGGTTTACATTTAATCTTTATTTTTTATTTTTGTAGGAGACATACCTTAAGATGACATTCAGTGAGTCATGCCCTTACATCATTTCCTCCTAATAGAATATGACAAAGGAAATGGGCTTACCTTACATTATCTAAGATTCCCTCTTAGCACACTGGAGTAAAATTTCCTGCGGTATGAAAGAAGTAAGCTATACCACACTGTAACAGGGGCTCTAAGAGGAATATATGCAAAGCAATTGCTGGTGGCATCTGGGGGCTGATAGTGGCCCTGGATGACAACCAGAAAGAAAATGGGGACTTACATACTATCACCAAATGAAATTAAACTCTGGAAGCAACTGCATGAGCTGGGACAAGGACCCTAAGCTCCAGAACACAGACAATATGACATCGTGACAGCATCCTTGTGAAGCCCTGAGCTCAGGAGCTGTTTTATGCGTGGACTCCTAAACCACAAAAACTGAGATAATGAATGCATAGTGTATTAAACTTCAAAGTTTGTATTAATTTGTTATCTAGTAATAGATAATTAATACAGTTGTCATTTGATCAAATCCATTTTTGTGTGATTTTTCCCACTGTTTAATTAAATAGAAATATTCTGTCCTTTGTCAAGATCACTAAATAGTCACCTACTGGTGTGTTCAAATTCAGATATTTGAACACAAATGCCTGGTATTTACTAGTAAAGAAAATTAAAGAACACTCAATTTTCCCCACTCATTCATTCATTCATTCATCCAAGAAAACTACTGATATCCTTTATATTAATTGTATGTAAAGCCTATAATGAATAAGGCACAGTTCTTGTCTTTGGGAGGTTGTTGTCTGATGCAGACAGAGGGTGAATGTAAATAAGTATTTTCTCTATAATGGGATTTAAAAAGAAAACAAAACAAAAAAAAACTGCAACAGAAGCATGGGTAGGAGTTCATAACAATACCTAGGAGAGATTTTATTTTTCTCAGAGAAAAATAATAGAGAAAGACTATAAAAAGAGGTATTTTTGACTTGGACCTCTAAATATGAATGTGAGTTTATCAGGCAGAAAAAGGAAGATATTCTAGCAAGAGGCAAAAACATGCAAAGGTATGAAAGTATTTCAACTATGTTTTTAAGCTCAGTGAGGATGAATCTGTTTCTGGTTTTATCACTGTGGCATCGCCAGCACTTAGCTTTACCCAAATAAATGTTTACTATGTTCTGAATATATGAAAAATGAGTACATGCAATCATGTAAAAACTAGAAATGTCCTGGGAACAGAAAAACGTTTGCTATGGCTGGCCCATGGAGTAGGCGGGTGAATGGAGTGCGGTGGGAACAGTGGAGGGAGAGGAAGGGCCCAGTTTATGTAGAGAACTTACACCTGACATCCATTCAGGCCTAAATGGAATAACTGGCTGCTTTTATTTGATAAAATGGTAAAGTTTTCATTTTGCACAAGAGCCTTTTAATGTGATGATGGTTAAACAGTTAAAAATACCAATTTCTTTAGCTTTTTTTTAAAATTTCACTCTGTTAATTTTCTCTTCTGACAATAACCCAAACATACAGTTAACATGAAATGACTTTAAAAGCATCAGCAGGGGTTCGATATATCTATGCTGTAAAAAAGAATGAAAATGGCAGTCTAAGCACCAAGATAGGTTATTGGCTAGATTCCTGTACTGAAAAGCAAATGTCCTTTCCCTATGTTAGCAATGTTAACCAGCCTGATCTGCTGTCCTGATACCGTCACTGTGTAAAACGCTCAGGATTCTCAGGACCTTTACTATCTCAAAATCTTAGTATGATGTAACTTGGTGGGGATTCTGTACTGGGTGTTGGTGTGTGTTTCCAATGGTGCCCGTGGGATCTGGAGGCTGACTTCTGAAGTTACTGAAGTGTTCCTTGTGATGCTATTTCCGATGTCATTTCTTAAGCCTGACTACCGTAATTTATTGTCTTCATGACTCATAATGTGGAGTTGAGAAGCTTTGTGAATTTAATACATGATGGAGACAAAACAGAAAAGAGCTGGTGATGATACAATTCCTCCCTTCTGTGCTGCTCTAAGTATTGAATTGTGACTAGAAATTTCCTATATAGGTAAATGCATTACTGAATAAACCTTCTATGGGTGCTTCCCGACCAGGATTGCTCATAATGAGGTAAAATTGCCTGTCTTAGATCAAGAAGAAAATAATGTTTCAGATAAATACACAAATGAATACACACATACTATAAATATAGTAGCTTTAAAGAGATTTTGCTAAACTAGTATCATTAAAGAGCCCAATGATCATTTGTGCAGTCCCTCAGCATATCATGAAACACTCCTGAGCCTTCCGCATTTGATAGTAATAAAAATCTGTTTGCATTTTCATGCTCATTACTGGAGGCATTCTACCATTGGGAAAGATTTAAATTTCCATAAAAGTGCAGTGAATCTGGAGTGGGCATAAACGTGTTTATAAGATGACAAGTTATGATCAGTGACTCCTGGATATGGTAGTCTCCCATTTATTAATCTTAGCGGGAGGTCACTGCATCAGCTGCTCATTAATCATTTTCCTTTCAATCAAATGATTTAAAATGTATCAGTGCATAAACATATCTATTGTTCCGTAACAAGATTGTTGAATACCGCTGTCCTGAGTGACTAAAAGTAACTTTGCATTAGGCAATGGATTTGCATGGGTGCTTTGTCTCCTTGCTCTCCAATTCTCCTCTGATGGGGTGTCCTGTTATTTAACTGACAAATCGTTAAGTACATGATTATGAAGCCCCCAGTTTAGGCCTCAGAAATTTGTTTACGTGAGATGTTCCGGAAAGCAAGGAGATCTATGTGCAATGCCATGAAAAGCTGATTGATTAAATACCAACGTGCCCACGAGGAATTACCTGGCTGTTGGCAAATAAGACTAAGATATATTTATGCTTCATAAAAATTGCAAACATAAGCATTGATATCAAAATACTCATAAACACGCAAGCTAGAAACACAAGTGGTGAAAATGAGCATGATTGGCTTCTTCTGAGTTACTTGAGCTTTTAGCTTTTTGCAACTAATTTGTGTATTTGTTATTTTCTTTCATCAACCAGTAAACAATAGGCTATGGGTTCCAAAGGCTCAAAAAACATATAGGGATTTTAAAAGTGATATATATGATAATTAAATGTGATAATATACACCATACCTTTAATATATTACATGAGTCATGGTTTACCTTAGTTCAGGTGTCACAGTTTGAGGACGACCATCTGCACTAATCTGAAGAATTGTGATTAATTATAATCACACAAGGCAATAAATGACAATTCATGTTTAATGTGGGTGGGGATAAATTCTGAGTAAAGAAAGACAACACTCAAGCCAGTTGATGAGGACATTAATACATTATGCAAAATAATTATATATAGAGTCTCAACTGAATAAATAAAATAAATAAAGGTACAAAACTTTGTCAAAAATATCTGTGGAAGAATGAATCTGGGTAAATGATGGATAACACTGCTAAAGCTAATTTTTTTAATGAAAAACAAACCGAAAAAAGCATATGGAATTTAAAGATAAATGTTCAAGTAAAAAGAGTATAAAAGATTCTAATATATAGTAATGTACTCAAGGTAAAATAGAAACTTTCAATAATAGTGTAATGGACTAAAATATGAAAAGGAGATGGCATACAAATATATTTTACTTAACTTTTATTGGCGTGCATTTGTATCATGCCTGCTTTTTTTGAGAATGCTATTTATGTTTAGATATTATTTATTGTTATTTTACAAACCAGCATTTTATGATTTAAAGATCAAATTGAAAGTTCACTCAATAGTTACCTTGGTTATGCCACATTATATCATGCTTTCTATGAGTAATTAAAAAAATTCTGACCTGGTTGGTTTAGCTGCCATACAGTGGATTTGTTACATAAAGACATCAATAAATTGATATATTTGCCATAATCATGTCCCAGTTAACCCTAAGTTAGCCAATATGTACTTAGAACTGTGTTCATTTTATTTGCATCTTTGTTTATTTAATTATGTGAAAATTTTGCTATTGTGCTGTCATTATGAGTGATATCATTATGCACTCAGTACCTATTTGTTGCATTTTAAAGTAATAGATTTAATTTCCAATAATAATTTCCAACAAAAAATACCCAGGAATAAAGTTAAAGGATGTGAAGGACCCATACGCTGGAAACTACAAGATATTAAAAGAAATTGAAGACGACACAAAGAAATGGAAAAATATTATGTGTTCATGTATTAGACCAATCAACATAGTTAAAATGACTATATACAGATTTAATGCAATCCTCATCAAAATCCCAATGGCAGTTTTTTAAAAAATAGAACAATAAAATCATCAGATTTATACAGACCACAAAAGACATCAAATAGCCAAAGCAATCCTGAGAATGAAGAACACGGCCAGAGGTATCACACTCCCTGACTTCAAATTATGGTACAGAGCCACAATAATCAGAACAGCATGGTACTGGCAGAAAAACACACACACAGATCAATGGAACAGAATTGAGAACCCAGAAATAAACCCACATACTATATATTGGTAACTAATTTTCAACAAAGGAACCAAAAACATACAATGGAGAAAAGAAAGTCTCTTCAATAAATGGTGCTTGAAAAATTGGAAAGCCACATGCAAAAGGATGAAACTAGACTGCTCTTTGTGGTCATGCACCAAAATTAATTCAAAATGGATCAAAGACCTAATTATAAGACCTTGAACAATAAAATACATAGGCAAAAATATAGGTACCCAACTTATGGACCTTGGTCATAGAGAGGATTTTATTAATTTGACCTCTAAGGCAAGGGAAGTAAAAGCAAAAATCAATGAACGGAACTATATCAAACTAGAAAGCTTCTGCACAGCAAAACAAAATGTCAACATAACTAAGAGGCAACCAAGTGAATGGGAGAAGATATTTGCAAACAACACCTCTGACAAGGAGCTAATATCCACAATAAGTAAAGAACTCATAAAACTCAAAATCAAAAAACAAAATCCAATTTAAAAATGGACAGAGGACCTGAACAGACACTATTCCCAAGAAGACATACAAGCAGCCAACAGGTATATGAAAAAATGTTCAACTTCATTAGCTATTAGGGAAATGTAAATAAAAAACACAACGAGATACCACCTCACACCTGTTAGAATGGGTATTTTCAACAAGAGAAGTAAAAACAAGTGTTGGAGGGGATGTGGAAAAAAGAACCTTCATACATTGCTGGTTGGAATGTAAACTGGTACAACCACTGTGGAAAACATATTGGAGCTTCCTCAAAAAATTAAGAATAGAATTACTATATGACCCAGCAATCCCTCTTCTGGGTATCTACTGGAAAAATTTGACAACATTTATTCGTATAGATATATGTAGCCTTATATTCGCTGTATTATTCATTGTGGCCAAGATTTGCAAATAATCAAAGTCCTTCGATAGATGTTTGGATAAAGGATGTGGTACATGTATACAATGGAATATTACTCTGCCATAAAAAAGATGAAATACTGAAATTTATGATAATATGGATGGATCTTGAGAATATCATGCTAAGTGACATAAGTCAGATGGAAAAAAGTCAAGAACCACATGATTTTACTCATACGTGGGATATAAAATTTAAAGTAACAAACAAACAAATAAGACAAACAAAAACTCATAAATACAGGTAAGAGTTTGGTGGTTACCAGAGAGCAAAGGGTATGGGGGGAGATAGAAAAAGGTAAAAGGGTTCAAATACATGGTGATGATAGGTGACTTGATTTTGGGTGGTGAAGACAAAATGCAATATACACATGCTATATTATAAAACTGTACACTTGATAACTATAATTTTATTAACCAATCACCCCAATAAATTTAATAAAATTGAAAAAAATGAGCAAACTTGACTTGTTTTTCTATCTTTATTTTCATGAAATAGTCTAAAGCAAAAACTCCAAAATAAAGAACTAAAAAAATTTTAGAAAAAAATTATTATTTTTTTTAATTTTAGAAAAAATTAAAAAAAAATTAGTTCTTTATTTTGGAGTTTTTGCTTTAGACTATTTCATGAAAATAAAGATAGGAAATAAAGTCAAGTTTGCTCGTTTTTTTCAATTTTATTAAACTTATTGGAGAACTGACTCTGGGTGGTGAACACACAATGGGATTTATAGATGATGTAATACAGAATTGTACACCTGAAATCTATGTAACTTTACTAACAATTGTCACCCCAATAAACTTTAATAAAAATAAAATAAGAACTAAAATGGAAAGTTTTCTAATTGTCATCACTCCCATAAAACCAAACCAAGCAAACAAAACTGATTTCTTAACAGCTAATATTTGTGCCACAAAGCTAAACAATTGAGTTGGATTTGAGTTGGATGATGTCTGTGTAGTTTAAAGACATTACTGTACCGAGAACTGCATCCTGCAGAAGCGATTTTTATGTTCATATTTCATTGATCAAGAGTGTTTGCTGGAGGGTTCTTTCTCTCCCTCCCTCTCTCTCCATCCCCTCCCTGCACTCTCTCCCTTCATCTCTCATTTCTCCTCCTGTCTCTCCCAACGCCTGCCCTCCTTACCTCTCTCCCCACATTAAATCTCTAAAACCTTGGAAACAGATACATAAAGGTTTGATGTGGTGGTCAAAGTGGCTTCTTTTTTTAATGTAGTTTATTTTGCTTTGTTGGGTTTGTTTTATTTTACTAAAAATCAAAGAAGCAGGAATTAAGGCTTTGAAATTCTGGCTTAATATTAAGCTTTCATATTTGAAGAGCCTGAGATTATTATTTTTTCCATAGATGACAGCATAGTTCAGGCATTAGAGTAGAATTTGGCAGTTAGGAATCTACTTTTGTTCTGAGTTTTGACATCCAGTCCAGTTGACAAATAAGCCTCCTTTTCACCATCAGTGTAATAAAAAAAACATTTAAAAAACAAATTGGCTGTTTATCGGAAAAATCCCTGTCATTTGAATCTTAAAGTATTAAAAGATAAAAGGAGAATAAGGAGAATTCCAACCTAGGTTTCTCTCCTGGAATAATAAGAATTTTTTAAAAAGAGAAAAGTAGGAGAGGCTACTGAGTGAATGAGGATGATTCCTGGGCTCCTCTTTCTTGGATATGTAATAGCAGGGAATCAGAATTTGACTTCCACAACTTCATAGCGGCTACCACCACAATGCATAATGGGTTTAGGACTCGGGCTAGATTTCACAGAATAAGCTAGTAATTCCTAATCCAAATCTCTTTTCAAAATTACATTTAGAAATCTCGTTTCTGAAGTTTTCATTTTGCATTATCATAATATAACTTGATTGTGCCATGGTGTCATATATAATTCATATTTACATTATTAAATTTCCCTGCAATTTTCATAGCTGTTTTGGGAATTTACTGAATAAAAATACACTTTGTGCAGTATTCACAAAGAACTAATTTTACTACTAAAGGAATTAATCTAATGTCTAATAGATTTTTTTATTTACTAATAAGGACCTATTTTTTTAAAAACAATACTCTTAAAACCTTGCAGCTGTATGAATTGGACTGTTATTTTATATTCCACATATAAGTGAGATCGTATACTATTATATGTCTGTGTCTGGCTTATTTCATTTAGCATAATGTCTTCAGGGCCATCCATGCTGTCACAAATGGCAGAATTTCCTTTCTTTTTAAAGCTGAGTAACATTTCATTGTATGTATATACAGTACTGCACTTCCTTTATTCCTGGATAGGCATTTGAGTTGTTTGTAGGGAGAGGGAAATGAGGAGGTGATGGTTAAAGAATACAAAATTTCAGTTGTACAATATACCTAAGTTCTGGAGATTTAGTCTACTGCATAGTACTTATAATTAACAATACTGTATACTTAGTTTTTTCTAAGAGTGTACATCTTATGTGAATTATTCTTGGCATACACACTCACAATAATAATAAAGAGGATGGGAAACTTCGGGAGGTATGGACACGTTTATGGCCTTCATAGTGGCAATGGTTTCATGGTGTATGTTTAACCACAAAGTCATAAAGTGGCATAGATTAAATATGTACAGCTTTTAATACATCAATCATACCTCAACAAAGCGGTTTAAAAAATGCTCTCTGATTTATTATGATATATTTATGCCTCCCTGTGAGTAATCCCTTCTTAAACCAAATCTGGGTTTGGCCATGTAATTCGTTTCAGCCTTTTGAATAATTGGTCAATATCAAACACAACAAAGGAGCACAGACTTGAAATGTGTTTCCCTTTTATTATTATTATTATTATTATTATTAGTGTTATTGTTATTGTTGCTGCTCCTGGGATAGCCTGCTACATATTGAGGGACATATGACTCAGTCAGCTCCTCTGCTAAAGCTGACAACCAGTCATGTCTGCAAAGCAGTGCTTGCCAAATGACCACCATTTGACTGCATGAGAAAGTGCATCCAATACCAGCAGAAGGACCACCTAGCTGAGTGCAGGCCAAATTGATCACCTAGAGGATTGTGAGTTAAATAAATGTTTGTTTTTTCTGTCACTAAAAGTTGATGTGATTTATTATATAGAAAAAAGCTAACTGATACAGAAATTGGTACCAGAAATGAGGCACTACTGTAATAACGTGAAACATGTGACAGTGGCCTTGGGACTATGTGGCAGGCAGTGGCAACAGGAAATTTTTCATGCAGTCTGGAAAAGCTGTGAGAAAACTGTTAGTGAGGGAAGAAAAAACTGGTGAGAAAACTGTTATTGAAGGCTAGGAAAATGGCATCTTGTGTGAGTCTGTAACAAACAGTTGAGAAAACTGTCACTTGTGGTATTTTGGAATCTCAAAGAAGTGCTTTTTCAGTTTGGTTAGAAGGGATGTTGAAAACATCTGTTAGATACTCCTAACCACATAAAATAAGGTATTATAACAGGCAGTTGAGCTAAACAGGGAACCATTTAATGTGTAAGCAGAATTTAGAGAGAATATAGAGGGACAGAACTTGCTGTGTTAGGAAATAAAACTGGCCATCGATTCATTCTCCCTAGCTTACAAATGATTTTCAAAGAAAATGCAGTCCAAGGACACATTTTGTATGGCTGTAAACCATGAACTATTAAAACTTTTAAACTATTTAAGTCAGAGTCTACTGGACAGTACAAACTAGACTAGGGTTTCTCAACCATAGCTCTATTGACATTTGTGACCAGATAACTGTTCACTCTGGGGAGTGTTTTGTGCATGGAAAGATGTTTAGGAATATCTCTAGCCTTTCACCACTAAAGGACAGAACACTGCCCTCACTCCAAACATGTCTCCAGACTTTTTCAAATGTCTCCTGAACAGCAAAACCACCCTCTATTGACAGTCACTGAGGCAGACGAAACAGATTCTAAAGATCTTTATGAGCCTTAATTCCTGCTTCTTTGATTTTTGGTAAAATAAAACAAACCCAACAAAGCAAAATAAACTACGTTAAAGAAAGAAGCCACTTTGTCCACCACATCAAATCCTTATGTATCTGTTTCCAAGGTTTTAGAGATTTAATGCAGGGAGAGAAGTAAGGAGGGCAGAAGACTTTTGGGCCTTTCAATGAGCAAGTAGCAACTAAGTAGCACCCATACTCTGCAAGCACAGAACTCTTTTTTTTTTTTTTTTTAACATAAAGGAAAAACAATAGTATGGGTGGATGAATCCAAGAGTCCAGAAAGCAGAGCCAAAAGCAATGGGAAATAATGAAGTGGGGAGTCACTCTCTGGGAGAACTGGGCCCTCAGGAAGGAGCATTCCCTGCTCCAGGGTGAGGGCTGTCACCGTACACACCTCTCAGGACTTCAGACAAGGTCTACAACAGGCTGTACATGACTCTTGTTTCCCCCCCCTTTTGAATTAGAAAATCTTTTGTGATTATCCTATTGTTATCTCATCATCAAGTGTTGGATGTGAGGAGGGAAGGTAACTTGATCTTTTATTTCATAGGTTTCTGGATCCTGAATAACTATCTGATTGTAGAGTTTATGGCCTTGGATTTTGAAGTTGGGATACCATGATTATCCACTAAGACTTCTGGGGAATGAATGCGTTTTGCATTGTGAGAAAAGTGAAGCATTGGGCTTCCAGGACACACTGTGGTATATATCTTTACAATTAAGATTCCTTATTTATACAGGCCTTGCATATTCATTCCTACAGGTGGTCTCCTCCAACACTGATTCTTGGCCGATCTATATGACTTATTACTATTTTGGTCAATAGCACAATAGCAAATCTAGTTGACATAAATGGATAACTGAAAAGAGCTTGACTATTGGGGCTTGCCCTCTCTTGATGCTCTTTGACCCTCTGCATTTCCACCTTGCAGAGATACCTGGGCTAGTCGACTAGATGAGGGAGAAATGACAGGGTCATTCTCATCATCTCAGCTAATGAGTCAACCCCCAGGAGCAGAAGCAGAAGTAGCAGTTAAACACAGAAGCATGAGTGAATCCAGCCCAGATCAATGGAAGAATAGCCTAGCTGAGCCCAAGTGAAATGATCAAACTTACATACAAAATTTTAAGCAAAATAAGTAGTCACTGCATTAAGCCACTAAATTGTAAGGGGGTTCATAATATAATCATGAAATAATTATTCCCAGAGATCTGTTGCTAGTTGTAATACATGTTTAAAATACTGTAAGAACGTTAGATTTCCATACCACCTGCATTTCCTTTTTACTATTGCTTGGACAAAACCTATCCATAGTAAGTCCTCAATACATGTTTAGTGAAGAGAAATTAATTATAATCAGCCTCTAATTGGTTTAGATAGCGGTGTTACGTTTTCAGCTACCAAACTGTTTTCTTTGTTGACTTTGAAAAAGATTTCACCTTTAGATTGGTCCTCTATTAATTTCAAATGATTTGATCTCTCCCTTTCCTTCTATCCAATTCTAAGGAAGGCTTTGTGATTAAAGAAAGCCTCTAGCAAAGCCTGCAAAGTCCTCACAAAATATGATCAATGTGATGATATGTAAGCAGTTGCTATTTTCCCTTAAAATTATGCTTAATGGTGAGGATGCCCCTTATGAATAAGATTATAGATGTAGAGCTCATTTGCATAAACATACTTAAAGGGGCTAGAGAGTGCAGCTCTTCATCTTCATGTGCAAGGAAATGGAAAACAGCAATATGCTCAATAGGCTACATGCATGGTCTAATCACAGGGCTCTGTGTGTCACTTTATTAATTAACATATAAATAGCTGCTATTTAAATTTCTGTCTCTGAATGACTCACTGTAAGAGACATCAACTAGATATTCCAATTAATGAGATGGCATTGCATAATATTATAGAAAGTGGGTATCTCTGTTAGTACTCTTGGAAATTAGAGGAAATGGTAAAGAGTGTGGCAGATGTCTTCATCAGACAAAGAGCTGTTTGACAGGCACCCAGATCCACTGACCTAATAGCCTTGGGCATGGGGAATGAGCCAGGACAGTGAGGGGTTAGAGGTGTGTATGTATCACCTATTATGAAAAGATTTGCTTACTGTATTTTTACAGTTTGATGGGATTTATTTTTATAACCCATACTAGGCAGTGTCACTCATTAGAAGACAAGACTACATCTAAGAGAATGGGAAACAAGTTTTATGCATGGCTCCTACTACCTTCCAAAAAATTTTAAACTAGATCATTACTACCTCTTACTGAAAAACAGCCTGTTAAATATTGCCCTGTCCTATTAAATATCATAAACCAAGTAATATAATTTCATGATATATTTATATATGTATAAATATAAATATACACTCCAAAGAACTTAGAATAATTTAATTTTTATCCAAGAAAAAAAATATTATTTTTGCCAGCCAACAACAACAAAAATGTAATATCCAGCAGAATTTTTGTACTGAAAAGTGGAAACAAAAGATGGCATAGAAACAAAAGATGGCATGTTCTTACATGAATAAAATTAGAACATGAAGTTAAAAAATTATTTCTCCAAGTACATTGTTTTTATATCTAGTTTAGGTAAAAAAATAAAATTATGTAGCTTTATCATATAAGTTAAATGTTTTTATAAATCGATATCCTTTATGATCTTATATAAATAATCCTTTCTGATACTATGTATCATTTTATAATATAATATTTTATTCCATAGCAATATTTACATATAAATGCTTCCTATATTTGTGGGCACTATGTATTTCAATTTTCTTATTAATTCTTATTTCAAATATTTCCCTGCATCTTTCCACGGGTCATAAGCCCAGTATTCACCATAGCTGCTTAATTGCTTAATAAATATTGCCTAAAAAAAAACACCTTACCATTATAGAATTAAACATTTTTTAATAATTAGAAAGCGATACACTGAAGCTCTCCTTATAATCACATCAGGTTTTGTAGGTCCTTTTAGAACCACAAATCCCTCAGTTGCTAATTTAACGCAATGAAATGGGTGCAGGCTTAATTAATGTTTTTGGATTATATGATATTGACATACCTGTAGTTTTGGTGTGCATTTTTTTATCACAGAATCCTCTTTTAAAAAGGATAATGAGAAATTCCTTTATTACCACTCATATTTGATTCATATTTCAGTAACTGTAATTGTTTCACCATCATTCCTGTTAGTAACAGACTGACTTCATTTTATTGTATCAAGCTATTTTTCAGGGTAAGTGACTAATTTTGCACATAAAATCTAATGACCCAAGTGTTCATTTAAAAAAGGCTTCCGGCTTCTGATATTTATTCCTTTAGGACATGTAGTTTCAATTTTTAACCTGTTGATTGTAGAATTGGATTTGATTACACTTAACATTGCATCATTATATTCTGATTCTAGATAAATAAGTTTAAAATATACATATTAATATATATCAAGAATGTGATGATAATTTTTAAAAGTTACTGATGCAAACATTTTTAAACTCATCTAAGTCAACTGTTCTGTGTTTTTCATACATTATGCCTTCTCCTGTAATATTTTCCGTATTCACAACAATCTTTAGTTCTACATATGTGAAGCAATTATTTCATCTTTCTTTCACAAACAGGTAAGACTGTTCATACTCCCCAATAACTCTATATTTAAATATTTGCATGGATATGTTTGGCTAAAACATCAAATGTATATTTATTTCTTCCCTATGTCTTACACCATTAATCTAAGTAAGTAGAAATAAAAAGAAAAGCTTAGAGTATATTTCTATCATCCCATCAATAAATACTAAAGGATCATCACTTTCCTTGAGCTTGTTCAATCTGAAGACATTACAGCAGTAGTTTGTAAGTGTTATGTAATCACTCTCAATCCCTACATAAATTCAATTATATATTAATACCCTGCTCGCAATACACATATGAGGCAAATGCTAGCATGTGCCTACATTTTATAGATGAGAAAACAGGCAGAAAGTGGTTGCATGACTTTCTGAAAACCATACTCTTGAGCCTGTGCTCTGAACCACTGCCCTGTAATAAATTAGCTTCAGGATATCTAGCCAGCAACAACAGTTTCCTGAAATTATATTTTCCAGATTTTTTTAATTCACTGCAACTTAATTACTTAAGACATTTGTTGTTACAAATTTCTCATTTCTCATTTCCCATTGTTGTTTCCTTCACATGTGAACTACAAATTATATTTCAAATCTGACCCTGCATAAATTATTCCACCTTAATTAAATGCTGTTTGGATAACTTTATATTATTACTTTAAATGATATAATACCAGCTTCCAGTTTATGTATTGAGTATGAAAAATTTAACTGGAGTAAAAAAAAGAAAAATCCCATCAAAGCCTCTCTCTTTTAATTGCTAAACATATTTTTTTATTAATTAAGCAGTCTATACATTAAAAGTTCCATATATAAAACAGCGAAAACAAATTGACACATTCTACTGTTTTTTATACCAGGACTCATAATCCAATGAATTAGGATAAAGGAATTTGGCAATTTGTCTGTGCCCAGAAAATTTAGTCTTACTACAACCTGAGTCATTCATTCACGTTTCATCTAACAAATCTACTTATGTAGGACATAATAAATTTTTTAACACTGGACCTTCACATGGACCTGAATCTTTGATTCTCTTTTCCTGACTTGATGAATACATGTTATCTGCTGTTATGAGTTCCTATAGGAAAGGTAACTGCAAGCTCTCTCTTTTTAGTTTCTATGCATTTACATGTTCTCTTAGTCTTTAACGCTTCCTTTCATATTCTTTTCCACCTTTTGCTTTCTCCAAGAACATGTCAAAATATTTCTACACATACCCTCACCTCTGCAGCAAGGAGGTATAGCATGTATTATTAAAAGTTTTACATAACTGTTCTGGAGAGAGAATCATGAGAAAATAATCTTTTAATGAGCCCAGTTATCTTAGCTCTTTATTACATCATTCTAGAGATTTTTTGTTTTATAATACTGATTTAAATTTGGATACATTGGAGGAAGTTTAACATGGAACAAACGGTCTGTGGTGTGTGTGTCTGCCTGTACATGTGCAAAAAACAAGTGACAGATTCTAGGCAGAAAAATCCACATGCATGTACCAGTTGTGTTTCTAAAACCATGGAGTGTATTTTTGAGTCTTGCACTGAACTGTGTTATGATTTACAGTTCACCAGAGTCTCCAGCAGTGCTATATAAATACTTCATGAAACATTCTATTGAGAATATTAGCATTTTAAGATATAACAGGAAGTATTTATATGCTTTTCCTTTTGGCAAACAATTTTTGTCAGTAAATATGAAGACATGAAGAACTCGTATGTTTTGTTTATGGCTGGGAAATCTTGCTTGGGAAATTACTATATGCTGAGCCTTTGCCTGCTGAGATTCTATTAAGTCTTTATTGCAATAGAAGCAAATTCTTTTTTTTTAATATCTAAAGATTAGTATCATTAGGAAATGCTGTATATTTTGCAATTTAAATTTGTTGTAAGGTGTCTTTTACAAATCTTCAGTATTTAAAGAAGTTAACCATTTCCCATGGGCCACAAACACATTTTCTTTCTTCACCCAATTCGGGAAAGAAAGAAGAAAACCTTCTTAAGTGAGATTGGGGCAAAGTGAAAACTATCATTCAAATAAACATAACCCCCATACCCAGATTGTTTATTTTCAATATAATTAAAAAATAAATGTTATACAATATACAGAAATAGATGCTTTCTAATTTTTCCATAGTCCTTAAGCCCGTGGGTACATCACAGTTCTCAACTGATACCAACTTTAAGTAATTACATTTAGTCGTGACATTAGGGAGAATAAGATGAAGAAACATGTCCTGTTCTGTTTAATAAACTTTTATAAAATACTTGCTAGTCTAAGCAACAGGCTTAGTGCCATAAACATGAAAATGAAACACCATGTGGTGCCTGTCATTGCAGTACTTTTAACTAATAGGGAAGGAAAAAAAGATGTTTACATCATAACATAAGGTACTCAAAAGTAATTATGACAGATTTACAAAGCGATATTCCAGACAACAAGAAGGAAAAATTATTTTTGAAAAAGAGAATTAGGAATTGCTTCATGAGTAAAATTAAGAATGCTAGACTAGAAATTTCCAACCTATGTCTGACTTAAAATGGTTAGGGCAAAAATAATTTTATCCATGATACCAGAATAAAGATAAATCAACTTTTTTTCCTAGTTCCATTATTGTTTTTATACATCTACTTTTTTCTAAGGATCTGTGGGAATGACAAAGAAGAGAACAAGCTCTACACACACTTTATATTTATTAGTGATTTAAATTTATATTTAAATTTATCATCACTTTTATAATTTGAAATTAAGACATGATGTTTTAAAAGTGCAAAATCCAAGCTTTTTTCTGTCATAATTATTTTTCACCACATTAATTCCCTCTTGTGTCCAAATAATACTCTGAAGCATCATATATGTCCTTAACGAGAAGAAAAGTATGCTTTTAAATCTAAATACCTGAAAATACTAAAGAATAGCCCATTCACCATCCCATCCTCCAGATCAGTTCATAGAAGAGAAGATAATTTAATAGAAGGTCATTTAATATGCAGATGCCCCTGATACCTCTACATGGCTATAACCTTTCAAGGTAGATGTGATTCCTGAGGGAATCATTGGTTTATTTGCGGTTCTGTTTTTTTGTTTTGTTTTTAACTGATACGCCCACCATCTACCATATAGGGAGAGTTTCTGTGCTAGTTTCATCCTGCCAGTCTGTGAACAAGAAAAATCACATTCTTATTCTTTCTTACAAACAAACAAAAAAACTAAAATCAATCTAAAAGACAATCAAACAAAAAAGACACTTTTATTTCCAGTCTTGCTGGTATTGTTGTTTGATTTGGCCTAGGTCAACTTTCTTGGAGTAATTAGGTCATAGATTGAAAGCACTATATGAACTTAAATACTATATTTATGTCCCTTATCAAAAAATTCAAATCTTGATATCTTTATTTTATTAGGGAGAGTTGTAGATAACGATGTCTCAAAAGCAAGGTCTGTGTGGAATAAGGCTTATCTCATTTTTATGAAGGACCTTAAGACAGACTATTTGAAATTCCAAGCTGCTTTGATGGCTGAATCAGTGATGTGGAAATCCCTGTACATAAGAACCATATCAGAATCATGGCTGAAAACTACTATTGATCCACTTATGTGGGAAAATTGAGCAAAGTGCCTATAATCTTTCAGTGTTTTCTGTAAGAATTAATGAGCTATGTATGACACAGAATTTCAAGAAAACTGGACACACCATCTATGTTTGTGCTTAGAATTTACTTACTTGCATACTTATTTATTATTTGGTATGCAAGAGAGTGTTTGAAAGACAGCATTCCACTGGTTGGAATGTCAAATATTCCTCTGGGAAGTAATAGTGGAATGTGGAATAAAGATGAGTAATTCCAGGCATGTAGCCTGCTGGGTGATTTATTTAGTAGTTTTGTTAACAATTCCATTTGTTCCTACAAAAACTTCTAAACTTCTGAGTATTTACATTTTTCTTGTACGATCTTAAAGGCAATAAACATACTTACAGTCGTTTCTAGACTTGGTGTTAAAAGCAGTGATTTAAGGAATAATCAACATTTAAGTGGGGAAATTAGAACATAAAATAACTTATTGTCACATAAATTACTTTTATGATATACTACTGTAACTATGTGATGGATAGGCAAGTTCTCATTTATAATTGGTTTGCTTATTGTTTATGCCTTGGCATTATGCATGTTTTTTTTTTCTTGCTATAAAATATCTTAAATGTTTTTTCCATAATCTATAATAAGCATGTCCAACAGAGCTTCTACTAATAAAGTACTGACTTAAAGATTAGAAGAGTTATTATAAATTTGTGATTAGACCCACTCTCAGCTTCTCTGCTTCCATGGCTTCTAGACACTTAATATTTTTTAGGACAAATAATATGGAATGGCAAATAGCTGTCTATTCTAGACCAATTCAGGGGCAAAATACTGCATTACTGACACATGTTTAACGTTACTGCTATTTAATAATGGTATAGCTTACAATTCATTAACACAATATTTCTAGTAACTTTGTCTTTCTTACCATGGCATATTTTGGTACTTCTCCCATGCAACAGAATTTGTGAGTATATACGTATCCCCAATAAAATTCCAGTGGCATTGTTTCATGGTTCACACATGGGCAGCTACCGAAACAAAAATATTACAGCTAAGCCTGGCTCTATTTATATGTTCTTATCAAAAGGGACATTTGACAGTTAATTTTGGGAAAAAGTATCTTTACTGACGTAATGATTTTAGGTGTGGTGTATTGTAGGTATATTTAAATTGGGGCTGGACTATTTACAGAGTGTCTCTAGGTAAAAATTATGAAATAAGATGGTGTGAGGTATTGTTATCAAATAAGTTAGGGATTAAAGTAGAGATAGCCTGTTGAGAACAAACGTTCTATATTCTGCAGTTGGCCGTTTCACATATGGCTTAAATTGTTTCCTGTCATTTTCTCCCTCTGCTTTCTCTCTCTACTGACATGTAAATTCAACTCATGGATGCTAAATCTTTAAAATCATACAAACTTCTCACTCAGCCTAAATCATTTTCAGCAGCAAACATTCTTCAGGCATATTCACAAAATTGGTTCTGTGAAGCTTGAGAGACATATGAGTAAAAAACCTTTTGCTTTCCTTCCAGCCTCCTTTAATTTGTTCTTGAGAAAAATATTGCATTGCCCAGAAAAAGCTGCCTTTCCTCTTCCAAGTTCACGATTCTCCCCATTGCTATGATAACAACCATCAATAATAGCTCCCATGTTTCTGGTACTTTTCAACTCATGAAGTGATCACAGTGCCTCCTTTGGCATTATGTTTTGTGTAGAGGGGGAGGCTGAACTCCAGCTTGCTCAGTGAGTGGGAGAGCTGAAAGTAGAACCTGTATCTAGTGACTACTATTGATGCTCTTCCAATTGTTGCTGTACAGCCCATCACGCCCACCCTGTGTGTATGCCAACTCTAGAAAGGTAGAACTGGAATGTTCCCAGGGTCACTTAATTAGTTAATTAGTCTGCTTCTATACATGCACCCTTTCTGAAAATTAGAAAATGTACTTTCAGATGGACCCTGCTGGTGTATTACTTGTCTAGCAAAAAAGTGTGTGTGTGTGTGTGTGTGTGTGTGTGTGTGTGTCTGTGTGTGTGTGTGTGTGTGTGTCTGTGTGTGTGTGTGTGTGTGTGTGTGCAAAGAAAAACAAATTCAGCTTCTGCCCTAGTGAGCAGTGACCCAGCCTGCTAGTGGCACAGCCATGGCAAGAGAGAGAGCACATGAGCTCTGACTGAGCCTCGTTCTTCTCAGCCCATCTTCTCAGAGGGAACAGGGGGCTTCCCTTCCCTCTGTCCATGCTGCATATCAACCCCATTCATCTCCATTCCACTCAGCACTCCTTGTACCCAATCATATTTAGCATCTAAAGTTTAGATGTGGGTAAGCTCCTCTCAACAGCCTACTGAGATAAAAATAAACTTGTTCTCAATTTCATTATTACAAAACTTTGTCTGTGGTTCTGTCAGGTATATTGTTCCCTGTCATATCTGCTTTTTCATTTTAAAAGAACTAATTCAATTCTGAAAATATATATGAACAAAACACAACATTTCTAAGGTTAGGAACATTTTACCATAATTAGTCACATCGATAAAACTTGAAGATCAAAGGTTTCGGCACAAATCAGGGAAATGGACACTCTTTGTGGATCAGTCATTGAATTTTTCTTAAAATTATACCCCTTCAATTTCCTGTTTCTTTTTTCTGTGTACATTTTTGATGTTTTGAAAGATTTAGTGCAATTCTGTGAATCTGGAAAACAACATAATTGATGGGTTATTTGTATAAGCAAATCCACATTAATGCAAAGTTAGAAATATGTTACAAATGAGTTTGACTTCTCAAATTTGCTTTCACGGATGTGACTGGTAATTGCTCTCAAGGAACAACTCACTATTTCCTCTTTCAAGAGGCTTATGACAGGGGAGCAGCAATCAGGAATGAATAAACCCAAGGGCGCTGAACAATCTCACACAACCCAACAGAAAATAATTGTGACATCCATTTCTAAAATTCGTAGCAAAGCTTTTGAACAGATTCTCTTAAACTTTATTACAGCACATATACTGCGATATGGATTCTATAAAGATGAAATATAACAATTCGCTTTTGCTAAATTAAATGTAGGCTTTAAGCTTTTAAATCAAACAACTGCTTTGATTACAAAGTCAATGTAAAACTAAAAACAAATGTTTGAGAATACATCAAATGTGTCCATGTACCATGCAGCAGCTATACTTCAATGAAGTAAGAGTGTATTCTCATTCCATCATTTTGGGGAGCAAGTTAACATTCTAGTTTTGAATACAATACAATGTTGGTATTTGACCTCAACTCTTAGCCTTTGTGCACTTCAAAAGATTCCCCCAAATAATTTTAAAATAAACAGGAAAAGGTTAAGCAGTATTTATACAGATAAATTATCCAATAGCTATTGATATTTCACATCAGATATAAAAACAGAAAAAAAATAAAACCAACTGCTTTCTAAGGTTTCTAAAATATTTTATGTCATCATCACCAATAATATGGGGGTAAGAATAATAGAAAGTATTTATTGTTAGTGTTTTTCTAGAGTCTTGAGTTTTGTGGCTTAAGATATAAAAGTCCTCACAGTCAGTATTCTTTTTTTTTTTCCTCAGTCTACAAAAAGGACGTTAAGATTAGGCAAAATAGGGATTAAGTTGGCTCATTGAAAACCAGTATGGATGTTGTCAAGTAGTACATTCAATTAGATAAAAATATTACATATAATTACATATGTTAATATTATGTAATTTATTTATATGTTATTAATGTATAAAAATCTTATAATTTGTTGTTATAAAATATATATTCTCATTCTCTTGACATGATCTTTCAAAAAAGTCCAGCTTATCAATTATTTCTTTCATGGATCATGTCTTTGGTGTTGTATCTGAAAAGTCCACATCATACTCAAGGTCATCTAGATTTTCTCCTATGTTATCACTCAAAAGTTTTATAATTGTGCATTTAGTATTTAGGATTATGATCCATTTTGAGTTAACTTTTGAGAAAGGTGTAAGGTTTTTGTCTAGATTTGTTTTTCTTTTTGCATTTGGATGTCCAAATGCTCCAGCACCATTTGTTGAAATGACTATCTTTGCTCCATTTTATTACCTTTGCTCCTTTGTCCAAAATCAGTTGACTATATTCAAGTGGGTCTATTTCTGGGCTCTCTATTATGTTCCACTGATCAAGTTGTCTAGTCTTTTGCCAATACCACACTGTCTTAATAACTGTAGCTATCTAGTAACTCTTGAGATTGAGTAGTGTCAGTCCTTGAAGTTTGTTCTTCTTCCGTAATATGTTGGCTATTCTGGTATTTTTTTGCCTCTCCATATAAAATTTAGAATCAATTTTTCCATATATTGATATACATAACATATATAAAATATCATCCATATAGCTATCCATAAAATACTTGCTGGAATTTTTATTTGGATTGTACTGAATCTATAGATCAAGTTGGGAAGAACTGACATCTTGACAATACTTTTATTCTTATTGATGAAAATGGAATATCTATTTAGTTTTTCTTCAATTCATCAGAGTTTTGTAGTTTTCCTCAAATAAATGTATGTCTTTAAAAGGTAAAATTTATACAATTATTGAGTAATGAATTCTATTATGTTAACACAAATAAAAGATACTTAGCCTGACTTTTGAATTATTCACTTATTAGTTTTATTCAACAAGTTCACAATTTGACCTTACAAGGCTACATTTAAAAGATAATTCAGGAACAGCTTTAGTCCTTATAATCAATCTCACCTGTCTATGCCAAAATATCAAATGAATGATAAGAGAAACATGGAATGGTGGTGGTGGTTGCAGCAGAGGCAACAAAAGAATCTTTTGATTATTTGGAAGTTGAAAATGCAACAGTTTTAATGTACTAGAACATTTCAAAATGGCTGTGGATATAAGACCTTTAAGCAACTCAGCCACTAAGAACAATTATTGAAAGATCAGCATTTCTAGGCTGACATTCTTTCAAATAGAAAGTGATGTTCAAATTGATATCCAGTTTGTGTTTCTCACACAATACATATACTAGGTATTTATAGTACTGTTGTTGGTCATTATCAAAACATTGCCACAGAGAGTGCACTTTCAGTTTCAGAAAAGCAGGTTATAATCATATAGCTCATATTAATAATTATAGCTCATAAAGCATTCACTTATCATTTCCCAATAAATAATCCTCATAAACTCTTGATTTCTGCAGGACAGGATTTGAGTATTTCTGTTTATCAAAGTTGGAATATTTTAAGTTTCTATTACCTAATGATTTAATTAATCTAACTGTGATCGGAAGCTGCCATTACTGGTATAGTTTATTTAAATTATTTCTATGTGATGAAAGAAAAGCGAGACTCTTGAAGAAAACAAATTATTATTTTTAATGGATTTTTTTTTGAAATAGCTCTTTATGTCTGCATTATATCATTCCCTTATCTAACCAATGCATTCACAAGAGCAAGCTAACTCAATTGAGGTCACATATCTACATAAGAGGAGACTTTTTACCATAATTCTATTATTACTATCCAGGGAACTTAACATATATGTAGGAATACCTATTTTAAAGTATGTAGACAATTTTAGAAATCAAATGATACACCTGATGATGACAATAATGCTTTTATATTTTTTCATTAATTTGTTTTGCTCATTTCATAGTAATGTGACTCTAATATGAAGAAAATAATGGAAGTTCTGAAAGGGGAATGACTGACCCTTATCAGATAATTATTATAGGGTCAAGACTAGCACACACATTACTCTTTTAATTGTAGTTTGCACTACATGCTTTCACCAACTTTATGAGATGATAGATCATTTCATACTTTAATTACCAAGTACGCAATTACTTTGAATTATCAGGGAACTATTTCTTGTTTTGTTTTTTGTTTTTTCCTTTTAGTTTTTTTTTTTTTTTTTTTAATTTCTGTCTTCCTTTGGGCTGCACATCAGAGATACACATCAGAGATCTAAAATTTTTAGGATGTCCTAAAATTTCATTCTGAATAATTAAAGACCTGGGTTTACCAATAAGGTCAAGTTTAGGCCAGACTGGCGTCTTTTGAACGTATTGCCACCTTTGGTATCAGAACTACACAACTGTTGTACTTGAAGCCTCCAGCATCTGTCATATGGATTATCCCAGTGACTTCATCCTGCTCTCCTTCCCTTTTCATTCTATTGAAACCTCTGAAATTTCACAGTCTGAAATAGCTTTTAAAATGCCTATCTGATTATCTAATTACGTCAATGCTCTGCACGATATCTTTTTCTTATTTTTTCCAGTCTCCATGATCTGGCCCTTTCCTGCTTTGACTTTTCCAAACCACATTGCCTGTGTCTCCTCACTTCGTTTCCTACATTTCTAACATAGAAAACCTCTGGCAGTCCCCTAACATGGCGAGATGTTCCACATTTTCAACATTTGTTGATCCCTGTACCTAGAATACTTTACCTGTTTGATCTTTTGATCATTCATTGAAGCCCAGTTTAACGATCTCCTCCACAGGTGAACTGCACCTCCATGAAGCCATCTTTGCAAACATGTACCTCTAAACGTAACATTACTATGATATATTACAATTACCTCTCATGCATATTGCCTCCACTAGTCTGAATTCCCTTGAGGATAACAAGGAAATATTTATTTTTGTGTCATGAGTCCATAACTCTGGAACCTGACACACAGTAGGTGCTTCATAAATGTGTGGTAAATAAATGAATGCTGATGGAACAGCATTTAAGTCTGTGGGTTAGAATTTGATACACTCCTGGATAAAGATTCAGAGAGGGCAAATAAAATTTCAGAAAAGTTCTTAATGAATATTCATGTAAGAGCTCTGGTTTCAAAACACAAGAAAAAGGAGAAATAATAAAAGCTTAGTATTATACTAAAATTAGATAATGTACATTTTGTATTATTCAAGTAACGTTTATGATTTTTGGGCTTCTGTTCAAATTTAATTTCATGTTTTCTGGCAAAAATATTCATCTATAATAACAGCTGGGCTCTTGAAATATAAGTACTATTTGTTTGTATTTTGAACCTGACATTAGTATTTACCATGTTTCCCCGAAAATAAAACCTAGCCAGACAATCAGCTTTAATGTGTCTTTTGGAGCAAAAATTAATGTAAGACCCAGTCTTATTTTACTACAAGACCGGGTTTTATATAACAATATAATATAATATATACTAGGTCTTATATTAATTTTTGCTCCAAAAGATTCATTAGAGCTGAGTGTCCAGCTAGGTTTTATTTTTGGGGAAACAGTATATCAAGTAGAGGATTTGTAAAATATATTTGAATTAGTCTATTGAAATATAGAGTGTGTATGATCTGGTATGGCTTATGAAATGGGAGGACTTACTTGTCTGCAAGGTCTGATGTGCATGAAGTCTGTTTTGTTGTTCGGTAAACTGAAGTCTATCTCTGATGTGGTTTTAGGATAATAGAATACATGTTAAATTATACATATGTTTCACAGCAATTTTAGTGTCTATATATTAACTAATGTCTTCGATATTTATTTCAGTGATTTTAACATCAACCATATTAGAGAACAAGGTAAACTGTCTTTCAGATTTCCTGGATGAAAATTTTGCTCTGGCAGTTACTGTTTCCTCAAGAGGAGTGGGAACTGTGTACTTATTATGATAGTTTTTATCATGTACATTTCTCATCATTATTCACATCACTGTTTGAAAGCATTAGTTTAAGAGAAAAGTCAGGAGAAGGCTGAGTTCAATGTGTTTTTTCTCTGTCCCTTTATTAACATCAGTGTAGTGTTTATTTTTCTGTTTTCTTGTGAGTCGCTAAAAACTGTGAGTTTATACAGTAATGCTATTCCATGTCCAACAGGTAAAGAGATGAAAAGTTTGATAATATGTGAACAGATTTATTAAGAGAGGTAATATGTTGCTGATATTGCCTGTTCTGTATGTTCTTCCTTTAAAAAGCCAAGAAATAGGTGTGACGACAGAAATATCTAAATACTGGATGGAAAAGTGATCCGTAAACATTTAAAATCATGTAAAAACACAAAATAATCACTGATAACGAAATCAACTGGTGAGATTATTTAAAAATAAATAGTACTCCATGCGTTGCCATAGTTACAGACAAGATTGCTTTTTATGTATTCAGTGGACCTCTTCCCTATCTGAAAACAAAATAAGAAATGCACTTCCTCCAGAAGAAGGAAGGACCCGTCACTTTGTACTTTAGCCTTATGTTTACTAACCTTAGGAGCATCTGCCCTGGACAGCAGGCGCTTGACAGTTTCTTGCAGCTTAGCAGGAGTCAACTGTAGAAGAAGGATGGCTGCATTGTGTCAGGGCCAGTGGGTTCCGCACTCATCCTGGAAACCATCTAGCAGAGCTCATGTGGCAAATGATGCATGGAAATAGGGGGCAAACATCTCCCACACTGTAAGCCTTCTGTTCTCTTAAACGGCACACATTAAAAGAGAACGAGATATCTGTGTATGTGCTGTTTTCCTTTATTCTTATTTCAGAGCATTAGTTGGAGTTTCACAATAGATAGCTGCCTTATCCCTGGTAGGATGAGAAAATCTGTTTGAAAAGATGTTCAAATAAATTGGAAAAGAAGAAAGAAACATAAGGAAGTTAGATAAAAGAGATATTCTGATCCTCAGGAGGAGGTTGTCTTGCTGAGAAAATGAGACCTGATTTTGTTTTGTTTTGTGTCCTCCATCTCTAGGACTATGGATCCTTAAAAAGATTATTTTTCCTTGAAACCTTATGTCTAATGGTCAGCTTGGCCTGAATTGCATTAGCTATTTCTTATTGTTCAGAATTTACAAACTTTAACACCTTTTTATTAAAAAAAAAATGCTGTTTTTTTTTTTTTTAAGAAACCTGCTAATGATAATTGTTTAAGAGCTATCTTACAGCTGAAAAGATAAATGAGTTCTTTTTTATAGAAAAAAATAGGGTGGAGATAGGTTCTCCATCCTAAGACTGAGTAGCCTATGCAAATATTAGAACTTAATTATGTATTGACTATAATTTTCTTTTTTTAAGTGGTTTGGATTTTTTAAAACAATATTTTTCAATTACAGTTGACATACAATACTATATTACTTTCAGATATACAACACAGTGGTTAGACATTTATATAACTTACAAAGGGATCACCCTGATAAATCTTACCTATTAACACCATCCATAAATATTACAATATTATTTACTATATTCCTTATGCTATACTTTATATCTCCATGACTATTTAGTAACTACCAATTTGTACTTCTTAATCCCTTACCCTTTTTTACCCATCCCCCAAACTCCCTCCCATCTGAAAACTATCAAAATGTTCTCTGTATCTATAAGTTTATTTCTATGTCGTTTGTTCATTGATTATGTTCTTTAGATTCCACATGTAAGAGAAATCATATGGCATTTGTCATTCTTTGACTCTACTCAGCACAATACCCTCTAGGTCCCTCCATGTTGTTGCAGACAGCAAGATTTCATTCTTTTATATGTCTAAGTAATATTCCATCATATATAGGTACCACCTCTTTTTTATCCATTCATCCATTGATAGACATCTAAGTTTCCTCCATATCTTGGCTATTGCAAATAATGTTGCAATGAACATATGGATGCACATGTCCCTTCAAAGTAGTGTTTTGGGTTTCTTTAAATACCCAGAAGTGGGATTACTGGATCCTTCTTTCTCTCTTGTTATAGCCTGTTTTAAAGTCTATTTTGTCTGGTATTGCTACTCCAGATTTTTTTGTTGTTGTTTCCGTTTTCATGAAATATCTTATTCCATTCCTTTACTTTGAATCTAGGTGATCTGAAGTGAGTCTCTTGTAGGCAGAATATGTAAGGGTCTTTTTTGCTTTTCCATTCAGTACCCTATGCCTTTTGATTGACACATTATATACATTTACATTTAAAATAATGGTTGACAGATATTTGGTTATTGCCATTTTATTATTCATATTTTTATTTTTTTATTTTTTTGTCTTTTTGTCCCTATAAGAGTCCTTGTAATACTGATTTGGTGGTGATGAACTCCTTTAGCTTTTCCTTGTCTGGGAATTTCTTTATCTATCCTTTTATTTTAAATGATAGCTTTGCTGGGTAGACTAATCTTGGTTGTAGGTACTTAGTTTTCATCACTTTGAATGTTTCATGCCCAAATCCCTTCTGGCCTGCAAAGTTTCTGTTGAGAAATCAGCTGATAGTCTTATCGGAGCTCCCTTATAGGTAACTAACTGCTTTTCTCTTGCTGCTTTTAAGATTCTCTCTGTCATTAACCTTTGGCATTTTAATTATGATGTGTCTTGGTGTGGGCCTCTTTGTGTTCATCTTGTTTGGGATTTTCTGTGCTCCCTGGGCTTGTATGTCTGTTTCCTTCACCAGGTTAGGTAAGTTTTCCATCAGTATTTCTTCAAATACATTTTCAATTCTTAGTTTTCTCTCTTCTCCTTCTAGTACCCCTATGATGTGATTATTGGTACTCTTGATGTTGTCCCAGAAGCCTCATTAACTATCCTCATTTTTTGGATTCTTTTTTCTTTTTGCAGTTTTGATTGGATGTTTTCTGCTACCTTACCTTCCAAATTGCTGATTCAATCCTCTGTTATCTATTGTTGATTCCCTCTAATATATTCTTTTTTTGTTGTTGTTCAGTTATTGTAGTCTTAATTTCTGACTGGTTCTTTTTTATGTTTTCTATCACCATTTTTATGTTTCCTATCTCTTTGTTGAAGTTCTTACTGAGCTCATTGAGCATCCTTATTACCAGTGTTTTGAACTATGCATCTGGTAGATTGGTTGTCTCATTTTGTTTAATTCTTTTCCTGGAGCTTTCTTCTCTTCTTTCATTTGGGACATGTTTCTTTGTCTCCTCATTTTGGCTTCCTACCTCTTTTGTTCATATGTATTAGGTAGAGCTTTTAACTCTCCCAGTCTTAGTAGACTGGCCTTATTTAGTAGGTATTCTGTGTGGCCCAGAGGGACAGTCTACCTGGTCACCTGAGCTGGGTGTTCCAGGTGTATCTATTGTGTAGGTTGTATGTGCCCTTATATTATAGTTGAGCCTTGGTAGTTGTTTTCATGTCACTGGGAGGGACTGAACCTCAGGCTGATTGGTTGTGAGGACTGGCCATGACTCCAGTGGAGAAACTGTTGTGCAAGGGCTGACCCTATGGAATAGGATTTGCTTCAGCAGGGCTCTGGTTCTTGTCCAGTCTGCTCGTTGGGTGTGTCATTTTTGGAGATGGTTGGGTGGTGCTCTGGTGTGGTCTGAAGCTGGCCATGAGGTGTGTGGGTTCTGGAGCCTCTTAACAGGGGCTCTGGTGCAAGTCAAGGTGAGCTGTAGCCTGTAACCTGCCCAGGGCCACTTGGAATGAGGTACAAAGTGATCTACAGATGATTGCCATTTGTGCTGGAATTGGAGGTGCCTGGAAGAGACTAAGCTGTGAACTGAGGCTGGCTGCTGCTAGTGCCGGGCTTGCGGTTGCTTACCAAAAGGTACAGGGCAAACCAAGGCCAGATGCTGCTTGTTTGGGGTTTATGAACCTTTGAGAGGTTTTAGGAAAATCCACAGCATAAACCAAGATAGCCCATTCTGTTTGCATGAAAAAGTCACTGGATGCAGTTTGGGTGGGCTCACAAGTTGGGTGAAGCAGGGACTAAGGGAAACACCAGTGGGTGAACAGTGTCAACTAGGTTGATGGAGACTCAGATATGGTGCCTGCCTGTTATGCAGTCTGGGTAAAGCGAAGGCTCAATACAAGAACAATGGCTTCTGCCTGGACTTCTTTCTGGGAGAAAGCTGCCCCTCTAGCTCATGCCCTGAAGTCAGACAATTCAGTTCCTCCCCATATGTCCCTGTGCCTTTCAAACTGCCACTCCAGCCCTGGAGCACACAGTGAGTGAGTCTGTCAGGGAGTAAGTTCATGCATGGGCCCATTAAGAGGAATGCCTGGGACTCCAGCTGCCCTCCATCTCACTCAGCCACAATCTCTGCTGGTTTTCACAGCTAGAAGTTGTGGGTACTTCTCTTCTTGGCAGTGGAATCTGGGGCTAGAGAGCCTGGTGTGGGGTTGGGGCAACTTAGGAGGCACCTCCAAAGCAGAGCTATCCCTCCTGATTTTTAACCACCATATGTTGGGTGTGGGACCATCCTGTTCAGCATCTCCATCACTCCTGTCTGTATTGACGTGTCTTCTTTTGTATCTCCTTTGTTGTAGGACTTCTGTTCAGCTAGCCTTCAGGTGATTCTCAATGTTGTTCTGCATTTGTAATTTGATGTGGTTATGAGAAGAGGCAGGCACAGAATTTACTTACTCTGCCATCTTGACCGAAACCCTTGACTATCAATTTCTGTTGAGATTTGTCATTACTGTTCTTATTTAAAGCTTTTTGAATGTCATTAATTGAGTAAGCACAGTCAACATGGTCTTCTAATACCTACTTTTAAGGCATTCATATTATTAAAAACCAGACATATAGGTCCAAAATATGCATCCACATAAAAATATCTAGTGCAATTTTATAAAATTTTTGAAGGGGTGGAGTAAGAAAATCCGCAGAGCTCCATAGCACCAGAGCTAGATCAATGAAGATAAGGTCTTATTTTTGAAAATATATAGCAATATGGTGAAATCCAAATCCATGCTGATTGACTCTAAAGCCCATGTCCGAATGTATAAGTGCCTGACAGAAATTAAATAAAATATAAATTTTGGATCTCCCTGTGGTGGAGATCATCCCAGAATATACAACAGTAAATGATTAGGTGAAGGTCTTTACATGACAGACTTCATAGTGGGATAAAGGGAAGAAGAAAATCAGTGAACACCACACTGATCAAGGAAAGCTTTTTGGTGGGTCTTCTGAGCTGACCACTGAGGAATGTGTAGCACCTATTGGTGTTATAAGTCATGAGTAGGTGGAAAAAGAGAATTCCAATTTAGCAAAATACATGAAACAAGGCAAAGAATATAATATACTCATGAAGCTGGATTTGATTAAATAGCATGCATTAGCAGAATTCAATTCAAAATCGCTTTTTTTTAGTGCCCCCCACTTCCTTCATAGCCCATCCCAACAAGATACTTTGGCAGAAATCACTGTGTTGTGAAGTAAATTGCTGGTGGAAACAAAGATGAGGAGAGTAGCTATTTGGAGCTTATTCTTGAAAATGACTCATTCAACTATGTATGATTTTGTTTTCTCGGCTAAAAATGATTAGCTACATGGCTTGAATAGCTATGCACATTCAAAGAATGAAAATGTCTTTGTATTTGGGAAATAATTAAATGGGCAGTAGAACAAAGTTTTGGGCATTTTAAGTAAAAAAAGTTTTTCCTAGATGCAAAATGTTTTTCTTGGAGTGACCACTCCAAATATGGTGCAATGCACTGCCACTTTCACTTGCGTCTTCAGAGGTGAAGAGGGAAATATTTGATCACCTAATGGTAAAGGAGAAGAACAGTTCAGTGCAGGATGAGATTAAAATTTCAGGTTCACCTGTTAGAAATTAAATAACACATTTACCTTACCATATAAATCCTTAAAATAGATCTGTCTCTAATATATATTTTTTTTAATTTCATAAAACTAAATTTTTTGAAAGTTATTTTTAAGTTAGTGAAGTCAGAATAGACAAAGAAACAAAAAACGATTAACTAGATGATTTCAGACTAAATAACATGTCCTAGATCAATGGAGTATCTGGATAGTTAAAAAGTAATATGAGCGTGGACATAAGGTTGATAACCTTTAATTTTTTTTCTGAGAAATAATATATAATAAAAGAAAAAATACTGCCTCTCTCCCTTCCTATGTTAACTTTTAGAATAATGATTATTTTAAATATAAAGTACATAATCTTACAATAAAGGGTTGGCACTTAAGTTGAATAAATTAAGTTGAATAAACTGTTACATTTTTCTTATTTTTCTTATTTCTTTATGGAAGAGCAAAAATGTTATCAGAGACTGACCGTGGTCTGTGGATGGGACTGCGGACACTTGAGGTAGGTCAATGGTTTAAAATGATTTTACAATCTGAGTAATCATGAGATGGAGTATGTATTCTCACTACATACTCTGTTATGAGTAACAAGATGGATGGTTTTATTTTGTTTCCACCATGGACTTCAAACCCATTTTCCTAAATTTCTCTTCCCTATTTTTTGCAAGTGTCTCAAGTGTATTCCCTATATTTCATTTTGAGCTATTAGAACAGTTTCATTTCAGTTATTTAAAAGGCCTAACAAATTTGAATCAAAACCTCTTATCCAATGCAAACTTAACATCCTTCAAAACTTAGGCCACATCTAGAATTATCAGACCAAGAGTAGGAGAGGGGGCATTGTCTGTTGTTTTTGCTCTCCTTATTATACGTACTTGCCCCCTGCTTTTGCTATGTCTGGCTTCTGTGGGATCAGTAACAAGGAACAGAGTGAGGGTGAATTCAAAAGGCCAAATTCCTCTTTGCTTGGTGTTGATGTAATCTAGCATTGCATGGAGCATGACAGGATTCTGGCTATCTCTTGCATGAGGTTTTTTCATGTAATTTTGAGAACCCTCCTTTGGGGATTGCTGCACTAAAATATTACGTATTGTAGCTAATACTCCGTTCAAATAACTTTCTATATGTCGTCCCAAACTTCCCTCTAGCACTACATCTTCAGCTTTTCTACTAGAATACCTGGCTCTGGAAGGCAGATAATCTGGATCAAATTTCTATTCTCTCTCTCTCTCTCTCTCTCTCTCTCTCTCTCTCTCTCTCTCTCTCTCTCTCTCTCTCTCTGTCTCTCCAGCATCCCAGCATCTGGGACAAGCTCTAATCTCCTTTTATTGCCAAACACAACATATTGGAACCAGTTTCAATATGAGCATCAAACTTAATGAAAAACAGAACATCAAGAAAGTAGATAAATGGCTACAGTTTCCACCTTTGCGTTTGCTCTACGCGTTCCCCTAGTTCATCAGTTCAAGCTGGGGTTTAGGAGGACAATGACAGCTGGTGATTTATTATTGATGGTGTCAACGACTATGATAGATCAACATCTATCTTCTGAGTATTTTACAGAGACTGGAAAACTAATATCACATGATTTTAAGTATTTCCACTGTAAGCTGATATGTTTCTAATTGTCTTTCCCATAAAGGGTGATAAAAAAAAAATGAGGAGCTTTATTTTTATGATACAGTGATTTAACCAGTAAAATTGTTCAACTGAAAAATAAAGCAAGTTAAAGTCCACTGCATTTTTTTTCTTTCACAATATTTTAGAAACGTGATATAATTATGTTTAGATGATTCTGGATAATTTGGGGGTCACATGATATTAACTTGTAAACAAAATAGAACAATTATATATTAAAATGTTCAATTGTGGAAAATATCAATATGAATCTGGTTATAATAGTTTAGAATCCAAACTTAATAATAATCTTAAATTATAGCACTATTGCAACAGATATAAATTTCATTTAGAACTTAACATTATTTGATTGCAAAATTCTTTGATAGCAGATAAAAAAAAAAACCTGATCACTGTCTTTACATATTTTTTCTACTAAGATAATATGGATTTATATAAAATTTTAAATTGTTCAGAGATCTTTTTCCCATTTTATTTTCACTAGAAACATGTAAAGTATGTAGGATATGAGGAAAAGTTCTAATTTTTTCATTGTGGAATTTCGAATATTGAGTGAGAATTTTGTCTTCCTCTTAGTATACTTCCCTTTTCTATGCTGCTTAAACTGTGGGAAAAAAAAAAAAAAAAAAAAAAAAAAAAAAGATGACTCCATAGCTATTCATCAAATTAAATGGGACATTATCTTACTCTATCTAGCAAAGTAAGTGCCTAATACATGGTGAAAACTGCATAGGTATTTGATGAATGAATAAACCTATTTCCCATTCAAAACTTAATGAAATAGGAAAATATCAAAACCAACAGGTTATGTTTCTTGGTTCTTACTACAAAAATGTCTGTGATGGCAAAATGAGACATTAAACCATGGAAAAATAATCACAAGGCATTACTTCATGTTTCAACAATGTCTATTAGTCGTATTTTATTCATTACTATATCTTTAGATAATAGGTTTCTTCTATGTCCCTTTTGGTGCAACACAAAACATAAGCCAAAATCAGTATAGAAATGCTTCTCTTAATATATAGTAAAAGGCGAAGAAGGAAACCTATAGAAGGCAGCAATATTTATTGAAAGACATTTGTGTATTGTCTAGGGGAAAATGTCCTATTCAATGTTTATGTGACTGCAGTCATTTGGTATCATCAAATGTCATACATTTGTTTATCTCATCTCATTTCTATCTAAGTGTATTAGATTTATTTATAATAAATAATATACTTTAAATGAGGCTATTAAAACATACACAGACCTAATAAACCAAGGCTAAAAAAAAAGAGATCTAAAACATATAAATCATAAAGGGTAATGACTTATATTACTTTAGGCTCTCACCATCCCTCTTAGTAGAATCTCCGTTAAAGGGAACTTCCGTCTTATCAGAATGGAAGACCACACAAGCTCTTCTAGATAGATTACAGTTTCCTTTACACTAATTTCTATGTAGGGTCTTATATAGGTTACATTGAGTGGTGATATATCAAAGAGTATTTATGATATCAAAGAGTATCGTAAAATATTTTTATATCAAATACAGTATATATTTGCATTAATTCTTATAATCTCCACTGATAAAAATCTAAGCCTTAGTATCACAATACAATTTAGCATTTATTCGCAGCTTTGCCTTAAAGTTGTCCTGTGCTTTTCAAGAGGTGTTTCAATAAGTTTGCTATACTCAAATGCTCATAGGAACATGTAAATAAGAAGAGTGATTATGTAAACAATTGTGTTGCCCTATTACTTTTATCACTTGGATATATGTGTTTAGTACCTCTGGTTGCACAATAAAGAAACCCATACTACTCATAACTTCTTAAAGGATAGAGATTATATAGTTAGCCAACCTAAAACCATCGAAAAATAATGATTCATGATTCTTTGTTTCTATGATGATCTTGAATTCTTGGAGGATGTAGATCTTGAACTTGGACTTGAGGAAATTGATGCACAGGGAATAATTGCTTGGACACTTAAAAGATCTCCAACAAAGAATACGATCAAATATACATGAGAAGTGAGAATAATTTGCATGAGTAAATTTTGAAAGTAAATTAAAAATTAGGCTAAAAGTCCTAAGTTTTTTTAGTCATCTGGAAAACTGATATTAGAAACCTGATTATGAGAGTTACTGACTTGACTTAAAGAGTGGAATGACCCAGATAAGGTAATTTATTGCAAATTCAGATACATAAAGATGTACAAATAAATCAATTTAACATCTATAGATTTAAAATGTGGACAGATCTTCATGTTTATCATATAGCACTTTGATGAACTATTAATATATGAATTGTGAGTCAGTAGTAGTATAGTTTTGTCAAAGAGCTAAGCAAAATATAGCAATAGAACTGATTTATCCAGATTATGTAAATAATATAATCTCTATGCTTATACTTCTACTCGAGATCCTGTTTTTTAGGGCTATTACAACTACAAATGATAACATACCGATTTACATTCTTTTCAATTGGATTTTTGAGGTTTATGTAATTTCAGAGCTCATAGTGATGGATGTAGCTAGTTTTAGTCCATCTGGATTTGGGATCTTAAATAAGAGCATCCAAATATTATTTCTTTTCATTTTGCAGTTCTGCTTTTCTTTTTGTCTCCTTTTGTTCAAGTTAAGTTTACCCACAAAAAGTTAGACATCGTAACCAAAGTTTTGTTTTAATATTCTATTATCTAGCAATCCTACAAAAAGTAAGTGCTTTATTTTAAACAATGTAAGCAACATTCTTAAGATTGCCTCTATGAGGCTGACTTGGGGCCAAAGTCCATCCTTGCAATAATTGCTTCACCTCACAGAATGGAAGGTGCTGACTGGCCAGGCCTGAGCTCTGTGTCTACAACTACGTAGGAAGGTGCTGAGAGTTAGAGGGTTGTTAGTACTGCCTGTGCCAAAACCACAGGAAACGAGGATGGGTGCAAGTTTCCTCCCCCAAAAAAGACATAATTCTTATTATCAAGGTACTAAAATGTGGATAACCCAAAACAATAAATGACCAACTGTAAGATCATTCTATATAATCTATCCACTAAAGATTAAGTGCTAAAACCAAGATTAAGAGATTTCACCAAGGTCATGAGTTGGCTTACTGGAATTAAAAACAGATCCCAGATGTTCTGACCTCTAGTCAGGTGCCAATTCTATTTATCTCCTGAAAAGCACTGTTTGTGACGTTAGTGAGAGCAGGGTGTTTGGATCTTAGGTATATTCTGTGATTATTCTCTTTTAAGCTGCATAGTGTTCCAATTCTGCAAGAACTTTGGAATTGTGCAAATTTAAACACATTAAAATAATAGAGAAAATGGGTGAGAGGAACTAGAAGAATACAAAGTTAGAATGTACTAAATAATGTACTTGATCCCACTTTCCCCATTGGACATCCTGGAACTGTCTGTCTGGCTACCAGGTGATGTTAGAGCTCCAACATTTATAGGGTCCATTTGATATTTCTCCAGGAAACCACGTCTTTTACTCTCTAGAATATGCTAGATAGCTGAAAATGTTTGTTCTTGGACAATATCTATAAGAAATAAAATTTAATTCTTACCATCTTATTTTGTTTCATGTTTATATTTTCTAGGTCTTTAAAGACCTTTTTAACAGTCATATTTCATTCTTTTAGATTTTTTTTTCTTGCTACTATATAAAATGGTATTTAGGAAACTAGTTATGTTTAAACATATTTTACAAGAATCTGTGCTAAAAAGTATGACTAGCTATCATAAGCATGTAGTAGTTGTTATACTAAGGTCTGTAGATTGTTCTATTTTCATAATTATTGTGTGAAGAAAAAGTTGATAAGATCATGGATTTCATTGGTCATCACAGAGGTAAGTTAATATATCTTATTGCTTTATGGCAGATGAAATTACATGCAGAAAACTGAAGCTATCATATAAAAATTTAAGTCACATTGCAATTAAGTATTGCAATGTCTGAATCCTTCTGTTTCTCACACATTTTCTTAGTAACAAGAGCACGTAATATTCTCTTCTTTTTAATTCACAAACCCTTTTGTTCAAAGAGATCATAATTGATGACACATTCTGCTGTCCTTTCTTTCCCAAAGCCTTCACTGTTTCTATTACTCTGAGCCTGCAAAGCAGAAATGATTCTGTTGTCTTCCTTCTTCCTTCTTTTACTTTTGGATTTAGTTATGTGTAGACATAAGCTGATAAGAAATTCCAAATGACTGCTTATTCAATAAACTCTCTAGAGTACCTGACAGCTCATTAGTATCTGTCATTTTATGTACTGGCTAGATTTACTGTTTTTCAGACTAATCTTTATCAGTAAATTCCTAAAAACAATTGTTGCAATTGCACATGAGTTAGTTCATGATAGAACATTGGGCAGCATCCACACTTTAAATGGTACGTTCCTGAGTTTTACAACATGGATGTATTGTGATGTTGAACTTCCTTTTGCTAAATCCATCAGGTGTTAGGAAAGTGAAGTCTGGATTCTAGGGTTGAGTAGTCATTTTAAACATTAACTATCCTTTGCTTTTATTATTTCTTCCCTGACCTTGAAGTTTGCAGGAAGAGCTATGTCCAAGCTTGCCTGGTTAAGAGATTCTAAATGTGGCTGAAGAGTCCCAGGGACTCTCCCATTAACATTTAGTGAAATACATACTAGGAAATCATAGAAAGTGTGTGCCTTCTTCACTGTCAAGGCTGATGATATGGAGCGCTGCTCAGAACAGATGGAGCCTAGCACTCCTTCACTCTCACAACTGCCACAGTAAAAATAAATTTTACCTGCTAGGAGCTGCTTATATTTTCATGGCCAAGGCCATGCATTACCTAGGCTTTATAATGACAATACAAATTCAATAGTTAATGCATGTGAACGATAAGGTAGAACGTATGTTCTAGTAACATATAGTTTGAGTGCACACAATGTCTTTTTATTATACAAATTCCTAAAAAAAATGGAAATGGTGAATAAACATTAGACAGTGTATCACCCACTAATTGAAGTCATTGGATGCAGTATTTCCTGTTACTACTAAATAATCTTACCTATTGCCACAAGAAAAATTGAAGATAGGAAGTTTCTACCAATTTCTGAGAGTAGTGTAGTCAGAGTTCTTCAGCTTAAAAGAGGCAATGATACAGAGAGAGAGAGAGAGAGAGAGAGAGAGAGAGAGAGAGAGAGAGAGAGAGAGAGAGAGAATGAATCAGGGAGAGACAGAGACAAAGAGAACCAGAGAGAGAAGTGACTGGTAACCACACTAATATCTGAAAATCTCCCTAATGGCTATTTTGAGACCTAGACTTGGGAAGTAAGTTCACAATGCATAGGATGTGATGCTCTCATGACCCAAAAAAAAGGCCCACAAGCAGGAAGTATTTTAGGATAAGAGCCATCTTCAGATAATAATGTAGTTGATACAGTATTATAATACCGAATACAATTCTGCAACAACTTGTCTCCCTTGGGGTGGAAAGAGATTCTTCAGGGACAAAGCTTATTCTGTTCAAAGTCTCTAGAGTAGCAATAAATAACACACACACACACACACACACACACACACACACACACGTGTTTGGATTGACTTTGTATGTCACAATATGAATAAGAACTAGTCTGATGTATTTATATCGTTTATATCGGTAATTATACTTCATTCCTACTAGATTAAGCCTCAGAAATAGTCTTTAGCTATGGCATTAGAATTGATTTTCCTGTTTGCCTCTTCTAGAAATTTAAGGATGAAAGAAAATGCAATTCTGACCTCCTTTCCGGCAAATAAAGGACCAGTATTAGACTGTTACAGATCTATTAAAATTTTTAAAAATTTACCTAAATATAAGTATGTTTTTCTTTCTATTATTTTTTTCATGGGTACATGAAAGCTAACAATATGGTGTCAAGTCTCTGATAATCCGGAGACGAATTTATGTCATGGCCTCTGGGTTAACCTGCATAAACTGTTTCGCTGATTTTTCTTGGAATTAAGACCACATGTACGGAAGCAGCAGTGGTAAACCATCTCTGGAAATTCTATTGTTTGATCTGTACCTTGAGAGTTTAATTTTCCAGTAGAGATGGGGTTAAATTCTTACTTGAGTTCCATTAAGGTTTGTTTATGACAGGGGGAGGAGCTGTGAGTGAGAAAAAGAAGAAAAAGTAGCTAGAAATAAAATTACACCAATAATTTTAGTATCATGTATTTCTCTTTAGTTTTAGGCCTTCATAACATGTGCATGTGAGCCAAATACTAGTAGAGATCTCTCTACCTCTGACCCTCAGCACCCCCCATGGGTGAAATGAATCCTCTTCTTATTCCTTCTTGACTATAGTATTACAGATTGTTTTTCAGTTTCAGATTTGCTGCTTTATGGCATGGGATGTGCTGTGTGACATTGCAGTAGGTGTTCTTATTTGGATATGAAGCCACAAGGAAACAATGTTAACCTTACATTTTAAAATTAGATAAAGGCTTGTTTTCATTTGAACGTGTGTTTTTCTAATTAGAGATTTTGTGCTACACAGAGTATTTTGTATTATATAGATCAATCAATGAATATAATATTTTTAAGATTCCAAATCTTATTTAAAACATCCTTTCATTAGCTAGTAAATAATAAAAATAAGAGAACAATACTAAAATTCTTCTATTGGGAAATAGTCTATAAAAAATTCTTCATTTTCAATGTAGATACTTGCTTTGTTATTAAACTGCACACCAATCATAGCCAAAAACTACATTAATATAAAGTAAAAAAAACAAAAAAACAGAAACAAACAAACAAAAAAAACAAAACAAAACAAAAAAAAAAATAGGAAAAATACCCACAAAGTTAGGCACAGCAAGTTATACCACATTTGAGATGCATTTTATTCATACAAAGGTTACGGCTAATATAAAATATTTATCAACCATGTAATTTTGGAGTAATATAAATTTGGAGAAAAGAATGCCAGTTGTCACTTATAAATTTGCCTTGCATATAATTTGCATCAATTATATGGAAATCTAATTTGGTGAATATAGCCTTCCATGCATTTATTCTTTCCTAAATTTACTGTAATGGCTTTCTTGCTCTTACAGGTTTACCATGTAATTGCTGAGATTCTATTTAAAAAACAACAACAACAACAAAAAGTTATGAAAGAGAACTTCTTCATTGTCAATACATGGCCTGTATTTATCCTTGAGTCTGCCTTCTTTCAATTCTGCTACCAAAACACTTATTTTGTCAGAGGACTCTGAATTATTGTTTCTTTTAAAAAAACATGTTTCATCTGAGCCCTTCCATATAGAATAGAAGAAAAAAAAAATTAAAGGCAAGTTGGCAATGTAAGTATGTGGTAATACCATGAGAGATTTGGCCACCATTTCCGCACTTCCGCTAGCTTCCCCGTAACTCAGCCCGTAACTCTGACAAACGGAAGTCCTAAATTCCTGCTTCACCAAGTTATTAATAAAGGGTGCGAAAACTTTCTCAAAGTGCCACCAGACTCTGTTAGGCAGTAGCTATAGAAGGAGGGAAAGGAGAAATTATACCTCACACTGGATATTATCTTAACAGAATCATTTTACCAAGGATAATAATCAATATTCAGGGGGGTTTTCTTAGTCAATAGAGTGAGTTTTTCTTATGAAATATTCCCTTTCCCAAATGAATGCTGCTGTATTTAACTTTAAAAGTTATTATGCTTATATTGTTTTGAATAAGTGACACATAATAAAATTCACAGGGTACAAAAGTATCTTTTCATAAAAGTGAACAGTGATTTTCTTCATCTCTTGTTTCCCAACACCCTGTTCCCTTTCTGGGGCAACCTCTATTAATAGAATTTTGCTGATTAGCTGAATTTGAAAACATTAATTTTTTAAAAGACCTAATTTTTTAGAGCAGTTTTAAATTCACAGCAAAATTAAGAGAAAAATACAAAGATTTCCTATATACAACATCCCCCTTCACACAAGCACAGTCTCCCCATTATGAATATGCCCCACCAGAGGGGTGCATTTGTTGCAAATAATGAGCCTACATGGACACATTATTGTCACCCCAAGTCCATCATTTACATTAGCGTTCACTCTTGATGTTGTATATTCTACAGGTTTTGAAAAATGTATAATGACATGTATCCATCATTATGTTGTGACACAGAGTATTTTCACTGCCCTAAAAATCTACCATGCTCCACCTATTCGTCCCTCCTTTCCCCCAACGCTGGTAACCACTGATCTTTTTATTGTCTTCATAGTTTTGCCTTTTCCAGAATATCATATAGTTTAAATCCTATAGTTTGTAGCCTTTTCAGATTGGCTTCTTTCACTTATGAACTTAATATGCATATGAGCTTCCTTTATGTCTTTTCATGGCTGATAGCACATTTCTTTTTAGTGCTAACTAATCTTGTCTAAATGTATCACAGTGGACTTATCCATTCACCTACTGAAGGACATCTTGGTTGCCTCTAAGTTTGGGCAATTATGAATAAAGCTCGTATAAATATCTGTGCAGATGTTTGTATGAACAAGTTTTTCAAATCTTCTGTATAAACATCAAGGGTCACAATTGCTGTATCAAATGGAAAAATGTATATTTAGTTTTGTAAGAGACTGCCAAACTGTCCTCTAAAGTGGCTGTATCATTTTTCATTTCACCAGCAATGAATGAGCATTCATATTGCTCCACCTGCAAGTTTTTGGTGTTGTCAGTGTTCCAGATTTTGGCCAATCTAATAGGTGAGTAGTGGTATCTTATTGTTTTAATTTCCATTTCCCTGATGGCATATGATGTGGAACATCTTTTCGTGTGTTTATTTGCCATTTGTATATATTCTTGGAGTGTCTGTTAAGATCTTTGGCCCATTTTTCAATTGGATTGTTTGTTTTCTTATTGTTGAGTTTTAAGAGTCCTTTGCATATTTTGAATAACAGTCCTTTATCAGATGTGTCTTTTCCAAACATATTCTCCTTGTCTGTGGCTTGCCTTCTCATCTTTTTGATACTGTCTTTCGCAAAGCATGAGTTATTGATTTTAATGCAGTCCAGCTTATCAATTCTTTCTTTCATGACTCATGCCTTTGGTGTTTTATTTAAAAAGTCATCTCAATACCCCAGGTCATCTAGATTTTTCTCCTATGTTATTTTTCTAGGAATTTTTAAGTTTGGGGTAGTACATTTATGTACTTAGGGGAGAAAAAATAAATTTCCATCTATCCTCCTAAGCTCTTGACTCTGTCCCTATCACAAAGATAGATTAACAAGAAAAAAACAATCAGAGTTTTATTAACAAGTATATTTCATAAATACATGGAAACTACACAGAGAATATAAGTATCTCTCAGATGTGGCTTAGAATTCTGGCTTTCTATACCAGCTTCAGCTAATTCAGAGAAAGAAGGGTATGGGGAGTCCATCATGGAGGTGGCCAGGAAAAATGTGGTAAACAAAAGTACTGGTATGCAGATTTCAGTTAGTGCCTTCTCCACTTTAAGAGTCTCTTGTGATTTAGTCATCCTCTCTTCCTTGTACAGAGAGGGAGACATCTTTTCAAATGATGATTTCCATTAAAAATGTAAATTTCCCTTATAACAGAGTAACTTCTACTCTCTTTTGAGAGCTTCTGCAGTGTCTGTTGTTTCTCAAAACAATCAGTTCAAAGTAATCCTTACCCCAAAGAGGCATATTTTGGGGAGGCACATTCCACATCCTTCAGGTCTATGATTTATATTGAGTTAATTTTTGTGAAGGGTGTAAGTAAGGTCTGTGTCAAGGTTTTTTTTTTTTTTTTTTTTTTTTTTTTTTTTTTTTTTTTTTTAATGTGGATGTCTAGTTGGCCCAGAACCATTTGTCGAAAAAACGATCTCTGCTGCATTGTACTGCCTTTGCTCTGTTGTCAGTTTGTTACTGGCAGAGGGGTCCTTGCCCCTGTCAGGATAGAAATCAAGAGAGTGGGTGAAACAGTTTGCAGACAGAAACGTTTGTTAAAGTGAAAGTCTGATGCACCAAGAGAGCACAGTCCAAAAGAGAATGGATATGGCTCCCGAGATCCATGGGCACAGCTTTCTTATGGGCCCTCAGAGTTAGGGGCTAGGTTAACTTTGATTGATGGGAGGATATTCATGAGTTTCCCTGGAATGGGGCGGGGCTCCAATAATTAGGTTGCCACCCTCTGTTTAGTCTTATACGGGCCACATGGGATTTTTCAGGGCACTGTGGGTATTTAGTATGGTAATGAGGACGGGGCACCCAGAGGACAACTCCTCTAACTGGTGCACAGGTGCGGTTTGGGGGACCTTTCCTAAATCTTATTACACCTATTTTGTAGTTATTGCTTTAACCGTTTTTATTTCTTATTGGTGGGAAAGTATGATTCAAGGATGCTTCCCCTCAGCAGCAGGTTTTGGCTACTTGATTACGGACCACATTCTGGCTATGTGACTACCGACCACAAGGTGACTATATATGGGTCTATTTCTAGGCTCTCTATTATGTTCCATTGATGTAGTTGTTTATTCTTTTGCCAATACCACACTCTTGATTACTGTAAGTCTTGAAGTTGGGTAGTGTTAGTCCTCTAACTTTGTTTTTCTTCAATACCGTTCTTTTTTAAGTATTTTCCTCACTTGAGTGGAGTACTCACTATAATATATAATATATTATATATTATAGTGAGTACTCCACTCAAGTGAGGAAAATACTTAAAAAATATATATATGAATATATATATGAATATTGTCTTCTCCCAGCATTTTTTGTATTCTTACAAAACATATGTATTTTGGTTTGCAATTAATGCATTTGTTAAAACAAAGCTGAGAAAATAATAAGACAGTCTGAAGAGGGACAGTAACTGCTGTGTTGATTTGCAGGAGCGGGGCAGAGAGGGAGCCTGGCGTGGCCCAGGGAGATAAGCAGCATCCCCAACTCCATGCAAGTACAAGACCCAGGGAGCCCAGGGAAGCAAATGTACCCTCTGGAAACTGTGAAAATACATTGAAGGACTGTAACCATGCAAAAACTTCATTGCTTTAAAATCACTTTTTCTCTTTTCTTTCTCCTTGATTCAAACTGGCCTTCTCTATTTTAATAGCACCATGACTCACTTGCTTTTTTCCTTTTGTTATCTTTCCACCTTTGCGCAAACTGCAGGACCACACCCTTAATCATTAAGCCATTAGGACATTAGATTCTGGTCAGCATCAAAGAGTGTTAGGAACAAAGCTTTAGGTCTATTGACCACCTAAACAGAGTTTCTGTCAAACTGAAGATAACATCTTGACCTCAGTCGTGTTTCATCTCCAGACACGTGGAGGTAGAATGATCCTAACAACCACATCCCCTTGAAACCAGCCAGAACAATATCATGGCTGACATCAGGACTGATGCAATAATCACTGCCTGTTAGTACCTTAGCTCCGACCAATCAGTAGAGCCCAGGACTCTAGCTCCCTAAACTACCATGACTAGTGATTTTTCCCCTATATAAACTATGCCCCAGAAGCCATCAGGGTGTCAGTTCTTTCAGCATCACTAGCTCACCTGTGTCTCTGGGTCTGGCGTCATTTCTTTAAGTAAACCTTTGCTTTCATTGCTGCTGCAAACTCCTGTTTCTGTCTCATTTGGCTTTGAAGTGTACAGGCAAACAGACCCCATTTAGTTTGGTAACAGGATCAGGATATCCTGCAGGAAACATAAGATATTAACAGATAATCAGCAAAACGCAAGCCTGAAAGTTTTTTACTTTCATTAGTGTCATTATGTATATATGTTTGCCCACATCAGAAATATATATTCTATTTTAATGCCTTTCCTTTAGATTGTATGTTTAGTTGTTTACTTTTATTACTAAACTGTGATCTCTGTAAGTCTCTCATATAACTTGCTTCTCTCTACATCACAAGTTAGCTAACATCTGAAATGGAATTCATTTTTCTATCTTAGCACATACCACACATAGGGATGTCAAAATGAAACATCTGTGTACCTGAGGGAGCATGTGGAATCCTGTTCCTCACTATAATGTTAATGGGCAACAATGGCCCAAACTGCACGTTTAAATCTCTATTTGTTACTGAGGCTACACCAGCACCACAGAATTGAGCAAACTGTCACAATTATGAATGCATTTATATTTAAGTCCAAGGTTAGATGGCAATAATTTACTTACTATGAGACTCTTTATCTTTTAAACCCAAGAAAATAGGCTTAGAGAGCATGCATTGGGTCATTTGCTAAAACATTCCCTCAGAATGAAACATACATAAAAATATTATTATTGGGAAAGTTGTACCACTACCACAAGCACACACTTTTCCCTCAGATGACCCAAGTAACACTTTTTTTGAAATTGACTATCCCTCATGACCTCTTCCAAACTCTTCTTTAAGATTTGCTATATCTTGGAGATGTCACCAAGATGACAACATACTTGGCTCCTGAGTTTCCTGCCTCCATGGTCACACCAAATGCGCAGCTTCACCTGAAGCAATTCCCTCTGAGAGGAATCCAGAAACTAGATGAGTGACTCCTACACTTTGGTGACAGACCCATATCAAAATGGGTAGGAAAAGCTGAGATACACTCTCTCTATAAATTCTGGCATAGCACCATGCAATTGGGAGGGAGCCCCCAACTCCTAGCTTCTCTCAGAGGAGCAAAAGGTTTGAACCACACATGTAGGGTCCCAACTTTAAAGCTGTCACCTGAGGGAAAGGCCCCCAAATCACCTAGCTCTGACAGCCAGCAGGGCTGGTTCACAAATCCCACAAGACTACAAAAACCAAAGAAGCAATTGTTAATGAGAACATAGACACTCAACTCAGCTATTGCCCCAGGGCTCAGCACAGCAGGAGCAGGTGAAAATGCCCATCACCCAGTCTTTCCCTGGAAGAGGACTGACTGCATACTTTAAAAGCTCCCGTCTGAGGACTTCACTTCTAACTAGCACACGTTTGGGTGCTGACTGCAATCCTCTCTAGATCGCGAAACCCTTGGCGAGCACTTCCCCCTCCTCCTCCCTCCAGTTTGCTCCCACAATAAAACCCAGTAGCTAGCATCCTCTGGAAATATTTTTTCCACCCATTTAGCACCCCAACTTTTATGGCTGCCACCAAAGGGCTGGGCCCCCAAATCACCTAGCTCTGATAGCCAACGTGGCTTGTGTTCATGAATCTCACAGGACTACAACAAACAGACAAGCAGTTGTTACCGGGTGTGGAAGCACTAGCTGTGGCTATACCCCCCAAAACTCAGTGCAGAGGGAGCAGAGAGAAATATCCATCTTTCAGTTTCCCCCTGGATGAGGTGGAACTACATACTTTCCCAGCTGCTGCCCAGGGGTCCAGCTCCTAATCAGCCGGTAATCTAGATGCTGACTGTGACCCTACAGTCCAAATAAGCCAGAGGGCAATTTCTTCACATTTCCCCTCTGGCACAATTCAACAATAAAACCAAGTCTCTAGATACTCCCTGAAAGGAGTTTATCCACACATTCAGCTCACCAACTTTTGCAGCTGCCACTTGTGGGATGGTCTTTCAAATCACTTAGCTCTGATAGCCAATAGGACTTGTCATTCACAAGTCTCAAAGGACCATATTAAATTAAAAAGAAAAAAAAAAAGTAATTTTCAAATGACTGGCAAGAACTTCATACAGCTAACAACCCTGAACTCAGTGAAGAGGGAGCAGGCAAAAATGCCCATCTCCCAGGTTCTCTCTGGAAGGGATCTGACAGTGTACTTACCCAGCTGTTGCCTGAGGTTCTGGCTTCTAATTAACCCACTGTGGGAACTGACTTGGATCCTCCTAGGAGCCTGACAGAGCTGGTGGGCACATCCTCTGCTTCTGCCCTCTGCTGCTGTTCCCAACTGTAAAATCAATCCTCAATTCTCCCTGAAAGGAGTTTGATCACACATTTAGCACCCCAACTGTTATGGTTGCCACACAGTCACTGGCTTCCAATTGACCTCGCTCAGGAAACTGATGGAACTTGGCATTCATGGGTCCCTGGCACCACACAAAACAAAGAGATAGTTTGAGCTGAGTGCATAAACACTCCCAGTAACCATTCCTTCAGCTCAGCACAAAATAAACAAAGACACCCAGCTTCTGGTTTCTTCCTTAGGAGAGCAAGACTGCATAGCTAACATCCTGACTTTCTCAGCTACTACCTGAAAGTTGGGCTTCCAATTGGCCTCCACTGTGGAGCTGACTGAGCAGTCAATTAGTAGTCCTGTAGGAGTCTGAACAAGTACATGTGTATTCCTACACCTTTGGAACATTGACAGGTCTTGGCACACCCTCAACGACTGGGAGCCACTAAGAACAAAGATGACAGCTTGGACAATCACACAGGTTTGAGAGGCAATCAGGAGTGGGCCAGGCTGATTGACAAGGTTATCTTCTACACAAGACCACTCTCGTCAAAACTGGGAGAGGTAGCTGTTTTATCTAATACTATACAGAAACCAACACAGAAAGTCAAGGAAAAAACAAAACAAAACAAAACAACAACAAAAACAAAGGAGTATGTTCCAAACAAAACAAGATGAATGTCCAGAACCAATCTTAATGAAATCAAGTGATTTACCTCCTAGAATTCAACATAATGGTCATATAGATATCCACCAAGGTGGGGTACTAACAATCAATGAGTAAAAAAGAAAAATCAACAAGCACATCAAATCTTGAGACAAATGAAAATAGAAACACAATACACCAAAATTTATGGGATGCAGCAAAAGCAGTTCAAAGAGGGACATTTATAGCTCAACAAAGGCCTACATTTGAAAGAGAGAGAGAGAGAGAGAGAGAGAGAGAGAGAGAGAGATCTCAAAAAAACAAACTTTACATTCCAAAGCACTAGAAAAAAAAGAAAAATTTAATCCTTGAGTTAGTAGAAGAAAGGAAATAACAAAGATCAGGGCAGAATTAAATAGAGAACAGAACAATAATAGAAAAGATCAATGGAACTAAAAGCTGGTTTCTTGAAAAGATAAACAAAACTGAAAAATATTTAGCTAGACTAAAATGAAAAAAGAGAGAAGACAAAGAAAATTGAAATGAACAAGGAGACATTACTACTGAAAACACAAAATACTAAGGATCATAATAAATTACTCTGAACAACTGTAAGTCAAAAATTAAATAACTTAGAAGAAATGGATACATTTCTATAAACATACAAGCTGTCAATACTGAAACATGAAGAAATAGAAATTCTGAACCACTTACCAATAAGGATATTGAACTAATAAAAAACAAACAAACAAACAAAAAACTCCCAACAAAGAAAATACAGGTCCCAGCTTCACTGGTGAATTCTACCCAACATTTAAAGACCTAATACCAATCCTCAAACTTTTCCCAAAAACTGAAGAGGAGAAAACACTCCAAACTCATCTTACGAGACCATCCTTACCCTGATATCAAAGCCAGATAAGAATACTACAAGAAAACTACAGACCAATATTATTGATGAATGCAGGTGTAAAAATTCTCAATAACATAATACACCAAATTTAACAGCATATTAAAAGGATTGTACACCATGATTAAGTGGGGTTCATTCCTGGGATGCAAGGATAGTTCAATATATGCATAACAATAAATATAATACACCATATAAATAGAATGAAACATAAAAATCATATAATTTTAACAGAAACGGAAAGAAGTATCTGACAGCATTCAACATTCTTTCATGATAAAAATGTCAACAAATTAACTATGGATGGAATCTACCAAGAAATAGTAAAAGCCACATATGACAAGCCCAAAGCTGACATCATACTCAACACTGAAAAACCAAAAGCTTTTCCTCTAAGATCAGGAATAAGCAAAGAAAGCCCACTCCTGCCATCTCTATTCAATGCAGTCCTGAAAGCCCTATCCAGAACAATTAAGACAGAAAAAGAGGCATTCAAATTGAAAAGAAAGAAGTAAAATTGTTTCTGTTTGCAGATGACATGTTATTGTATATAGAAAACCCTAAAGATTTCACCAAAAAACTGTTAGAACTAAGTGTGTAATAATTGATGCAGGATTGTAATACTTTTCTACATTATAATGAAGTTTCTTTACATAGTGTATTTGTTCTGCAATCTGGGGACACATATGAATAAGCTTTTGCTGCTAATCAACATACAGAACCTTACAAAATGTTGCTCATGTGGGAACAACTCATGATGGGAATAACTCTCTCTTGTTCTCATTGTTCCAAGTTAATCAGATTCTGACTGGGGACTACAGGTAGTTGAAATTACAGGTTGATTAAAGGAACTGGTAATAATTGAAGGGAAGTAAGGTGCATGTGTGTGTTTGTGTTTATATCTTTTTTAAAATTTTGGTATCAGGGTTGTACTTGCTGGGAATCATGAAAACATAGGTAAGTGCTCAATTCCATCTCTGTGGCAGTTGAAATATAGAAATATTTTGTTTTTTAAATATTTAATGAAACTTCTAGGTGAATATATCTTTGGGTCTAGCATTTATTGGTATGATAACTTGAGAGTAATTTTTTTCTTTATTTTTCTGGCTATTGTTCTATTAAGAATTTCTAATTTGTTTTATTTAACAGCATTTTTGTAGAAAGCTGTCATTGTATTCACAATTTCAAAGGGATTCATTAGGGAAAAGGATATATGATATTCAATTATAGTTAGGATAATGCCATACTTTTTTATTTCAATTTTTTTTCCCCTTAAGTAAGATATCTAGAATTCAGTCAGTTTCTTCAAATAATCTCTCTGATTCTGTCAGCTAAAATGTTTTTTTTCTGTTTCTTTTCTTTATCATAAGGAACATGTTCTTCCTATTCACTGCTCTTCTTTTTACTAACTCCTTTTTAGATACATGTTATATTTTTCTACCTCATTTTTTTGGTTTAACATAGAATTTATTTTAATTTCTCTCATCTAGAAAAGAAAACATTTATATTTATGAATGAGTCACTGCACAAAAACAGTTATCCTTTTAATCTGCATTATTGTGGGAGACTAAGGACACTCTGACAAGGACACAAAGAGGAGAACTTCCCAGAAAATAGAACCCAACAATGTGAGATGGTGCTCTTCAATGTTGTTGTTGTTTTGTTTTTTAAATTTAATAGAAGAATCTCACCCACTAAATGACGGTACAAAACCAAACATGGATACACTCTGTGATAGAATGCAAAATATGCTTAAAATTATATATAAACCTGAAAATATCAGGGACTATTTGGAAATATGAAGGAATGTTTTGATGATGCCTACAGAACTCCCAGGGATACTCAATCTAACTCTTCTGCCTGGAAGTAATTTCCTGGAAAATCTAAAGAAAGACTGGTTTAGTCAAAATACAACCTGAATTTCAGCAGGATGTCACAGAGTCTCTACTGATTTTTTTAAAAAATTGGTTAATTAGTAGTGAGATTCCCATTAAAGAAGTTATTCATATAGAGAGACTGGCAGAGAAATCACAGCAAGAAGTGAAAGTAGATTTGCAGTTGAACTCAATCAGATTTAAATTTCTTCCCAACATTCATGACACTAGATGGTCTTATTTGTTTCTTTGTTTACTTAGAGACTTTTGAACTTTTACATGCACTTTTCATAACTTTTCTTGTTTTTCCATGGTTCCCTGATTGGAAAGAATTGCTATTCTTTAGCTCAGAATTCCATATTCTTCTTTCAACTTTATCATGGTTCAACAATCCTTATTTTTTTTTTTAGATGTTTCACTTGTCTTTGATATTTTATGTACATAATTTCTCTTAATTTACTTAAAGTATTACTGTTCCAAAAACATAAATTTCTAGATTTCTAAAATAACAGGGTTCTAAATTTCTCAAAAACTACAAACTGTTTTCTTATTTGCAACATAAAATGTGTCAAAATAAGAAATCCTTTCTCTGTTGTATCTTGTAGGCATTAAGGTGACAGTTATTTTTCTTTTTCTACACATAAATCCTTTCAAATATGTTAGAGGGTAGATCAAAGAAAGGTATGTATTTGTAATTATAAAATAAACTGCTAAGCAGAAAACAACAAAAAATTGCTACTATCCAAAGCCATTTGTCACAGTGTATATTAATGTGAATTTCTATTATTTATACTCTCAACTAAGGTGAATAGCTGAGGAGGGTGTGTAAAAAGGCTTGGTTTAAAGGCTAAAGCTATGTACTTTCTGAATGGTTGAAAATCAGTCATCAAAGGCTTAATTGTCCAAATTTAACAAATGTTTAAAAATCTGAGAATAAAAGGAAAACCTAGGGCAGAAACAGTGATTGTTTGTAATGTTTGCAGAACAACTTCCTTAAATGTTAGGATATTTTTGCTTGTTAAATCCTTCCTTGGCTAGTTTTCCTGCTGTGTACAACTGACTATGAAAAGCAGGCACTTGCAAGGCACAGCTGGAGACCAAGTATAACAGAATTTCAGAACCCAAAATATTCCAAAATTTCCTATGATGTCCCACATGCTTACTTAAGAATTCTAAGACTTCCACTGTTAACCATTCTATGTATGTGTGGTTTCTGTTTAATTATACTACTTGCAAAGCTGCTTGAAAAACATGTCATAATAATGATAATGTCTGGAAGGGATAAATACTTTTTCTATAGAGTTTGTAAGTGTAGTGGTTGGTTCTTGCTGTAAAGATAAAACTGGGGTAAATATATCTGTTCATTGTTTAAAGGTGTGTTTGTTAATGGTCACCAGAGTTAATTTGATAAATTAGTTTCCAAGATATTACAGATTACTATTGCAAAATACTAAAGACAGAGACACCTTTGTGGGTTCAAGTTTATTTTTTAAAAAAGAAGGTGGTTGGATGAGGTTATCTTTGAGTCATTTTACAATTATAAAATGTATAAATTCTAAAAAGGAATATTTAACATTAATCTATACCATAAATAGCAAACATACCAATTATATCAATGTTTTGTTTGTTTGCTTTATCTGTCTTTGTCTCTGTTTCTCTCTTGCTTTTTCTCTGTTCGGTTGCAGAAAGTTGCTGGAGAAAAGCACAAAGTTTCTTTGGAACATTTATATACGTAAAACCAGGACATTTATACACGTAAAACCTATTGTAAGTCTTTGAAGTGATACAGGTACTTTGTACAATACTAAAAATATTTGAAAGTTCATACATAAAAGCATATTTAGAGAACGGAGTTCTGGTTTCAGATCCAACATTTGAACAACTTGGATGTCATCACTTCTATCCTTACAACAAGAAACAGCTGGAAAAACTAAAAATGAATAACTTTTCGAAACTACAGAGAACTTAAATCTGAAAGCAAATCACCATCTGAAAATCTGGGAGAAAAAAGGCACACAGAGAGACACAGAAACCAAGATTTGTTATCTAGACGAAAAGCTGCTGGAGATACAAATTGCTAAAAACACTTAATTGTAATTTTGATGAATTACTGAAAGCTGAGAATGTATTATCAGAGGGGAAAAAAATAAAATAAAAATCCTTGCAGTCACAGTCTTAAAGAAGTTTCAACACTTTTCTGGTCGTTCCTTCGAGGCATTCCACTAAGTTCTCAGAGTGAGAATGCAAGAATCTAAAGACTCCTCGTGGTCCAAGGGGAAGACAGGAAGAAACAGACAAATGTACTATTATACTGGAATACTTCACCACCCATTTGTCAGTAATGGATAGAGCAAACAGGCAAAAATCAGTAAAGATATGTAAGATCTGACTAGCACTATCACTCAACCTAATTTAATTGATATTTATAGACTGAATCCAAAACAGAGGAATCCGCATTCTTGTCAAGCTCACAGGGAATATTAACCGAAATAAGCTATATTCTGTACCATGAAACACAGGTTGACAAAATTAAAACACTAAAAATCCACAAAGTATATTCGCAGACCAAATTTGAATTAAACTAGAAATTGATAATGGAAAGCTGGAAAATCCCCAAATAGTTAGACATTAAACAATACATTTCTAAATGACCATGGTTCAAAGAAATCTCAAAATAAATTTTAAATATTGTGACTGAAAGGAATATGAAAATAGGATTTATCAAAATTTTTGTGATACAGCTAGAACAAAATTAGAAGAATATTTATAGCATTAATTTAATATGTTATAAATTATGGAAGATCTAAAATTATTAACCTAGGCATCCAACTTTGGAAAATACAGAAAGGAGAAAAATATAAACTTAACACAAGAAGACAATAATAAAATTAAAGCATATATCAATAAAATGGAAAACAGAAAAATAGCAGAGAAAGAGAAAATAAACTAAACCAAAAGCAGAATCTCTGATAAGATCAATAAAATTGATAAACCTCTATCCAGACTAATTAGGTAAAAAGAACACAGATTACCAATATCATAAATGGAAGAGGGGTCATCAGTACTGCTTTCATAGACAGTAAAAGGATAATAAGAGAATAATACAAACAACTCTCTATCTGTAAGCTTGATAATTTGGATTAAATGGACAAATTATTTGAAAGATATAAACTACCAAAACTAATGCAGAGACAAAGGTAACCTGAACAGTCTTAAAGCTATTAAAATAATTTAATCAATAGTTAGTAGTCTTCTAAACAATAAAGCATGGTTCATAGACGGTTCGCTGGTGAATTCAACCAGGATAAAATTAAAATAATTTTCCAAAATCTTTTCCAGATAATAGAAGTAGAAGAAACATTCCTTAACTAATTTTATGAGGCCAAAATTACACTAATATGAAAACCGCATAAAAAAACAAACCTATAGATCAATATAGCTCATGACCATAACTGCCAAAAAAAAAGCAGCAAATATTAGCAAATTAATTCAGCAATATATAAAAAGGAAACTACATGACAAGCAACTGGAGTTCATACAGAGAATGCAAGGGTGGTTCAACATTAAAGAATCAGTCAATGCATTTCATCGTATTAATATAGACTGAAGGAAAATCCACATCATCATATCAATAGATGCAGGAAAAGTATTTGGCAATTCAAAACACATTCGGGACAAAAACTCACAAAAAAACCCACAAGGAATAGAAGGGAACTTCCTTAAACTAATAAATGGCATATATGAAAATCCTTCAACTAATCATACTTAAGATTGTAAACAAAGTATCTTCTTTCCAACAAGAAAAATAAAAAGTGTACAGATTGGAAAGAAATAAATGCAACTGTTTTTCTTCACAGATGACATGGTTTTCTATGTAGAAAATCCATTAGACTCTACTAAAAAAGACAGCTTTAAACTAACAAGCAAGCAAAACAACATCACAGGAGACAAGGTCATTAGACAAAAGTCAACGGTATATATATGTATATATGTAAGCAAATTTTTAAATTTAATGTTATTTTGAAACTACTATTTAAACAGTAGCAAAAACTGGACACTTGAGTATGAATCTTTTAATATATGCACAGATTTGTATGAAGATAACTATAAAAGAGATGAAAAAAATTAAACAAGATCTAAATAAATGGGAGATGTTTTGTGTTCACTGATTAGAAGACTCAGTTATCCCCAACCTGATCTATATATTTAATACAATCCTAATCAAAAGTCCAGCAAGCTCTTTTGTAGATGTCAATCTATGTTTTCTAAAGTTTATATGGAAAGAGCAAAGGACATGTAATATCCAGCAAAATGTAGATGGGGAAGAAAAAGGAGAAGGATAATAGAGGAGGAAAGCAAAACAACAGTTGAAAGAATCACACCACCTTATCTCAAGACTTAGAATAAAGCTACAATCACAAAGACAGTGAAAAAGTAATTGGATCAAAGGATTATAGAATCAAACTGAGTCCTGAGGTTGAACCTCCATCTGCTGACTATACAAGAACAGGAGCAATTACCTGCTTTGCTGTAATCCTTTCTATGTATAGCACGCAGGCTTCCTAAAATCTCACAATTAGCAGTTGTACTTCACGTTCTGGAGTTTGTTCTACAAGTGGTTTTTACATGTGTAGACTTCTAAGATGATCTTTTTCATTCATTCATAGGATGAAGCTTCTTAGTAAGCTTTTTTTTTTTTTTCAATGTGTCTGCATATTAATATAGCCCAATTGGGCAGGTATATGGCTTCCTTCTAAGAGAAGACAATATCATCAGATTTTCCTAAATATTCTGTCTATAAAATGAGAGTAGCATATATTTATTTTTAAGATTCAGTAGTAATATGTACCCTAGAAGTAATGGATGAAAATGACTTCTGCATGGGTTAGCTAAGAGGCAATCATATAGCATATTTGTGTGTAACAAAGCTAATAGAATAAAAGGTTATCTTTCTTTTTTTTTTTTCTTTTTTTTTTTTTTTCAGGTATACCATCCATGCAACTTGCTTTTAAAGAGGGTTAGGAAGCTAGAAAGACTTAATTGTCCCTTACTAGAGAGTGGAAAGGAAAAGAGAGCAATTTACAATTAACTATATCTATAAACAAGTGCTCTGAATTTACTACTTCTTTGTGTATACTTTAAAAATATTTGATGTTTTCAAAATACCAATATAACTGTAGTTTTTGAAATAAGCCATTTTACTTTCCATTATTTTCATTATTCAGTAACCACTTCGTGTAAAGAATTCATCTAAGCAATAAGATGTAGCAACAAAAATATACATACAGCATTTGGTCATTGCCATGTAGGAGTTTTAATATATGAGAAAAAGAAACATGATTTAATGCATATGTTTATTTTAGCAAACATCCACGGTGTGTCTAATAAGTATCATGTTGAACACTGGAATTTTTTATAAAATGAAGTATACATTTACTCATCCATTTACTGGACAAAAAAACTACTTTAAATTCCTGATATATCTTGTGCTGCTCTAGGTGCTACTGAATCTACAGTCAACAAGACTGACACATTTCCACTTTGTAAAGGGATTATGTTTGGGAGCATAAACAAGCACACAGACAAAATTAATGAGATTATGTTACGCCATTATAAGGGAAAATAGAGGAGAGAACAAGGAAAGTTGAGGAAGAAATTCAGGAAAATATTTCTCGTTTGTGGAAGATATGAATGGAGATGAGGTGGGGATCAAATCACTCTCCACGGATTGTTGTGTATATCCCCGATTTTTTTTGGGGGGGCAGGGGGGTTGGGGGTATGGTAATTTTGTGGGGTTTTATTACACACTTAAGTAGGCTAAGTGAATCATTCACTTTGTGAAGCTTTCATGGACCTGTGATGGGAATGATGTGCCACAAACCAAGAATGATGATTGATTCAATTTTGTGCATCTGCAGTGCAAAGAGAAAGATGGGGAATAAGAGAATGAGAGTGAGAGACCTACCTTTTCTATGTTCTTTTTCTTCTTTTATATTTGTTTTAAATTGATTGATTCCTTTTTATTGGGGTCCATTTTAGTTGTGGTAATTGGAAACTCATTTAAACATAGACATATTTAAAAAATCAGTTTAATTGATTCTTTTACTCTATTCCACAGAAAGGAGGGTTAGAACACTTAAATTCCTATTATCCAAACACATAAACTATCATTGTCATATACTTTAGTTCTCACTCATTTTTCTTTACCTCCAAAATATTTATTGGTATTATTCTCTACAGTCATTTGTTTAAATCTACACACACACACACACACACACACACACACACACACACGATTTTTCTCTTAATTTCTTCTTGTATCTCAAATCTTCTATGTGAGATCATTTTTCTTCTCCTGTAAGAAAAATATTTAGAAATGTTTTTGATGGTTGTTCTGTTGGTTTTAGACTATTGATATACTATTCTGTTGGTTTTAGACTCTCATTCTTTCTATCCACCTGTAATATATCTATCTATATCATTTACAAGATTTCAGTTCAATACATGAGAAACTATAATTACGTTACACACAGGGCGTGAACTAAAGGATGAACTAAGTAGGTCTGGGTTGTCCAAATTTTGCACATTCCACAGAAAGGTTTGGTTCTTGCTCCTCCCTGGAAGATGACATCTAATCCTTGGAATATCCCACCTGGTCAGAGTGTGTTTGTTGACCTGAGCCCTTGACCCACACCACACAATTTATGTTAACTATATGATTTATAGTGGAAGCCTCAGGCCATGTGTTATCAGCTTGACCTCTGGAGGGGATGAAAAATGAAGGTCAGCCAGCCATGCAGTTGGTCAGCCATTCCTTTGTGACTAATCCCCAATAAAATCACTGGACACCAAGGCTTGGGTGAACTTTCCTATTTGGTAACACTTCCTGCATGTTGTCACGCATCATTGCTCGGAGAATTAAGCACTGGTCACATGACTCCAGTGGGAGAGTACAACTGGGAGCTTGTACTTGATCTCTCCTGGACTGTGCTCTATGTGTCTTTTTCCATTGCGGATTTTATCCTGTAACTTATCACTGTAATAAATCATAACTGTGAGTATAACAGTTTTTGAGTAATGGAAATCCTTCTAGCAAATCATTAACCTGAGGGTGACTTTGGGAACCCCTAAGCACACAGGACATACGGTAATTTGTCCTTTTAGGCTGAACTAACATGAACGATTGCTTTTTCAGATCAGACTCATATAAAACGTAGACCTCATCCAATAGCAAGCTTTAGCAATAATTTAGAGAATACAGTTAATCAAGATGCTGACAAAAGCAGGGTGAAGAAATCATACATAGCTATCCAGATCTTTTCTTTCCTTTTTGGACGTGAACAATCTGATCCACAAAAAATAGGTGAGATCTCTAAGTGAGAATCGCAAGTAACTTCATAGAGGGGGAAGCACTTAGGTTGCAAAATATCTCCATTCTAAACTCCAAATAATGTGACTTTTCAAGTATACATGCCTCACAAATCATGGATTTTGAGTTTATTTACTATATACAATCCTTAGCCAGGTACCTTCCATTTCTAAGACCATTCCAGAAATAAGGACGGTTGTTTCTAGAAAATGTCATTGATCTATTTATGAGAATGAGATTAGATTTGATTACCCAATTTTTTTCTTTCTCTGGTTAAAGAGACTGAATAGACACAGGACAGCTGACTTATATCCCTTTTCCCCAAAATAAGTTATGTATGAACTGGGTTGACTTTTAGCTCAGAAATGTTATATCTAAAAATTATACTAGATTAAAACTTCTCTCTTTTTTCTAAGTCCATGGAATCTCTAACAATTTTTAAAAGATTTAATAGCCTGCTCATGGTGTTACTAATAATCAATTAATATTATTTTTCCACTTTCATCATTAACCCTCCACACTGTTTTGTTGGATAAATTAGCACAATGCTTTTTAACTAGCTTCTTTCATAGTCATTTATGATGTTGCATTAATTAGCCATTGCGGTGTAACAAATTACCACAAAACTTAGTAGTGCAAAACCATTGCAAATATTTATTATCTCTCAAAGTGTCTGTGAAGAGTAGTTTGCCAGTGCCTTTGCTGGGAGGTGGTGTCACAGCCTCTATAATGAGGTTGCAATCGAGATGTCCACAGGATCTTAGGTGTTTGTAGGTTTGACTAGGGACAGAAGATCTGCTTCCAAAGTGGCTTCCTCATTTGCCCTGCAAGTTGGTAGAAAGCCTCAGTTTCATTCTCCACAGAGCTGTCTGAATGTCCTCACAACATGGCATCCTTTCTTCTCCCGAAGAAGCAGTCTGAGAGAGAAGTCAAACAAATGGTATACCCTATTTATAACCTAGTCTTAGAGGTCTATTTTGGTCACATTTTATTTGACAGACCCTAAATCTGATCAACATTCAAGAGGTAAGAAATTGGCTTTACATTTTAAAGGTAACAGTCAGTGTCAAAGAATTTGTGGATATATTGTAAAACTATCACAGTTAGTGATAGAAGTGCTACTCCTACAACATATCACACATTCATTACAACTGGAACATTTCCGAGGCCTGACTCATCAAAAGTTCATTACTATGATGCCCAGAGGTGATATTTAAAACAGCTAAGAATGAAATCACATAGGCACTAAGCACTCCGGATAGGAAGCAACCCCCCAGGCTGATATTCTGCACTTTCACTGTGTCCGAGCTAGAAGTCACTTTGCTGTTTGTGGGCTTTATAAAATGGGAATGATGCTTGGAATTGGTTTTGGAAAATCTCAGTTATTATCATTTACAACTTTGCCTCACTACTTCTAAATCCAATTTAAATTTAAATCATCCTCTTCTAAATTCAATTAGATTTTCTCACTTCATCCTCCATATATTTTACCCTCTCATTTTATGTACATGTCTTTGTCTGTTTTGGACAATTTCTGGATTTTTTTTTTCTTCAGTCTGTCTTTTTATTTTCTTAATTTTCTCTGTAGAAGTAAATAACATTTTGTTTAAAAGCATCCAGTAAGTTTAATTTGCCACTGTTGTATTTTTATTTCTGGTAGTTCTGCTTGGTCCTTTTCCCCAGTTTTCCTTTTATATTTAAGCCTCTCCTTTTTGAAATATGTTATTTATTTTATATTCTATAGCTGATCATTCTAGTGTTTGAATAGTTAGATTCTGCTTTTTTGATTTTTTGCTGGCTCTTACTCATGGTACTCTAATTTCTTGTGTGTTTACTAATTTGTATAAATAGTTTTTGCTGGCTGAAAAATACTAGTGTTAAGCAAAATTGTTTTATTTTCTAATGTGAAGTATCTAGAATTCGGAGTGATAGCTAATGGTAGACTTGAAATTTTTGAAAAATGAAAAACACAGGGTATTATTTTCTGCTTCTAATTTTCAAATGACAAATTAGAAGTATCAGAATCAGTACTCACAAAAGGTTTAATACAGGTGGTTAAAGACAACATGTTGAAAGAAGATGAGCTTTGAAATTTGGTGAATTAGGTTCTATTCCCAGCTCTGACATCTATTACAGATATAACCTCAATGCATCTCAGTTTACACAGAGATAAAATGAGATAGATGAAGACGATAATAGTTACCTCATGGAGATACTGTGGAGATTAGAGATAATGTATGTGGTGTGCCTAGCATGTTTTGCATATAACAGATACTTAACAAAGAGCTGCTGTTATGTCATCATTGATATGAATTACTGAAGATAATCTTTATGCCAAAATGTCAGTCATTATATGTACCATATAAAAGTATATTAGAGTCTCATACATTATTTTTTAGTGGATTTTGTTTTTAGGATTTTAAAATTTAAAGCAACTGCACATGATAAAGCACAGATATATTAATATCAGTCTTCATATTACCAACAGTGAGTTTTCAATAAATTTAGTGATGTGGTTTAGGGCATAGATAGTGAAGTCTGACAACCTAGATAGAATTGCATTTCCACTTTCCACTACTTGAATGACTTGAGCAAGTTACTTATTTTGTCTCTGCATCCTTTTTCTTTTCTTTTTGAAGTGATGATAATAGTGCTGACCTCACTGAATTGGCATGAAGATCAAGTATTATTAAGGTGCTTGGAGGACTTACAGACTCATACTAAATTCTTTGTGAATGTTGAATAAATAAAGTTTTAAAAACAAATATTTTATTACACAGGCTTATTTAAAGTGGGTTTTAGGATATAAAACAAACTCACTGATACAGATAACTGACAATTGCCAGAGGGGAGGGGGACGAGGTGATGGGTGGTATAACTGAAGAGGGATAAGAGGTACAAATTTCCAGTTATAAAATAAAGAAGTCATAGGGATATAATGTACAGCACAGGGAATACCGTCAATAATATCATAATAACTTTGTATGTAGATAGATGGTTAATAGACTTCTCATGGTTCTCACACTGTAAGGTATATAAATGTTGAATAAATATGCATATGTTGTACACCTGAAACTATGTATACCAACTATACTTTAATAAAAATAAAGTAAGTCTTAGGGAGAAAAATAAGATATAAGAGAAATCCCTACCTTGAAGAAACATGGTCTTGGTTTTTGAACCATTTCCATACTATTGGTTTGTCAGTGAAGTCCTTTTTTGGTTATAGTATCTATTTCCTTTCTGAGTTAAATCAACCAGAGGAGTACCTCTCACTTAAGCACAGCAGATCTGGAAGCATGTGTGTGTGTGTGTGTGTGTGTGTGTGTGTGTGTGTGTGTGTGTGTAAACATACATCTTCCATTTCTCTGAGCTAAATACACAAGATTGCAACTGCTGGGTCATACGGTGGTTGCATGTTTCGTATTTTAAAGCAAGCGTCAAATTATTTTACAGATTGGTCATAGCTTTTTATTTCCCCACTACCTATGTATGAATAAGTAAACCAGTTGTTACTCATCCTTGCCAGCTTTTGGTGTTGTGTGTGTGTGTTTTATTTTTTTTCCATTTTGTTAGGTGTGTGGTGATAACTATGGTTTTAATTTCCATTCCCTAATGGCTAATGATGTTGATTTTTTTCCTCCTCCCGCCTCCCCCCTCCCTCCCAACTCTGATTGGAGCCATTGTTGTTCTCAGTCTAGTTGTGGAGGATGCAGCTCACTGGTCCATGTGGGAATTGAACCAGCGACCTCCGTGTTAGGAGCACAGCGCTCCAACCACCTGCGCCACGCTGATGCCCCCAAACTTTTATTTTTTTTAAATATGCTTATTTTCCATTTGTATATCCTCTTAGTGAAAAGTCTGCTCATGTCTTTTGGCCATTTTCCAATTATATATGTTCCAGATACTAGTCTTTATATGTTCCAGATACTAGTCTTTATATGTTCCAGATACTAGTCTGTTGTCAGATATGCAGTTTGTAAATATTTTCTCCCAGTCTGTAGCTTGCCTTTTCATCATCTTAACAAGGTATTTCAGAGAGAAAAGCTTTTTATTTTTGAAGTCCAATTTGTCATTTTTTCCCTTTATAGATCATGTTTTTGATGTCAAGTATTTTTACTTAATTGTAAATCCTAAAGATTTTCTCCTATATGTTATTTCTAAAAGATTGATCATTTTACTTTTTTATATTTAAATTTGTAATCCATCCTGAGTTAATTTTTGTAGTGTTTGAGACTTAAGTCAAGGTTCATTTTTCTATTTTTTATTAATGTCCCATTGTTCCAGCACATTGTTGAAACATTCTCTTCCTTCCATTGCATTATCTTGGAAACTTTGTCAAATATCAGATGAGCATGATTTATGTGGGTCTATTTCTGATTTATCTATTTCCTCTGTTGATCTAAAGGTTTATCTCTCTGCCAGTGTCACATAGATTTCATTAACGTAATTATGTAGTAAGTCTTGGAATTGGGTAGAATGATTCCTCTCACATCACTTATTTTTTTAGCAGTCTTTTAGTTATTCTAGTTCCACTGCCTTTCCATACAAATTTGAGAATAATATTTCTATATTTGCAAACATTTTTGCTGGAATGAGCATTCTGTTAATTCTGAATATCAATTTGGGAAGAACTGAGTTCTTTACTATGTTGAGATTTCCAGTCCAATGCCATGGTATGACTTTCCATGTTAAACACACACACACACACACACACACACACACACACACACACTCACACACATGCAAACACACACACAACTTTGATTTCTTTCATTAGTGGTACATAGTTTTTGACATGTAAACTTTAAAAAAAAATAGATTTAAACCCTGATATTTAATTTCTATGCAGTTATAAAGGGTATTATATTTTAAATTTCATCCCCCATTTAATTGCTGGTATACAGAAATATAATTGATTTTTATGTGTTACCTTGTATCCTGCAGGCTTTTTTAACTCACTCATTAGTTCTAGGACGTTTTTGTTGATTGCTTGGATTTTCTATGGAGACCACTGGACTAAAAAGCTAGTAAGTGACAAAACACAAAATTTGAATCTGGGCTTTCAGATGACAAAGCTCATTTGCTTTCTACTTTACATAAATAAATAACATGGAATGTTATTTGTATGTAGTTGAAAAATAATGTTGGACGTTACTCCCAACTGAAAATTAAGTATTTGTATAAATTATACACAGTAAAGAAAACCTAAAAATAAATAATCAATTAATGCTTTATATACAAAATGGTTGAATCAGGACATATGTCGACAAAAATAAACTCAGTTGTACAACATCACAGGATTTGATCCAATGTAGGGGATTACGTTCAAAACACTTAACCAGTGAGAGCAAAACTGGCCCTTTTCCCATGATAATGCATAAATATCACCAGTGGACCATGATTTTGGGGAAATACTTTGTACATTGTCAGCTTTGCTTTACCACTGAAACACTTTTTCTTACATTATGAATTGTTTCTGAGACATAAGTTAGACAGTTTTTGAAATGATAATTCTTTCAAAGCAGGAGAGGTGACTTTAAACTCTTCACATTTTTTTTGTTTTGTTTTGTAAAGGTAGTTTATGGAACAAGGAAATAATTTGTTATGTGATGTTTCTATATTCTAAAATATAGTACCATCTTTGGATAATAAGGAGGGCATAACAAAAAGCTCAATGTCCTGACATTATTATCTCCCTTCTCATGCCAAATCACACCATAATATCTCAATTTCCTTGAGAAAAATACATTTCCCTTTAATTGAGAAATGTAATAAAGAATAATCCATGAAATCAGATATTAATTTTGCAAATTTAGAAACATAGACTTTTAAAGAATTTCATATGTAATAGAATGTCTGTATGTGTATGTGTGTGTATGTCTCTGTGTGTGTATGTATGTTTATACATTTTTTTTTTTTTGTTAAAAAACAAATAAGAATACATTGTGGTGGACTCAGACCCTACCAAGCTAGATTTTGGCCTCCAATACAATGACTCTGATTGTGGGACAAAACATAGAACATTAAAAGTAGCAGGGAAGGGCATGTTGTAATGTGGTACATGTACCCCAAAACACACAAACCATAGATGAATATATTTCTGTCACACTCCATTTATTTCACTAATTAAATTGAGAGACACAATAAAAGCTTGAAGTGGTTAATCCACAAAATAATGTTGGAAAGCATAAATATGTGTATCTATACATATTTAACTTAAAATGCGTAATATTGATTTATTGGCTAAAATACCAACATATGCCTCAAACTGATTAAATTTTAGCTCTTTTATTTATCTAACCTGTACTCAGCTTTGATTTCTTTAAATTGGAACCTGAACTTAAATATTTTTTTAAGAACTCTAGGTGACAAATTTAAATTTTATAATTTTCCCCAATCTTTTACAGTCACTTCCCATTTAATATCAAAAGTTTTATGCAATGTTGAAAGCATTTACTTTCATTAAATTAAGTAACTACATTCATAACCAAAATGGCATAAACAAGTTTTGGAAAAAAAAAAATACCACTGTTGTTGGAAGCATTCACCTCTACTGGTGGGCATCCTGGAAAATCCAGGTGCCATGGGCATCAGTCTAGCGATCACTGGGTCAGCCCACAAGTCAGCTAAGTGGAAGGAAGCAGGCAAAGCTCTTCAGCAACTGCTTCACATTCATTTCTTTGGGCCGATGAATGACAGTCCCGTAACTGTCTACAATTCTTCACAGAGGGCCTGGGACCTCTCTCTCTCCTACTGCCATTTGTGCTGTCTCAAGCAAATGCATATTCCATTATCAACACTCTGGCTACATGGAAAACTTGCTCTGACTAATGCCTGTGGGTTGGTGTGTTTTATGTACCAACTGTTCTTCCAGATGATTGGATCTACAATGGTGACAGGTGTTATGGGCTTTACTGCTCCTCTTCAGCAAAAAATAAAAAAAATAAAAAATAAGTACACTTAAATTTTTAAATTGGTTGCATGGTATTCTATCCAGCTGGCTTACCCTCCTCATTCTTTCTTACTTATATCATAATTACACTCCTAAATACTAAGCATATCAATATGTAGTAACCTATTTCCCTCCTTGCCTCAAGCATGTGTTATATTCAGAAAAACAGGAAACAACATTTAGGGACATTTTCTCTCTATGTTTCTACATGACTAAGAATGACTGTGACGTCACTTAACTCTTGACAAGCAACTTTAAGGACCTCCAGCAACTGGCCCTTCACTTCCATTACTGCTGTTGGACCCAACTGCATTTCCTGTTTTTAGACACTGTTTTTACTTTAAACAACCAGAATCTGATTTCCATGCAAAGGGGGTCAGTATATGCCACCATAAAATATGCCACTTTGCCATAAGGATTATTTTCAGCTGAAGGCGATAATAAAATGGACACAGGATACCCTTCCTTATGTGCCTAAAAGCAAGGCACAGATTCCCCTTATGAAGGTGTCCTCTTTTCTCATACCAGGAAGGGAAGGACAATCTTCATCACCAGAGATGGAGGCAGTGCCAAGATCTGTCTGCATAAAATCTTACAAAATAACCCTTATTTTCTATTGGTTTATCTAAGAATATTGACCTTCCATAATTTACTGTCACTAGAATCCCAAATCCCTTTTCTTTGTCTTCACTTCTTCACAATGTGTTGCCCTTTGTCAAAATGGTATATTAGTCCCTGAAGGTTAATTGCTTCTTTGGATTTTGACCCGTTTTCTATGATGGCCTCCATGTACATACAAAATTAAAATATTACCATCAAATGAAATTTTTATGCCTTTTTTCCTGTTAACCTGTCTTTTGTTCGTTTAATTTACAGGTCCCAGTGATATGATATAAGATGGTGGAGGAAAAGATTTTCCTCCCCTAAACATATTAGAAATATATTTTATATTTTAATTCCCAACAACATTGTATTTCCCTTTACAACTCTGCTTAGTACTGAGTGGTGGAAAGAAATAGTTGTGATTCATATTATTTTAGAGGCATTATCATGTAGTATTTAAGAGTTTTGTTGTCAGACTGCCAACTTTCAAACCTACTCCATCACTTACTGACTCTGTAACCTTGAGAACTTAATTAAGATCTCTTGCTTTAGAGGGTTTTGTTTTTGTATGAAAACACATTTGTTTCCTCACAGAATTGTAGTGAAAGCTAAAGGTCTCTATAAATTTAAATCACATAGAACGACACCTGGCTCATAATGCTCAACCAATGTTAGCTTAAAATTGTCATATACAAATAGGAAACAAAACAGCCTATGTCATAGACTGCAGTACCACAGTCACACTGTAGCAGAATAGCAATACTTATATTACATTAAAAGTAATTGCTTGAATTGAATTAATTCTTAAGATTTTTAAAAAATAATTTGCAACTTGACTTTGGTTTTATTTCTTTTAATGGCTCTTCATTGACTCACATAGGAGAAACACTGTCTTAAATCTTCTTCTACCATCCCAAGTCATGAATCCAACCTATAAAGATGTACCTTTATGTAGCACATTGGACAATACAAAGATTATCAAAATGTGGCTTCTGGCTAGAAGAAATGTAATTTTTTTTTTTTTTTCCTTTTTGGTAGAGGCCTAAGAATCTGTAATCTCTTCTGAGAAGTCAGAGAATTTTGAATACAAATGGATTGCGAATTTATTCTTGCAGTTGAGTAGTTGAAAAAAAGTTTTTAGTTTATAAGATAATGGAAGATAAAACTGTGTATACTATATATGTTACATGTGCATTTTCTGTAGAAGGTATATTTTTCATCTCTAATATATTCATATAAGAAAATAATCTTACCTCATTCCCTATATCTAATTACTCATGCCATTAATAATTTAATATATACAATTGACTAACATGAAACTTGTCAAGACTCTCATTCTTCATGGGACTTCCTCAGATATTCCAGAGCAAATTCTCCTATCTGGTTCTTAACCTTTTCCTGTGTTTTGATATAGACATGAAAAATGGGATGATCTGACTGAAGTATAAAGTAGCATGTTCATAAAGTGCTTTGAGGAATCATGCTATGCTCTCCTACCCCTGTTAGATGACTACTAATGTAATTGATTTATTTAGTTTTGTATTATAGTAACATTTTGTATTCTTTGGTAACATGAGCAAAAGGTTTTTATGACACAGGAGCATATCACGTGTTTATAACACTAAATTTCTTGTTACTTGTGCATTAAACAAAAACCTCTCTAGACATAGAAATAATACTTTAAAAATAATTTTACAATGCATATCCAATTCAGAAAAGGACTGTCAAAAGTCTAGGTTTTCATTTATAGATAAAATACCATTAAAATAAGTAGGACCTAGATCTATCTTTGACATAGGTTGTTTCCCATGATGAATCTCTTAAGAAGCTGAGGGAAGGTAAACTTTTCAGAAAATGTCTCAGTGCTGAATGATCCTCATTTAATCACATTGCCAAAACACTGACCAATGTAGATTAGAAAGCTTTTTAAACTAAGTATCTCCACATATGTATTAATATGGTTTCTCAGTCATCCACACCTACTATAGAATAATACACAAAATTTAAATTTTAGGATTTCACAGAAAATTAAAAACTCATCTAGTCTACTTTCATATTTAATAGCTAAAGATTCAAGGTCATTTTAGCATAACTGTCAAAACCTTTGTTTCAAGTACTGGACTGCCTAAAGACTGTAGGATAGTTACAATCCTTAGTGAAATTACTTAAATTATCTTTGCCACATCTTTCTCAATTGCAAAATGGGAATAATGTCTGATACCCCAGTAACTATCTCACGGATAACAGTGAGGATTAAATGCCATCATATATATAAAATGCTTATATAGCAGAGTTCCTGGTATATGATCAGTGTTTTTTTCCTGTTATTACTGTACTTATTATAAGGGGACAGACTTGATTTGCCTTAAGTGAATATTAAGATTGGCATTTGTAGATATTTAGAAAACATTTATTTTAGTAATTCATTAAATGCGTGTGTGTGTGTGTGTGTGTGTGTGTGTGTGTGAGAGAGAGAGAGAGAGAAAGAAAGAGAGAGAGAGAGAGAGAGAGACGCAGGGTATGGGGTTGGAGGGTAATACACAGAAAGGGAACTAACAACATTCATGTCCCCAAGTCACAATCCTGCACCAAGATAGAAGACTTAGCCCACCTTCTTTAAGTGACTTGTGTTGTTGGAAAGAGGGACACAAAAGGAGACCTACACTCCTACTTCATTTTCAGTAGAGGATAAATATTATAGGACAACAGAAAGACACAATACTGAAGAACAGCCCCTTCTACCTGGCTTCCTTACAAGTCAAATGATAAATTAAATGATGATATGGTAAATAGATGAAATTGCCATATTTATTTATTGTGTATAAATGAGCCAAGCATAGTTAAAACTAAATCCACAAAGTGAGCTATTTCTGTTACCCTCAAATACATTTTGCTAAGATCAGAGTGATAAGAGAAAATAACTATAATATGTTAAGTTCTAACACAGAGACCTAATGCACTTTTAGCAGAATATTTAAGAAACTAAAGATAACCCTCAACTTTATGATATCACTGAATGATGCCATAAATAAAAACATCATATCAGTAACAAAGAACTTTAAAATGCTTTTTGAATTCTAGACAGAAAGACTCAGCTTATTGAACGCTGCACATGCTCTCATCATATTAACGTGAGAGATCAATTGCTTTCTTTTCGAAAGCTCCATTTTCCCTAGACTAATCATCCCTTGCCATGAAAGATAAGGGACTATAATGTTATAGCACACCCAGAACACTCGTTGGCCTTAGTCTCTCTTCTACTGTTTAAGTCAGTAATTATCTGACTGCTGAAATTGCATGTTATTTGATATAAAAACTAACATTACTGTATTGTGTATCCTTTGCCTTCATTTCTAAGAACGCTCCATATCAAATGGCAGCCATTTCTTCTCAGTAAAACCTGGAAAACTCAGTATAGGAAAATTAAAACCTTGAAGTGTGTCCTCTTGGGAGAGACTAACAGGGATGATAGAACAAGAAAAGGGCCAGAACTAATGTGGAATGAATTTTCTCCCTATTCATACCTACACTAATACCTGGGTGATTGCAAGGGAAGGGTTGGCATGAGGAGAAGGTTGACAGTGTTTCTATAAGGCAACTAGAAGGAGTTATGCCAGGAGCCTCCGGTCATGGCCTTCCTAATGCAGAAACGCCAGTGGGGAGTGTATGAGGCTATGGCTACCACCAATCCCCAGGCATTCAGGTACAACACTCCAATTCTATATCTGTACACAGCTCACGTTTGGGGTCCAGGCCAGTTTGGGGTATAAATTGTTTGGGGTATCAGAGATAGAAGGCAAGCTGAAGAGCTAAGGTTGATAAGGCAGATAAAGATGATTTGGGATCCACTGGGGTTAGGACTCAGGGCAGGTGTAACAGAGAAAGTGAAAGCTTAAGGTGACGGTGTCCTGTTAGGGAGGGACTGGATCCAGGAAGGGAAGGAGATGTTGGAAGATACAATATTGGGAACATACACAAAGCCATTGCAAAATCAACATTAAAGTGTTTACTTTGTTTGGTGTTTTAAAGTATTTTGTTTGTCGGCATTATTTTCATGGCTGTTTTTAGCCTTGTTCTTTTTCTGACTGAGTATTTATTTTGTTCTTTTTCTGACTCAGTATTTAATTAGATTTCTGTTTAGATTTCACAGCCAAACCTTTCTATGGAAGGAGCATGTGATCTGGAAATCACCGTCAGAGTTTGAGTCACTGCCCTGCCACTCACTATCTATGTGGTCATGTGCAAGATTCAGTAACTGTTCTTATTTGCAAAATGGGCATTTTTACAAAAAACTCTGTCAATCTCATCCACATGCCAACCCTTCCCTTGCGATCGCCCAGATATTAATCTTTATAATAACCATATAAACTATATATACAGTTTATACGGTCATTATAAATATTACATAATGTAGATAAGAAATTCTTTGTAAAACATAAACTGTTAGGAAGATTTACGCTGCTTTAAAATTAGAGTGAAATGTAAGATTCCTGTGGCAGCTTCATCTATTCTACTTTGTTAATCTTTTAAAAGATACCCTTGTGATTTAGACTCTCTGGGTTTGGTGCTTCTGCTGCCTGAGTGTTGCTGCTCAGTGTCACATCACTGAAAATTTATAGACAGTACCTGGGCCTGGGAAAAGAACCACCATAAAAGAGATGTGTGCCAAGATCTGGGATGAGGTCTAGGAGAGCTGACAGTGACATTGGATCCAAAGGCTAATGTGGTGGGGACTTCTCTGAAGCATTGGTGGAGTATTCTGGAGCCATCTATACCAGAAGCTGTTCTGGCATGTGTTAGGAGATTCATGCCCTGATGGGCAAACAGCCAGCCTTTCTTTTTCAATCATACTCTACTTAGCCATTCAATTCAAAACACTCAATGACATTTTAATGTCCCTGATGCCATGACTCTACCACCTCCTTCCTCATTTCTGCTCTGTCTATCCAAGCATTTTGCAGGAGCTTTGTTTACAGGAATTCTAAAACACTACTTCCCTTCCATAAGTGACAGATTTTTTTACTGTGTTCTCAGTTAGCAATGATTAACAGCTATAATTGCAGTTGTAACCAGGACAAAAATCAGAAGTAATTTCACAACCTGGCTCCAGTGTCTGGGCAGCTACCTACTGCTGAGAAACATCTGAACCTGGCCTGCCACCTCCACAGAGATGCCACTATGTATCCCACTCACACACATCACCTTAGAATTTACTTTGGTCTGTTTTCAGAGCTTATCAAAACATACTTGCCATTTAGTCAAAGGTGAAGATGTGGTTCCACATCCAGTAGTGTAGATTAAAAACAATAGTAAAACGAAAGACAAACAGCAAAAGATTTTGACCACTTTTTTCAAACTCTGAATTGACAAACTCTTTTTTGTGCTTCAGCTTTTTACTGCTATCAAAATCATGCAGTCTTTTTCTAAATACAGACTTTTTTTTTCATATTGTCATGGGATTATTTTGCTCTAAATTTATGGTAAATTATCAATCTTTTCTTAAAGTGAGAGTTTTCCTATGACTAGTGCTCACAATCAATCATGCTTTGTTTTACGTATTGTTTTTAGCCACTGACAAAAGCAAAGCTTATTTGGTCTTTCACCAAACAATTCTATTTTATATATGTTTACATTACTCTGTGTTATATATCTATTTACTATGCTCTATTTATGCACAAGAGTGAATAAATGGGCACACATTTCTAAGTCATTGAACATTATTTTTCTTCTTTTTTTTTCAGCATTGGTTATAATTGACAAACTTTATTTTTCTCTTTAGTCACAGAAAATAAGCTGTCAACTGTGTTCCTATGTCTACTCCCTCATTTTATCTCCAAATGCTCTGTTCACCTGGTCTCAGCAGAGATGCTTAGGGAGATTGGAGAAAAGACCAGAAGTGGATGGAATCTATTACTCTGTCTTTTGAAATTTTTGTGGACACAGTAATTTATAAAATAAAACTTTCTTTTCTCCCCAGCACCAGAAGTGTGAATAAGAAACTGGGGCCACTAGTAGTCCAATATCACTGATTGGGTTTTCAGTTATTTTAAAATGCATCTTTGCCCCTAGTAATGATTTATTTACAGGTCTCAGGGTGGGTCTTATTCTAACTTGAGAGGCTATTGTTCCAAAGCTGCTCATGACTGAATTGGAAGTTACAACTACTAAAATTAGTTAGAAAGTTCTTCAGATCCACCCAGACTCTGTGGTCATAGTTTTATTCAAGTCAGCTCCCATGTTATTATGTAACTAATATTTTTCTATGAGAACTAAAAATTTTCACTGCACCTTCAACATGACTTGATGTTAATAGGATTTACCTACATATTTCCCAAAGAGTAAAACATATTCTGCAGAATTTCCCAAGAAGAAAGGAGGTGGAAATAATGCAAGTGGGAAAGCATGGTTTACTTGTAAATCCTTATTGACTTTTTCAGCATAAGTGCTTATTAGCAGTTCCTCAGATTACAGTAGCAGTAATACTGATACACTGCAAAGTACGTATTTGCCGATTATCAAGTTCATCTGATCTTGTAGGTTCGGCCAGGTGAAATGATACCTGGCTTTCTGAGTGTTATTTGGTTTGTGGTTTTTCTAGACAGGTCATCCAAAACAAACTAGCCAATAAAGGGTCCATAGCTAAAATTTTAGTTATTTAAAGCTTATAGTATTTTGTCACAAAGGGTATATGTATATATTTCAATAAAAAACATCAAATCCAAAATTCAATCTTATTTTGCTATCATTATACTTGAATCAATTACCTAAGAAATGGTTAATGAAATGTGATAGGGCTCATTGTATAGCTTATAGAGGCTCATATAATGTAGAAGAGTTTATTTCCATAATAGCCAACAATATTATCTTTTTCCAACTGTATATTTGGTAAATTATGAAAAGCGTGACACAAGCATTATCTCATGTAATCGTCATAAAAGCACAACAAACGCAGATGAGGGAAACAGACTGCCTGACTGCACAGACTCTTTCTGCCACTCACCAGCTGTGTGACTTTTGGGCAAATCACTTCACCTCTCTGTGACTCCGTATCTTCATCCATAAAATTAGAACAATAATAATAGTACATAACTCATAGGGCTGCTGAAAAAATAAAAATGTGACAATTCATATGAACTATTTAAGAGGCCTAACACCTCGTGAGCCCTTAGAAAATGCCCCTATTGAAATTATATGATTGCTATTCTTATCTCATTTTATGGAAGAATAAAATAAGCCCTAGTTTAAAGGAGTTTTCCATGAGCACACAGGTGATCAATTGCAGAGCTGGGATTTGAACACAGGTGTGTCTGATTTTAATGCTGGAGTTTTTATCATTCTAGTCTCCAATGGTCTGCCATTGAAAGTCCACATAGAGATTGACAGAAAGCATACTCTTTAGGAATACCACTCCTTTGTGAAGTAAAAGAGGTTTATTGAAAATAAATAGCCTTTCGTTGTTCTAGCCAATCAATATTTATTTTTTTTCAAGAATTAAAGATTGATGCTGATTTGGGGCGCATATTTTTTTAATTCTTCAGTTGTTTATTTAATAAGCAACTGAAGAATAATCATTGTCTGAAGAAAGCTCATGCATTAAAATCCATAAACACTTGAAAATCAGGAGTTCTTAACAACTATTCATATTTTAGGTGAATGTGGTTTTTAGTGATTTTTTTTTTCTTCAGATGTACAGAAATCAGGAAAAAAGAAAAGTCTTTTTTTAGTAAAGATTTGGTGGAACTACTGAGTTTTGTCTTATCTCATTCTATTACTTAAATCCTGCATATGTGCTATGTCTCTGAATATTAATAGTTACATTGAAAGCTAAGAAATTCTCTGAAATAGTCTCTGAATACCCAGTCTCTGCCCCACTATCTCCCAACGCAGTCCACACTGCGTCATATAGATCCCTGGGACTATTTGCCTTTATCAAACTATTACCTCTAATCTTTGTTTCAAAAGCCCAGTCTTCTTCTTCCGTGCTTATTTTTATTTTATTTAAATTTAGACACCATAAATTTTTATAAAGCCGTTAAAAACAGACATTAACCTCCTTAGATATGTTTCAGCATTCCACAGAAATAAATGAAAAGCAAATATAAAGCAGAGTGTGTTTAACCAAAAAGAGAGAGAGAGAGAGAGAGAGAGAGAGAGAGAGAGAGAGAGAGAGAGAGAGAGAGAGAGAGAGAGAGAGAGAGAGAGAGAGAGAGAGAGAGAGAGAGAGAAATTGATGTGTTCAGAGCCACTGTCAGAAATTCAAATGTCATTTTTAGGTTAGAATTCTAAAAAGCCTGGATTTTAAAAGATCACTTCGAAGAATGTTAGCATGGCACTTTCATGAATGTTCTAGTTTAAAAGTATTTTAAGTAGGATTATATGTTATAATGAAAGTTTTGAAGTATAATACCAAACAAGAAAAATAAAATGAGTATTTGGCTAGCTCGCTCTTCTCTTGCTCTCTATTTTTTTCTCTGTCTCTGACTCTGTCTATGCAGCAAGCCAAAAAAATCCCTATAGCAGTTGGCTCCAGATGGCTGGGACTTGATTAATAACTACCAGCTTCCCAAATTTTTGTCCTTGCTTCCAACTTAGAACCAAGCAAAGAGAGCCAAATGTACACCCCGTCCCATTCCATCTCTTGTAGTATTCCGACCTCCAGCTTCCTTGTGCCAAAGCCTCCAATCAGGGCATACCTAGCGCCTTTTCTTTTTTCTACTCTAAAGCTCTTCCACATGTCTTGGAGTCTCTGCCAAATGCAAGTGGTAGTGCCTGACAGTAGCAAGCCTTTGCTTTTTCTTGTTTGGATTGTCTTCACTTAATTTATTCATTTTGCTAGTACCTCCTTCTCCCTGAGGGAGCTCAGGCTAGGAGATTCTCTCTCTCTCTCTCTCTCCCCGTATATGGAGAGAGAGAGAGAGAGAGAGAGAGAGAATCTCCTATGTATATATACATACACACATGTATATATGTGTATATATACACATACACATATATACACGCACATATATATGTGTATATATGTGTGTGTGTATATATATGCATATATATATATATTCCTCATCACCAAAAGTTTCATCATTTCCTTTTATAAACTCTCCCTCCTGTCTAGTCCTGCCTACTCCATCCTTAGATAATCACATACCTTCTTTCTGTGTTTATAAATTTGTGTGCAATTTCTACAAATTTATATAAATAAAACCATACAATATGTATTATTTTATGTCATCTTCCTTCATTCAGCATAATTGTTTTGAGATGCACCCATGTGGCTGTGTAATATGTATCAATATGTAATTCCTTTTAATTGCTGTGTTATATCCTGTTGTATGGATATAGCACACTTTGTTTATCCATTCATTTATTAATTGACATCTGGATTGTTTTCAGTTTTTGGCTATTACAGACACTCATATACAAGTCTTGCTACAGACATCTGGTTTTATTTCTGTAGGGCAAATATATAGGAGTGAAATGACTATGTTGTACGGCAGGTGTATGTTTAACTTTTTAAGAAACTGCCATACAGTTTTCCAAAATGGTTTTATCATCTTACATTCCAACCAGTAGTTTTTGAAAAAGTCAATTTCTCTAACCCTTACCAACACCTGGCATGATCATTTTTTTTTTTTTTTAATTTTAGATATTCTAATAATTATGTAATAGTATCTAACTTAGTTTTAAATTTCATTTCTCTAATGTCTAATATCTAATGATATTAACCTCGTTTTTGTGTGCTTATTTGCAATAGGCATTATTTTGTTTGTTGAAGTGATTCCATTTGACTTTATTTGTTGACTAATTATCCATGACTCATTAAAAGATAATTGACTCTTTAAGCAAAGATGATACAACATATTTTGGGACTCCTAGGATATGGAAATAAAAGGTATGACAATAACCAAAGACAAGGAGGGAAGAAAATTGGGAGAGCAGAGAAAAACAAATACAGGCTGAACCAAAACTTCCTCCTCTTCACCCTTATTCCCCCATGGGGGTCAAAGTGATGTCATCAAAATATTGGTTTCATGAGGGGTGAGTTACCTGGTGGTAGAGGGAGTTAAAGGGAAATAGTGTCGGAATGAGTTTAGAACAAATCTGGGTCATTAGCTTTTTAGTGGTTCCTATATCACCTACTCCTTAAACTGAAGAGGTTCTAGGTTTTTCACCCTACATCTTGGAGTAACATTACCTAAGCTAGGTGATTTATCTAGGGAAAATCTGCTCCCAAGAAAATCTATGAGACTTTTAAGTAGAACACTGGTCTAAATAAAACAAACTGAAAAAACAAAAACAAAAACAAAAAAACTTATACTGGATGAAGCGATATTAATAAGTAGGCCAAAATAATTTAAAAAATTCTCAAAGAGGTAAGATAAATATTAACAATAGAGAGCAGGGACAAGCAAAACAAATGTTTTGTTAATAATTGTTAACAGAAAACTAATTGGAAATATTGAACATAAAAATAGTTTAAAGAAATAACTCCATCCATGAGATTTATAATGGAATTGAGACAGGTAAAGTAAAAATTAATGAGTTCAAATATTATGTTGATGAAGTACCCAAAAGACAGCAAGAGAAAAATAAAGAAAAGGAAACAAATTAATAATGCAAGCGATTTAGAGAATATAAATAGAAGTACAAATATCTGTATGTGTGCCAGAAAACAAAGAGAGACAGGGAAAGTTAAAAAAAAATTAAAAAAGCCTTTCAAGCAGAAGGAATTCCACATTAGATGATACATGAATCTACCCAAGAGAAATGGAAATAAAAACAATGTGTGTAAATACAAGATTTTATTTCTTGCTATGAAATCCCTTTTTCAAAAGTTGACTAGAAAATACTCGATTTATTGCCAAGTCAAAAAATCTCAGATTGAATTGAGTCACAGTGTACCAAGCTGAATTTGTCAAAAATGAAAAGTATATTACACTGAATGGCTGGAGAATTTACTGCTTTCCACATGGGCAAGTGATAATGGCTAAGTCAAATGTCACTGCAGTGAGTGACTTCCAACTTTATTTCTCCACAATGCAGCTGAAAGCCTCCCTTATGTCTTCCTGCCATGTCTTCATGCTTGAAGCTCCAGCCATCTTCTTACAGTAAGTGCTGGTGGTTCCATCACTCTGTCTCAGCAATAGCAATGCTCACGTGGAGACTCTGTGTGGAGTAATTACAGCACTGGTCCTCAGTACCCAGGATTCAAGTATTTTTTGTTATTGAAAATTTATTACTTTCATATTAAAACACTTGTATTTTGCGGGTACACTGCTATTTCCGATACTGGTAAACATTTTGTGCATTTTCCTGTGTTCAGTCCTCATCTTTCCTTCCCCTCCCCTTCTTTAATCTCCTCCTTTCCTACTCATCTCTGATACTTCACCACAGGCCTTCACAATTTTCTTTACCTTTGATCTCCTTCGCTCCCTATGCCTCCACCCCGTACTACTCCCCTAGACGGGGTCATCATGAATTCAGGGGAAACCCACGAAGAGAGATGAGCTCTCCACAGAGGAAGGGGATGCCTAAGAACCTTTCTTGAATGGTGAAAGAGAAATCAAAGCTGCTGCAACTCAGTACCATTGTGAACATCAGAAGAGCTGCTGGAGATGGTGGTTTTAAAAGCACTCCCTCAGAAGAGTTAAAGACAAAGAGAAGACACTGAACCTCAGCAGACCAGCTACGTCAGAGGTGACAGTCATAAGAGGCTTCCTTGACAGCAGGGCAAGCATCAGTGGAAGCAACTGAACTAACACAGCAGTGAAGACTCTCTATCAGAACGCTAGTGAATATTTAACACTTTGGCATTTAAAGATTTATACTAACATACAAATGTGCTGCATGAGTAACTGCTTCATTTCTCATCAGAAACAAGGCAGGCCAGAAGAGAATACAAAAATACCTTTAAAATGCAGACAATCAGGCAGGCAGACAGGACGGAAAGAAGAAGAGGAGGAAAGGGGGGAGGAGGGAAGGGAGGAAGGGAAAACAGTAAAGGAAAAAAGTTTGATTCCATCAAAATAAAAACATTCAGCTTCTCAAAAGTATATTACCGTAAATGAAACGATAAGCAAGAGAGTGGTAGGAAAAAATATATATTCATATTATAATTATATATATATATATATATATATATATATAAATTAATATAGATTGTATTTTTTAAGATATATAAACATTTAGTTCCACTACTTTAAAAAATAATTTTAAAGTATTTGTAACAAAATACTGGAATTACTATCATAAGTATGCAAGACCTGTATTTCAAAAAATACCGGTTAACATTGATATTAGTTTTTGTTTTGTTTTGTTTTGTTTTATTCTCATTATGTGAGAAAAATAAAGGCTTACATGTTTATCGCTGTTAGTCTTTCTCTTATTTGCAGCTAATGAATACATATCTAATAAAGACAGACTAAATTATGCTTTAAGTGTATACATTTGTATGTAAATTAAACAAATAGGAAAAGGTCAGTTATATCTAAAATAATAATATGTGTTTATCAAGGAGTATTTACATTTTTCTCTCCTGCTTGCAACATCATATATTAGTTGTGCAAGTGAAATTAAAAAAATAAAGCACATATGAATAAAAAGCAAAAATAACTAGGACCAGTACATAACTAGCACTAGTCCAATAACTATTATTAGGTTATTCAAAGGGATAGCATGGAGTGTGAAAGGCCTTTTTCCCCTACTTTCAACAAGGACTATTTTCATCTTCATCCACTCTTCTCACTATTTCCAAACCATGCCACGACCATCCCACCTCCTCGTCCTCAAACAGTTTTTTTGTTTTTATTTCCAAAGAAAATAGAAGCTAGTAGTTGGATGCTCCCTCAAGTGAGGTTACCAGATTTTCAACTACTCCTGCCTCTGAGCTCTTTCTCTTTTTATTTCCATCACCTTAACCATGTGCTCCTGGGTGCTTTCTCTTTTTTAATGCCAGGTTTCTCAAAATAGTTGTTTATGCTTATTGTTTCTTTTTCTTCACTGTCCATCCAGTTTCACACCTCTACTACGTGTAACTAATCCTAATGAATCCTGTCAGTCTAACACCTCTAATATACCTAATCCTGTCCGTCCAGTCCACAAATGGTTCGTGAGGTGGTCGTTGGTCAACTCTATGCCATTCAATTCCTTAGTAATTTTCAGTCCTAAATACAGATGACAATGAAACAGACTTTGAGCCCTCCTTAGTTTCTATCCCCTCACTCTCCTGGAGTCCTCTTAACTCTTACCTCTCTGTCCTCTCCTCATTTGCTTTTGTTCAGCCTTTAAATGTTGGAGTGTCTCATGGTTTCATCCCACTCACCTTTCTCTTCTCATTATGTATATTTTCACCAAGAAATCTCATGCCCATTGTTAAAATTCCCATCTAAATCCATCTACATGACTCTCAAATTCACAGGTCTTGTCCCGAATCTTTAACTCTGAGCATATTTATTCAACTGCCTACTGAAGTTATCCAGCTGAATATTTAAAAGGCACCTCATACCCAACATAGCTGAAACAGAAATAATTTTGTTTTGTTTTTACCATTTTTACTATCAGTTTCAAATCCAGATAGACATCAGGCTTCCTCAATACTATCTTCCATCACTCACCAACATCCAACTAATCAGCCCATTTTTTAACTCCTGAATAGCCAGGAATCCAACTAATTTTTTCTTTAAAAAAAAATGACTGTATTTAATATCATCTAAAGCACCATCACTTAACTATGACCTAGACATATGAATGTTTTTCTATATGCTCTTTCCATTCTCATTCCCAGTCTTAAAAAATACAGTCAGAATCATGACTATTATCATTATGATTATTTAAATCTCAACTATGAGTGTGCTTTTATCAGTTAAACCACTTCAGTGGATTTCACTTTGAGATTATAAACTAAAACCCTCAACATGACATGCAATTTCTCACTAATTTGGCCCCTCCTCTTTCTTCTAGAACCATACTTCTGCTTGTTCAATGCGGTCCATACCACATTTTGGTATTTTCCTGGAATGGACCACCTTCCCTCCTGAAATTGAGCCTTTACATATGTTGATCTCCGTGGCTAGAATGATCTTTTCTTTCGTTTGACCTATTTAAAATCATATTTATTTTTTCAGATAGCTTCAACTCTTTCACATTCTCTGTGACACCTCTCTGGTGTCATCTAGGGAGTAAAACTGCTGGCACACTTTTGTGATTTTGTAACTCAAACTTTTTCCTTTTTAGCATTTTCACATTTTTAATTAATTTTTTTCTTCCCAGTCTATGATGGTAAAGATTATGTATGCTTGCTCTGCTGTTTGAATCCCCAGTGAGTGTCCAGCAATGAATCAAATTTAATTAGATGGTCACTGGATTTTGTTGAATTAAATAAAATGATATGTGTGAGTGACTGAATGCCTCAATTATGCAATCAACAAACACTAGATTGGACACATAATAGTTGTAACTTAGCATGGAAATTCTTGTTTCCAATATAATAAAATCAAAGCATACATATTAATATTTTTAGACACTAAATATATTTCCACTGAAAATAGAGGAAAGAATGTAGGCAGGCTGTTTATGGAAAAGAAACATTCAGTCATTGAACAGACATTTATTAAGCATCTCCTGGATTTCAGTCACTTGGATAGGTGCTGAAGACACAAAGACCAAAACTTATAACCTTAGTACTCAAGAGGTTAAGAAAAAAACATGGAACATATAAATACAAATTCAGTAATAGGGGGTGAGTAAAAGTAGTAAATTCAAACAAGGTTACAATAAGGAAAAAGTATTTTTATTCTCAGATAATATTAATATCTTTGTACAACATAATTAACTTTGAAATTTTTCCTTACTGTTTAATAGTCACATAATTGCTGTCTTGTGATATCTAAGATATCTAAAAAGAGTATGCATTTTTGACATGTATTGGCTGCTACCTAGCCATAGATTTATCCATATGGCTAAGTGGATAATTTTTTTTAAGACATATGGTTATCCATAGATAACAATGATGATATCTATTCTCTATTTTATCTTACAAGGTTCAAATGAAGTAATAAATGTAAAAATATTCTGGAAACAAATATAAATTACTATATTAATGTAAAATATTGTCATCTTTTTTGATTCTTCTATAATTGATATGAAATATTTTGGACCAAATATAAATTATAGCAGTAATTTTAGAAATTATCATTATTATTTTGTTTAATCTATAGGGCTGTGTCACAGGATGGACATTAATGATAACATTTTAATAAAATTACAGTATACTCTATTTGAATCAAAAGTTAATTTTCAAGCCCAAATGTCTACATATAATGTGTTGGCACTACCTGTTTAGTTTGCATATTATAACACTCCCCATAATATTTTTATCTTGAACTTGTACGCAACCAGAGTGAAATAATGTCAAATAACAACTGTGTCGTGAATCATAATGCTAAATCAGTGTCTATGGATTATATGATGTAGGTTAATTATATGGAATGTAATTTACATCTCAACAAAGCTATTATTAAAATATTAGCATTTATGCCCAACAGTGAAATAGTGGAATTAATTCTGAGAGGCTACAATTGGGTAAAAAAATCAATTTTCATAGTATGAATAAGATAAAAGATAAGTTTGTAAGTTTCTTCAAACATAAAAAAAATGTATGATAAAGGTAAAATTATAACATTTAATGAAATCAAGTTTAAATGTATAATACAGGAATTTGTAACTATTAAAATATATTTGTTTTTATTTAAACTCCGTTATTTTTGGGCAAAATTATTGACTGAAAATATTGATAGGCATGTGTCCATCAAAAGAAGTTCTAGATCATGTGTTTTGATTAAATATGGTACAAAAGAAAACAAAATGTATGACTACATGTCATGCTTTCTTACACCACAACGTGGTACTAGATCCTATACTATGAAACACAAAGGTTGAAGAAGAAGAGAAACTCATTTAGGGGCCCATATTTCTCTAACGTTGACAGTTATCTTCATCCTATTATTATCTAAATTATAGGCCAATGGAAAAGTTAAAGCATTATAATGATAAGTATGTGATAAAAATGTCTCCATCTACTCAAGGTAAACATTTGGGAAAAGAACAATTAAAATGCAAATGGTGTATAAAGAAATAGCAATATGTGGCCAATGTTTTTCATTAATATTCTGAATATAAGTATAATTAGTTTGGTATACATCTGGTAATTATTAATTTCCAGGCTAACATCCAGTACTTTTTCCAGTATTTCGGTGAGGAGATACCTTTGGATGAAGAGCAAGCTAAAACTGAGCCCATGGTAAAATTTCTATCACAAAAATCCAGTGAATGAACTTGAAAAAATACATTTTAATTTATTACTATAACTTCAATCAAAATAATTTTCTTTCCCAGGCTATAAATCCATCACCAAATTTTTGAAATAATGGGGATATCACTATAAATACATCCATATTGATAGCTAAAGAAGTGATTGAACTGCTGGAATTTCTGAATAATTGTCAATGTTCTGAAACACTTAGGCAGTGACACTGGTTTTTCAGTAAGTATTCAGTGTGTGAAATATCTAATTGATGGTGGATTTTGCTAAGTAGTATAACTTGACTAAGAATATCATTAATCAGTAAAAGTAGCAAATCATAAGTTATTTATAATTGAATGTAAATTGTATATTCAGTAAATATTTACTGAAAAATTAAACACAATAATGAAAAGTTCAGTTAAAAAAGGATAGATATTTAGATGCATACTAACTTGTAGAAATATATTTAGGTAGAGTACAGTGACATATATATATGCACATATATATTCATTTTATTACATGTATATGTATGACATATTTATTACATAATTTTACATGTATATTAAATACATACATCAAAATATGGCATAAATATCACATATACTTTATCCACATGCAAAATATAGTTAGTATTTTATATTAATGGCATAGTTTTTGGACTATAAATTATTAGTAACCAAGGACATAATCAATAAGACTTAAAACTTATTTATGTTGAAGGAGCCCATGTAAATATACAGTTAATTCCTAGTCCACAATTTAAGTAATGGAACAATTCTTCTATTAATTGAAAGAATCACATGTATCTATCCCTAAACTTTCCAGGACGTTCATCACCAGAATTTCAAATGATAGAAAAGCCTATTGATGCATTCTAGAATATTAAAAGAAAGGATTTATGATGGGGAAAAATACATTAGTCTGTATAAAAATGATAAAATTGTTATCTCAAGCATAAACTACGTACCTGTGAGTGTTGTGAAAATGAGTAAAAATGGACTGAATTCTACTTAGGAAGTGGATGGAAGAATCCCAGTTAATGCAGGGGTTCGGCGTGGTGGTGATTATCTGGGCTGAGCCAGGAAGAGTCCAGTTTCTAGGCTGAGACCTGATACCTTCCGTTTACTTGTTTGATCTTGATCAGGTTAAAATCTGTAAGCCTCATTTTCATCATTAGGAAATGAAGAAAATTATATTACCATCCTCATAGGATGGCTGTGAGAATCATGAGTTATCAAATGTGAACTTCTCAGTACAGGTCTTTGTTTCTGTGTTAAAATGCTCCTTGAAAAGCTAGTGATCACAGAGCCTACTCCTTTTACCCTCTCCTCTTCCCAGGAACTGTCAGCAGCATTTGTTAGCTTTTTGTGATATCAGGAAAGTGTATTCAGGAATGCATAGGTATGGGATGTGGTTGAGGTTCTGCCAACCTTCTCTACACCTACTTGCTGTTGCTTGAAAATAATTTAACAAGTGATAAATGTTTAGTTTCACAATCATCGATTAAAACCTGTAGCTACAAGACAAGATTTGTTTCACATGTTGAAACTAATTTCAAAAAAGTGATATAATTGTTTATTGTTTTGATATGAAAAACGAGACTAAAAAAGCACGTGGATTTTTAGATGGAGAGAGAGAGAGAGAGAGAGAGAGAGAGAGAGAGAGAGAGAGAGAGAGAGAGAGAGAATGTGTTTGTCTGGAAAAAGCCGTGGGGTAGAGAGCAGTAATTGGAAGCTTGGAATGAATTTACCATGGGGTCATACATAATATTTTCTTGGAAGAGTTATTTTATCCTTGGCTACAAATACATGTAAGAATCCTTTTCTCATAATACCTAAAGCATTTAGTTTTTATGACTTGTAGATATGGGTTTTAGTGTGGAATTTTTAAAATTTATTTTTAAATTACAGTTGACATACAATATTACATTTAAAGCGGAATTTTTGAAGCTTAATTTTCTTTAGAAATCATTAATTAACATATTACTGAAATTTCTTGCACAAAACTGTAAGTCATGAAGAAAGAATAAAAGTTCTTACTGATTGTATTTCTTAACAGAAGAAATAAAAAATTGTAATGTGATTTTAACATGGTTTCTTCCTTCACTCATTCACCCACTGATTCATTCATTCCATAAACGATCATTTAAGATCCTCTATGTTCCAAGCACAGTGCTAATTGCTGGAGATTCAGATAAGACATACTTTCCCCCAGATAAGTCCAGAAATTAAAAACAAATAATACAAAAGAATAAAACAACTCTACACGAGTAAATCAATTTAAAGTCAACTTAAGGCATGAGTTAAGTTTTTAAAGACTTCTTTGAGTCATAACAGTTGTTCTTCCTTTTTCTCATAAACTAGGCAAAAATCCACAATTACAAGAAGTTTACAATTAAACTCCAAGCCACAAAAACATGTAAGAAAGTATTGTGGTTTGGTCTTGAGGAGAATAGGAAAAGAAAACACTGCTGAGGTATGGGGGATTTATGATCTATTTTCTCTAACAACAACAATCTTCAATTGATTATATATAGAAAAAAATTGACATAAATGATTCAATATCCTCAATTGATGAAAATTAAGTAAACTATTTCATAATTTTTATAATTCATATCATGCATTTTAAATTAGCTTATTTCTTTTCAAATCTATTAATTTTATATACAAGTTGAGTTTCCTTTTGAAAAGTTGGAAATACAGATGACTCACAGCACAACAATGCAGTAAACAACTGGAAAACTCACCAACTATTTCTTTTAAGACTATTTTTTGGAGTAATTTTAGGTTCCCAGAAAGATTAAGAGAAAGGCACAGAGATTTCTCATATACCTCCTGCCTCCACACATGCACAGCTTCCCCCATTATCAACATCCCCTAGTAGAGTGGTACATGTGTTACAACAGATGAACCTACAGGGACACATAATTACTCAAAGTCCACAGTTTACATTAGGGTTCACCCTTGGCGTTGTCCATTCTATGGGTTAGGACAAATGTATAATGACATGTGTCCATCATTACAGTATCACACAGAGTATTCTCACTACCATATAAATCCCTCCTCCCCACAACTACAGATAACCACTGATCTTTTTAACCATGATCATAGTTTTGCCTTTTCCAGAATGTCATAAAGTTGGAATAATGAAGTACTGTATGCAGCCTTTTTAAATGCACTCACTACGTAATATGCATTTAAGATTCCTTCATGTCTCTTCAAGGCTTAATAGCTCATTTCTTGTTAACACAGAATACTATTTCATTATCTAATGCACCACAGTTTATTGGCCCATTCACCTCTTGAAGGACATCTTGGTTACTTCTAAGATTTGGCAATTATGAATAAAGGTGCTATAAAAATCTATGTGTAGGTTTTAGTGTGGACATAAGTTTTCAGTCCCTTCGGGTAAATACCAAGGAGTGCAACTGATGGATCATTTATCATTGAAGTTTTCATATTTTAACTGTATCACTTTATTTCCTAAGCATATTTGCTTGTTATATCCAGTATTTATATTATAATTTTTCTTATCCTTATGGATTTGCTAAAAGTCTTTATGGTATAATAATAATTGCAGTATTCCTGAAAACATTTTTTCTCAGATAATCTGCCTAATTTTGTATTGATATTATAAATTTATTTTAAAATGTTCAATACTACATGTTCATACCATTTACTCCATGATTTCTACTTTTGCAATTATGCTGTAAATTTTTTTTCTATCCCAAGTATCATAGGAAAATCATCTCTATGTTTTCTGCTTTTTTAACGTTTACCTTTTCTCCATGTATTATTTTTTTTCTCAAGAATTTATTTTGGTGGAATTTTGAATTTAGTGCCGCAGCTTTTACATTTTAATATATTCATTACAAAAGAGTAGCCAATTGTCTACATGTCACTCATTTTTTAATTAATATTTTTCAACATTTCTGCTTCCTCACTCACTGATTATATATGCATACATTTTCATTAATAAAATACAAATAATAAATAAATATTATTATATGAAAATACCAAATTATATATACATGAAAAATAAGATGACCTTATCATTACAATCCTAGAGATAATCTACTTTGAGATTATTATCATAGTCTTCTGTACACTTAATGATATGTATTAGTGTGCACATATATAATATTTTTATAAAAATTAATTCCCATTCAAAATAATGTCATGTCTCTTGCTTTTTTTCCCTTCAGTTCATTATATGTGTGAGGAATCCATATGTCAGTGCACACAACTCTGTTTTATTTTATTTTTTTTTAATTAGAAAAGAAAGCTCTTCTAAAAAATCAAATAAAGTTTGTGCCTTAGGAAATTAAGAAAAAAGAATAACTTAAACCTAAAGTAGAAGAAAGGGATTAACGAAATTTAGACCAGAAGTCAATGAAAAGAAAAAGGAAAATAAATGAACCAAAAGGTGATTCTTTGCAAAGATCAGTATAATTGATAAAATTCTAACCAGTCTAATGAGAGAGAGAGAGAGAGAGAGAGAGAGAGAGAGAGAGAGAGAGAGAGAGAGCGCAAATATAAGTATCACAAGTGAAACAGGGGACCTCACTACTTATCTCAGACGCCTTACATAGATAATATGTAATATTATACACAATTCTATGCTCATATATTTTAAAAGTTAGATAAACTGAATATTTTCTCTACAGATACCAAAACAAAACAAAAAAAATACGCTCACAAAGAGATAATAAAAGTAATCTATATACTATTGAGGAAATTAATTTGTGGTTTAAAAAAAAAAAAAAACTTCCATAAAAGAATAATCCAGGCCCAGATATTTTTATGCCTAGCCAATTCCACTAAACATCTAAGTAACAAATCAAACAAAATATGCACAATCCAGAGAACAGAAGAAGAGGAACTACTTTTCAACTCATTTCAAAGGGTCATTACCCTTTTACCAAAACCAGATAATGGCATTAGAAGACAGACAAAAGGACCACAGACAACTATCTCTCATAAACATACACATAAAATTCCTTTACAAAATACTGAAATTTTTATGCATTATTTAAATTAATTCATGTATTTTTACACAATATATTTTAAGCAATTCAATTTGACTGGTAGGTCAAATGGAAATACATTTTAAATTTTACTAAACAAAAATCTTACTATCAATGTGAATATCAACCTTGTCGACTCACTACTATTTACACACACACACACACACACACACACACACACACACACTTTCATGGTGAGATTGTTTTATGCCTATTATTCTGACATATAAAGCTATCTGACTATACCTAAATCAGCGTCAGACTCTTTGAATTGCCCTGTCTTCCTAAAACTTTTCACAATTTGGTAGGAAAGGTCTTTCTTTATCCATTAAAAACAGAAAAAGAAAAAGAAAAACCTAAAATAAATCTTATGTATTTGCAGATGAATTTTATTACATTTCTGTAAAGTTCCAAATTGAGACAATTTCATAAATGAATTTCTGTAGAAATATTATACATAAAATACTGACTTCTTAACCTAGAACGTAAAGTTTTCTCCACCTACCCAATTATTCTCTTAGGTTTTATGGAATTCAGTTTTTATTTTTTCACTTTATCTAATAATCCTATATTTGCTAAATTTTGTAGAGATTTAATATTTTTGTAATAATTTTGTTAGTTATAAGTTAATTGTGCTTCTGTAATATTTTCATTTTTACAATAACAATAAAGAATGTTCATTTATGTATATATACGTGTGTAAATATATATGTGTATGTAAATATATGTGTGTAAATATATGTTTGTATGAAAAAGTATACACACAGATATAAATTACAACCTTTTTTATCCCCTACTCACACTGCTAAGGTAACTTAAAAAAATCCTAGTTTACATTCTTCCTCAAATTGTCTTTGCTGATATAAGCATAGAGAAACATACACATATGAGTATATGATGGAAATTTAATTTTTATTAAAATATTAGCATATATGTGCCTTACGTATATTCCATTCTATCATCCACCTGGTAATTGTAGAAAAAAACGAATATTTCCCCCTACTGATTATAGTTACCTATATCAAGAAAATATTTCTATTTTCCAACACTATTGATAGAAAATATTTTAAAGGTAGAAATAGATATACAATAATATCACATGCATTTTAATAATTTTCAAGGTCAGATGAATTGAGAAATTTACTAATATTGTATACATTCTCTCATTCCTAGTATAAACCATATCTAGTTAACCACGCCTACCTTTGTTTCAGTTTGAGCTCAAAATTCAGGATAATTCTTCTTTATTGATTAAATCTTTAAACATATGTATTTTATTTTGAGTATAGCTTTGAACACACTTTCATATTTTTACTTGAAATTATTTTAGACATAAGTGTAGATTCACATGAAGTTTTAAGAACTAATAGAGTGATATCCTGTGTAGTCTTCATCCAATTTCATTCTAAGGTAATATATTTTAAAACTATAATATAATATAATATCACAACCAGGGTATTGACATTGATATTATCCACAGATCTTATTCAGAGATTTCCTTAGTTATTACTTTTACTCATTTGTGTGAGTGTGTGTGTGTGTGTGTGTGTGTGTGTGTGTGTGTTTGTTTTATATAGTTTTATCACGTGTAGGTTTATGAGACCACCACCACAATCAGGAAATAGAATCACCACAACGATCCCTCATGTTACTCCTTTAATACTATCTCCACCCCCCTCACCTTTCTCCACCACTAAAAACTCGGCAGAAAAATACAAAACAAAACAATCTATTTAAAAATTGAGCAAAAGATATGAAAGATATTTCACCAAAGAGGATGCACAGATTGCATAAAAAGTACATGAAGATTCACTTCATTAGACATTAAGGAAACACAAATTAAAACTATAATGAGACATCACTACACATTGACCAGAATGGCTAAACAAAAAATAGTGATAGCACCAAACACTGGTGGAATGTACAATGTTACATTCTGGTAAAGACTTTGGGAATATCCTATAAAACTAAACATGGAATTACCATATGGTACAGCAATTGTACACTTGAACATTTATCTCAGAAAAATGAAAAACTATGTTCACATAAAACATGTACACTAATTTTCATTATTGCTTTATTTGTAACAACCACAAACGGGAAAAGCACAGAAGTCTTTCAATGGATGAATGGTTAAACATACTATAAGTTTTTGTATTAATTTATGAATCCCTTATAATTCTAGTTTTGAATGAATCCATCATAATACTAGTTTTGAGTGTTTCTTAACTCCAAACTACAGAAATATTTATCTAGGTTTTTTTTTTTTTCTTTCTTTTCATCATCTTTATTGAGACATAAGGGACATATAGAAAAGTAGAAAAAATGCTCATAATTAAAACTCCCAATCTGATACACACACACACACACACACACACACACACTACTCATTAAATCATCAACAGAAACAAGGTTTTGAACAAACTTACCAATCCCAGAACTGCCTCACCCACCTTCGTAATTTCTCTCTCCTGTCCCTCTTTGCCCCCTTCCTGTGCTGAAAATCATTGATATCCTTTCTGACATTATGGATTAACTTGCATTCTATAGAGTTTAATTTAAATGGTATATGTATTCTTCTTACCATAATTTATTTTCACTCATTTGCATTCATACATTTTCTTTGAAGAAGTTTCATTTGAAATATTTGACCCATTATTTATTAGAAGTTTCACTTTTTTGTTGTGTTTTTAACATATTTTGGATATAAGTCCTTTATCAGATAAATTACTTTCACGTATTATATCCCAGTCTGTAATTTATTCTTTCATTATCTTAATAGTACCTTTCACAGAGGAAAACTTTTCAATTTTTATAGTGTCAAAATTATCTGTTTAAAAATAATCTGTGCTTTTCAGTGTCACATCTAAGACATCTTTGCTTAAGTGCGGTCACAAACTTTTTTCTGATATTTTCTTTTAGAAGTTTAATAATACTAGCTGTTATGTTTATATCTATGGTGTATCTTAGTTAATTAGCTAATTGTGTATGTGGTACAAAGTGTGGCTCTAAATTATTATTTTTTTGTATATGGATATCCAATCAGTGCAACCCATTTGTTAAAAGAAAGAAAAAAAAAAAAAGATTGTATTCTCCACTGTATTGCCTTTGTATTTTTGAAACAAAATTTTTTCCCATACATTTATACTTCTACTTCATGACTTTCTCTTCTGTTCCATTGATCTGTTGGACTATCTAGACAAGAATTACATACTTTCTTGATTAGTTGATGATTACAATCCTGTAGAGTGAATAAATTAATTTTGGTGTGTAAGTAGCAAATACATAAATAATTTCAATCATTTGACATAATTTGTCTATTGGGTGTTACTAAGACTTGTGTATATTTGGAAAACTTCTCCATGAGGAAGAGAGCTTCATATATTTAGTAAGTAGGATTCACTTCAATGTTACCTAACAAAGTTTAATACTTCAGAATCTTTGGATTAATTAAACATTTACACATGCCAGGGGAATGCAATTACTATGTCTTAAGGACTGCTTCTGAAAAACTCAGGAATCTAGGAGAGATTAAGTGAGAAATATAAATGTGTTTTTTTGTTTGTTTGTTCTTGTTTTTTGGGTTTTTTTTTTTTTTATAAGTTATACTTTTCACCTGATTCTGTGAAGAGCAAAGTATAACATTTGATAACATTTGAGTGTAACATCTGATAACACATTCTTCCTATAACTGCCTAAGGCTGGCTAGAAAGTTTGACTTCCCTGTAAGTCAAACTATTAAAATGAACCACAATTTAAGTAATTTTCCTTAAATTTTCTGCCTTTTTAATTTACTGTTTGGGATGTATTTTCTAAGTTTACTATTAGAAAAATTTACATGTTAAGTTTCTCCTCTTCTTAATAGAAGATAATGCTAGAAAATCATGAAAGTTTTTCATAGTTGCCAAGATGACAAATGAGACTAAGAGGAAAATAGACCCTACACAGTTTTGACTTTCTAATAATATATTTGATGTAATTATAATGTCTTCCTTGATAGATAGAGCCTTTTATTTCACATTTATAACTTATATAGTGTCTTCCACAAAAAGAGACAAAGCTACTGATTGTTTGAGGCAGGTTTGTTCAGAAATTCAATAATTGTTATCACAGATTTATTTAAGAATTTAATTAACATGATCAAATAATTATAAGAGCATTTTATGGCCTTTGATAAGTTCATCTCTACAAATAATTTAGCACATAAATTGTTTCATAATATGTTCATATGCACAATGGCCAAAAAACAAAAACAAAACTATTCTCAGAAAGGTTGTAATAAATAAATGTGCTTTAATTCTCAGTAATTAATAGAGAGCACCACAAAATGACCTGTGGTGGTAATAGCAAATTAATATAAAGGTAGTCACATCAAATGCAATCGTGTACATGTTGTGTGAGGTTTCAGATTTTGTAACAGTATAAAAGCATGGGCAATGACATAATAGCAAATTTGTGCTAATAAATTTCTATGAAATATAAACACAGGCAAAAACAGTCAAGACAAATAAAATAAAAATAGAGCAATATGAAAGTAATAAAATTCACAAAGAATACACAACTAGCATAAATATTTTCCTCCCCCTGAATTCTATCCATATCTATATATCTAGATGAAAGGATAATAGATGGATGATAGATAGATAGATAGATAGATAGATAGATAGATAGATAGATAGATAGATAGATAAATGATAGATAGATGATAGAATTATTAGGAATATAAGGGAAATTAAGAGAAATTCAATAACATTAGGATAAGCTAACATATCAACTCATCTCTATTTATAACAGAGTGTTATTGAAAAGTATACAAGTTACCAAATTACTAACATCTTCAACGAATGAGATAATAATAACCAAGACTTCTGGAATTGATTGAACCAAGGATGGGGAGTAAGTCATATAACCCAATGAGTTGATGAGTTTAGGATGAAGGCAGAGACAGTAGCCTGTAAGTGGTAAATAGAAGCAAAATGAGCCCCTGCCCTACATTGAGTCTGGTGGTAGTAGAATGAAGGACAAACTAGTCACCTCTTGAGAAAATCGCAAGAAAGAAGTTTCCTTGAGGACAAGCAGTTTCAACTAACATGATAAAGTAGGAGGATGCAGAGAAAGTTCAAGGGTATATAGGTGATGAACTATAAGTTACAAATGGAAGAATTTGTGTGAGGAGAAGATAGGATCACAACAGAATATTTTGTTTATTTTTCCTTATCATTTTTTCCTGAGTCACAGTGTGTCATTTTCACCTGAAGATTCATGCCTTCTTTTGGGGAGTACTTTCTTCTGTCTGGAATTCTTTTTCATTAGTTTGTTCCGTTCCCCTCTTCAAAAAATCAATTACTAGATCTACCATCATATTTGTGTATTTCCTTTTGCTACAGTTCAAAATTTAGCATATTAATTTCAGTATATTCCTTTCAAACTCTTAATTTCCTCTAGCCTGTGTACAATATATCTTACTGAGTTTAGTCTTAAATTCATATTTTGATACTTCTAATGTAAATCCTTTTTATAATGTTTTTATATACTCTAATTTATTTCTGGTGATCAGCTGGCTTGCTAATTATTCTGTTATACAAATTGTGTCTGAAACCCTAACGCTGCTCATTTATTTCCTCATATCAAGTTACAGATAGATGAGTTCACTCAAATGTGTGCAGTCATATAACTATCACCACAAACAAAGTATAAAACATGATAAATGTTTTTATGATAAATCATCATGAAAAGTTCTCTTAGTGCTTCCTCTTTTTTTCTTTATCATTTGTACTTTTTGACAACTTTATGGAGATATAATTCACATACTGTACAATTTATCAATTTAAAGTGTAAAAATCAATGGATTTAGCATATCTGGAGTTATGAAATCATCACACAATAACATTTGGAACATTTTTTATCACTCCAATAAGAAATCCTGTACTCATCACCAGTCGCACTAATCCTCAGCCCTGAGTAATAACTGTCCTGTTTTTGTTCTCTATAGATTTGCCTAGTCTGGATATTTCATATAAATCGAACCATTTAATATGTAGTCTTTTGTGACTAACATTTTCACTTATCATCGTTTTTAAGGTTCATTCATGTTGTAGTATGTAGCATTACTTCATTTCTTTTTATAGCTAAGTAATATCCCATTGTACAGATATACCACATTTTGTTTATCCATTCTTCAGTTGATGGACATTTGGTTGTTCCAAATTTTAGTTATTATGAATATACTGCTATGAATATTCATATAAACGCTTTTGTGTTTTCATTTCTCTCACGTATATATTTAGGAGAATTGTTAGATATATGGTAACTATATTTAACATTGGAAGAACTGACAGACTGTTTTCTAAAGCAGCTGCACCATTTTACATTCCCACCAACAATGTACAAGCTCCAATTTCTCCCCATCTCTACCAATACTTGTTATCCATCTTTTTCATGATAACGATCATATAGGGTATGGAATATCTCATCGTCGCCTTGATTTGCATTCGTAATTTGTAATGAGCAACTTTTCATGTGCTTGGCCATTGTGGATCTCATTTGGAAAAATATCTATTCATATGCATTGCTTATTCTTTAATTGGTAATTTGCCTTATTACAGAGCTGTAAGAGATTGTTACATTATGTTAGATACAAGTTTCTTAGCAGATATATGATTTGCTAATCTTTTCTCTTATTCTGTGGATATATTTTCATTTCCTTTATAGTGTCTGTAGAGCACAAACATTTTTAATATTGATGACTGGATCACCATTTCAGGTGTATTGGCCTTTATTTCTTATTTTATTTCCTATTCATAGACTTATTTACCCTTATTTCTTGTTTGTAAAGTTTTGATTCAAGTGTCTTATTTTTAATTATTTTATCTGTTGTCTTATTAACTAGCCAGAGTCCATTATAGTTTAGTTATAAGTCCTTTGTCTAGTAGATTTTTTGCGAATATTTTCTCAGTAATTCATGGTGAAAAGCAAAATATACCTTTTAAGATAAGGCCTAATACTTATCTATTTTTGTTTCATACATATGACTTATCCTGTACCACTTGTTGAAAATATTTTGCTTTTCCCAATGAACTGCCATGGCATTTTCAACAAAAATCAATTGACTATGTTCCTGGATTCTCCATTCTTTTTTTTGAGCTATGTATTTCTGTTTCTGAATGCCAAACTATCTTGATTACTATAACTTCATTATAAGTCTTGAAGTAAGGTAAGACAACTTTTCCAACATTATTCTTTTTTTTAAATATCGCTTTAAATGTCATAGGTCCTTTGGATTCTTTTACAAATTTTCGAACCAACTTGTCCATTTCTAGAGATAAAACCTGCTGGGATTTTCAATGATAATGTATTGAATCTGGAAAAGAAATATAGGGAGAATTGCTATTATAGCACTTTTGGTATTCTGCTACATGAACATGGCATACTTTTCCACTTATTTAATTTCTCCCAGCAATATTTTTAGTTCTCAATGTAGAGTACCTGTAAATTTTTTAGATATAGTCTTACGTACTTTTTGCTACCATAAATGGAACTTTTTTAAAAAATTTCAATTTTCAATCTTTTGTTGCTACATCTATAAATACAATTAATTTTTATACTAAACTTGAATCCTGCTAATTTGATACATTCAACAATTTGGTTTCTTAGTTGTATTGTGTATTTCCTGAAATTTTTCTATGTAAACAAGTGTAACATCTGGAAATAGGAAACTTTTACTTATTCCTTTTTCATCATTACACCTTTATTTTTCTTACCTTATTGAAATGGCTACGTCTTTTAGAAATATATATATATTTACCCTTACCTTTTATCAGATATATATATATATATATATATATAACTTTTATCAGTTTTATACCTTTTATCAGTCATATATATATATATATATATATATATATAACTTTTATCAGTTTTATACCTTTTATCAGTTATATATATATATATATATATATATATATATATCAGTTTTATACCTTTTATCAGTTATATATATATATAACTGATAAAAAAACAGGTATCTAGTTTTGTTCTCAAACTTAAGAAGAAACTATTCAGTGTTTTATTATTTGTATGCTTTTGGCTCCATTTTTTCTTTTTTTTTAATAAGTAATTAAAATTAAATTATTAGTTTGAGGAAGTTCCTTACTATTTCAGGTTTGTTGATCATTTTTTATCTGGAATGGAAACTGAGTATTGTGAAGTTGAACAATGATTTCTCCCCCTATATTTTATAAAAAATTGAGTAAATTGGTAATTTCATCTGTATATGGTGGTTTTTCTTGTTGTTGTTGTTGGTGGTGTTTCGTTTTGTTTTCAGAGAGGGTGACTATAAATACATATTTTTTGAAATATATGCTATTATACAGGTATTCTATTTCTTCTGGTCAGTTTGCTTATAGTTCAATCCAGTATATGACTCATTTCAGATATTGTATTTTCCTCTTTCAAAGTTTTGTTTGTATCTGTCTTATATCTTGTATTTCTCTTATCATGGTCATGATTTTCCTCACATCCAAAAGAATATGGAGCATAGCGATTATAGCAGTTTTAATACTCTTTGTCATTTGTAGATCTTTTTCTGTTGAATATTTTGTAAATGACAACACTGACAAAACAGTTAATAATATAAATAAATAATAAGCCATCTAATAGCATGCATATATCCTGAGTTTAGCCCACTGAAGTACTTTCTTTTGAGTTAGGAACTGAGCATCTTCATTTTTAAAAGAACACTCTAGTCGTTTCTTACTAAAATTGATGTACTACTAGTATAGAAATTAAGGGTTTGCTTGCAGTCTCCAAATATTTCACTTGCTAGCCATAGTTAACTACATTGTATTTTCTGTTCAACAATATAAAATTATTTTTTCAGAGTGAACATATTACTTCCCTACTGTCTTAATATCAGAATCAGCCATATTACTTTATGACAGTAAATGTTAGTAGCAGTCATGATAGTTAATGGTGCTTCATATCAGGTTCTAAACATTGCTGTAAAATCAATATTAGTTTGGATTCCAAATATATACGTTATTTTGAAAGAAATACATAGTTATCTATAGAGATACTATTACACAGAAAATCCTTATGCCAGAACTGGGAATCAGGATGGGAAAATTATCATAGCCCAGATTTCTGCAACTGAAAAATAATGGCCTCAAGTAAATTTATCAGAAAACAACAACAACAACAAAAACTAATTTAATTTGAATTTTTAGACGAAATGATTTTATGGTGATTGAACATGGCTAATTCAGCAAAGAATAAGTTTATTTAAATATATTTGAAGAATATAGCAGCACTGTTTCCTTTCTCATTAAGGGAACTGTTTAATATTTAGCCCCAAATTATTTCAATCAAAGAGTTTACATTTATCAAATTGACATTCTTTTTCATTAAAAAAACATTTATTAACCTAATGTCACTAAGACATGCATGACAGCTGGTGTTCATATTCTAATACACTTGATTTTAGGACTATCCTTGCCTGTTTACGAAGTTGAAATGTTCACCTAAGACAGTTGGATGCATCCAATTAAATGTCACCTCTCAGATCCTCCATTAGTTTGTAGCTTGTTAAAATTTCATCATCTAAGAAATTACTGTATTTATGCCCCGTTTCTTTATGTTTGAGCATTATTATAAAGACCCTACCATCTGCCAGCTTTCTGTATTTCCAATTGAATGTATTTTCAAATGTGTTTTCCATGCTTAAAAAAGTAAATGACTCTTTTTAAATATTCAATGATCTTATGTATTGTCATTTTCCAAAACATGCTAATAATTTTTACTTCAGTGGTGATTGACAAATTAAGAATAAATCCTCACTTGAATTGTAATAAACTATTCTATCTAATTTAGCCCCAAACAGTGTAAACACCAAATGTTTACACTGGGGTCTTTGTAGCTGATTTCTTTCTTTCCTCCCTCCCTTCCTTTCCTCCTTTCCTTTCTTCTCCTTTTTTTTTTTTTTGCTGTTACCACAGAAGATGTGGTGTACACTTACTTCAGCTTTGATATATAATTTTCTCCCAAAGGATTAGAAACTTTACAACAAAAAAAGGTTTTTTCAATATTTAATATGCATTTTAAAAATTTCAAAGTAAAGTGTGAAGAAGTTTTTGGTTTAAGTATAATAACAAATTTTAGGTACATCAATGTCTAAACTTTACATAAGTAGCTAGGACTCTTTTTCTTGAATCAAATAAATACCTGCAACATATAAATGCCATTTAAGAGACCCTTCAAACCCATTAATTTTAGGAATGTAATAACATTTAGAATTCTTTAAAATTTAACTTATTGTCATTCTATAAACAATACATAAGAATTACCCAAGTTGCAGATGCTGCTGGCACCTGAAGCCAGATGTTCTTTCTAAAATCCAATTTGATCATTTTCTTCCTTTGCTTTGATCTAAAATTCATATCACTTAGCATTTCATTGCGGGCTCTTGGACATTTAGTTTCTGATTATTCTCATCTGTCAATGATTCTCCACACCTACCCTTTGAAGAAATTATTCATTATACTGAGACATGTCTCCAATGCCCTTCTATCACTAGTGAGCTCACATTTTCTTTGCCTAATTCATACATATTCATTATTCTGATTTAGAATAAGCTCTTATCAGATTCCCTCTATGTCCTCTCTATTCCCATAAAAGTTTTAGACAAATTATAGCATAAAGCATCTGATAAAGAATAATATATTTTAACATATATTGTGATTGATTTACTTGTCTATCTCTCAACTATTTTTTAAGCTTCTTGTGAGAAAAGACCATATCTTGTGTCACTATCTATACTCACCAAATAACATATTACCTGAAACCACAATGCCCAGTGTTTGCTGAATGAGTAAATACATAAATATCAGTGCCTGCCAGGTATTTAGTAAATATTCACAGAATAAAATACATATGAAGTATCACGGAGAGTTCCCCTCATATGTTACCTATACTCTTTGTTACTTAGGAAGTGACAATGAAACCCATTTACACAAAAATTTTGGAATTCATGTTTAACATGCATTTTAAAAAATTCATTGTATTAGTTTCCTTTACTCATTTTCTTCATCAAAATGCAAAAAAGCCAGAAATATAACTTTTAGGAATGATCAATAAACACAGCCCCTAGCCAAAGACACATCCTGAATTTCACTATAACATATATCTTGTTTTTGATCACAATCCTGAACTGATATTATTTCAGGGCTCTAATCTTTCAGCACTCAAATGCTCGAGATTTCAAATATCAAAAATGGACAAAGATAAAAAAAAAAAAATCACAGCCTTTTCACTATGTTTAAAAGCTGTTATTTCTGCGTGAATAAATGGCATTTTTAAATGTATAATTCGTATCTCTATTACCATACTGTGTATGTGTAATACTCTTGAATTTACATCTGTCACATACAATTGTAATCAAAGCTCTTTGCTTAAGTTTGCTATTACAAATTAACTAAAATTCAACTTGTAATTGAATGGAATCGATTTCACTGGAATGTAAAAATATATTTCCTCTTGTTTCCTCCTTTTTAAGTTACATTATAACTACATCACCAATTAGAATTACTACATTTTATAGTAAAGTTCTACAGAAATAAATGAAAGGTAGGTGAGCACATATCTTATCCCAAGATGATCTAAAATATTTTTAACTAATTGACTGGGCATAAAACAACTCTACTGTTCTAAGAGTTAAGTTTCTAAATAGAGTAATAGAATTTTATAAAGCTGAAGAATACCATATCATTGGGCAGAAACCCCAAAACTGAGTTTTGGGCATTGAATACAACTATTAAGCAAACTAATAGCTGTTTCACACAAGCTATATAATAAATTTAAATTTCTTATATATATTAACTTTCAGTTCAATAACTATCATACTATAATACTGAAGATATTTTTAACTTTATCACCTATATTATTACATAACCAAAAAATGTGCTTATATAAGAAAAAAATCATGGCAAAATTAGTACATGCAATTGAAGAACTGAGTTTATGTAATTCATGAAGGGAAAAAAATGGATCAATTTCAATTTCCAGGGACTGTCATAACATTTTAGAGGAACTAAAATTTGAATCAGAAGTTTTATGTAAACACATTTCAGAAGAATACGATTTCTCATATGTTTCTTCCAAATGTATTGATAGATTGCAAGACTGCAAGGCTTTGAAAACTGCAGTGTGTCTGTTTTGGGACATATGGAAATAAGGTTTTAAGAGAACCATAATCAGTAAACGAGAATGAGCATGGGCTCTACATTTTTAACATGGGAACAAAGAGATTTTCATTTATGAAATGTTTCATTACCTGTGTTTGAGTCATTTTGTAGGCGGTTTTTATAACACATCACAATAAGCATTTAGTGAAAAATGTCCTGCAATATTTACCCCCATGCCTTCCTTCATTCATTAATTGCATTTATTTAATCAACATATGATGTCCGACAATTAAGTTCGCAAACTCATCCTAGAAAAAGTGCTAGGATGCATACCTCATTGCTGAATATCACTATGGTCACCTTCAAAGTACTCCCCTTGGGAAGCTATGCACTGATGCCAGCACCTAGTCCATCCTTCAAAGCAATTTGGAACTCTTTTTCTGGAATGGCCATCAGAGCTGTCATATTACCCTTGATGTCCTGAATGCCATCAAAATGTCTTCCTATCAATATTTTCTTTATCTCCAGGTAAAGAAAGAAGTCATTGGGGGCCATATCAGGTGAGTAGGGAGGGTGTTCCAAAACAGTTATTTGTTTACTAGCTAAAAACTCCCTCACAGACAGTGCCATGTGAGCTGGTGCGTTGTTATGATGCAAAAGCTATGAATTGTTGGCGAAAAGTTCAGGTCGTTTAACTTTTTCACGCAGTCTTTTCAGCATTTCCAAATAATAAACTTGGTTAACAGTTTGTCTAGCTGGTACAAATTCATAATGAATAATCCCTCTGATATCAAAAAAAGGTTAGCAACATCGTTGAAACAAGTTGGCAAACTTAATTCTCACAACTTGTACATTTGCCAAATGCCTTCTATGTGAAAGGTACTGACCTAAGCACTTGGCATTCATCAGTTGAAAGAACAGGAAAAAATAAAATCTAAACCCTCTTGGGCCTATCTTCTAGAAGAAGGATAAAAACAATACATTATTAACGTGAAAATTTATCTATATGGTTTTTAGTTCACCAAAAACAAAAGATCTATCTTTTCTTCATTGACTATTCTTAACTCCCTTGTCAAATATTAGTTGACTGTATATACATGAATTTATTTCTGAGCTTTCAATTCTGTTCCATCGCTTGATGTATCTGTGTTTACACCAGTATCATACAGTTTGTTTACTAGAGCTTTTTATAAAGTTTAAAATCAAAAAGTATGATGGCTCCAGTTTTGTTCTACTTTTTCAGAATTGCATTAGCTATTTGGTGTCTTCTGTGGTCCCATACAATTTTTAGGATTGCTTTTCTGTTTTGGTAAAAAATGTAATTGAATTTTGATAGACACTGCATTAAATTTATAGATGGCTTTAATAATATCAATCATTCTGATCCATGAACACAGGATATCTTTCCATTTATTTGTGTCTTCTTCAAATCCTTTCATCAATGTCTTATAATTTTCAATGTGTAAACTTTTACCACCTTGGTTATTCCTGAGTATTTTCTTGTCTTTGATGCTATTGTTGATATGATTGTTTTCTTTATTTCTTTTTCAGATAGTTCATTATTAGGGTACAGATATGCAACTGATTTTTTGTATGTTAATTTAGTGTACGCAACTTTACTGAATTCACTGATGAGTTCTAACAGTTTTTTTGTTGTTGTTTGGTGAAGACTTCAGCTATATAAGATCATATTATCTGCACACAGGGACAGTTTTACTTTTTCTTTTCTAATTTTGATAATTTATTTATTTTTCTTGCTTAACTGCTCTAGCTAGGATTGCAATACTATGGTGATAGGAGCACTGAAGAGTGAGAACTCTTGTCTTGTACCTAATCTTAGAGGAAAGCTTTCAATCTTTCACCTCTAATGATGTTAGCTGTGGCCTTGTCCGATGCAGCCTTTATTATGTAAAGTACTTTGCTTTTCAAGACTTTTCATTATGAAAGGATGTTGAATTTTCTCATGTGCTTTTTCTGCATCTAGTGCAATGATCATATGATTTTTATCTTTCATTCTATTAATGCAGTATATCATGTTTATTGAGTTGTGTATGTTAAATCATCCTCGGGAATGAATCCCATTTTATCTGGTGTGTGATATTTTTAATGTGCTGTAGAATTCGATGCACTGGTGTTTTGATGATAATTTTTGCATCATTATTCATCAGAGATATTGACTTACAGTATCTTTATCTGCCTTTGGTATCAGTGTAATGTAGGCCTCATAAAATTTGTTTGAGAATATTATGTCCTCTTCAGTTTTGTTTTTTTTTTTGGAAGAGTTTGAGAGGTTTGGCGTTAATTCTTCTTTAAATTGCCAGTAGAATTCACTAATGAAACCATGTGGTCCTGGATTTTTCTTTGTTGGGAGTTTTTTGATTACTTGTTCAATTTTCTGTTGTTATTTTTTCTACCCACTTGTTCTTTTTTCCTAATATACGTAGGTTTTTATCACCATAAACTTCTCTCATGAAGTGCTTTTGCTGCATCTCATAAGTTTTGGTATGTTATGCTCCACTTTTGTTTGTTTCAACATATATTAGATTTCCCTTTTGATTTCTTCTTTGACACACTGGTTGTTCAGCAATGTGTTTCTTTCCATCGATCTGCATACTTTCCAATTTTTCTCCTGTTATTGGTTTTTAGTTTCATATTATTGTGGTTAGGAAAGAACCTTGATTTGATTCCAATCTTTTTATATTTGCTAAAGTTTGTTTGTGACCTAACATATGGTCTATCCTGGAGAATGTTCAGTATGCAATTGAGAAAAATGCGTATTCTGCTGCTGTTAGATGGATCATTTTGTATATACATTTGTATAAAGCATAGTTCAAGTCCGATATGGCATTATTAAATTTTTATCTGGATTATCTATGCATTTTTGAAAGTGGTGTACTGGAGTCTTCTACTATTATTGTAATGCTATCTATTTTTCCCTCCGGGCATGTTAGTACTTGCTTAATATACCAGGGGTGCCAAAAATTGTATACAAGTGGACATTTTGGTCAGCGTTGCTCAAGCAGTGGTTTGCCATAACCAGAAGTGTCTGGATGCTGATGGTAACCACTTTGAGCAACCCCTTGTAATTGCAGAAGTCAAAGGTGACTTGTATTCATCTTTTGTTATTGGTATATATTGAGTATTACAATTTTAATACAGTTTCCTTTTCTTAAAATGTGTATACATTTTTTGTCACCCTCTATATTTAGGTGATCCAATGCAGGGTGCATACATATTTCTATTTTTACATCCTCTTGATGAACTGACCCCTTTATAAGTATATAATGACCTCCTTTCCCTCTTGTTACAGCTTTTGAATTAGTCTATTTTGTCTGATAGAAGTATGGCTATAACTGCTTTCTTTTGTTTTCCACTTGCAAGGAATATCTTTTTCCATCTCTTCATTTTGTCCTTAATGCTGAGGTCTCTTATAGTCAGTATATAATTGGGTCTCATGTTTTATGCATTTTTGTGACTCTCTGCCTCTGTAGAAAATAATCCATTAATATTTAGAGTAATTACTGATGGGCAAGGAATTATTAATACCACCTTACTAATCATTTTCTGGCTGTTTTGTAGTCCCCTTATTTCTTTCTTCCTCTCTTGCTGTCTTCCTTTCTGTATTGATTTTCCATATTGGTATGCTTTGATTCCCTTCTCTTTATCTTTTGTGTATCTACTGTAGAGTTTTGCTTTGTAGTTATGAGGGTTACATAGAATATCTTATAGATATGAAAGTCTATTTTACACTGATAACAACTTAACTTCAATCACATAAAAAATCTTACCCTTTTACTTCCTGCTTTTATGTTTTTGATTTTGCAACTTTCCTCTTTTTATATTATATGTTCATTAATAAATTATTGTAGCTCTAGTTATTTTTAATACCTGTGTTCTTTGACCTTTATACTAGAGTTAAATGGTTAACACTCCACCATATTTTAGTACTTGAATATTCTGAGTTTGACTATATATTTACTATTACTGGAATGTTGTATATTTTCATATTATGAATTAGTATCCTTTCATTTCAACTTAAATAACTCTTTTCAATATTTCTTGTAAAGCAGATGTAGTGGAAGTTAGTAGTACTTCCAGTTATGTCCACCCAATTACATGTTATAGCTATAAGCAGAAACTGCCACAATTCTGTACATTTTCCAGTCCTCCAGGAATCCTGCCTGACAGCACTTGTGATGCCACTTTCCAGGTTTGCTTAAATATTAAAGCTAAGTCTGATCACTAAATTTAGATTCAAACTATATTTTGCCTCTCATATACACAAATTATGAAATCAATGACAGTGATAATTGAGTTGTGAGTTCTATCAAGTATTTCAAATAGTCTATAAAAAATTTAAAATATGCCACTCACTGTTTTATGTTGGTTACATAGTTAAATATTTGATAACATGACTGGGAAATGGACTATTACATAATGAATGTTCTTTGATAGAAAATAAATAGTATAATATGTTACAGTTGATTTAAAAAATGCTCTAATGACAGAAAGCAGATAAGCTGCTAAGCTTAACAAAATAAATAATGCATTGAATCAAGTTTATAGCAGAACATGATAAGAACTCCATAAGTTTAAAATTAAATTAGAGAAATTAACATGACCTCATGATATGTTAAAAGAAAAATATCCCATCTCAGAAACAAAAGAGTTTCTGAAACTTTTGTTGTCACCATGCCTGTGATCCATACTTAAATAGGACTATTTTCAATGAAACTTAGCACCCAAAGTTGGACCTTTAACATTGTCCTAAAAGTCAGCTACATCAGTGGGTAAAGAAAAGTCAAGATAACCCAAGAATATCTTGTTACTGCCAGAAAGCAGAGATAATACCAAAGATGTTTAAAATAATACCAATAAGAATGAAGAAGCCAGAGAATCAGAGTTCCCACCTGCCAAAAAGTGCCAATTTGAGCTTCATAAAAAGAAAATAGTAATTGCAGTCAATTCTATCAAGTTGATTTTATAAAGGATCTAAGTTCATGATGACATGCAGAAAAGACAGGTACTTAAAATGTGCTAAAGGTAAATCACACAGAATTTTCTCAAGTGTGTTTACAAAAAATTGCTATATGCTGAACTACATTTCTGCAGAATGTGTTTTCGAGAACTGTTTTCATTTATTGCACCAATTATATGAACAATGTATTTAAATTTTGGTAATTACCTCGTTGAAAAATCACAACAATTTTAAGCAATTTTAAGAATATACAGCAATTTTAAGAATATACAGCAATTTTAAGAATATACAGCAATTTTAAGAATATAACAAAAGTAACTTTTAAAAGGATTTACATTATTTGTTAATGTTAATTAAAACTTTACAATATGTGGAGCAATGTAAAAGGTAATAATAAATAAATACAATGACATCAGTATTACAAATGCCATAAAATCTCATAAATCAATAATAATAAAACAAAAGAGAAGTTATCAGAAGTTTACATTTCCATTACATTACAGATATAAAAAACAGCTAGAAAACTCAACAATAAGTTGGGAACCACTTTCTAAGACAGTAGTAAATAACATCAATAAAATGGCATTTATTTTACTTTTTCTGAAAACAAATTCTATGGGACCATAATATGCTGGGTAATTTTGAATATTGGGCATAAAAAGAAGTTTCCAGGGTGAATTAAAGAGGAAAACTGTAATTTAACTTAAATCATTTACATATATATGTAAATGATACACATGTAAATATGTAAATTTTATATATATATATATATATATATATATCATATATATATATATATATGATATATATATATATGATATATATATAGTTTGTTTTAGGACTTATTGTTTTAGGACTTATTGAGGTGCTAATAATTTAACTTAAGTTGAATCTCCAAAGAAGTCATGGTGGTATATGCTATCCAAACATAATGGACTATAGAATTGTTTTCCTTTTTGAGCACCTTAAGGAACTCTTTTCTGCAGAATGTATTTTAGAAAATTATGTTTATTTATTGCACAAGAATGCAACCGTATCCTAAGATTAACACTACACTTTGGAATTCCTATTTTTGGCATTTCTAAGATCAAAAGAAAGTTTTGTGGTGTATAGAGTGCTCATGACACATCTAGAATTGCACTGGCATCATATTGGCTATGGCAGTATATTTAAAAAGCCTTTTTTTAAAGGAAAATGTTAAGAGAAACTGCATATGATACCGCTTACCTGTTTTGTCCTATCACAGTATTCAGTATTCAAATTCACACCATGCTGCAATTTGCCTTTTCTAGAACTTAACATACATACACTATCTAATAAAGAATAAATAATTTCCCTTATGATTCCTGATTTATTGGAGAAACATAACAGTAAAAATAGCGTGATTTAAAGCATATTTTATAATATGTCCTTCTAAGATTTTAAAAATGTCTGAAAGGTAAAAATATCTTCAAGAAATGCATTATAATAGACTTGGGATAGATCTAAGAGGAATATAACAAGACGTCACATTAAAGAGAAGTAAAACTCTTTAAAGTAAAAAAATAGTACTCATTACTGTGTGTTTGCAATTCCATAATGCTTTTCATTTGAATACTTCAAATGCTCAGAGTGTGATTAGAATGGTGGCAGGTTTACCTAACAGACTTGGGAGAAGAATGCTGTGTAAGTGAAAACATTGCAGGCTTTTAGAGAAAATTTGTTCTCACAGCACTTGTACAAGAGCTAAGCGTCTGGGTTTTGTTATTGTGGTTATAATAAAGGTAGTTTTTTTTCCCTTCTGACTAATAATTTTCAGGAAATAAATGGGTCAGCAAAACATCAGATATTTGGGTATGTACTCACCATGATTGCAACATATATTAGTAAAGTAGTGAAGACTCTCCTGTGACTTCTGTAAGCTCTTGAGGACATCTGTTTTTATGTGCCTTGCTCAGTGTGGATATAACACCATGTCCGAGGAACTCGGAGTCAACCTGCCCTCAATACTTTTGTCCAAAAGCCAAATCACATGGCTACCTTCCATCACAAAAAAAAATACCCTAGAATTAGATATTCCGGACACTTCACTTCTGTACACCTGTATTAGACTTATAACCACACCACATGGCCTGGAATTTGTCACCTTAATGGGTCTTATACACAGGGACTGCCACACATACATTTCTAGGCTTGGGGCTTAACAAATAACAGTGGTCATATCCTGCCACACTGAGTAAAACTCACATTGTATCAGATATTTTATAAAGCACCTTTATGAAATATTTTTATATTCTGCATATAATGGTTGTACTTTGACAAATCACCCTTAATTAGCTCATCTACAGTACTAGCATAGAAATTAACAAAAGGCTCTTCTGAATAGACAAGCCTTGCTTTTTTTGGATAAAAAGAAGAAAAAAAAAGTAAACGTGGCAAGAGTATTGGTGGGGCAAAGTGTGGCTCTAGGATCTGCCCTGCATTTCTATCAGTAGTATCTACAGCTTTAAAAAAAAAAAAAAAAAAAAGAATAGTTTGAGTAGATTTACTGAACCCAAATGAATTCAAGGAGGAAGAACTAAAACGTCGAAACAGTTACCAAAGATGAGCTGCTGCATTCCCCCGCCAGAATGGGCAGCTTCATTCTTAGTGTGGGATTGGCTTTACCCTATCAATATACACACGAAAGCTAAATATCCAATATACTTGAAACCTGTACGAAAAATCCTTCCTTACATCTTAATTTCTGGGCATTTGCTGAAAATACTTGACATTCCTTGGCTTGCAGCTGTATCACTTTAGCCTCTGCCTTTGTCATCGCATGGCATCTCCCCTCTGTTTCTGTTTCTCAATGTCCCTCTTCTCATGAGAACTGTAAGCATATTGGATGAAGGGCCCACCCTCCTTTAGTATCCTGTTATCTCGGCTAATTACAACTGCAATGACCCTATTTCCAAATAAGGGCATATTCTGAGATATTAGAGGTTATGGCTTTAACATGTATTTTGAGGGGGACACAATTCAACCCAGAACAGTTCTCTTATTTCTTCACTTTCTTCTATCCATAGGCATTGTGGTATATGGAGAATTTCATGTGTTGTCATGGTGACATCTAGCTCAGCTATGTCTACACTATAGTTATGACAGCTCAGTGGAGTGCTCATGCTTGTCTGAATGTGAAGACTGGCAAATTGGCTGGATGATTCCCTCAGGCTCTGCTCTATGAAGGCAGTGGGATTTCACTGTAAACCCAAGTTTCTACAGAAAACCTCTACTCTTTCAACAGTAATGGAGAAGAAAATGTCAAAATATTTGGTCTGACCCCTCTATTTCCTCTCCTTTATGTTCTGTTCCACTTTCAATGTGGTGGGCATTTTAGGATGTGGTGGGCATAAAGGAAAGATATGGGGTGGGGAGTACAAATTCAGCTCTGTACTGGGTCTTTAGAACACAGTACTGTGGAGATATTCATTGGTAATAATTTTTCCCATATTTTCAAATCCTCTGAAATGGTAATATGCTTTATTGAATCAGATATATGGAATCAAAATAAATTTTATCCTTTGACCTCTACTCACTAAGGACTAAACTATAATTCTTTTTTTCAGAGTTGCATGATATTCTCCTGTTTAAAATTACAAAATCTGTTTCTCTTATTCAATACATTTTTTAAAAGTATAATTTTATAGTCTAGCAATGATTTTTCTAGCCAAGTGGCATTAACCCTTTTGCAAAGTACTAAAACTATTCACACAATTCATAAGGATCCTTGTGGTTTTATGTCTCCAAGTTAATAAAAGTTTAATTCATAAGTTTAAAAAATATTCTATGCATAAAAAGGGCATTTGGACTAGAATTTAGAGTTAGGACACCTAGGTTGTCACTGGAGAATAGCCATATGATTTCTTGGAATGTTGATACTAATATTGTCAAGATCCCAGCCCATGTTCTGATGAGAACTATTAATATATTATTCCTATTTTTATAATGATTCATTCTACATTTGGCATCTCAAGTAATATTTTTAAAACATACTAAAGTCCAAGCTCATTGGAAGGTCATTGCTCTCCCCACAAATCATCAAAATACAGATACAGGGATTTTGTATTTGTTGTGCCATATGCTCAGAATGCTCTTTTAATGTTTGCTGCATGGCTGACTCATTTTCATCTTTTCTTGTTTCCTTTGAAATGTCATCTTTTAATAGAGACCTTACATAATAACCCAAGCTAAAATAGCCCCACTAATAATTCTCTGTGCCATATTCCTGTAGTATTTCTTTAGTTGTAGCTTTTACTATCTAAAATGATCTCATCTTTAAACGTGATTCATCTGTCTACATCTTCTAAAATATAAACTCTGTGAAGATAAGAATGGTATCTGATATCTGGCATTAAGTATCCAATAGGTCAAGATAAAATATAGTAAAAATAAAATATTATTTCAGTGAAATTAAGAACTATGATCTGTAAAGCTATGGTCTTCGCTAATAACTTTCCATCATTGTGGGTACAGGATACGAGCTTTGAAAAGTGCACTAAGAGGGGACTGATGTACTAAGAGGACTCAGGAAGTCAGGAATTTGGCAATTTCAAGAATAAAGTGTAGGTACTGAGGGAATTACAGGCTGAGATAAACATGAGATATGATCTTGCTATATGTCAACATGGTTTTATTGACCCCACATACAACATATTCCCAAATACGTTTTCAGATGGGCTCCTCCCTAGACGGACTTTCATACAATTAGTAGAAAAATATAATTTGGCTTTTCAGAAGGCAGGACAAGGATTCCTGAATAAGAAGTAGAGATATACAGAACCAGTTTCTATAAGAGGTTAGACCAAAATTGGGCAAGAGAGAAACTCTCTCATGGGAGAGAAGAATATTTCATTGTCTATATCTCCTTAAGGTATTTTCGTTACATTTTTTTCCTCTTATCCATTAAATTGTATTGAGCTCATGCTCTCAGAACTCCTCAGGCAGTGTGGATAAACCAGAGAATTAGACAGGTTAACTCCCTGCCCTTATGATCCTCGCAGCCTAATGGGGCAATATGTCAAAGAAGTACTTATGCTGGTTAAATAATATAGAACATTGAATGCCCTCAAGTGTAGTCAATTCCTGTTAAAACAACATATAAGCCAAAAAAAAAAAAAAAAGTGGTTAATAAGATTATTTTATGAACAAAATTCTGCAAAGTCAGAGAGAATACAGAGGAGGAGAAAGCATTTTTGAAGCAAACAAGAAAGGTGGCAAAGGATTTAGAATATCAGTGAGAGTTTAACTCCATGACTGTAATATGGAAAACCAAGTAGCATTCTTTTGTTATCTATCAGAATATCTCCAAAGGTTCCAAAATTAACACTGCCAGATGCTTTTGCAATTATGGGATGTGGGCAAAGCTAAAATGAGTAAGATTTGTGTCAAGTTTAGGAAGCTACAAAATGCCTCATCGCCTCCACTACTCGATTCAAGCTGTGACTTTGCTTCCCCATCATTGCATAAGATGGGAGTTGTGGTCTGTGAGAAGGATTAAACAGAAGACTATCGGAAAGCATGGCTGAAGGTGGGAAAGCCATGTGGAAAATGTAGAGATTAAGGAATCGGTAGTGTTCCTAATGCCTGGAATCTCAGCTATCTTTCCCCTAGGTCATTGTAATTTCAGAAAGAAATGCAAAATTGTGTTCTGGAAAAATCTTTCCAGTAAAAAGTAGTATTTCATTCAAAATTGCTCAGTTAAATCCTCACTCCACAATCCCCATTATACTACTCATAGATTTAAGTGAATCTTTTAGAACTTTAATCATAAATATGATGAGACAAACAAGAATTCTCAAATCTGAGAAAAATCTCAGTTATGAAAGATGAAGACTGAAGCAATAAATAAACAACAACTTCTAGGAAACATAAACAATTTGAAGATAAAATAAATGACAAAATATATTTTGAATAGTAATAGAGAAATAAAATCAGCTATTTTAGTATTTAGCAAAAACAGGATAGTATGAAAAGAGTCTATATATAGAACACTTAAAAAACTTTAGAAAATTAATAACATAATGGCAGTACTTAAAAACTCAAGAGTAAAGTAGTGAGAATCTTCCAGAAAAGATAAAAAAAATGTAATAGTAGAAAATAAAAACAAAACCTAAGGTGACAAAATAATCCCTCCAGACATGCTAACATCTAAATACTGAGATCCCAAAAAGAGTGAACAAAAGGAAATAAATTAGATGAACTCTATAGGAAATACCATATTCAAGAACATTTTCAGAACAACAAGAAAAGGTTTCCCTATGGATATACTTAACCTAGTACCCCAACAAAAAAATGAAAATAAACACATACTATGCAGAATCTATTATGTATTCACTAACCTCTATCTCCTTTGAGCTAAATTGGCTCAAAGGCATAAATATTTACATTTTTTCTAATTTGAAATACAATGTAATGCAAGATATTGTATTCCTAACTTGATCATGATCAACTATGGTGGGGACCCTTTCTGCCATTGTTTAAGTGGAAAACTATGAAAAATATGTACCTCATCTTTTCAAACTCATAGATACAGAGAACATTCTGATGGCTGCCAGATGGGAGGGGATTATGAGGGTGGGTGAAAAAGGGGAAGGGATTAAGAAGTACAAATTGCTAGTCATAAAATAGTCACAAGGATGTGAAGTAGGGCATAGGAAATATAGTCAATAATATTGTAATAAATATGTATGGTCTCAGATGGGTACTAGATTTATCAGGGTGATTACTTCATAAATTATATAAATGTCTAATCACTATATTGTACACTTGAAACTAATATAATACTGTATGCCAACTGTAATTGAAAAATAAAAATACATATTTAAAAAGAAATAAAAAAAGAATTAGTGTAAGAAATAGATAAGAGAATTGCAAAGAAGGAGATGAAAATTAGTAACTTCTACTTCGAAAAAAACTTTTCATTGAAAAGGTAGTCTATGTTCCAGTAATGATAATTTTACATTCACTGCAGAAAGCTGCCTATTGTAGAATTCAGAAGTATCATTATATAGTATGTTCCCAAATTACTCATGTTACTGTGTCACATATTTCACTTACAGGAAGGAAGGAAGGAAGGAAAGGAGGGAGGGAGGGAGGGATGATAAATGATGGGAGGAAAAAAGGAAGGAAGGAAGGAAGGAAGGAAGGAAGGAAGGAAGGAAGGAAGGAAGGAAGGAAGAAAGAAAGAAAGAAAGAAAGAAAGAAAGAAAGAAAGAAAGAAAGAAAGAAAGAAAGAAAGAAAGAAAGAAAGAAAGAAAGAAAGATAGAAAGAAAGAGAAAGAGACACAGTCATGAAGATAGAGTAAAATGTTATAGGTCAAAATTATTTCCCTTCCCCCTACACTAAACCATGCAATTCCAATTAAGAGATACACAATGTTTCTCTAAATTGGTTTACCAAACAAAAACAAGAAAAATATTTACTATTTTTTCTCTAAAACTTATGGTGCTATACAAAGATAGTAAATATATCTTTAAAATATTTGATGGAAAAATACAAAATTACACTGTTTTATAAATTCTTAAGCAATCAGATAATCTGAATTTAGTAATGCATCATCCAGATTAACATTTTGATAAAGTGAATGCAATTTATTTAACATGAAAGTCTCTATTTTATATATTCTTTTAGCACTACCTTTTTCTATAAAGGTGATGATTTTGAAGTATGGTATTTTATTTTTCTAATCCCTTATACTGCTCAGTATATGTGAATTGCTTAGCATAACACTTGGCAGAAACTAATATTTCACATGCTGACTACTGAACTTATCCCTTTAATTATTTTATTGTATATACAAAGTATTTGCTTGTGTAGGTTTAAAACAGATGCATCAATTTTTTGAGGGCAAGAGCCCTCTCCATCTTTGTCACTGCTGTATTCCCCACTCTCTAGCAAAATAACTTGTATGTAGAAGACACTCATATGAAGAATGCATGATAAGAAAATAGCGAATAAGTAAAATAATATATTACTGATAAAATCTCCACAAAGAAAAAAATAATGACTTATTATTTAATTCTGATTCAGCATTTTATAAACAAGGCAGAACTATCCTCATTATATAATTAAAATAACATCTTACATCCTTTTTTTGGCATAAGATAGGATCGGGAATAAATAGAGATTTGTATAACATCTGTTAAATCACTTTGAAAATTCTATGGCCTCACAGTTATTATAATATCTAAATATTGAACAGATTTAGCAACACATTGTAAACTATTTTATTCGTAGTTAAAATAGGGCAACAAAAGAAGACTGATGATAATAACTTCAATGTTCAAAACTTTTTAACGTTATTTTTCTATAGGTGATGCCCACGGACTGAGGCTGGGACCTGGTCTGGGTGGCTGGAGTATGGGATACTCCAGGAACGCAAACGGGTGCAGCTGAGCCTGCGGGGTTCACTCTGTGGCTTTGCGTGTGGGGTGTGAGAGTAAGGGCAGGTCCTGATGGAGAAGCCCGGAGAGGATGGGAAGGGACCTACTGAGCATCAGGGGCAGTTCAGAGAAGAGCAGAATCAGGCCCGTGGCTCTGCTGCCACAACCACTCTTCCCAGAGGAAGCCTAATCTCCTAGGACCTGGGGATTCTATGGGGTTGACAGGGGCGTCCTTAGGGCGAGAAACACCTGGGTGCCCTGGTGCCAGACCCCTCGTCCCAGGCTTATCTGTAAGAAGTCCGGCTCATGACACCTATCAAGCAAGCCTCAGTCCCATCTTGCCTAACCCTCTGCCGCCCAGGGTCACAGTACAGTAGCACCTTGCTCTAGGACATGTGAGTATGGAGAAATGATAGTGTGGTTTTATATAAGGAATATGAGCTCTCCGTGGAACACTATAATTTCCCTTCCCATCTTAAATTGTTCGGCATAATCCAAATGAATGACTCCACATCGGTTGAAATACCACCTATTCTTCTGTGATAAATACATAATGAATCAACAAGTTCTTGATTATTTTAAATGAATGTTTTCATTATTTGCCACTAGCATCACTATGCTTCCTGAGGATACATAGGGACTTGAAAATGGTTGAAATGGATTTGCTCAAGAATTTGAGAGACTATAGGCTTTTTCTATCTACATTACGTTGTTTATCATCATAAAACCGCCTGAGTATTTAAAGCAAACGTCTACCTGTTACTCATGCTTGCTTCAGGATAATACACACTTTGGTTTTATTGCCCTATTTTGGTGGTTCGCCTTGCTATAAGATGTAATGCAGCTGAATCAGAACTTTGTTTCTTGTCTCTTCTGGGGTCTGGTCTAACACGAAATGGATCATTAAGTCAAAAGGGAAATTTAGTACAAGTCTAGATTTGTTACAGCTGGATTGTCCTATGGTGTGGATTTCAGAAAAATAAGTGCAGGTAATTCAAGCATGCTGAAATGTCCAAAGCTGTCTGTTAGCCAGAACAGAAGTAGATAGATAAAGAAGGTCATTATGACAATAGAGTTCTCCCTTTAATACACATTTCTTAAGGAGTGTGCATTTTTTCTTGGGGAAGTTCAGGGCTTGATGCAAATAGACACCTGCTGTACTGTCTGCATTGAAACTGTTGCTGCTTCTCTCTCTGAGAATAGAGTCACTTCTTGAACAGGGCCAGGAAATAAAGTTTAGAAGGCTAACTTAAAAAGGCACCAATTGATTGCCATTACTCCCAAAAAGTAGGTGTGAAATGAATGGCAAAGTGCCTAACTTTGAAAGCTAATTATGATCAAAGAATTCAGAATTCAGAGATGGTTAAGGCACAGCCCTCTCCTTCCAGAAGGTACATTCTGGTGGAGACAAACACTCCCACAATAATTTGGGACCAAATGTGACAAATCAATATGGTACAAGAAATGGGCTAGGGAAAGGGAAGTGCAAGGAAGATAGAGATCAATTTTGACTGGAGGAGCGGGAAACTTCCCAGAGGTGGAGGCTGAGATCGATCTTAAAGGATGGATTCAAGAGGTCCTTCGCTGGAGTGAGCATAGAGAGGAAATTCAAGGTGCAGGAAACAAGTAACATTGAACAATTTAAGGAAAGTCTTTATTTTACATGTTAATCAGTCGTATTTTATACTTGGAAAATACACTGGAGTTCATTTATTTTATGAGCCTTCAAATCACAATTCTTGTTACCCTAGATATAGAGGTGTTCCCAGGAGGTAGAGATAAAGGGGAGCATGTTCTGCTGCAAAAATTAAATTTCAGTGCCAGTTGTCATTTCTAATTGCTCAATTTTACCGAAAAGGAGATAGCTACTTGAAAGAGACACGTGATATCCATTTTGTCAGCAACCATTTTGTTTGGGAGACAAGATTCAGGAGTCTTGACTTGCATTCCAAAAGACTGTACCTCATGCTACTACTACCATATATCTTTTCATCTAGAAGCATTGAGCCAATCTTTGAAAATTAAAAATACAATATCTAAGTTTGGGTAGTATCAGACATTCATTTTTTCCTCAAGACATTGTTTCAACTCATGTATAATGAACTTCTACTATATGCTAGGCACAGTTTCTATGCATGGGAAACACAGAAGGAAACAGCAGAGTCCTAGTTGCATGAAGCGTGGATTCTACCAAAATAATTTTTGACAAGTTACTATTATTAATATTTACATTATAATTATCATCAATGTGAATAGTCTAAATGTGTTTGTAATTGAGAGAAAATATAGGAAAGTCATTAAGAATATGTTCTAGTACTAAACTGTCAGTGTTTAAATCTTGTCACTACTCATTATTGACTGAATGACCACATGAAAAGTACTTAACCTCTCTGTGCCTCAATTTCCTCATTTGTAGGTAACTATGATACAGAGTCCATAATGTTGTTCTGAAGGATTAAATGAGATAATACATATAAACATCATAGGACACTGTTTGAGATGTAGCTATGGATCATTATTTTCTTTGTCATTGTCTTTTTAAAATTTATTTTTGTTGCTCTACCACGCACTGTAATATGCTTTTTCTAGTTTTTTTTAATTTTTTTTTTTTAATTTCTTTAATGAGGTAAAATTGACATGCATAAACAACATATATTTAAAATGTACAATCTGCTAAATTTTGTAATAAATATACATCAATGGAATACTTCACCACAATAAAATAATAAATACTCCTAAATTTATTTCCCTAAAAATTTCCTCATGTCCCTTTTCAATTCCTTCTTTTTCCTTCCATCCCCTGTTCCTAGGCAACCACTAGAGATTGCATTTGCATTTTCTAGAATTTTATGTAAATGGTACTATACAGATGTTCTCTTTTCTGACTTCTTTCACTCAGCATAATTATGCTGAGGTTCATTTATGTTGTTGCATGAAGCAATTTGTTTCTTTATACTGCTCGAAGTACTCTATTGTACCAATTATGCCATAATTTGTTTATCCATTCACCTGATGATAGATAATTCTGTTGTTTCCAGCTTTTGGCTAATGCAACTAAAGTTCTAATAAACATTCATGAATGAGTTTTTGTAAGTACATAATGACACTGAACAACTTTTCATGTGCTTATTTGCCATCTATATACTATTCTTCTATGTAGTGTCCGATCCAAACTTTTTATTGAGTTTTTTCTTATTCATAAGTTTTGGGAGTTCTTTATATATTCTGAATACAATTTCTTTATGGATTGCAAGTAGTTTTCCCTGTTTATGGCTTCTTTTTCCATTCTCTTGAGAGTGTCTTTCAAAGTGCAGGCATTTTTAATTTGCACACAATCCAATTTAATAATATTTTCCCTTTATGGAACATAATTTTTGTGTCAGATCTACGAAACTCAGGGTCATAAAAAATTTATCTACACTTTGCTCCTGATCTTATTAAGTTTTAGGTTATGCATTTAGGCCTATGATTCATATTGAGTTCATTTTTCTTTATGATTTAAGGTATGGATCAAATTTCACTTTTCTTTGCATACAGATATCCTCTTTTTCAATTACCATTTACTGAAATGACTATTCTTACTCCACTAAATTGCCTTTGCACATTAGTCCAAAATCAGTTACCCTTTTCTGTTTGGGTGTATTTCTAGACTATCTATTCCGTTCCAATACAACACGGTCTCAAAACTACAGTTTTATAAAGTCTTGAAATCATGTACTGTCAGCCTGCGATCTTTATACCTTTTCAAAATTCTTTTGAGTATAATAGGATCTTGGCATTTCCATATGATATTTGGAATCAGTTTCACATTTTTTTATACAAAGAAACACCTGGTGGGATTTTGATTTGATGAAATAGAATCTATCGAGCAATACAAAGATAATTTACACCATAACAATGAGTGATCTGACCTATGTCCAGTTCTTTTCCAATCGAGATAATTTTTTTTTTTTTTTTTTTTTTTTGCCTTTTCTTGGCTTATTTCGCTGCCTAAAATCTCAAGATAGTATTGCATAGAAATGAGGATCATAGGTGGGAAGCATTCAGGATTTCACCACTTAGTATGGTGTTAGTGCTGTGTTTTTCATAGATGCACAGTTTTTAAATTGAGGAAGTTCTCTCCTATTCATAGTTCATTGAGAGTTTTATCAGGATTGGCTTTTAGATTTTGTCAAATGCTTCTTATGCATCCACTGGTACAATTATGTGTTTTCTATTTTCCTTTTTTTTTTTTTCAGAAGGCAAGTTTAATATTTTCAAGTATTACAATTTTATTTTTAAGCATGTATATGTTTTCTATTTTCCTTTTTAATGTTAATATGGTAAGTTATATCAGTTGATTTCAAATTTTAGCCCCCCATGAATTCCTGAAATAAACTCTGTTGACATGTTTTTGGATTAAATTTATTAAAATGTTTAAGGATTTTTGTATGTAAGTTCATGAGGATATTGTTGTGAAGCTTTCTTTTCTTGAATGTCTTTATTTGATTGGGAAGTATCCCTTCCTCAATTTTCTGGAAGAGTTTGTGTAGTATTAGTATTAGTTATTAAGTATTTGGTAGAATTCGTTAGTGAAGCTATCTAAACCTGGAGTTTTGTTTTCTTTTTCTTATCATTTTAATCTTTAGTGACTTTTAGTAGGCTGCATTAAGGATTGTGTCCATTTTTCCTACACTGTCAAATTATTGCCATGAATTTGTTAGTGATATTCTCTGTTTATTCTTTTAAGGTCTGCAGAATATCTAGTAATATCATCTCTCTCATTCTGGCATTGGTAATTTCTGTCTTTTCTTTTTTTCCCTTGACTTGACAAGCTACAGGTTTATTAATTTTACAATCCCCAAAATCACTTTTTGGTTGCACTGATCTTTTCTATTGATTTCACATTATCTATTACATTGGATTTTACTTTAACATGTACTATGTCCTTTTATCTGCTTAATTTGTGTTTAATTTACACTAAATTTCCTAGTTCTTAGGGTGGAAGCTGAGATCATTGATTTGAGAACTCTCTTCTGCTATAAATTTCTTCAACACTGGGCTCTTGCAAAGTATGGTTTTCTGTTCATTGGCATTCAGTTGAAATATTTGGTAATTCCTGCACAAAATTCATCTTGATTACTTTTTGACCTTTGAGCTATTTAGAAATGTGTTGTTTCATTTCCAAATATTTGTGAATTGTATAAATATATTTTGTTGATTTCTAATTTAAATTAATTTAATTGTGATCAGAGAATATACTTTATATAATTTACATCATGTTAAATTAATTGAGACTTATTTTATGGTAGAGCTTGGTAAAAGTTCTGTGTGTGATTGAAAATAATGTGTATCCTGCAACAGCAGGATGGTGGACTGTTCTATAAAACTAATTAAAGTTGTTAGATTGGGTTGTTCGGATATTTTTACATTATATTAACTTTCTCTTTATTTGTCCCACAATTATTGAGAGAGGGATATTTAAATTTCAAAATTGTGGGTTGGTTTATTTCTCCTTGTACTATATACTTATTCTTGCTCATCCCATCTATGGTCAGGCCCGCATTGAAAAAAGTAACAATTCAAATGCTTATTTCTGAGGAGCAGTGCTTCCGATTTCATTAGCAAAACATTTTTAATTGTTATTTTGTCTGTTCAAGGAGAAAACCATGTTTTGCATTGCAAATGATCATCTCAAACAGCCAGGAAAAATTGTAAAAAGACAAAATCATATTTTTGTTTGATTGAATGGACAATTAACTTATATTGCAATATTTGGTCCAGATATTTGATCTCAAATCCTTACTCTAGAAGCGCCTTGACTATTTTTATATGTAATATGAAATATATTATAAGTATACTTATAAATAGTATATAATATGTAACTATACACCGGGGGTGCCAAAAAATGTATACATGACTTGTATTCATCTTTTGTTGTTGGTATATATTAAGTATTACAATTTTAATATAGTTTTTTCCTTTCTTAAAACGTGTATACATTTTTTGGTACTCTCTGTCTATACATACATATAGGTAGCTATGAATAGATACAAACTTAATTATCTTCCACAACATGAAAGTATTCTTTCAGTGTACAATCTTAAAACATAATTTTCTTCAATTGGTAACTCTCATGAGAGAAGTTTTCTTTCATTATTGTCTTTTTAAAGATGGATACTGTAGCTATTTTGAGAGAAACATTCTGTCATACCATTGAGAATTGTACTTCCTCAGTATAATGAGCAGTTTTAATTTGTTCTGTGGATCATTACTTCTTTCTTGATATTGCTAGAATTCTAGTGTTTTGAACTGTGGCTGTCATGCAGCAGATTTTTCCTTTTTGTAAAATAACCCTGGAGAATTAGTCTTCCCTGTCTTACACAGAGAAGCACTTCATCTAGTACAACCTAAATGTCTTTTCTATTTTCTTCCTTGAGACTTCTGGGAAATTACTTCTCCTTTCCCTGGATTTCTACAGTACCTGGGATTTTATTTAACTTTGGAATAATGGCCAACCCTTGTGCCATCCTATCTTATTAGTGTACGTGAAAGAAATGTATCATTTCTTCGCACACGCTGAAATTTGTTCTTCTGTCCTTGTTGCCGTAAATGTGACAGAGACTCCTGGTTCCTTGTCTAATATGCATTCTCTCCTAATTCTCTAAGAGAACCCTAGTCTTGTTTTAACTCTAATATGCCCAGCATGGAAAGAAAATCTACATTTCCCATCCTCCCTTCATCTTTTGAACATTTCCTCCTTCCTGCACAAAATTCAAACAAGGGGTGTGGAGACAAAGCAGCCACCCCACATCCATAATGAAATGACCAAGTGTATTGCTGAGACTTCAGACCTGATGTCTTAAGGTCTCAGAGACAATGTCATTAGCTGCTTGATCTTTATTTCTACCTGAAAACAGCAACACACTGTACTATTTTTTATATCATTATTTAGCTTTTCTTTACATGCAACTGAATTTAGTACTTCACTACTATGGCAGATATTGCAAAAGTTCCTCTTACAGCAGTTTGGTATGACCTATGATACATTTTACACGGAATATTTTGATTGCTGACATTCTTGGCTATTGTGGCTTAAACATTAAAGAGACTTTTAGATTCATATATAACTGATGAAATTGAGAGGAAGATAAGCAATCTGGCTGGAAACACCAAGGCTTTGCCTATGTTGCTCTGAAATATTTTGTGTGAATTTCACCTTCAGGCTGATACCTAGAAAACCATACTTACTCTAAACTGTACATATTCACACTCAATTTCCACATGAAAGAAGAGAAATCACTTCCAAAGTTTTTCTCAAAGGGAGAAGGAAAGACCTTCAGTAAACATCCAACAGTACTGATTTATGTAACCAGGGGGTTACCGAAAAATGACTCACAGTTAGCATGTCCCTGTCTAAATGAATCTCTAGCAATGGAATGGGATTAATTACATTGGCTAGCTCAAATGAGTGGGTTTAATCTATTTGATGACAAACCTCATCACGCAAAAACAGATATTTACATTGTGAATCATTAGGTCCATATGTTCATATACATACACAGAACAAACATATGCTCCTTAAACTTATTTTTCAGATAACAGAAATCCCACATTTTATTGTGTGGAAATGCTACAACACTGTAAATTTATTTGATAATCTATCAACAGGTCACAACTTCTGTTTGTAAAATGAAGGCTTAGATCATATTGTTAGACCCAATTGTGTCTAACAATATGGTCAATGTCACTCACAGCACAGTGATATATAATAGTGAGAAAAGTATTAGAGATACAACCACACTGGTCCTCAATATACTCAAAATACCACAAAATAACAAATGCATATGTTTTTATTTCCTATTCTAGAAGTTCACAAAATATCTGAGAGTTCACAAATCATGGATTCTCATTATGTTGTTCTATCACGGAGGGAGGAAATGTCTTTGATAGGGAAGGAACCTCTTTTAATTCAATGTGCATTATTTGTAGAAATTTTCATGATACATGCCTGTAGGAAGGTTCGTATACAATTAGATACATTGAAGATTGTGGTCATCTTATCTTAAATTTTAGAAATTTAATATAACAAATATAAATATAAAAAATACAAAGAGTTTGCTATCAACCTTAAATTTTAGTTTTATTGCTTTGGAAGCTTCTTGATTTTCCTATGTGTAATAATGGAAAGATTTTTGAATAGTATGGCAATGATGGAAAGTTGTATGCTTGCTTCTCTAAATTTGGAATGGTTGTATCATGGACAGTCACGGAATACAGGCCAATAAATTGCAGACAGCAATTAGGGTAACTCTGAATATAAATTCATAACAGAACTTTATATTTTCAGATTTATTTGAGTTAAAATAAATTAATTCGGTGTGATTATTCTGGCAGCATTTTTCCAAAATCTGGTGAGAAACAAAAACATAGATGAGTTGAGCTCATTATTTAATTAAACAGTGATAGTTTTAGGGATCACTGTACAAATTAGGGATCACACTTGTACAAATCAGTGTGGTGTTTCATGTAGTAATAGGATAAGCTTGGTTACACTGTGGTAACAAAGTCCATGATCTCACTAGAAACTTACTTTTCTCTCATGCTGCATTATTATTACTTGACTGAGCTCCCTGTCTTTCTTACTCTGGGATTAGGTAGGCTATCTGAAATACCACACCTTGTCATTGCAGGAAAGAAAAGGAAAAAAAGAGAGGAGCGAGAGAGAGAGAGAGAGAGAGAGAGAGAGAGAGAGAGAGAGAAAGGAAAGAAAGAAAGAGAGACATGTACTGACTTTTAAGGCTTTATTCCAAAGTAATAACTATCTTTTCCATTCATGTGCCATTCACCAAGTCACATGACCTTAATTCCAAGGGTCAGTGAAGAACTACCCTACCATGGACCATAATAAGGAAAATTGGACATACTTCATAAGCTATACTAATGTGTATTTTAATGTCAAAAAATCTAGTTTAAAAAAAAACTAAAATAAAACAAGAACATTGAAAAAAAAAACTAAAGTATGCTTAGTCAAAACGGATATACACTTGGCAAAAACAGACATATGCGATCCTTGTAGTAACAGACTCTCAGAGCAATTGGAATAATAAAAAGAAGTTATTCTGAGTAGTATTAGGCTCCACTGATAAGGTTTTTAAACTGAATCTGCATTGACAGGCAATAGCTGCAGAGGAACAGTGTGGAGGATAGAACAGAGTGGGTGAGAATTGATGAAATAAAATGAGAGAAGCCAAATGGCAATAGTTAAGATGAAGGGCAACAGCATAAAGAGGAAGTATAAAATGTCAGATTGACTGACTTTGGCTAATAGTAGATGGGGAAGTTAGCAAGAGACAAAAATTTCTTTCATCAATGTGTGACTACAGTTTAGGAAAGTGCTTCACAAATAGAGTTATATCTTAGTTCAGTGATATGATAATTGTTATACCATGAAAAAAATTACCCATAGCCAGATGACATTGGAAAATACTGTACCTAAGCTATGCCCCTTTATACTTTGCCCATTAAGGTTTTGGGAATTCTTACAATAAAGAAACACGTTAAGTCAACATCCCCAAATTCCCAACTTGATAATGTTTTCTTTTTTTTAAATTAACATCTAGTACTAATCGCCCATACACCAGTACACAACGGAACAGGTTAGAAGGTCTGATTGAGTACTAAGTATGAGTTAGGCTTCCTGCTAAGTGACTAGGAGTGTTTTGCTTGATACAGTCAAACAAATGAAGTATCAATTCTAAAGGGAAAGACAACACTAAATATATGATGACTGTGACAGTCATTATTAACTCACAAGTCACTTCAAAATATTGCAAAGTTTTAGAGTCCTACTAAGTACTATTATTTTAAAATTAGAAAATTCAGAAGTTATGTGTAATCTATATCCATCTTATTACATGTACTGGAAATAATTTGGGATCTTTCTAATTCAATAGTTTTTCTTCTTCCCCATACCCCCAATGTTAGTATTGTTATTATTATTTTATTTCCCTATAGGGATTTGAGAGTGACATGCTGAATTGTGTTTCTAACTGACAAAGTTTCAGTTGCCTGGGAAAAAAAAAACTGTATTATCATAATTACCAAAAGTAACAAAAACCTCAGGCATTTTTTGATACAGTCTTAGATATATTATGTGATCTACCATAGGTTGAATGAGTAATTAATTTCCTCCCAAATGAGTACCTCCAGTGTTTAAGTACAGAGTCTTTTGATTTTCAGATCCATGCTATGCTATACCATAAAAGGTAAATCTATATTAATGAAAATATAATGTATTCTTACTGTCATATATATGATATATATGTATACATATAAATTATGCATATATATGCTTTAAATACATTGGCTAAAAATGGGGTTATATGTGACACACAAATTCATGATTAACTTATTTATGAATAAGATTAAATTTATCATGCATTTATGGAAAAACTAAATTAGCAAATCCAATGACACCTACAGTAATTTCTCTCATCACTCAAAACTCTTCTACAGATTTCATTTGCTCTTCGTCAGTTACTACTTTGTATTTATTTGTATTTAGAAGTTGATGACTCAACTTCTGTGGAATTGGATTTATAATCCGTTGTGGTCATGAACTGAGTCTCTATGCCTCTATGCCTCATTAGTTAATACACTTTGTTGTCATTAATGATTTTCACTTTCACCTTGGCGATGTAGCCAAAAGCAGGATAGTAAGACTTGATAGATGGAAACATCCTTCTGCTCACCATCTTCCCTTCCACTCATTCCTGAACTTAGCATGTGCATTTCACTTCATTATTTCTTTCATTTTATAATTTTAATCCCCAATGAATTTTTTTGTAATACACCAAAGAATACTGTGGCTGACTATAAATGACTCTTGAAGGAAACACATCAACTATAATTGTTATAGAAGTGAAGTGATAATAAGTTTCTCAACACATCTGAAAAATTGTTTTGGGTACCAAAAGATAATGTTTTTCACTTTCATACCTTGTATCATTTAGTACTCATGTGAAACTGAGTATTTCTTTGCTTATTTGATTCTGAGCAAATAAAATACAGTCCAAATAAAAGAACTGAAGAATTATTTAGGAAATGATAGGCATGTGTACACATAAACTCACATCTATGCACATATACTATACATAACATAACATATAAGACATAAATTAAAGCATACTCACTTGAAATTACAATGTTCAGATCTGAAATAAAAGACTTTGTACTACAAAGATGCCAGATTTAAGCAGCTAATTAGCCTTCTAATTTGGAACATACTGTAATTATGTCTTTTCTATTATGAGAGTTGAAATTGAAAACAAGTGTATATCCTGTATATTTGTATTCCTATATTGCTAAACATATTTTTTTTACTTCTAGAGGTAACTGACTTGTAATTTTTATGTTATTGCCATATATTTCTGCCTTGGAGTCTCCTTGTAATCCACATTCCCTGCTAATTCTTCATTTCAAGGATTATACAATGTGTTACAACATGAACTCACTTATATAGCTTCACAGAAATAGTATTGTTTAAAAAGGAGTCATTTTGTAAATCAACTATAAAATATGTTGGCACACTTATGACCAACAGCCCTTTTTATTATAAATGCACTATAAAATTACAGATTATGTGGAAATAAAAAGAGGAGGAAATGTCATTACTCTAATTTTTTGAGACATTTATATATTTTTGCATTAATGTATAATATCTATAATTTAATTGTTTTACATTTTGAAATATAAAAGCATACCAATTTTTAAGGAACTATGAAGTTGGAGAGGGAAGCATTTATTCCTTGACTATAAATGAGAAAATAATAGATGCTTGAAGTTTTTCAATTTACTAAGTATCAGATTGAATATAATTTCTAATTTTATTTTTAGTGATATAGGACAGTTGAGATTTGGTTGGTTATGCTACCAAATAGCAGAGAAGGGAGATAATTTAATACTGGAGTATTTGACTAATAATGGGTTGATGGGAGCCTGGAACAGGAAGTGTCCAGCAAGGAAGTATTGGTTAGGGTGGAAAAGAGTGTGCTGAAGAAAAAAAAAAAAAAATCACATTCGGTTAATTCTAACAAAATTAGTCATTGTTTCTCACTCACTCAAATAGCCAGTGCATGTTTACTTGGTTCCGCTCAACAGTATCATGAAGGGCCCAGGATAATGGAGGCTGCATTGTCTTTAATGTCAATCCACTATCTGTAAAGGTCTCTTTGGTCACTGCATCAGGGAAAGAGATAGAAAGCGACTCTCATAATGAAATGATTTACATAGAACTAAGGTATATGACTCTGCTTACACCACAATGACCAGAATAAATTATAATGCTCTATCTTACAGAAAAAGTGTTAAAAAACTTAGTTTTCTCTAAGAGTCCAAAAGGGTAGCCAGGTGGTGCTGAGCACTAATTATATCTACCTTAGATAAATGGTCATATTCCCACTCTTCCAGCTGACTAAATATGATTGAAAAGATAACTCTACTAATTAGAATTCTGTTTCTTCAGGGCATGTAGTGGGCTGACCAGTGTCCTTCCAAGATTGATGTCGACTTGGAACCTTAGAATGTGACTTATTTGGAATTGGGTCTGCAGATAATTAAGATAACATCATACTGAATTACGGTGGCTATAAATCCAATGACTAGTATTCTTATAAGAGAAGGGGATACACAGAGATACACAGAGGAAAAGGTCATGTAAAGGTGTAGGCAGAGAGCGCCGTGAGGAAGCTCGGAGCTGAGGATGACCCATCACCACATGGAATCTAGGAAGAGGCAAGCAAGGATTCTTCCCCAAAGCCTTCAGAAGGAACATGACCATGCTGACAATTTGATTTCAGACTTCTAGCCTCTAAAAGTGTGAAAGTGTAAGTTTCTGTCTTTTTCTTAATTAGTTTCAGTTGTACAAAACAATGTAATAGTGAAACATTTATACCACTCACAAAGTGACATCCCCCTCCCTCAACCCACCACCCCACTGACATCATATATAGCTGTTACAGTTCCATTGACTCTATTCCTAAGCTGCAGTCCACATCCTGTAGTCCACATCCTAAGCTGTAGTCCACATCCATATATATATATATATATATATATATATATATATATATATATATATATATATATATATATATCATTATAGTTGACATTCCTTGTTATTCAGCTTCAGCTTCAGGTGTACAGTGCAGTGGTCAGCATCTACGTCATCGTCCCTGAAGTGGTCTCCCTAATAAGACAAGTGTCTATCGGACACCCTACAAAATCTTTACAACATTATTGATTATGTTTCCCAAACTATCTTCTGTATCCTCGGGAAAATCCTGGTTACCAATTTGTGGTTACCAATTTGTGCTTTCTAATCCTCTCACCTTCTCTTCATCCTCACGCCCCTCCCATCTAGCAATCATCAGTTTTTTCTCTGTAACTCTAATACTGTTTCTGGTTAGTTTGTTCGTTTATTCTATTCTTTAGCTTTCACAAATAAGTGAGATCATATGGTATTTGTCTTTCTCCATCTGACTTATTTCACTTAGGATAATATTCTCTAGGTCCATCCACATCGTTGCAAATGGTAAGATTTCATTCTTCTTTATGGCCGAGTAATACTCTATTGTATAATGGTACCACTGTTGTTTTAAGCCATCGAGTTTGTAGTATTACTCTCAGAAACTAAGAGTCTGTTTAATCAAATTTTCAAAAACTAAATATCATTTTTGTTTTTTTTGAAAGCTGTATTAATTTGTTGTGGAGGCTCTTTTGCTGGAAAGATTTACTGAAAATCACATTACAGAATTTCATTTCTATTTGACTCTCCTGTTTCAACTTTGGATTTTACATCAAATTTCTTTTATTTTCTATTGGAAGGGAAAATTCCTCTTGTAAGTCTATTTTAATTAAAATGTCATTTAATTAAAATGACTATCTTAAAGGATGTCAAGAATTATAAGGATAAAAACCTAGAATCACAATTCTGCAGTTTTTTAACCTACACAATAGACCAGATGTGGGTTAAATTTAAAAATATGTTTGTAGTGTTTCACATTGTGTAGGTGTTCAATAAAGAGTAAATCAAATAGTTTGTGATACAAATTAGTGCAATTATATAAATATGATAGCCGTATGAATATAAATTACTACCAGATTTAAAAAAGCAGAGATTTATTAGTGTTTACCCCAAATCACATGTGATAAATGATAAATTATATAGAACTAAATACACACACACGTGTACAGGTAAAACTGGCAATATCTCAATAAGATTGGTAGGTTGTAAATATCAATATTCTGGTTGTGATGCTGTGCTATAATTTTGCAAGATATTAACATTAGGAAAAACTATAAACAGCACACAGAGACTCTATTATTTCTTAAACAGTATGTAAATCTGCAATAATTTCAAAATAAAAAGTTACTTACAAAATATAGTAAAAAGTTATATGATATTAAAATATATCATATTAAAAATGACAACGACAAACAAATGCTCTGCAGGCAGCTACCTTTGAGACAAGAAAGTGTGTGTGTATGTATGTGTGTGCATGTTGACAGATATATTAGCACTAACGCAAGGGAAATATTAAGGGGCCTTTATGATATCTATTAAAATACTAATAAAAGAGGTTTTGAGTGATAACAGCAAGTTTATAACAATTTTATTCATTTCACCAAAATTACTAGTTCTGGTTATGACTGTGTATCACAGGACATGATCACAGAGAATCTATTCGATTTTGTTTTCCATGTAATTGGTACAATATTTTTCCTAGTTACATTTCCGAGGCTTTTAGTAATACCTTTTATGTTAATTAATAAAAATACCTTGCTGAATTAGAAAAAGAAAAATATGAAGGTGAAAAAAAAATTCACTAAAGAATAATGAATGACTACAAATATATTATCATTGGGTAATGTAATTTGGTTATGTTAGCATTTGTATCCTAAAGCATCAAATATTTTTCTTAATGGTGATTTTAAAACTAAATATTAATTGCTGAGGTTGAAAATTTCAAATTACTAACAAATTAAGTATATTACTCAAAAAAAAAAAAAGAGTGGATGGATTTAGATTGAGTCAATTCCTACAGAAGAATGTATAACATCCTCTTTGTCCTAAGCCTACTTCTAACTCTTACTAATCTTCAAAAATAATAATTTTTGTTTTGATTTTCAAATTTCCTATTTATAACTTCTGTAACCCTAAGTAATATATAAATGTAAAATATTATTTGTTTATTAACTTTAGTGAATAACAGACTAGACTGTGCCCATACAATTTTTTCATCACAACTTTACATGCCCCAACTTCAATTTGTATATATTTGTGTTGCATACTTTACATATATACACTATGTATGTAAATCTCTAATTCTTGTTGTATTAACCTAAGAGTATCTCTTGGCTTTTCATTATGTAATATGACATTAGCAGCCCTGTCATTATTTCCAACTCCCCATTCTATCATAAACTTTCCAGTGTTTATGCTATTCACTATTGTACTTCTGAGGTACACTACCACTTTTTTTAAAATTAGTTTCAGGTGTACAAAACAACATAGTAATTAGGCATTTATATACCTCACAAAGTAATAACCCCAATAAATCTATTACCTATCTGACACTGTGCATAGCTATTAGAATATTATTAGCTATAATCCCCATGCTCTACTATGTATCCACATGATTATTTTTTTTTTAATTATAGCTGACATTCAATATTATTTTACATTAGTTTAGGATGTATAGCATAGTGGTTAGACATTTATATAATCATGAATCAATCCCCGGATTAATCTAGTACCCATTTGACAATGTACATAGGTTTTACAATATTATTGACTACATTTCTCACACTATACTTTACATCCTTGTGACACATCCTTATGACTCGTTTGTAACTACCAAGTGGTACTTCTTAATCCATTCACTTTTTCTCACCATGCTTCCAGTAACCATCAGTTTGTTCTCTGTATCTATGGGTCAGTTTCTGTTTAGTTTGTTTATTTTGTCCTTTAGAATCCATATAAAAGTGAAATCATATGATATTTGTCTTTCTCAGTATGCATTGTTTCACTTAGCATAATGCCCTCTATGTCTATCCATGTTGTTGCAAAATATAAGATTTCATTCTTTATGACAGAGTAATACTCCTTTATATGTATGTGTGTAATATATATATATATATATATATATATATATATATATATATATATATATAATCACAATTTCTTTATCCAATTGTCTACTGAAGGGCATTTTCGTTGTTTCCATATATCATGGCTATTGTAAATAGCACTACAGTGAACATAAGGGTACATATACATTTTCGAATCAGTGTTTTGGATTTCTTTGGATAAATACCCAGAAGTGCAATTGCTGGGTCATATGGTAGTTTTATTTTTAATTTTTTGAGGAACCCCCATACTGTTTTCCACAGTGGCTGCACCTATTTGAAATCCCACCAATAGTGCATAAGGGTTCCTTTTTCTCCACATCCTTACCAGTGCTTGTAGTTTGTTGATTTATTGATGACAGCCATTCTGACAGTAGTGAGGTGATATCTCATTGTGGTTTTTATTTGAATTTCTCTGATGATTAGTGACACTGAGTATCTTTTCACATGTATATTTGCCATCTGTATGTCCTCTTTGTAGAAATGTCTATTCAGGTCCTCTGCCAATTTGTTAATTGTATTTTTGTTTTTGTTGTTTTATTTTTTGTTTTTTGGTGTTGAGTTTTGTATGAAATTTTTATATGAATTTTGGATATTAACTCCTTATCAAATGTATCATTGACAAATCTCTTCTTCCATTCAGTAGGAAGTCTTTTCATTTTGTTGATGGTTTCCTTTGCTGTGCAAAAACTTTTTAGTTTGATGCAGTTCTATTTGTTTATTTTTTCTTTTGTTTCCCTTTTCTGAAGAGATATATCGGAGGAAAAAAAAAAAAATATATATATATATATATATATATATATATATATATATATATATATATATACTAGGGTAATGTCTGAGAGTTTACCACCTGTTTTCTTCTAGGAGTTTTATGGCTTCGGGTCTTACATTTTAAATCTTTAATCCATTTTGAGTTTATTCTTATACATGGAGTCAGAAGGTTTCATTTCTTTGTTTGTTTGGTTTTTGCATGTATCTGTCCGGTTTTCCCAGCACCATTTATTGAATAGACAGTCGTTACCCCATTGGGACAACATCAAGTATAACAACATTCACTTCATAGGAGTACCAGAAGGAGAAGAGAGAGAGAGCAAGAAATTGAAAACCTATTTGAAGAAATAATGACATAAAATTTCCATAACCTGGCAAAGAAAACAGACATGCAAGCCCAGGTAATGCAGAGTCTCAAACAAGAGGAACCCAAAGAGGCTGACATCAAGACACATCATAATTAAAATGCCTAAGGTGAAGGAAAAAAAGACAATCTTGAAAGCAGCAAGACAAAACCAGTTTGTTACTACAAGGAAGGTCCCATAAGACTGTCAGCCAATTTCTCAACAGAAACTTTGCAGGCCAGAAGGCATCAATCAGCATGAAATACTCAAAATGATAAAAAGCAAGTACCTACAATCAAGTTTACTCTACCCAGCAAAGCTATCATTTAGAATTGAAGGACAGATAAAGAGCTTCCCAGATTAAAAAAAAAAAGCTAAAGGAGTTCATCACTACCAAACCAGTATTACAAGAAATGTCAAAGAGATTTCTTTAAGAAGAAGAAGAAAACAATGATCATAAATATGAAAATAACTACATATCTATAAACAATTGCTTTAACTTTAAACAGATTAAATGCCAATCAAAAGATATAGGGTTGCTGCATGGATAAGAAGACAAAACTTTTACATATGCTGCCTACAAGATACTCTCTTCAGATCCAAAACACACATAGACTGAAAGGAATGGAAAAAGATATTTCAAAAATGGAAACAAAAAAAGCAAGCTGTGGTAGTAAAACTTATATTACTATCATTTAAGACAAAATGATCTTAAAACAAAGGCTATAAAATGAGACAAGGAAGGACCCAGTAATTCCACTTCTGGGTATTTATCTAAAGAAACCTAAGACACTATTTGGAAAGCCATATGTACCCATATATACAGTGCAACATTATTTAGAATAACGAAGGTATGGAAGCAACCTAAGTGGCCACCAGTGGATGAATGGATAAAGAAGTGTACGTATATACAGTGGAATATTACTCAGCCATAAAAGAGAATGAAATCTTGCCATCTGTGACAACATGGATATGCCTAGAGGATATTATGCTAAGTGAAGTAAGTCAGACAGATAAAGACAAATACCATATGACTTCACTTATATGTGGAATCTAAAGAACAAAACAAAAAAGAAACAATCTCATAGATAGGGAGACAATTTTGATGGTCGCCATATGGGAGAGAGGCTGGGAGGATGGGTGAAAAAGGAGAAGGGATTAAGAAGTACAAATTGGTAGTTACAAAATAGTCATGGGGATCTACATTATAGCATAGTCAACAATATTTTAATAACTATGCATGGTGTCAGATGGGTACTAGATTTATCAGGGTGATCACTTTGTAAGTTATGTAAATGTATAATGACTATATTATACACCTGTAACTAATGTAATATTGATGTCAACTGTAATTGAAAAAATAAAAAGATTATTTTTAAAAATTCTTCTTTGTTTTCACATATGACAGTGAAAATCTTCTGAGTTATGGCTAATCAGTTCTGTCTTTCAACTTCCCAATTACTGTCTCAATTCAGTAAGTAGAACTTTTATATATATGAGAGAAGGAAGGGTATCATTATTTAAAGTAATGACAGTTAATCAAATGTGGCAAGGATATTCTGATATAGATACACTTAAAGATTGTCAATTTCAGTGCATATTGGTAGAACCCATATGGAAAGACAGTTAAACTAGCCTCCAAAGCTATGAAAACATCCATACCACACCCATGGTCAACAATTCCCCTTTTAAGAACTAGTTCTAATGAGATGAAAATGAGGTAAATTTTATGAATAAAGATATTTATAGCTTGATGAATATACGGAAATAACTTAAATCAAAAATAAGAAAATGCAAAACAAACCATCAATAGTTATATATTCCAGTGAACATTATGCATATATTAAAATGCATGCTTAAATATGCAGTGACTTAATAAACTATCCATATAAAATTTAGAGTCAAAGCAAAAAACAATGTTATATAAGCATATATTTAAAAATACAATATGAATGTGTATACAATAATACTGGAACCGAATATATAAAAAGTTAGTAATGGCGACATTTAGATAGTGGCATTGTAGGTGATTTTTACCTTATTTTCTGGCAAGTGCCACAGGGAGAGACTAAAACTTGTGTTCATTTGGGGATCAGCTGTAAGAGGTCACGCCTGTTGCACTGATGGGCTGACCAAGAGAACATACAACAAGCTTTATCATCAGAAGGGAGTAGAGTAGTCACCCTTTCACTTGGTTTCATCACTTTCCACAACCCCTGTAGAAAATATAAGTGGATTCTTGGGAGATCTTAGAGATGCAACTAAGAACTGACAGGTTGTTTCTTGAAAATTCTTTATGAGATAATGGGGTGTGAGCTATGCTTTTGGATTCTCCTAAGTGTATAGTATAAATCAGAAGAGAAATGAAAACTTACTAACTTTGCCATAGAAATAGGATTTATCATCTTAGTGTCATTTCATCTATATCCACAGGCTAAAAAGCAAGGTCTTGAGTAAATTTAGACTTCATCTTTTCTTTTACCCCTGCATTTCAAAAGGTCTCTCTGTACATTGTGCGTGTGTTGATTTTATGTTCAGAGAATAAATTATTTGATGTTTAAAAGTATTTGGTAAATCACTGTTGAATGATTAAAAACAATTACAATGTGGAAATCAAAGAATAGAATAGAAATTGCCTGACAATCTAGGTGTTATATTCTAGATTGAATTCAACATATTTGGAGCTGAAGGTCTTTCCTTTAATAGCTACAGTGATTAAATTTTGTTAAACTCAACTTTTATAAATCTGTGTAATTCACGTTCAGGTTCAGTAAACTGGTGTTTCAAAGTGGTTTTCTTAGAATTAAAAGATAAGCAAAATGAAGTTGAGTACCTTGTAAATAAGACAACTCACACTTTCTTTTTACTCAAAAGAATTTGAGAGTATTTTCTTAAATATGAGTGTCTGTGGACTGTCATTCTTCAGGTTTAAAGTAAATAATCTATTTTATTTCTTGTTAAGGGGAATAACCTGTGTTCCTAAAAGGTAAAATCTATTCACAAAATATAATTTTTATGGCAAATAAAGGCTCGAATCTGTCAAAATTTCAATTTAAGTTCTCATGTGATAGTTCTTGTCTATCGTGAATTCCTCTGTCCAGGCTCTGATTTCCTTTCACCAATGTTCTCAGTAGATGTTCACTATTAGAGTTTTACCATACTGCCAAGATATACATTTTCTTAAAAAATACTCAGTATTTATAACGTATCATTGTATCAGAGAGCACATGAAGATAAATAATACTTAGTTATCCCACAATGACAAAATCAAACGTATAACTTAAACTTAAGTATTTTACCCAATAAATGCCTTATGTGTCAAAATAAACATACTGTAGCCTGGAAAGTAAAAAAACGAAATAGAGGAAAGAGACAGAAGTAGATAGGTAGGTAGGTAGGTAGATAGATAGATAGATAGATAGATAGATAGATAGATAGATAGATAGATAGAGATAGAGATACATAGATGTGTTTATTTTTCTTTATTGTGGTTTAATGGCTAATATTTAATCTCTAGATATACCCATAATCTGCAATTTACTTCTGGAGGTTAGAGTTATATACAAGTTAACCCTTGCAGGACTTTCAAGGACCTTTTGGCGTGGACCAATTGTCTCCATGGGCCTTTTGGACAGTACTAATTGTCTGCTAATCTGAATTAATGCACAAGAAATCTATTATATGAAATAAAGAACAGGCTGACTAAGATTACATAAAATAGAAATAGGAAAATAAATTTGTCATTCTTCTAGAGTATTTAGTGATTATTTTATCTCCAAGATGCAAAATATTTTTTCCATGCTTAAAACTAATTTTTCCTTTTATTCTTTGAAGCAATTCTTGTGCTACTTTTATTCTTTTTATTTTACTATTAGAATATTATTTAATCCCTTAGATTGTCTCTTAATTTTCTTTAAAAAACAAGAAAACAAAATTATAATAGGTTAAATATCATGAAACTCTTCATCATTTCCTTCCTGGTGTGTGTGTGTGGGGGGGGGGCAGATTTCCACTCTCAAATCTAGGAAAAAAATGCACAAGTTTGGGGACTGGTGGTACTTATTGAAATGATCATTTAAAGAACTCCAGACTAAGGCACTAGATCTTAAAAGACGGTATTTAGGAATACAAATTAAGACACCCTTCCCTCATTCTTTCACGTTTGCATGCCTCCTACTGTTATTTTACAAACCTAATAGCTTAACTCACAACTCACTTATTATAAATTGATAATATTAACAAAAATGAAAACACACTTATAAAATATTTCCTATTTTCTCCAGCATCAAACATTGCCCTACTTGGAATATACAAAATGTTTTTTTGTTGACCATTAAATCAGCATTCAATGTTTACTATTTTTAAAATTCCAAGAGAAGAAAACTTATTTTTTCTAACATTTATATATATTCCAGCTCATCTGGGAATCGAAGGTTCATTGACAATTGCTACAAACCATTCGGGTCCAATTCTTAACATAAAAATTTGATTTAAAGAATTGCCTCCATACACAGATGCATAACCAGGTGTCTGGCATCAGTATGTGGTCACTGAGGGATAGAAGAATTACATAAAATTAAATTGGCTTAAAGAATATTGTTTTTGGGGATCAAATATATGGTGATGGAAGGAGAACTGACTCTGGGTGGTGAACACACAATGGGATTTATAGATGATGTAATACAGAATTGTACACCTGAAATCTATGTAATTTTACTAACAATTGTCACCCCAATAAATTTAAAAAAAAGAATATTGTTTTTAAAATTACAATATTAAAAAACCCACAATATCAATTATTATAATATACATTTATAATATAAGTAACTTTTTTGTACATCTCATATGATCTACCGAAAATTGAGAGAGGCAGTACTATCATTATTTATGGAGTAGGTAAATGATATCTTGAGAGTTTATTGTGATTTGTCTCAGTCATACTGCTAAAAAGATTCAAACACAAACAAGATTCAAACACCTATGTCCTATTTTGCTACCGTAAATAGTTTGTCCAAACAACTGGAGATATAGAAAAATAAAAGAATGTGGGAAAAAAGAAACTTCCTTATTATCTGAAGCACTGATTTCCAGATTACAACAAATCTTAGAACCTGTTATCAATGAAAACATATTTTATTGATTATGCTATAGTTCAATCGTTTTATTTACTTTTTTAAGACTGTTTAATTTATTAAGTAATATAATCTGTTAATTACCCACTCACATCACCATGGTTTTGTTTTAGGATAAGTAGAATAGTGTCTGTCCAAAATATCTCTGGTTTACATTTACAAAGCAAAATTTGTTTCAACCCTAAATTCAAATTAATTATGTACAAAATTTCAAGCACTGGGGGTCTTAAAGATTTTTTTTTTTTGCTCCTAAATTTGGTTAAAAATGCTGAGCAATTTAGGTGCTCTGATCAACACTAATTGAGGAAAATCGAATGTGAAGATTTAAATTTGACATTTTACATTTAAAGGCAGGAAATCTTCCCTTTACTACTCAGCCATTCCGTGACAGCCACATTGCTGTGCACAAGTCAAATCACATTATAGAACACGGTCACTTGTGTTGAAAAGTGAAAAGGACACATTAATAAAATGGGAGAATGTTAGTACCTGAATATGTTTTAAACACAATTATCATTACAAATATATGGTCTGAAAAGATATGCTTGTAAAAGCTTCAGATATCTGATGCTGTAAAATGGTATCCCCTTCCTCCCACAGCTTCTTTTATTTTATATCAAAAGCTAGGTGACTGGAATACAAAATCACCATAACACAGTGATTTTGGAGCTGGTTTAACTTTGAGGTTGCCTGTCTTGATTTGATTGAAGTGTGATCTGAACTACATGAGAGGACACAGGTATCTTGAAAATAGTCTCCTCCTTGGAGGCTATTATTACTTTTTCTTTCATTCTCTCCTTCTTTGCAAAAGGTCTGATATTTATTACTTCTATGCAAAATTCTACACTCCTGTAATCTACATACTCGTACACTCAATTTGAAATCAAATAACCACCATCAGCAACTTTCTTTATCTTTAATAGCAAATTTCATTCCAACTTGCTTCTTGATTGGCTTAATGGAAAATAAAAAGTTAAGTCTCTATTACACTCAATCAGAGATGAAAAGCTAAAACTACTCAAAAAATTTACAAAATGTCCTCCTTTGGAGCTTAGCTCTAAACACCTTGAGAGAATGTCTCTGCAGCGATACAAATTTACATGTTACATAAATCTCTAACCAACAGCTTTTTAACCAGAAAGTCTTTACAACAATTCCATATAACAGCAGGGAAGGTGACCAGTTGTGATTAACAACTTTCTTGTTCAATTTCCTTGCTAGAGTGAGAAAATTGTTCAAATTCATCTTGGCCTCTTACCTTGATGTTTATTACAGCAGATGAGATTTCCCCTCCGGGCAACCACTGTGTTACTGCTCTTTTCACACTAAACTCATTTCCCATTACAACTGTGTTAATCTTTCCATTCTTCCTTCATTTCTTTCTTTCTTTTCCTTTCTCTCTCTCTCTCTCTCTCTCTCTCTCTCTCTCTCTCTCTCTCTCTCTCTCTCTCTCTCTCTCTCTCCTAGCATTTTAAAATTTCATATTTTATATACCCAAATCTCAATTAGGTATACAATTATAATCCATGAATAATTGGTTCACTTTTTTACAACATAACTTTAATCTCAATGTGTATCTATATATCTTTCTAGATTTAAAAATCATGTTCTAGAACAGGTGAAAGATAGTATAATTATATATATGATTCAGCTTCATGGAGTTCAAGCCAGATGTCTGCGGCTTGAACTGATACTGACAATCAATATTTGTAGTGTATAAGATTTATCATCAATGTTGGACTTATGATTTTAGGCATATGGTGAAGTATAACTTTCTTATTTCAATTGTCTTAACGGATGTGAGTAGACATACCGCTGATTTGAATTAGAAGGCGATGGTCTGTGCTGCTATAGCCTGGTTTGCACTTTTACATTAAATTCATATTTCAAAGTTTTAAAGCAACAGTTGTTATTTCCACAATTATAATACTCAAATACTGAACTGACGTTTCTAATGTTTCCCTACTTTTCTGATAAAATAACAAAGGTGTGTGCAGAAAACACACACACACACACACACACACACACACACACACACACACACACACAAATCCAACAATAACTATGACCACAACAAAACTTTTAGAAGTGATATGTATGATACTTCTAATTTGAATGAAGGCTCATATTCAATGTGAATTTTGAAATGTATCACGCCTTTTTGCTTATTACTTGTAAAGTAGCACTGAAAAAGAATGCCAAAAGCATATACTCAAAAACATTGGTGTATTATTTTCAAAAGTTGATCTTGTAGTAAAAGGATTTCTACATATCTCAGTAACCATAACCTTTTAAAAAATATTTTTATTTTTGAATAAATGCGTGGCTTTCAGGAAAATACCAAACAACTTGAGAAAATGAAAAAGAAATTACAATATCACTTGAAATCTCTTTACTCAGAAATAATCACAATGAAGCTTTTGTGAGCAACATATAGATATTTCTTCCTGCCTATAAAGAGGTACATAGTAGATATAATGTAGTAAGATGCAATTGGATTACACTGGGTTATATAAATAAATAAATAAATATCTCAAATGAATTACATTCCTTGTGAGACGAAAAATAATTTGGAAAAAACTGCTGAAAATTCAGATAAATATTTTCTTAACAAGAAATATGTATATATACAACACACCTCTAAAGTTTAAAAAGATTAAAACAATAATATACCTGATTTCTCTAAGTGGTATGTGTTTCAAATTTAGCTGTATCTATAAATTTTATACTATAGGGAAGATTATGGAGTTAACAAGTCACATTCTCCTGCTGACATCATCCCATCTCCTAAGTTATATAATAAGACTTTTATATTGTCTGAGTGTATATATAACAGTTTTTCTATATATGTAATCATCACAATTAGTATTAAATGAATTCAATATTCAACATTTGTTTGCTGTTATTGTTATGGTTGTTTTTCTGTGTGGAGATACATATGATTTTTGTTGTTGTTTACAAAGTTTAGTAACTTTACTAGACTATCATGGTGCTGATTATTTTTGTTATTTACTTGAGAAATGCAGTACCATTTCAATAATTTATAATTTTTTGATTATATCTTCAAATACTTTCCTGTTTATTATGTTATTTTTGCAAAGAAAAATTATAAATATGTTGAGAAATTTTGTTAGTCTTTCAACAAAGTATCTTAAGGGAAAGAATCATCCCCTTATATTCAGTTTTGTCTGATATTGCTTCATCTTTCCATTTGGTCATTTTAATTTTTTTTCATGTTATTTCTTTTACATTGGGCTTCATTTCTATAATGTGTTTATTTTCCTGTTTGGGGTTTTATTCACTAAAAATTTGGAGTATCACTTTTTATTTCCTTTGGTTTTCTTACAATTTTGTCAGTACTTACAACTATTCAATATATATTATTTCCTATAATTTTGTTATTTTTATAGTATTGTTTAGAAATATTTTTTTTCCTGAAATTTACATGTACTTGGTTGACTTTTCCTCTGAAGGATTATTTTTATCATTTATTAACTCCTGTTCCTTTTCTCCCCAAATACACGCACAGACTTTGTATTCCTTTCTAATTATTGTCAATAGTTTAATGGAGTTAAGTTCTTTAATGGAGGTAAGTTTTATTGGAACATAGTGATATCCATTCACATATGTGTTACTGTGTTTCCCCGAAAATAAGACCTATCCCCAAAATAAGTCCCAGTTAAGATGTCAGCTAGACGGACACATCTAGTACGTTACGACGATGTTACAGAAGAAAATGACATGACTGTATTTGAATAAATGTAGATTATTGTACATGCAGAAATAAGACATCTCCTGAAAACATGCCTTAACGCATCTTTTGGAGCAAAAATTAATACAAGACCCAGTCTTATTTTCGGGGAAACACGGTAGCAAATGCTGCTCTTCTGATACGAAATAAGCTGAGCAGGTGCAACAGTGATGGATGGCTACCAAGCTGAGATTATATGACCTATTACAGAATAAGTTTGCCATCTCCTGAGTGAAGGTATTATATCCACTATAAAGGATGATTCTTTGCTTTAGATTATATGTTCATTAATCTTTTACAGTTACTTATACGTATAATGTTGAGAAATTTAACAGTTTGAATATCATAATGCTGCACCAAGATCTAACCCGAGAAATAATGAAGCCTTATTTAAATAAAATGGATCCTTTTATCAGAGTTAATAGCTCATTTTTTTTAAAACAGGAACAAAAGTCAGCATGTGTTTCTCCATTAAATTAGGTCATGAAAACCAACTTCTTTCAAATTTATTTCATAAGTCAGGTAGTTATCATTTTAAAATTTAGTATTAAATAGTTCATAGGAAACAACAACCATAATCTTGTATTTTATATGAAAATACTAATCTATCAATCAAGGTTTTTTTAGTTGCAAGCGACAGAAAAACCACGTAAGGGAAAACAAAGAAACAAACAAACAAACTATTCACAGAATAGTGGTTAGCTCACATAATGGATTACTGTGCCAGGATATTTTGGCTAGAAAAACAACAACACATGACAACTGAAATAGAAATCAGGTAATTTCAACCATCTAGAGACAAAGAGATATTCATACTTAAACATATTTTACCAGTATTGTCACTAAAATAAATATGGAAATTCCATTTTTTTATAACCTTGAAATATTTCTTTCATCATTCAAAAAGACAAGGGAGAGAGATTCAGTTGGTGGAGTTGGGTACCATGTCCACCTTTTGACTATATACCAAAACAATATGACAAAGGACTTAATAGTAAAACTATGTGTGGGCTTTTGGGTTTCCTGGTAATAAAACAGAACACTGATTTATTATCCTACAAAGATGAGAGAAAATGAATGAGATGTCATATCTCACATTAAAAACAAACAAAAAGCAGTATTATAGGAGAAATGAATATTGGGGGATAAAATTAACATATTCACTGTATTCATATTTACTGAAAAAAAAATTCAACATAGGTAGTGTGCTGTATGGTTTATTTCTTTTCTGAACATATAAAGACTGTATTTTCTAGCATCTATTCCTTACATTGCATGTAAGTAGCACCATAAAGTGAATGTGGGTAGAAACACTGAGTATTACAAGACTAGATACTAAGATATCCACCATGAATATCCATCCTCTGTCTCTCTCCTCCTCTAAGGAACCGGTAGTGAAAGACTAGGCAATGGCAGAGACAAGCTAGGAAAGAAACTAACATCCTGACTCACCTCAAGGGAGGACAACATATAAGACAAAAGTCTGACCCATATCAGACTGTGATGTCACCAGGAACTCACCCTTGACTGAGTTAAGCCACTGACTTCCATTACTTATTTAAACCCCTACATGAAATTAATTATATTGGAATTTGTTTTTAAGCAATAAATGTGGTCTATCACTCATAGAAACTCTCTCTCTCTCTCTCTCTCTCTCTCTCTCTCTCTCTCTCTCTCTCTAATACACTAATGTGACCTGCTTCTGTATGTATAGGAAAATTTAAAGGCTCACCAACTCCTATTTTGTGTGAATTTTCATTGTTTTAGTAGGAAGTAGGTTTCCTAATATATACTATAAAGGTATTCATGGGAATACAAACCAGAATTTATTATGATTATTGCTATTGAGTTATATATTTTTATCTCTTTAAATGTATTTCTTTTATACTATTTTATGGATTATACAGAAGGCCTTTAGAGACCCTGATACTCTAGCATCAATTTAGTATTTTCTAAGAAAACAATATCACCTTTAATCAAAATCAGAGCATTTCATCATTACTTTTTTCTTTGAGATTGCTTCAAGGCTTCACGTGAGGCTCTAACCAGAGTTATATTTCTCTTTGAATTTCAACAGAAAGCGTTTACATCACACTCTTAACGCTTATCTTATACTTCCGTGAATTGCAGTTTTGTTTCTACAAGTCTTATCTATTCAACCAGATTGTAAGTACTTTAAAACAGTGACTGTGTTTAAAGAATTTGTGTGCCCTACGGTACTTAAATATGCCTAGTAAATCTTTGCAAAATGATAGTTGTTGCAGCTCCATAAAGGCTCATGTGGTCCTACAACCTTGGTTTGATAATTTTCCTAAAAGTGTATTTTAAATGAACCTACATTCTGATATATGAGCCTGTTACAAAAATAAAATAAGCTTTTTACTTTTTCTCCCTTCTTAGCTCATTGGTGTCACAGATACTATAGAGAACTTGTTCAATTATTTAATATTAATTTTTACATATATCATTTTGTATTTCGTCTGTTCTGTGACACGATTTTACCTTCTTTGTGGACACTTGCCTTTCCTCTAGTCCACATTTCCCCCCAAATAATGCACTGAGTTATGACATCAGTTGTCATTAATAAGGTTCTTTAAAATATAAATGAACAAAATTATTTACTGTTATTACTGAACAACTCCATTGATTAGTGATTTGTTTTACCATATCCTTAACTATAAAGGATATATAATAAAATATTTAATATTATGAAATATAAATATAAAGGCACCTTGTTAGAATTATTGGCATATTTTACCATTATGCTGTTGTGCTTTCATTGGTAAGATAACACATATAGTTGTTTGAAGTGATGTTTTAGTGTTTTTCTAAGCAATCATATGAACTGAAGATTAAACTCTTTGTTTTAATCAATGTTTACTAAAAATCTGTCTTTGATTTCTAATGTCTATATTTATGCCTACATATATTCTCCAGATAGCTAATATTCCTATCTATAGTCCTGATAATTTTGCTAAATAAAGAATGAATGATTTATTTTTGAGCCTACGTTTCACAAATGCAATCTTCTGATAGCTATCAGGTAGTCACAAAACAGCAGATTTTTGTGCTTTCTGAGTGAATCTCTAAAGTTATATAAATACTATTCTTGGGTATATCAATGCATAATCTGGGCATCTAAGAGATGGATATATTTAGAAAATCATTATACAAAGATGCATCATTAATTTTAGATAAAGAACAAGTCACATGCTTGAGGTTGATAGTCTGGTCAGAAGCCTAAACCAGATTCCTTTCTTCGAAGGAATATGGTTCAAAGAGATATAGAAAAAAATATGTTAGTATGTTTAAACCTAGCTATAGTCAAAACAGTTGGTTTCATTTTATAATTGCATAGAAACATGTCTCCATTTTCTTCCTATTAAAACTATCAGGAGTTGGATTAGTAATGGGAAAAAATAGATATAACAGTTACTGCGGACAGAGATTAGTGAAGTTGTTTTTAAAATTATATCATTCTCATCGTCATCATCATCACACACGAGAGAGATGAAAAATCCCATCATTATTGGCACACTAGGTAGAAATAAACTAGTCAATCCAGCCAGGCTGCCTAATTTAGGAATGAATAGTAATAGGGCAAGATGGGCCATGGTTTAAAGTGATATGTTTAATGGGTTTAAGATCAGTGAGACTAGGCACAAACTCTGTGTTGTCTATACAGTATCTTATTTCCTACCTCCAAGTGACAAAGAGAAGATCATTTTATCATGTGAGATACTGTGGTGCAGTATTTGTATTTTCTGACCTGTATTTTAAGCTTCAAGGTAGAAATCAGTCTCAGATGAAACTGAGAAAGTCAGCTGAGGTCTAAGTTAGCTGGAGTCTCTATTTTAGGTTCTGCCCCAGAAGTTCAGTGTTTTTAATTCAGACATTAAAAGCTCAGCTACCCATCATGAGGGCTTGCAACATTATTGTTCCTGCTATGACAAAATGTCTACCAACCTGCCTGCAGGCTATCCTCTTCTGAAACAGCTGCTCTCACTAGAGATTAGCAAAAGACAAATCAGAGCTTTAGCTAAATAAACCAAAGCCTTGTTTTCTCTCATTTAAAAAAAAAAAAAAAAAAAAAGACTTAGCATATATCCCATTAGAAAGCTGGGAATCTATTAACTAAAATAGAGTCAAGAGGGAAGTATGTCACCTTCTGGTTTGCTTCATATTTCTGTTGCTGTCATCTGCCAAGGGTAGTACGACACGGCACAAAAGTAGCTTTCCTTTGGAGATTTCAAATCACTTTAAAAACAATAACTGACAAATCATAATTTACTGGTGGCAACAAAATAAACTGAGGTGGGCCATTAGAATGTGCTGGGCATCGATCTCTGTTACCAACAGTGGTGAGATCTGCAGTGAAAGTGCAAAGGACAGTTGAGCCGTATTTCTCTACTTACACTCTGCTCACACTAGTTGGCTTCAGTCAGATTTAGCTGCCATGTATATATAAACTTTGTATATAAATCTATGACTTTACTGAAGTGTTGTTACTAATGGTAATAAGGTATATTTGTTTATAAGTGATGGTTTTATAATAATAAATTAAAGCACAATAATTTACCTCCCCCACCAAAAAAACAACAACAACAAAAAAAAACAAACAAAAAAAACAAACAAAAAAAAACACATGGCTTTAATGCCTCTACTAAGTATTCTTTTCCCAATAATTTAGCCTAAGTGAGTTGAGAGAGAATTTGGCACATTTTTTAAATGTTCAAATAAAAGTTTTTGGCAAAAAATATTTTGCTCTTTGCTACGTGGGATTTATAAGCAGTTATTTTCTTTATATGTTTTGTTTGTTTTGCATCACTTCCTATATATTCAGGGCATTTTTTTCTCCCTCCTTTTATTATTTATTTTTGGTTGAAATATGATTCACATTTAGTGAAATGCTCAATCTTAGGTGTAACTTTCAATCAAGTTTTGACAAACGCATATTAGGACACAGCATGTTTCCATTACAACAGAAATTCTCCTATGCCCTTTTCCCCAACCAGAAGAAACAACAGATCTGATTTCTATTAACAGATTAATAGACTCTGTTTTGCATAATCTTAGATTTCAAAGTAATGGAATTGTACAGTATATACTTTTTTGCTAACTGCATAATATGTTTGAGATTCATCCTGTCATTGCATGTATCCCTAGTTTGTTCCTTTATTACTAGGTAGTAATATAACAGTGTGTTTATCCATGTTCCTCTTGATGGATATTGGGAATATTTTCAGGGTTTCTTTGTTGTTGTTTTGCTGTTTGGAAGAAAACTGCTGTGGGTATTCTTTTCAAGGCTCTTGAGGATGTACTTTTATTTTTTTTTAAATAAATACCTCAGATGAGAACTGCTGAATCACAGAATGGTATGTTTGAATAAAGAAAATGCCAGTTCTCTAAAAGAGTTAGACACATTTATATTTTTTCCAACTATATATGAGAGCTTTGGTGGGTTCCACATCCCATGCAACTTTTAATGTTTTCACTCTTTCTTCTTTCATTTATTTGTATCTCATGATGGATTTAGTTTTCATTTTACAGATGACTGCATAGAGCACTTTTTCATGTGCTTATCAGACCCTATTATATCTTCTTTCTGAAGTGTTGGTTCAAATAGTTTGCTCATTCTTCTGGGTTGTTTTTCTTTTAAATATGGGTTTGTAAGAACTCTTTATATGAATACAAGCATTTCCCAGATATATGTGTTACAGATTTTTTCTCCCAATCTGCTTTAATTATTTATATTTTCAGTCACATCTTTTGATGAGCTGAACAAGTTATTACACTGACATACATTGTACCAAATTTTCTTTTGTTTTATGGCTTCTGCTTTCTGGTTCTAAAAAATATTGGGTCTAGCCCTCAGTTGCAAAGATACTCTGTTTTCCTCTAGTATGTTAATAATTTTACATTAAAGGCTGTTATTAATTTGATTTTTTTGTGTATGAGGTCTTTACATGCTCTGTTTTCCAGTGTCAATCTCTTAGTTTATCCTGTACTCTCCTTTTCCTGTACCTATTCCATCATCCTTTATGGTTCATTTCATAGTCCCTTCCCTGTCCAATATACATTCCCCTTATTTATCCAACTTCAATAAAAAACTTCTTTAAAATTTCTAAACATTTAATATGTTGAGTCTGCCATAAATGGTATTTTCATTTTGTTTTCTAATGTTTCATTGCCAAAATACAGAAATACAATTGATTTTTGAATACTCGCTTTGTATTCTGGTATTCTACAGCCTTGCTAAGTTCACTTATTAGTTCTAGTAAATATTTTGGTAAGTTCTTCATGATTTTCTGTGATCAAAAACACATCCTCTGCAAATAAAGTCAGTTTTCTTTTTTGTTCCCGATCTTAAAGACTTTATTCTTTCTTAATGTCTCAGGGCAATGGCTACAATCCCCAGTACAATGATAAACAGAAGTGATGAGAGAAGACATTCTCTTGCTTCACATAAGGAAAGTACTCAAATTTTCACTAGCAGATAGTTTATTCATGTATTCCCTTTATTAGATGGAGGAAATTTACTTCTATTTATAGCTTACTTAGAACTAGTTTTGTTTACATTTTTAAATCACATATAGTCATTTTATTATGTCAAAATATTTTTCTGTATTTATTGGAATGATCACTTAATTTTTTCCTTGAATTCTTTCATGTGGTGAATTAGAGTAATTAATTTTCCCAGCTTTGCATTTCTAAAATAAACCATTTGCTCATAGTATATATTTTTATATACTATTTACTAATATTATATGGGGATATTTATAAAACCCTGACATTTTTAATTTGGGAAATTTATTAAGGAAACTATTTATGAGGTAGATCAGAGATGGGCAATTTTGGGCAAGAGGCCAAGTGCAAATTTTGTCATCATTATTACACCCCAGAATATAAAATATCACTTAATATTCTTTGTAATAGAATTTGTAGGGTTTTTTTAAACTCTAATGGGACATAGTTTTAGTTCTAAATTTTTGATGGTAAATAACAGTTATATGAGTCTGTATCCTACATTTCAATAATAGATATTCTATTTTTATAAAGATAATTTCTTATTAACATCCAACTGAGCAAAAGATTAAGGATCTATTACATTGTGACACATCCAATGGATACTACATAATTATTCCAAAAATAAGTTAAAATAAATTGTCTAAGAAACACAAAATGTATTTCAGAAATATTAAATGCTAAAAATAAATTATAGTGCAATGGATATAGCATTATATCTCTCCTTTGTAAATAAAGAAAATAAGATGTTAGATAAATAAATAGGTAGAGACAGATAGAAGTACTAAATAAAAGGGAAATGAAAGATTATACAAAAGCAATTCCAGCTATGTCATTTAAAATCTCCACAAAACAAAAATAAACAAATGGATAATGATTACCATCTTCTACTTTGGGCCAATCAGAATCAAGATGGCATACAGCTCTTTTTTGCCACTCAGCCAACCAATACAAAGTGTTGAATTCTTTATATTGCAAACATTTGTATAGGAATGATTTCTGCATACTATCACCAAATCTGAGCAGAATAAAATGACACAAAACATGGGTTTATAGCTATAGAATACATTCTTCATTATAGGTGCCATTACTGAGCTATTGCAGAGCATACAACAACATTGAAAAATATTTCTTATATATCAGTTTTATGTGGTCCATAACATGGCATTGATACTGGCTATAATAATTTCTAACCATATTTGTTAGTTTACACTGCTCTCCATATTAATATATAAATATAAATTTAAGTTGCTCTTTTTAATTCTTTATAAATTCCTAGTAAAAACAAACTGAAGTGGAAAACACAGTAGTTTTTGGCATTAGACTGCCCTGACTTGTTTCATTATTTTTGCTAGTAAGAAATTTCTTATTCCCATGAACTCACAGAATACATTTTAGTTTGTCCCTTTTCCCCTGATCTCAGAAAGCCCACATAAATATCAATGTGGTATAAAAGTAAGCTTTCCATTCAAAATAAATAGTATTTTTCTCCTGTTATGCCTGCCTTTTTAGATGCTTTTGCTTCAGGGAAAAAATCACTTGGAAAGTTGTGTGTGGTATATATGCTTGAAATCGTTCATTTGTGTCTCACAATACACTCTGCACACTTCTCAACCTGCCTTCTGCCTGGGAAGCTGAGATGTACATCAGTAGGGCTCCCAGGCCTTTGTCTTGGCTGGGTTCGAACAATGTTGAGTACCATCAGAAGTTGAAAAAGGAGATAGTGAAGAGTGAGGTCATGGTGTTTATTACTTTGACTTTCTCAGCCTGTTTGCCTTGAGGTGTGTTTTCTTCGAATGAAGTTTATGGATCCTTTCAATATGGATGACCCTATGCAATTATCTCTCCTTTCTCTAGTTCTACTAACTGTCTTTCCTGTTATTTTGTGGTCTTATTTAGTTGTATTTTGTATCACCCCAGACTCAGTGGTATAAAATAACCATTTACTATGCTCACAAAATCTGTGGGTCCGGAATCTACACAGGACTTAGTAGGGAGAGATTGTATCTGCTTCATGATGTCTGAGGTCTCCAGTGAAAATGAAAAGATTCAGGAATAGTAAATAACCCAGGACTGGATTATCTGAAGGCTTGTTCATTTTCATGTCTGGTGTTTGAAGCTGGTTATCAGCTGGGACACTGAAACACCTCCATGGAACTTTCCACATAGCCTGGACTTCCTCAAATTACACTGATTGAATTCAAAAGATGAGTGCCCTGATTGTGAGAGAAAGGCCGAGACAGAGAGAAAAGACAGAGAGAAAGAGACAGAAACTAGACAGAAGCTCTATTGCCTTTTAGATTTAGCCTGAAAATCTAGAGCAGGTTTAGCCTCAGCAATCGTGTAGCATTACTTCCACCCCATTCTTCTTATTAAGTCAGTCACAAAGTTCTGTCCAGTTTTAAGAAGAGGTGAAATAGATTCTAACACTTAAATGGAGGAGCGGTCAGATTCTGGAAGAATACATAGGACCCCACACCCCCCACACCCCAAAATGTTATGGACATTTTCGGAAAACAAATTCAGCCAAAGACCTAGGTGGTGAGTCTTTTTGTCTACTACTAGTCCAAGATTCCAACACCACACTTTGTGATTTCTAAACTTTTATAATAAACTCTCTTTGAATTATGCTTATTCATATTGTTTTCTGTTTCTTGTTAGAATCCTAAGTAATAAAGCACACTATTCAAGTATTGTTTGAAAGAAAAAAGGAACTATTTTCAGCATAATGAAGTAGTCATATTTATAACACACATCAATCTGTAATCTTTTTAGTTATTAAGTTGAATTATTTTTTGTTATTCGGAAATTACAACCAAATTAACACATATTTCTCATTTAATCAATGGAATTACTAAGGAGCAAGTTAAAGAAATCCACTATTGCCATTTTTATTTTTTCAATATAATTTTCCAACTTCTGGCTTATGTAATGGAATTAAAATGCTAAGGGAAAACATTACAAAATACTGGACAAAAATTATACACATTTCTAGATGATATAATCAAATATCTACAAAGTCTAATATAAAATTCTAAAATATCTGCCAAAATTAAATATAGAATTTTATGAAATGTGACTGTTTTTATAATAACTATTTAAAAATATAATTACCAAATATTACCTTTGATGTAGATTGAATGCTGCACTGACCCCAATCAATAGTCTCCTTATATGTACATGCTTTACAATTTGACTCTGTAAGTCCTTCCAAGAAGAGAACCTGCCATAGTTGCCAGTATTTCTCTACTCCTTCAATATTTTCTGCCTGTGTGACTCATTTGTGTGACCAAATAAGTACAGTAAGAAATCAGCCAGTTTAAATTCTAGGCATTGATAAGTCTTTTGTGCTTTCATTTCTTCTCTTCAAACTAAGTCTCCTTCATGAGAATACAGGCTAACCTTTTAGAGGGTGAGAAACTGTACCCCAGCTCACTACTAGTCAACACACAAAAACAATGAGGTTGAATCAATGAGTAGCTGATGGCAGATGTCTGAGGAAGATCTATTGACACCAGAAGAACTAGCTGAGCAGTCTAAATTTTTGGCTTTCTGATTCATGAGTTGATAAAAAGCTTGCTCTTTTTCAAATCAGTTGAATTTGGGGGTATATTGTTAATCAGTAGTCAATAGTTAACTGATGCACCATTCATAAATGTTTCAAAAGTATATAAATTTAGCAATATATTTAACAGGAAGTACATATGTATCTATCTATCTATATACACACATTTAAAAACATCAAATATCTGTTATATTTCCTATTTTATATGTGTACATATGTATGGCTATAAGAATTATAGTATAGTATATTTGACAGGAAATATATGTGTATATTTTATGTATAATTTTATGTCTATAGTATATTCAATAGGATGTATATACAAACACACACATACACGTATATCATGAAAAGTGATACTCATCCTTGGATAGGAAGATCCTAAAAATTTCAATTATTCAAAATATTCTACAGGTTACATGCAGTTGCAATCTGAATCCTAAAGGCAATTCTGCTGTTTTCCTTTTCTGTTGTTTCTGTTGTTCTTTTTTTTCCTTTTGAAGTAGTCATATTTGTTTTAACTCATGCTCAAGAATATCCACAAAATTTTTTTAGACAAAGATAATAAAAACAAAAACTAGTGCGTGGGGTAATCCTGTACTAAATATGAGATATTACTACATAATCACTATACTAAAAGATTGGATGTTATAGAAAAATAAATCTGTAAAAACACAATAAAGTATCAATAAGTAGATATCCAAGCATACGTGAAAACTCGATGTACAACACAAGTAGACTGTTCTTCAATGTAATGAAAAAAATAGTTTAATAACTGGAAGACCATATTTTTTTATCTCTCTAAGAAAAAAAAAAACCAAAGAGAAAAAATACCTTTATCTTATTACCGTGTTTCCCCGAAAATAAGACCTAGCCTGACCATCAGCTCTAATGCGTTTTGTGGAGCAAAAATTAACGTAAGACCCACTCTTATTTTACTATAATATAAGACCCGGTGTAATATAACATAACATAACGTAACGTAACGTAACGTAACGTAACGTAACATAACATAACATAACGTAATATAATAAACAATTATCTGAAGATATTTAGATGAAGAAATGTACATTTATAATGCTAAGTGAGAAAACGAGATTCAAATAAATGTATCAACTATGACTAAATCACCTATGTTTGCATATAATTTGTCAGCTGGAGAAATCTTTGAAGGTTACACAAAGTCATTGACCTTTCTACATCAGGAGATCATTCATGGAAGGGTGAGTGATGGAGCATTAATTTTTCAAAATATGCCTTTGCTTTGTTTCACTAGTCACAATAAACTATTTCTGTAAAACTAACATTAATAATATGTGAAATTAATAGGATGTTAACATCACATAAAAAATACAGTAAATGAGGAAAAATCCAAGTAAACCAAGTAGCAATTAAAAATATATTGTTATTATAAAGATAAATTCTTCAGAGATATCCCCTATCTCAGTCTGGTGTGTTAATTTCTCTGAAAACTTAAGAGCAATTTCTTCTAATGTTATCAAAAAAGAAGGCTGTGTGACCAGGTGGTAAATGAATGACTCTAGACTCTCTGAGTTCTAATATTGACTCTATCACTTGTTAATTAGTTCCACTTCAGAAATGTAGCTTCTTTAAATACAGCATTCCTGATTCTTCTGAATAAACAGAAAAAAATTTTAAAAGAACAAATATATGAAAAAATGGGAAGAATCTAGTTCTAACTTTTTAAAAAAATTTGAGTATGTCTAAAGATGAATGGAAAAAATCCTGTAAATTCATAATTATAATACTTTAGAAATTAGGATTTGTAAGTAAATTTACATGCTACAGAAGTTTAACACTGGTAGAATTAATATTTTAATTTTTAAATATTTTTAAATTTTCAAATTCTGGTAATATTTTATCTTGGTAAATAAAACCTATTCAGTATATGGTCCCAAATTTCATCTTAGCCTCTTTAGGTGACACATATGTAGGAAAGCAAAGCAACAGATGTTGAAAAGTTATTAATTTGGTATTAGAAAGTATATAAATAAATCCAAGTAATTTAGGAACATAAAGCAAGAAACTTCCTTTTCAACAGATATACCATAAGCTGCTTAACAAGTACTACTGGAGGGTTAATAATACTTTGCTGCTTGCTTATCAGGAAAGAGATAAAAAAAATTGAAATTTGATAAATGTAATTCCTCTGCTTTCTCTACTGAGACTCTGTGCTGGGGACTGAGGACATCCAAGGACAGTTATGATTGCTTCAGTGGAGCGGAGCTCTCTACCCTTGCCCCATCTGAAAAATCTTTTATTAAAGAATGGCCCACTTATTATAAATCATTATTCCTGTTCATGCACTGTTAGGAAGAATGACAGTCCATTCAAAGTGATACAAAGCTCAGTGATTTCCTAAGTCGCAAAGAGACAACACAGCATTCTTACAGTGAAATCAGGCCAATTTCCTTGCACTCATCTCTATCATATAATAAGCTAGGACTGAACCAGTCACTATAGTCCAGAACCTTTTTAAGTTGAGGTGAAATTGCAAAAGTTAAAACATCCTTATATTTTCTAAGTTCTTGAGAAGCACTTCACTTGAGCATAAGGAAATGCAAGTTATTCTTTTCCAATATATGTAAAAAATAATCTTAACAAATGTAAGATGCTAAATACCTATTTTGTCAATATATTATCAATAAAAGTTTTACCTAACTTTTGCATACTCTATGAATTATGCTCATGTTTTATGTGATTATTAAAATAATAAATTAATATAAATATACCTAACATACCAAATAAATTAGTCTCTAGTTTTTTCAGATCTTGTTATGGAGTATCTGTTTATGAGTTCTCTTTTTTTATAGCAAAATTACCTAGTATGATTTATGACCTTTATTATTTAATTCTATAGCAACAAAGTAGCTAACCTTTTGATTTCATGAATTCTTACAAGGTATAAATAATGCTCTTAATAAAATCACTTCAATAAGGTGTGCACTTTCTTATTACCTTGCATGGATGTATTGTTGTGTAATTTTACATATTAAACATATTGAACAAGCATTTACTGAAGAATTACCATATCCCAAAGGTAAAAACTAAGCAGATATTTCTGCCCTCTTTGGGCTTACTTTTTAGTGTAAATCTGGAGTTCAAAAGAGAGAAGTGGACTGAAGTGGACTGCAAATATGAACTTGGACATCATCAGCATACAGCATACGTATTTAAAGCCATGAGACCAGATGGGATTTTTTAAAAGAGAGTAAATTTTTGAGAGAGAGAGAGAGAGAGAGAGAGAGAGAGAGAGAGAGAGAGAGAGAGAGAGAGAGAGAGAGGTTCAAAGATTAAGAGAAGGGAGAAAAGGAGGAACTTTCAAGAAGCTTAATATGAACAATGGATAGGAAGTATAGTGATAATTTGTAGTTCCAGAGGGAAGGAGGTCAAATATTAGGAGGCAATGAGTAAATGAGGTTTATAAAACTGGTATGATGGAAGGTTTGCAGATGTTGGTAATGACGGGGTTTAGTTTATGATCATGCCAGTAAAGAGCTCAAATAATTGGAAGTCCATATCACTAGAAGTCAATATCACACATAGTTCAAAAGATCGAGAGGCCAGGCCTTTGGAAAGATCACCTAAATTTGTATTTTCGATTACCCAGAAGTAAGGCAGGAGAAGTCCTGGACCTGAGCTAGGAGGTAAGGGAGAATGACTAGGGCTTTATCAAGAAGTGAGGAAGAATGACTAGGGTTTTATAGATGACAAGACAATGAGTGAAAGCAGGGATACAGTGCACTAACAAGATTTAAAACTTCGATATTTGGTTGGAAGGAAGCAGAAGTCTTAGGAGGTGACCATGAGGACCCAGAACCACAAATCCTCTAACTCAAAGCCCAGTGCTCCCAGAATTGTAAGAGGGCTACAGGGAAAACAGTGTCCTCAGTGGAGGACCAATGACTCCTGAGAATAAAAAAAAAAAAAAGGATGAAGGAAATGATCAGGATAAAGGTGGATAACATAGCAGATTTTACTGTTGATGGGAAATGAATTCCAGAGGGCACAAAGGAAGCATTTGGGTGGTTGGGGACAGATAAAAAGGAGTCTAATGAGAGACTGTGCTGAGGGATACTGGTATTAGAGCACATGAGTATTAGAGAGAGGAGGAGGTGGTTGTCTGGTAGTCTGCAGCTTCTTGTGGTGACTGACATTCTCAAACATCATGACATTGGTCTTAGAGAAGTCAAGGTATGGTGATGGCAAGGCGGTGAGGTGTTAGGGAGAGGTAGGGCGGCTGTAAATGAGGTGCGGTGCTGAGCTGGTTCTCCTTAACCCCTAACCATGCAGGGCATGAGCCACGGAGGGTATCTATTAATCCCTGTACAGAGATTAGTCTTGTTTCCTGCCCATGATGGGTACGTTTATTCCAAAGGTGCGATTTCTCACATTGACCCTTTTTATGGAATTAAGGATTTCTGGGGAATAAAGTCTTACTACAAACACAGCTCTCACATGTCCCTTGTTGATGGAGGGTTGTCTTGAGGAAGAGTGAAAACTACACTATTCTCCTCTCAAATGATGTTTTCCACCGACGAAAAGGCTCATTCCAGTTTTCTGACCACCATAAGGGAACAAATGCAATTCTGCCTTTACTCCCTATTTCACATTTTGTTCACCAAATACCACCCTATGTGCCTGCTATCTTCCCCATTAGGCCATGGGCTCCTGGGACAGGGACCAGGAATAATTTATGTTATTCCCATTTGTGTTGTAAATGGAGGAGCAAGTCCCCCCTGTGGGGTCTTTAAGGATCACTCCAGTGAGAGCATGGAAATTGCACTCTGAAAGGCATATGAAATAAAAGGATTTACCATACTCGCAGCTGCCAGAAGAGGGAGGCACACACACCACTCAAGGATCACACAAGAGGACAGCCAAAGGAGTGGACTCAGCCAAGCAAGTGGAGAGCGCAGACAGAGAGTGAGGACTCTGGGGCAAGAACCTTTCCCCGGGGTCAGAGCAGAGTATACAAGGAAAAGGCATGAATGGGTTTCATTGGTACATTTGTATGTTACTAGGTCACGGGAAGGAGAGAGCAAGGAGGGGAATTTGTGGCCAGGAACCCAATTATAGCAGGGCACCTGGTCAACGGGAGGGGTTGCTCATAGCCCGCTTGTGAGGATGCTGAAGCATCAGGAACATATGAAGATTTAAAATTTACAACACACCATTATTTACCATGGGCTATGGAATATAGTTGGTGCTTGGGAAAGGTGAACAGCTTGGAGGTGGTAGTAACATATTCTAGAAACTTGTTTCTTAAATTTATTTAGTAGATTTGGGTAGAAGCTGAGATTCTACTGTTTCTAAAATATGTCCCAGGATATGCCATTGTCAGGTACGCTTTGCCACACATTGAGTAGCCAGTTCTAACATGGTAGATGCGCATAAATTAAAAATTAATTATAATCAATTACTATCAGGTTATAAAAAGTCTATAGTTTCGCTTCCTTGTTATCAATAGACTTTCTTTTCCACACATGTGATCCATTCTCTTTTACTTTAGACATTTTTATGATATTATATTTAATACTCTTTGGTTTGCATGTTGTGCTTCAGATGAAATTCTACAGTCCCTAGGAGACTGAAATAGCAAAAGCAAGTAACAACTATATATAAAGACTATATATACTTATATATAAAGAACTATATATAAAGAAGAACAGAGTGTAAGTGACTAGAAATCATCTAGAATAATACCCTCTGATGACACAGGCACTAAATGTCCATGTGATCAAGGGACGGAGAGTGTCAGATTTCATGTGAGATGACTACACTTCATCCCTAGTTCACAAAACCCAGGACATCAGACAGGGTATCCCAGATCTTACAGGAAGATTTTAGCTTGAACAATTGTTTCAATAACCTAATTTCTTGGACATTAAGGTCATTAAATTCACAACATTTATACTTGTATGACCATTGACAAAAATCCATTCAATGATTGTGCAATTAGCATTGTGGTTAAATACTGCAAGGTGCCTTTGTGTTTGGAGAAGAGTCTCTACGGGCCGTGTTTTGGAGTATCCTGAGCAGAGTGCTCTGCTGTGTGTAAGGAAGAAGATCCTACTGCATTATAATAGTAAGACCAGTTTTGTCACAAAACCAAGGCTTGTATGTAAATATTTTAGATGTTTACAATCTGAATATGGAGGATGTACATGAATTAATTTCATTTGCATCAATTTCTTGGATTTAAGAGTCTTATGATTGTTTTGTCACAAATTAAAGAGAAGAGATGCCATTATTTATTTAAAACATAGTATATGTGGATTTTGTAAAAGTCCAGGATTCTTTCTGTAGAGACAAATTTACTTTAAAACTTTGTTTAATGTTCATTTTAACACAGTCCAATAGATTACATAAAAAAAAAGACATTGACATTAAGCTTATCTTTAGGAAGCACTGACAGTTATTTTAAAACATTTAATATAAATATTTAATTGAGACACATGAAGTGATGAGAATTTCACCCAAAAAGAATCATAATAATGAAACTATATCTTTGTAAGTGTGTAATTATTTAACAGGACCTTAGAGTTTTATGTCTTTTAAAATTGAATTGCTAAGCATTGCAGTGTTTTTAGAGCCTCCTTGATTGTTTTCATTTTTTGATTTTATGATAGGTCTAGTTACAGTTTCTTCTTTATTTAACAGGTAGAAAAATCTTAAAGCAGCAGATATGAAGAAGTCATAAAATGGTAATGAAAAACAATTTTTTCTCTATTCATCTTACTCACTTGGTCGTGAGAGGTAGATTTCATAGTTTTTACCATTCTTTAAAATTCATCATTTTTCAATATGCCTTTTAAAATAAAGATAGTTGAATGTTTTATCTGTTTTTAGGAAAGCAAACTTAAGGATAATTATTCAGTAACAGCAAATATTGATCTGGATAAGCTTTATGATTTATAGTTGTATAACACACAATTTTAAAAGTATGTAATTATATTAAAATAAAATTACATGTAAATGGTTTTCCCCAGTGATGTTATTAAATAACTGGGTAGGTAATGCTGATTATGAAAGGAAAAAAGTGTAAAATTTTACAATTTTGACTGTACTGAGATAAAATTGCACAACATATTTCTACATTCTGCATAGAAAAATTGGAACAATATTACTGAAAAACAAGAAAGAAAATGTCTACCTAATTTTTCAAATAATTGTATGAGATCTGTTATATATTCATATCACAGTCATAATCAAAATCATGTAATAGGACCACAGAGTGCATTCATATTTTCTCTTTCTCAAGGCGTGCATGTCTCTGGTAACTGTGTGTGTGTGTGTGTGTGTGTGTGTGTGTGTGTGTGTGTCTCCAGTTCTCTTTAGAAACTACATGTAGCTAGATAATTGTCAAAAACTTTGGCTTACCTAATCCTAGAGGAATCATGTAGAAAGAAACCTCTTTTTTCCTGCCCCCCCCAAAAGTACCCCTATTTACTCAGTTTCCTCTAATCCAAATGTCTGCAAATTAGAGCATCCAGGGTTAATCCAGAACACTGCCTGATTTTTTTTCTTTTTTTTAATTAAAAAAAAAGTTTTGTTGGAACATACTCACACCCATTTACTTATAAATTACATATGCCTACTTTCATATATTTACTATCTGGTATTTATAAAACCGTTTGTCTAGATTGTTATGTCTTGAAATCCATCTCACCTCCTACTCTATCCTCCAACCCAAATTACTTCTTTGCATTTTTATTCATATAGAACATTTAGTCAGAAACATGCATTTTACACATTTATAATTCAACGTTTATTGTCTATTCTTTCATATGTGTCAGTCTCGATAATCTAGCTACATATATGGACAGCTAACTTAACCTCTCTGAAGCTTCTTGGTAGAACGTTGAGAGAAGCTGTCAGAATAAAGACTATAAAAATATTTACTATATGGCACAAGTGGAAATAATAATTCCTCTTCCTACCACTAATCTACGTGACACACACATTTGCATTTTACCTGCTCACCAAGTCATTTATTTAACACTTCTCTACTGAGCATATACTTTGTGTCAGGACCTGTACTACTAGATATGGGGACAATGACATGGAACAAAATGTGTCCATTCCATAAAGAACTTAACAGTAGACAAAAGAGCCAAGTGAGTGAGTGGATAGGAATGATTGTACAGGGGTTAACACAGCACACTAGTGATGCCTATAGGAGATGCTTGACCTGAGCTTTGAGAGTCTGAAAAGTGACCTATACAGTAGGACCTTAGGAAGGTGAGAATCAGTTCAAGTTGACAAGATAATAGTTAACACTAGAGGAAATGGCATTTGTAGGGATCTGGAGACCAGGAAGACCATCGATAGGGAACTGCAAGTGGTTCTACAATTGAAGCATACAGGAGTGAGAGATTTGCCTGGAGACACAGAGGGTCACACAGCCCAGATGCCTGATAAACTGACTGTTAATTACCTAATACATATTTATAGATTGCAGTGTTGGTCAACAAATTCAGCCAGTCTATATTTACTATTATTAATGTCCCTTAGAAATTTGTCCTAAATAAGGTAATTAGAACTCACTGGCAATTTAAACAAAAGATTCTGGCTGTCATCTGCACAGATCATACACTGAATGTGAAAAGAAAGAAACACAATAATGTAATTTATAAGTCTCTCTTTTCCTCTCCCTCCCTCCCTCCCTCTATCTCTCTCTCCCTGTATGTCACACACATAAACATAAACACACGCATACACACACATTCTTTAATAAGAATTGCAAGGTTTCTGGTCCTAATCATTCCCTTAACTACTCAATAAACTCCAGTGAATCTGTAGATTCCAATGCCCTTTTCTATAAAAACTACAAAAAGAGCTTCCAGCTTAAAAATGTATATCCCATAAGCACTGCCCTATGATGTTCCAGCTATAAAAATATTTTCTCCATTACTTTAACTAACAAATTAATAGGTATTTATTAAGTGCCTACTATGCTTGTTATTGCTATTGATTTAGCTCATATTTTCCTAAGCAATTAATACAATAAAAAATCAATCTTTGAATACAAGAATGAGAGATGGAAAACTGTATTACACTGAGGTACAACAAATTTTATTTTATATGTGTCACTTCTGATACCCATTAAGCATTTATATCAAGCCTAGTTTATGTTATCCATGAGGCTAGTAGAGGTAAACTATACACCTGGCCTTGTTACCAGGAAACATGGAAAAAAGTTTCAGTTCTTCAGGTCTAGCTGATATTTCTTTTCTTGCCTTTCCTGCTTTTCTCCTTTTACACTCTACTAGATTTGGGTACTACATCATTTCCAGCTTCTATTTTCCCATTTACTTCCCACTGTTCTTTGTGATCTGTGCAAGTCGCCTAGGAAAGTTCTTTTGACAAAGACAAACTGCCTACATCTTTTACCTAGAAAGCTGCTGCAATGTTTTAGGCAATTGAGCAAAAAACACAATTTATTTCTCTACATATAAAAATACTATTCCTTTAACACCATTCCATTCTAGTTCTTCACTGTTGGACAGCGCGAGGTAACAGGAACTTTCTCACAATTAAGGGACTATGCAAAATTTATTTTTTCGGCTCCTAGCATCTTTGTATCTTTGGAGGAGGCGATTCTTTAGATTCTTGGTTAAAACAACTGTACATTTGGAAGTAAATCTGCACAACTTATCAATAATATCCAGCAATAGCTCATGCTATTTTTTATTAGGTTACAACACTGTTTTAGGAATTTTTCATTTATCATTCTGTTTAATTTCTATCAATTTATTTGGCAGCTCCCATTACATGTCCAGTGGAAAGAGGTTAACTAACTTGCCCAAGACCAATACAAACAGACACTAATCTGACTCCAGGAGACTCAGTGATTCTTGATTTATTTGGATTTACGAGTATGTTCCTCACAGCACTTAAAATTATTTTTGGTCAACTTAGTGTAGATTTGTAGAAAAGTTTGTTTTGCTTTAAGATAAAGGTTAGTAGAAAATAATTAACCATTTCTTGCCCCTGTTTGGGGGAAATTGCAAATGCCTGAACTTTGTAGTAATAAACTTACAGACTGTGGGACCTCAGCAGTGTTCATTCCACGATTCTTAGTTTCCTCTTATTAAAATGGAAGGGAGATATGATAGGGTAGATGTAAATTCAGAAACACGTAGGATAGAGCCTGACACATGAAGACTCACTGAAGTGAAATTGTGTCTCTTTTTGTTGTCAAGCAGTTGAATAATAATGCTGAAAATACTATTCTTCACAAAAAATGCTAAAACATGTAATTTTTAAATATTCGCATAGTTTCACTTATGAAAAATTATAACCTGAAAAGGATAACTAATTTAATAAGAAATGTTTTAGATTGCTTCACAAATATAATGAAAATTAATCTCCAAAACAATCAGCTAGTTAGACTTTTAGTGATAAAATTATTATGACAAATTAACATTATCCATTTGTCTGTTACCTACAAATAAAAATTAGGATTTTATGTAATAACAGATAAAAGCTATTATTTTGATCCAATTTGGTCAAAGTAATTTAATTTTCTCTTAGCACATAACATGTTTCTGTGTTTACTTTTTATTATTATCTGTTTCTGCTAAAAATTATACCATATCACATCTACTTTAAAGGGGGTTCACAAGATAGATCATTAGAAATTATAAGTAGTTTACTATATTTTTGGTTACGATGAGAATAACTTTTTATACATTAGTAGGCTTCAAATGATTCTTTAATGGAACTGAAAATATAGTTTTAAATAAACTTATTTAAATCTTGAATTTACCGTTACTGATATAACCATTTTAACATTCAACAGCTTATTGTTCAGGGTCTTTATAGAAAGTTCTATTGATATTATTTATTTTGTATATATTTTAATGCAAGCTTCCTATACTTCAAATTTAATGGTATTTTACTAACACGCAACTAGACATAACAAAAAAAGTCATCCCAAAATAATCATTCCAGGGCATTGAATATTGTACACGTATTTTAAAAATATTACATAGTTTCTTTGATGTTATGGCCTGAGAATGAGTTTTGGGATTAGAAAGACTGAATTTCTCTTCAGTGGGAAATTAACCAATGTTGGTGGTCTAGAAATATACAAGGATGGGATAATGAGAAGCAATGAATAAAATTATTTAACTTTTTATACTTTTTTCTGATTGTAATTATGTCTCTTAGCTTAAGAATGACGTGCCATTTATTTTTGTTATAAACTGTTTACTATATATTTTTTATCACCATATTCATCAATTATTATTTTCTTCATTTTGGAAGAAGATTCAGTTTTGCTGTCCATAATTATTAATTTGATTTTCCAGAGTACATGAGTACATGCCTTCTTTAACTTACTGCCTTGCAGATGTTAATTTTACTATTACATTTTTATTTTCTGTGAGCTCTTTCTATAATTGATTGCCTTTTAATACCACCCTTTAAAAAAAAAAAAAATATTTTAGCCTGATTTTTTCTTTGACTTTGCTTCCATTTCATAGAGAAGATACTACTTTATGTTCTTTAGAAGATAATATATTTTTAAACATTTCTGGCATCCTTCTTCCTTCCAACAATGAATCACTTCTGATATGTTCTTCCTGAAGTATGCATGATGACCTTCCCTTTCCTTTGTTCTGCAATACTTCTCCAACCCCCTCCCCCTTCTGCTTCCTTGGCCTAGAGTGAGATGAGCCCAGTTCATGATAGGCATTTGTAAAGAGAGCATGTTCACACCATGCCCTCTCATTGCCCTGTGGGTAAGGTTAAAATTCCTATATCAACGAAAGGGGTAGACAGATCTGCACCGTCACTCTTACCAATCTTCTGTATGTACGATACACTCAACTAGTGTAGATTAATAAATGTGCTAGTCACATAGTTGTTTATAGTTGTATTAACATTTAAATCTTGGCTCATTCCTGATCACCCTACACCTAGCCACTCTACCTGACTTTTACCATCATTAAAACACACTGCTTATTAGGAATACATTGCTGTAATAAAATACACACTGTCAATTTTCTCCATAGGCCCTTATCCTATTAATATAAGTGTGGGAATTATTCTCTAGTGATTTCATAAATTACTACCAAAATCTCAGACTTGATGGAGTTTTCTCTTTGGTTCAGATCTTGGGCAAGAACGTAGTCAATGGGGAAGGACAAAAACTCCCTAAACTCTTTTAAGTTGATCAGTTTGTTCTATTTCAAGTGCCAAAACTTTCTTCCTGTAACTATTGTATCTTTCTCTATTATATTTTGCTAGAACTCAAAGGTTAAAATAGATATATCCATAATTTGGAAGTCATGGCCATTAAGCAGGCATTGTTTTAAACAAATTTAGCTTTAGACAAAGTTTATAATTCTTAATATGTACATATTACAATTACAAATAATTTAGAAAGTAAGCAGTACTAGAATAGCATATCTTATATATATTCTTTGAAATACAAGTAGGTATGTGGACCAAAAAAATATTTATGGGCACTTCTTCCCATGCCCACCCTGGGGTCTCTCCCCCCTTCAAAATACGTGACATGGAGGATGACAAGAAAATGGCAGCATTGATATTATGACATTATTTTGAGTTATGGAGACTAAAATTACAATTCAAGACACCAAGTCAGTCAGGAATTTTGCAGAGGAACCATGAGAAGACTGTCACAAGTCTAATTTCACCATGTATGTTCAAGAAGGCAGAAAGAGCAAAAAGGTAGTATGAGCAAATTCTTCTCTTCGGCTACTGTTTTCCTGATGAGTTTGCTCTGTCTCTGCCATTTTTCCCATGATAAATATTTTAATATATTTTGCTTCTTGGTCATTTGCTTTTTTGGCATAGGAGAACCCTTTAACAGTACACAAAATAATTGACATAAGATAGAAAAATCTTATATGCTGGATTACACTGGTACGGGGAGTCAGGAGAGGGGAATAATTCAGCGGAATTATTGATACCTTTAAAAACAAATCTCACAAGCAGATGGCTAATTTAACAGATCTATATTTTAAGCTTTACTGGAGAAATATTTTTTTTTTTTTTTTCTATTTGATGAATTGAGGATTAATAGCTGGGGCAACAGTATACGTAATGGTGGTTTCCAAAATGTTAACACTGTCCTAAATCGGAAGCTTTTGAAGCCATTACCACCTCCTTGATTTCTTAGAATTCCTGACTCACTACACATCACACTCAGATTCTAAATAATGGTTGTTTTTTCCTGGAGTTAGCTGTCTAACCACATATCAACATCAACCAGTTTTAAAAAGTAAGACTTGAGAGTACTTGTAAAAAGTTACTTCATTTGTGAAATATATCAGTCAGATGTTTGAAGAGCATTATTAAATCAACACTTTGTATACATTAAACTTACACAATAAATAAATCACATATCAATGATTAAAAAAGGACATAGAGAAATCTCTTTTTCTCTGGTAATTTATAAATATATCTCCAAGAGAAACTGGTCTATGCACTATTTGTTGTCAATTTCATTTGGCATTTTCAACTTGGCCTGAGTCACATTTACTCTTTCTATAATATCTTACAATACAAAAGATATTGGTATTGATTTATTGGTACTTTTATTACTTTAAAAACTACTTGACCAGTATATATCTGATTGAGATCACTGCTTATTTCACTATATGCCTATCACATGATGGATGTACAATAAATATTTTTATAGTCTTAGAAGAATTCATTCCCCACAGTTATGTTCAAATAACTCAGATTTTACCTCCTTGCTAGTAATATAAATAAAGTATGAAAAGATGCTTGAATAGAGGAGGCATAGCCTAAAATAAAGATTATCAGAGTGAAATTATATAGGTTCACAAATAACATAGATACCTTAGAATCTTACATTTTGTAAATAGCTGTAAAATTGTTATCTTGTAAAGTTGTGTTTTGTTGGAGTCTTAATATTCACATCATTTTCTGAACTCTCTCTCTACCACTTCACCACATTCAGAATAAGGTTGCCTGGTGGCCAGGAAGAGATGTTTCGTAAAGAGTTTTGTGGTGAGGGCATTTGGTTCTAGGAAAGCCGGTGGCTTTGTGGCTCGTGCAAGCTCACTTCACTGTCCAGTCCTGGTCTCAGGTGGTGGCACACCTGCACAACCGCTGGCAAGAGCCAGTTTTCCACACCTGGCAGGGCCCCTGGGGCAAGGCACACAGCACTGTGACTCTGAGTGGGGCACTGGGACTGTGGGGGGTCCACGAGTACTAGAAAAATATTTTTTTATTATTAAAAAAAAATCTCCTTCCATATGGAGATTTTTCTCAAGGTTTTTACACTGTAATCTCTTGGACTGTGATTATAAAACGTAGCAGAAGGAGTACACTGAAGCAAACGGATTGAGAAGATAAATAAATGCAATATAACTGAATGACCTGACTTTTTCCCTTTCTCAAATACTTATACTTTACATGTTTATCCCTTCGTTATAGCCTGCTTTGCAATTTTCTTAAATGGTGTCTCATTAGAGGTGTTTTCTCCCTGATCAACTTTTTTAAGTTTTCTGGACAAGGGCTACCACATTTCCCCACACCCCCACCCTATAATCTCCCACTGCAGTGTTGTACATACAGAATTAAGCATACATTTAAAGTGTCTTTTTTGATCAGTGACCCATGTGTCAGACAAGCTCTAAGACGATAAATTTGTATTCATGTGTTAGCTAATAATTCTTTTTTATATTTGTACTATTTCCCTGACATGAACAATGTTAGCTATTTCTAAATTACCCTGAAATTGAAAGTACTCTTTAATTTTAAATGTTAAAATTAAAATTAATAGAACACTTAGCCTTTTGTTGTAATCATAACAAAATTACAACAAATGGCAGGGTTTACACAGTAAACAAAACCCTGAAGGATAATACTTCCCTAGCCCCCTTTATCCAACTCTTTCAACAGGTATCTCTTTGTCATCTTCTTAGGGTTGCATATTCAAAGCCATAATAACAAAGGACACTATGTTTGATCTGTACTTAGGGCATTATCTGTCCATACATTTTTAAATAGGTGATAGACCACTGAGCAAGGGATCTTTATTTTCCTTTCAAGTTGGGTTATTATCTAGGGGCAAGACATTTAATCCCTATGTTCATTAAATAATACATTTATAATGGAAAAGGTTTATACTCGATAACTCTCAGTTTACTTCTTACTCTAATATTCGATGACATGTTCAATACATATAAAAAAGTAACTATTTTGGTCACTATGGTAAGAAATTACTGATCTTTTAACATATTTTGGACAAATTTTAAAGCATGTCATTTTAAGGCCACATTTAATTGATAGATTTACATCGTTGTGTAGTTTTATCATGGTGGATGAAATGTAAATATTGAGGCTAAATTTCTTTCTGTATCTAAATTCATTGAAGTCTAATTTCCCAACTTATCTCAAGTCTATTATCATTACACCTGATCAAGGCAAGGAGTTATTCTATAATGAAAGAAACTAAGTATACGAAACACATCTGAGCTCTCATTTGCCTTTTTCTCCCTCCACAAAATGTTCTCCAAAGGTTAATAGTTAACTCTTATGGAAGGTCTAACGATAACTGAAATGTAGATTTGGTAAGAAAATATCAAACAAGAATGAATTGTAAACATCTAAGAAAATGAAAGTTTCCTTAATTATATAGAGAAGAGTTTGCACTGGAGATTTAATTTCATCAAAAGCAAATTAAATGTTTTTTTCTTTTTCAGAGTGGGTAAAACAAAGCAGTCACGTTAGTTCTGGAAGTGTTGAGAATATCTTTTGAAATTAGACTGAAGAACTGGTATGGGTTAATACCGATGCTTCGAAAAAGAAATACTAAAAAACTAGTATAATTAAAATGAATAGAAATGGAAGAAGAATGATAAGGGAGTCTATCTTTTTTAGTCTTTCCCCCATTTATTCCTCATGAACTAGACAACACTACTATACAAAACCAGCTGTTGTCCACTGGCTATTCCAAACATCAAGTATCATAATGCAGGAGGGAGTAAAAGTCATGACGTTTATTAACTGATCAAAAGCAGGGAGTATATTAATCCTGTTGTCTCCAATCTTAAAGGAATCATGGAACAATTTTCATTGTGATGAATGTCTGCTTTTACTGCCTACCCAGTTTTCATTTTATATTTGACAGAAAGATACGTCCTCGCCTCTCTAAGTCTAGCATTACTTGCAGAATTGACATTGACTCTCACTCCAGCTCCAAGCTTGGGACCATGCATCAGTCCTAAGCACATCCTTGTTATCCTGGTAAATGGGTTGGTACATGATCCAGTTGGGCCATCTACTGTCAGGCTCACCATTTAACTGAAATTTTTGGTAAAGCAACATCTCTTTTCTGCATGTACTGCTGGAAAATCAAATGTAGGTTGGAACTGTTGAAGCCAACTCCAACCAATGGAAAAAGGAAATCACCTGCTTGTGAGTGAAGAATATACAGAGGAAAATAGCCCAGCTAGGCTTGAACTTCTCAACTAAAATAAGAAACTTCCTTTTGTTTAAGCCACTTCAACTAGGGGGTTCTATCACATTGCAAATAAAAATTCCCCTTATACTTTTTAGATAATTGATATTTATAACTTCATATTTCTGTCCTTGTTGTGTGTTGTCTTCATCTAACTGATCTAGCTTTAGTTGTGTTCATTACAGTTAAATGTGAAAATTTTCCAAGAGCCCTTAAGATACACTGTTACTGGGGAATACAGAAGTAACTACCAAGAGCACATAGTGCATGGTCATTGAGAGATGTTCAAATATTTCTAAACTCTATTAGCCTATATTATATTAATAAAACATTTATTAACTTTATAACGTCAAGAAATACTTATAAATATCTGTTAATAATCAGCAAATAAATTGGTTTGCCAATAAATGCAAGTTTTATTGTATTTAATATAATCTAAAATGTAACATTCTATTTGAAGGAATATTCTGAATTCAGTTATTTATTTCTGAAATATATATATACTTATTTAGAAGAATTTCACTCCCAAGTGGAAGAATACTTGAGGGAAAATAAAGCACACAATTTATCTGGTGAAAATAATATTTATAATGTAGCATACGTTGAGCTATAGCTAATTATATTAAACTTTCAGCTATAGAAAACTTTTATTCAACACTGAATTTGAAATATAATAGTATCTGAATCCTACCAAGACAGGATTTTACCCATATTTTAACCACTGTAGCTTTTTCAGCTTCAAAGATAACACATCCTCTGCAACTCTCATTACGGTCTTGGGATGGAGAGAAACTGATACAACTGAAACAGTAATGGGAAGAATTACAAATTGGAAAGAATATATATATACACACACACACACATACATGCCTGAAGCTAAAAAGCCAGTGCTAGAAAAAATTCCTATTATCTACACTCTCCAAAAATAAGTATGAAGGAAAAAGATTATTCATGCTACTCATTTCAAAAAGATTGAGGTAAAACTGAGGATGTAGCGGTCCTTGATGCAATTTCAAAAAGACTTTGAGTTATGTCAATAAGCTTGAAATATCAAGAGAATGGGATATAAGTAAAGCATTAAGACAACTGGAAACCAAAAAGGTATGCATTATTACAATGTGCTTTCCTCACGAAGTGTGCTTCTTAAAGTATCAAGCATCCTACACCAGGAGCACCCTAGAGTTCTTTACTTTTATTTTGTTTTTTTGCTAAAACCCTGATTTGTTGTTTTCCAGCATCCAGGAACTCAGTCTCTCTGGGGGGTGAAGGAATGTGAATCGTTGTTATGAACCCTGAGGAAATTCTATTCCGTTTCCTCAGAGCTGAGAGATGACCAAGTCAGCAGCTAGACAGCCCACACTCTCACACACTGATGCTGATGAGCTGTCTTTTAGAAACCAAATTGGGTCTTTTGTACATCAGCTGATGAAAGTTAAAAGTTATTACGTCATGATGTTGCCTATTAGCTAAGAGTTCTGTTCCAGCAGTATCAACATTTTTGTCTTTGAATATATTAGAACACATTCACCTTGTATTTGAATATTTACTTGCATTTCTCCTTTACTTAGTAAAATAGTAGAAGGGAAAAATGAGAACTATCTGAGAGAAAACATTGTATTTGAAAAGATAAAAAACAGTATACAGTCAAAAAGTAGTGATACCTCATTCTGAATGTTATATTATGTTGAAAAATAAAATCAATGATGAAAACACATGCTAAAAATGCATCTTTCATGTGTACGTTTAATAGGCAGATATATTGGGTATTTTCATAAAGCATTTGGTTCTTGGTATTGAAAATTCCTGTCCCTTTTTTTTTTTTTTTTTTTTACTTTTGGTTATTTTATATTTTACTCTACATGCCTTGTTCTTCAAAAATACATTATGTAAGAAAGTGGGGATCATCCGTATATTTAATATTGAGAATACTCATTCAGTTATTTGTTCATTGGACAAATATTTATTAAGTACCTATCTGAGTTCTAGAAGCAGCATACACTGTGGTAAGAAAACAGAATAAAAGACCCTGTACACATATAGCTTGCATTCAGATTAAGAAAATGTAGGCATTAAACAATCAACTGAATATCTGTCAGGAAATGACACATGTTAGAAAGAGAAAACAAAACAAAAACAAAAAAAAAACAAATGTATAGGAGGTAGGCTACTCCATGATGAGAATACTTTGAGTAGAGACCTGAAAGAAGAAAGGGAAGGAATCATGTGGCTACAGAAGAAAGCACATTCCAAGAACAAGAACAAAGGCTGTGATACAGGGGCTTCCATAGCAAGTCTGAGGAATAGCAGGGAGGACAGTGAGGCTGGACCTGAGCTAACAAGATATGAAGATAATAAGGTACAAGAGATCAGATCACAAAGGGAATGATCATCCAAGGTGAGAATACTGATTTTTATTACTCTGGGAGAGATGGACAGCCACTGAAAAATCTGCAGCAAAGTGCCAATATTGTAAATTGGATACATAATTTAAAAGAGTTCTCTGGTAACTCAGTGAGAACAGCCTGTAGAAGTACAAGGTCAAAAGTAGAGACTAGTTACTAGACTACTAAAAAAATCCAAGCTAGAGATAATGCTGACTTACATCACAGTGGTTACAGTGAACATGGTGAGAAATAGTTGGATTCTGGATAATTTATACAATACTATCATGTTTCCCTGAAAATGAGACCTAGCCAGACCATCAACTCTAATGCACCTTTTGGAGCAAAAATTAATATAAGACCTGGTATATATTATATTATATTATATTATATTATATTATATTATATTATATTATATTATATTATATTATATAAGACCCGGTCTTATATTATAGTAAAATAAGACCGGCTCTTATATTAATTTTTGCTCCAAAAGACACATTAGAGCTGATGGTCTGGCTAGGTCTTATTTTTGGGGTAACACAATATGTTGAATAATTGATGAAATTATTTGTGCCATGTGGAAGATGCCTTTAATCTTTTCCTCTGAGCATCTCAAGGAAGGGAGTTGCCAATTATTGAGATAAGGGACATAGAATAAGCAGAGAATTTGGGAGATATGGGAGCATAGTACAAAACGTTTCATTGTAGACATGTTACATGTAAGATGCTTGTTCAGTACATAAATGTAAATGCCAAGCAGACTAATGCTAATGGTTGCACGAGTGGTTTTTCAGGGAGAGGTTGGGAAGGAAATCTAACTGATCAACATCAAATTTTACTTAAAATCAAGAGGCTAGATGTGATTACTCAGGTAGTTAAAGGATATATAAGAACTGATCAGAAATTTGTAAATTGAGGAGAAATCACTACTGGAAACAGAGAAGAAATACAAATTAACTTGATGAGAAACAAAAGAGTGACATTTTTTAGCAGTCAAAATAAAGATGATGAGGAGAGAGTTCAAAAGTAAATTTGGGGCTTCGGCTTCTAGGCACGTCTAAGTAACTAGAAGACAGGTGATGACAATATCTACGACATTGAACAAAGAGACAAGCAATGTGTAAAATATATTTGGAGGACAAAAACACAATACATCTCTTCCCTAAGGCTCACAACAAGTTTCATGTGATGTACCAATACAACCTAACACAGACTGTAGTTATCAAAAATTGTGTTAAGAAGTGTCAAGATAGCAATTGTTCCTTTGATGACCTTAGGTCAGGATTTCTGTAATAGATCATGGATGGTAGAATCTTAGTTAACATGTAAAAAGTTGAATTTTTGCACCCTTGCTTCAGTCTCGTCCTCTTCTCTTTGGATTTGTTATAAACAGATAAATAGGGTTATTGTTGATTATTTCACTTTGACTTGGAATGCTTCTAGTAGTAGCTGAGACACAAAACAGCAATAAAAAATATTGGTACGTAGTTTAAAATACAAGCTTTGAAAGTATACAACCATGTTAAAAGTTAATTCCTGAAAATTCAATGATATTAAATTGCAAAGTGTTAGTAATACATAATGTGGGATTTGACTGATAAATAGTTATAAGCTAACTGATCCATATCAGACTTTCATTGTTCTCTAAGTGCAGTGAATTGGTTCACTGATGCACTATAGGGGTGCTATATTTGGCTTATAAAATCACCAAAATTGGAAAGCATCTCTCCTACCCCTGAGTTCACTGATTAGATTACTTAGAGTGGCAGAGATTTTCAAATATAATTTTGCAAATTTAAATAGTCCCATGGGTTTCTTTATCAGGTTTCCAAGAATTTCATTCAAGAGGATGAAATTTCAATGCTTTCCACAGAAGATTAAGGATTCTGAATGAGAATAGCAGATTAAGTTTACTAACTCAAGTTTTGGCATAACTGATTGTACACCCGTAACTGCAAGCTGGTCACTCCTTGAATATGGGTTTGACTGCATGGGTCCACTCATACATGCATCTAATTATGCACATGTACACTTACACACAGATATTTTCCCCATAAATACTCTAAATGTATTTTCTTTTCCTTATGATTTTCTTAATAACATTTTATTTTCTTACTTTATTGTAATAATACAGCATATCATGCATATAATATACAAACCACGTGTTAATTGACAGCTTATGTTATCCAGTCAACAGTAGGCTATTAGTAGTTAAGTTTTGGGGGTGTCAAAAGTTATACAAGGATTTTCAGCTGTGCAGGGTTGAGCGCCCCTGACTCCCACATTGTTCAAGGGTCAACTGTACCATCCATAAAAAATAGATTAAAAGAATTAAGAAAAATTCATCTATGTGCATATATATTTTGTTTTTCTCCTTCTAAACTATAAGATACTATTGTCAAGAAAGAAGATACTTGTGATTGAAAAGGGCAAAAAGCAAAGCATAATCTCTGCCTGAAGCTGGAGTGAAGTGCGGTGATGTTAGTTCTCCTTTGATTCTTCTAGATCAATGGTCCTCAACCTGGGGCAGTTTTCATGTCCCAGAGGCCATTTGTCAATATCTACAGACATATGTGGTTGTCACAGTGGAGGGTGCTACAAGCATCTCGTGGGCGGGCAGAGGCCAGAGATACTGCTAAATATCCTATGATGCCAGGATAAACATCCATAACAACGAATTACCTGACCCCAAATGTCAATAGTGCCAAAGATGAGAAACACTGGTTTGGTGTTTACCAGCCCTATGCCTCTTTTTGTGATTTTCTCTTTCTCCCACCTTTGACAAGGCCATTAGTCTGCAGTTCTTGGTTTAAGAAACATAAAGATATCTGTTAGATTCCCATGAAATCTATGGTAATTCTTCTTTTTGGTCCAAAGTTACTCAAACACCAGACATATATGTAAAATGTTAAATGGATCATAAACCATTTCTTACTTGCTTTTTCATACACACACATGTGCGCGTGCGCATACACACACACATTCTTTTTTGTTTTTTTCTCAGTATTTCATTTTTAAGAATGAGAGAATAAACTGATCACATATGAGAGAATATTAAAATGTCTTAATTTCAAAGAGCATTCCGTCTGATTGCTGAGTGTTCTTTATAGCTCTTGGTACACTAAATGGGAGTGAGAATCTACAAGATTAATAAGGGTTGCTCAAAGACCTATATCTTCATGAAAATTCCCTAGTCACCCTAAATAACATCAACATCAAGATTCAGGTAGCAAACCCAGGGAAGTAGGAGTTTAGAGACAAACGAAACCATTTCCTTAGGTCAAGGGTTGGCAAACTACAATCCACAGGCCAAGTTCAGAAAGTCGTCTAGACTTTGTAAATAATTTGAAGGTCAGCCACATTCATTCATTACTGTTTTGCCCATGGCTCTTTCATGCGACAATGTAGATTTGAGGAGTTGCAACAGGAACTATATGGTCTATACACTGTAAAATGCTTATTCTCTGGTCCTTTACAAAAAATAATATTTAATATATACAAGGTCGGAAAATTAAGTTTGTGAAATCATTCTAGAAAAAAATGCTACATACCTCGTTGCTGAATATCACTACAGTCACCTTCCACGCAGTCCCCCACCCCCCACCTTGGGAAGCTATGCACGGACACCAGTGCCTAGTCCACCCTTCAAAACAATTTTGGAACTCTTTTTGGAATGACCATCAGAACTGTCATTGTATTACCCTTGAAGTCCTGATGTCTTCCTTTCAATGTCTTCCTTTTATTTTCAAATAGAGAAGTCATTGGGGGCCAGATCAGGTGAGTAGGGAGGGTATTCCAATACAGTTATTTGTTTCCTGGCTAAAAAAAGACAGTGTCATATGATCTGATGCAGTGTAATGATGCAAGAGCCACAAATTGTTGTTGAAAAGTTACGGTTGTCTAATTTTTTTCACGCAGCCTTTTCAGCACTTCCAAATAGTAAACTTGGTTAACTATCCAGTTGGTACAAGTTCATAATGAATAATTCCTCTGATATCCAAAACAGTTTAGCAATATTGTTTCAACAAGGTCCCAAACTTAATTGTCAGGCCTCGTAAATATATAGTCACAGGACATGGAGTACAGCATAGGGAGTAGAGTCAATGGAATTGTAACAGCTATATAGGATGTCAGAGGGGTAGTAGGTTGGGGGAGGTGTATTATCACTTTATGAGGGGTGTAAATGCCTATTACATTGTTTTGTACAACTGAAACTAATACAAAAGATAAATAAAATATAAAAAATGCGTCAACCTCTGTTCCTCAGTCATGGTTTGCAAATATTAAAGTGCAGCTCTTCTTGGCACAGAAAGCCTGAGGAAAGAGGTTTGAAGCCTGAGCGGGATCTTCTTTCCTTGGAAGATCTCTGAGTCTATCTGCATGATTCTTGTAAAGCCTGCTTCATTGAGGTATAATTTACATACCGTTATAAGTTTTAGTCAACAAGTTTTGGCAAATATATAAAAACATGTAAATATCACCTCAGTCAAGATATAGAAGATTCCCATAATCTTCAAAACTTACTTTGAGGAACTTTGCTATCAATAAACTACCCCCACTTTGAACCCATCCAATCAATGAACTGCCTTCAAATAAACAAAATCAAATCATATGTATTCTTTTGTATCTGATTCTTTCCCATTTGATTATATTGTTGTAGATCCATCAATTTTGTTGAATGAATCTGGAGTTCATTTCCTTTTGTTACTTTTTATTGATTATATACATAGCCTATCAATTAGTTTATCCATTCACCAGGTGATGGCTTTTGAGGTGTTTCCTGCTTTTGGCTCTTAAATTAAGGTTGTTGTAAACATCTGTGTCATTGTCATATGATGTAAGTTTTCACTCTTGTACAACTCTTTTGCTGAGTTATACAATGAAGTGTATGTGCAACTTCGAAAGAATCTTCCAAAGTGTTATATATCCAATTCCATGTTCGTTTTGTGCATGGTATTCCTATGCAGGCTCATTTTACCCCACATGGATATGGCAACATCATATGTTGAAAATATGATATTTTTTCATTGAGTTACACTGGCACTATTGCCAAAAACAATCATCCATATATGTGTAGCTCTATTTCTGGATTCTCTATTCTGTACACTGATCTATATATTTATCCTCACTTTATTAATGCATCTTAATAATAAGTCCTAAAATTACATATTGTGAGTGATTATTTTAATCCCTTCCTAAAATTGTTTTGCTATTTTAGACCCTTTACATTTCTATATACATTTTTGAAGCATCTTATAAATTTATACAAAAACACTTGGTATTTTTGATTGGGATTTTATTAAATCTATAAATCAAGTTGGGTGGAATTGACGTCTTAGCAAAATTGAGACTGGTGATTTGTGAACATAGTACATACCTTCATTTACTTAGGTCTTATAATTTCTGTTAAAGAGCAATACATTCATAGCTTTTAAGTATACCGGTCTTATATATGTATTTACTAAATGTATCCCTAACAGTTTCATATTTTAATGCTGTCTTAAATTATATTTAAAATTTTCAATGGGCATGTATTGATTATTTGTATAAATCATATCACCATTTCTCTTTCGATTAATTTTAACTTATTTATATTGCTTTTTTTCTCCTACTGAAAAGTAAGTTCTAGACAAAGTTACGAAGTAACTTTGTAGCTTGATCACTACTACCTTCTCCATACTATGAAAGTACTGATGCATTGATGTGCTTTGATGGATGAATGGATAAATAAATTGTAATACACACACACACACACACACACACACACACACAACTGGAATATTTTTCAGCCATAAAATATAATGAAATCTTGTAATTTGCAACTACATAGATGGACTTTGAAGAAATTATGTTAAGTGAAATAAGTCAGACAGAGAATGACAAATAATGTATGATCTGTCTTATATGTGGAATTATAAAAACTCAAAAAATCAAGCTCTTAAATACAGAGAACAGATTGGTAGTTGCCAGAAGTTGGGGCTTGGGAGGGTGGATGAAGTTGAGAAACTGTATTTTGCTTGTTTGTTTTTAATTTAAATAAATTGAATAAATTTTTTAAAGTATTAGTGCACAGTAATTTCTTAGTAATTATTTATTTCTGAATGAATGTACTATATATGCAACCTTGAAAAATTGTTTAATATTTTATGCTTCTTCATATATAGATGTGCATTTATATATGTAAATATAAATATCTATATATGAAAATAAATACATAAACAATAAAACAATAGTGCTTACCCTCCCTAAGATTTATAACTGTTATATCATTTTTATAAACAATTTAACAGAGCCTTAAATGCACTGAGTATTCTACATTGCCTAATTTTTTCCAAAAGAAAACACATCAATATTACTACCGCTGATTAGCTAAAGATGGAGTGAATTTGTTCTACTTTAGTTCTTATTCTTGTTTTCTTTTTTTTTTTTTTTTTAATTAAATTTATTGGGGTGACAATTGTTAGTAAAATTACATAGATTTCAGGTGTACAATTCTGTATTACATCATCTATAAATCCCATTGTGTGTTCATCACCCAGAGTCAGTTCTCCTTCCATCACCATATATTCGATCCCCCTTACCCTCATCTCCCACCCCCCACCCCCCACCCCCCTTACCCTCTGGCAACCACCAAACCATTGTCTGTGTCTATGAGTTTCTGTTTCTCATTTGTTTGTCTTGTTCTTTTGTTGCTTTTGGTTTATATACGTTGTGGTATATATACACAATGGAATACTATTCGGCGGTAAGAAAAGATGATATAGGAACATTTGTGACAACATGGATGGATCTTGAGAGTGTAATGCTGAGCAAAATAAGTCAGACAGAAAAAGCAGAGAACCATGTGATTTCTCTACTTTAGTTCTTAAAGAAATGCTGCCTATATAACATTATTATTTATTATACTAGGTCTCTGATGAACTATTCCATGAACTAATTACAATCTGAAGAGAGAGATACTAAAATAAAATAAAATAAAATAAAATCCTGAAATTGCTTCTTGAAATTTTTCTTAGAATTTACAGCTTATTAGTTCACTTCACCACTTGTAACCATCCTCCAATTCATTTCTTAAATATATGGAAAAAATCTCCTATTTTAAAGTTGTATTTTCAATTATAAATTTCAGACTACTTCTCTGGAACTCTTGATCCTGAGATCAGTGTTTCTACTATTTTTTTTTTTTTTAATCTTGTAGCGATGCCTCATTTTTCTTTTAAAAACATTTGATTTCATGATTTCAGAAAGATAGGCCTTTCTGAAACTCTGCCTGCTCACCTCAGTGATTAAGATATATCTGTTAATGATTTTGCAACTATTCTCTGCTAAGCTTTAATGATTTTCCTTTTAGGTGTGGGAGGTGGGTATGAGGGCGGGTTTGTGTTAACACAGATATCAAAGCAAATCATTAAATGTTTATTTTCAAGGAGCTGGTCAGCCTTTAAGAAGGCTAGACTTCCAAAAGTTATTAAAAGTGGTTTGGTTAAATTACATTCAGAAAACTCAAACAAAAATATAAAACCATCTTTACACTTCGAAGCAGTGACCTTCAATGATATATTCCTCAGCAGTGCCCTGTGTAAATGTCAAGTGAGCAGGCATCTTGACTGCAAGACACAGAACCAGATTTCATTTTCTGGTTCTTCATAATAAAGTGCAATGTCCAGAGTACTGGGATGAGGGGAAAGATATTAGCTATTAGGCCCAAGTTACTGGTCCCATTTACTTCCCCCACTGTCACTTTGCTGTCCTGTGGTGAAAGACACTTAGGTGGAAAGGTGCCAGGTGTCACACATCCCTACACAAACCAACACTAGGGAGGGAAAGTCACCGACACACCACTTCACATCACTTATTTCTTGGCTACTTTGCCTGTGATAGTTTACCAATACAACCAATATTCTAGGAACTACTGCTTCCTCTTTAACTCTAATCAATATCCTTGCCTCTTACATCAGCTCATCAGTACCTCTCTCAGGACACCAGGCCTTATATATTCTTAATCAATTTCCCTAATAACACCCATCTTGGCCACCACCACATCACTACTCACCAATTCCTATCCTTATCTTTAATCAGCAAAATCTTATAAATATTTACTCAAGGTCAAACATTCTACCATTACTATGTTAAATGCTGGTGGCAAGAAATAACAACTAAGACAGAACTTCTTCCATGAAGGAGAACATATATTGAAGTGGAGGACAAACTATTTCAACATAAAGGAGAAGGGATGATATAAAGGAAGAGCTCACATTAGATTCACCTATGAAGTCTTTAAAATTCCCCAAACCAAGCCTTCCTCCCAGACCAATTAAATGGAAGTCTCTGGGTGTGAATGGAGGTATCAGAAGATGCCTCACTCCCCAAGATGATTCCAATTTACAGCCAAGATTGAAGACCACAGAGTATCTGCATATCAGGTTGCTCATTAGCCTAAGATTTGATAAAGGCTTTGTGCAGCAAGGTGTCTGAGCTAAGGAATAAGAGATGTATGGGAGTCATTTTGACCATAGGACATGGAGTGATCACTACAGGCATAGAAACTACTATGAGGGCATGGTCCTTAAACCCATCAGTTTATCTGAAATGTTGATTACTTTTTAATAAATGAGTTTGGTAAATAATTCCTGTGTTCTTTCTTGGCATTTTTATAGTATGGGCCTCTAGGTATTAATAGACAAAAAGGTGACAGAGAGCTGTTTAAATGATATGACATAGTATGCAATTGATGCTATGAAAATTTATTCATTGCACAGACTTAAACACACCAAAAATATTTCTTAAACAAGACTCGATACCCTGATACCAAAACCTGGTAAGGGTAACACAAAAAAGGAAAATTATAGACTGATATTTCTGATGAATACAGATACAAAAAAAACGTAAACAAAATTCTAGCAAATCGAATGCAACAATGCATTAAAAAGATTATACATCACAACCAAGTGGGGTTCATCCCAGGGGCACAAAGATGGTTCAACATACACAAATCAATCAATGGGATACACTGCATAAACTAAAGAAAGGACAAAAATAATATGATTATATCAATAGATGCAGAAAAAGCATTTGACAAGATACAACATACATTTATGAATAAAACACTTAATAAAAAAGGTATGGAAGGAAAATACCTTAACAAAATAAAGACCAGATATGACAAACCCTCAGCTAATCTCATAACTAATGGTGAAAAACTGAAGTCCTTTGCTCTATGTTCAGGAACACAACAGGGCTGTCCCCTATCACCTCTGCTTTTCAACATAGTGTTGGAAGTCCTCACCAGAGCAATCAGGCAGAGAAAGAAATAAAAGGCATCCAAATTGGGAATAAAGAAGTTTAATTGTCATTTTTTGCAGATGACATGATGCTATATATATAAAACCCTAAAGACTCCACCAAAAAGCTATTAGAAACAATAAATGAATACAGTAAAGGTGTCGGCTACAAAATTAATGTACAAAAGTCGTTGCATTCCTAAAGACTAAAAATGAAACATTAGAAAAAGAAATAAAACAAAACAAAACAAAACAATTCCTTTTGCAATTGCCAACAAAAAGAATAAAATATCTAGGAATAAACTTAACCAAGGATGTGAAAGACCTATATGCTGAAAACTATAAGCCTTTTTAAAAGAAATTGAAGAAAACACAAAGAAATGGAAAGACATTCTGGGCTCATGGATTGGAAGAATTAACAGTAGTTAAAATGGCCATATTACCCAAAGCAATATACAGATTTAATGCAATCTCCATCAAAATCCCAATGGCAAAATCCCAAATAGAACAAAAAATTATCAGATTTGTATGGAACCACAAAAGACCCCGAATAGCCAAAGCAATCCTAAGAAACAAGAACAATGGTGGAGGTATCACACTCCCTGACTTCAGCTTGTACTACACGGCAACAATAATCAAAACAGCATGGTATTGGCAGAAAAACAAACACACAGACCAATGGAATAGAATTGAGAACCCAGAAAGAAACCCACATGAATATGGACAGATAATTTTAGACAAAGAAGCCATAAACATATAATGAAGAAAAGACAGCCTCTTCAATAAATGGTGCTGGGAGAATTGGAAAGCCACGTGCAAAGAATGAAACTAGACCGCTATCTGTCACCATATTCCAAAATTAACTAAAAATGGATCAAAGACCTAAACATAAGACCTCAAACAATAAACTTCATAGAAGAAAACATAGGTACTAAACTTAAGGACCTTGAGTTCCAAAGAGCATTCTATGAATTTGACTTCAAAGGCAAGAGAAGTAAAAGCTAAAATAAATGAATGGGACTATGTCAAACTAAAAAGCTTCTGCACAGCAAAAGAAACCATAGACAAAATAAAGAGACAACAAATTGAATGGGAGAAGATTTTTGCAAACAATGTGTCTCCAATAAGCAGCTAATATCCAAAACATATAAGGGACTCATACAACTCAACAACAAAATAACAAACAATCCAATTAAAAAATGGGCAGAGGACCTGAAGAGACATTTCTCCAAAGAGGATATAAAGATGGCCAATAGACGTAAGAAAAAAATGTTCAACATCACTAATCATCAGAGAAATGCAAATAAAAACCACAGTGAGATATCACCTCACCTCAATTAGAATGGCTATCATCAACAAGATAAATAATAACAAGTGTTGGAGAAGTTGTGGATTAAAAGGAACTCTGCTATACTGTTGGTGGGAATGCAGATTTGTGCAGCTGCTATGGAAGGCCGTGTGGACGTTCCTCAAAAAATTAAGAATAGAATTACGAAATGACCCAGCAATCCCTCTCCTGGGTATCTAGAGAAAAATTCTGAAAACATTTATCCATAAAGATATATGTTCTCAGATATTCACTGCAGCTTTATTTACAGTGGCCAAGACATGGAAACAACCAAAGTGTAATTCCACAGATGATTGAATAAAGAAGTTGTGGTATATATAAATGGAATACTATTTTGCCATAAGAAAAGATGAATCAGTACCATTTGGGATGACATGGATGGATCTTGAGATTATAATGTTAAGCGAAATACGTCAGACAGAAAAAGTCAAGAACCATATGATTTCATTGATACGTGGTATATAAAACTGAAAACAAAAGAAAAAGACACACAAATGAAGAAACAAAAACTCATAGACACAGACAGTAGTTTACTGGTTACCGGAGGGTAAAGTGGGGGAGGATGGTAGATGAGGGTAAAGGGCATCAAATATATGGTGATGGAAAGAGAACTGACTCTGGGTGGTAAATACACAATATATAGATGATATATGATATATAGATGATGTATTACAGAATTGTGCACCTGAAATCTATGTAACTTTACTAACAACTGTCACCCCAATAAACTTTAATTAACATACATACACACACACACACACACACACACACACACAAAGAAACAGTATTGGCATAGTCTCTATGCATCTTCACCAAAATATTTACTAATAGCAAAGGGAGTGATAGCAAACTTATAATGGCAAAACCTCAGTAGAAAACACCTTCACCAAGTAATCAAGGTCAATGTCACCAGTAATTAGACATTGACATCCTGGACCCTATGACGCGATACACTAAGAAGAACACAATTCATTCGATGGTATTCCTGACAAAAGTGTATAACCTCAGACCAATCAGGAGGAAACATCAGACAAATGAAAACAGAGGGACATCTAGCAAAATAACTGACTTAAATGCTTCAAATGTATCATGAAAAAAGCTATCTCCATCTGTCATATGATAAAATTGAGGTATCCAAGATGCCGGCTCTCCTTCCAGTGGAAGGTATCTCCAACTGCCATCCCTCCAGGCCCCACATCTACAGTCTTAGGGCACAGATGCTACACAACTAGGAGCAGAGTTGAATGAAACCAGCTCTAAACCCTGGCCAAGGAGATGCAGACTGGCTTTCCATTTGATACTGACAGACATTGCTCCATATACAAAGATGAATTTCCAAGCCATATCATTTTAATCAAGTATGCAGTCTCTATGAAATAAAAAGTCCTATACCCATGACCAAAAAAAAAAAAAAAAAAAAAAAGTCTTGAGCTCCCTCAAACTAGGGTTATAAAACAGTTCTATTGCATTTTATGTAAGTATATAAATAAATTGAATTATTAATTGGATATTGTTGTTATAGGGTCAGAAGGAAAATCATCTCCACATGTTCACATTTTTACTCTGTATATACTGGAAAACACAAACGGGCTTTTTAAAATAATTTTTAACCACTTTTTATACACATAAGTGGTTGGTTGATATCCCAATAAGGCTGAGTTCTTTGTGTGTGTGTGTGTGTGTGTGTGTGTGTGTGTGTGTGTGTGTGTGTGTGTTTCCTGTGAGGAACAGATAAATGATTTGCAAAGTGAAAATTGTATTCCTTTTCTAAATGTAATTAAATGCACTTCAATGCACCTAGATTTCTACAGAAAAATAAAGAAAAGATCTTTCATTTCAAAAAGAAGAGAATAAATCTTAACGAGTGATTTGGGAATAAAGTTGCTCAGAATAAATCTCTTCATGTGAACAGAACTCTGTATATGTCACAAAGTTAAAGCTTTACGTATTATTGTACAGAGCATTAATAATTTTAAATTTTCATATGCCTCTTTCTATATGATTTTTTAAGCACTAAGAAACAAACAGTAATTCAGTAAATGCTAAAACTCCTAACGATATAGCTTGTAAACCAAACTGTATTCCAATTGCAAGGGTGAAATCTAAAAACGAAACATTTTTCTTTTACTATTTGGAAGTTGAGCTTAAAAAGGTATGGAACACCACGAATTTAAATGAAACCACTAGATGGCGCACTGTATCCTGAACATATGTCAGAAACTAGGAGAATGACAATTTTGAACCTGGTGTTACCATGGTGACCTGCTTGGTTTGTTCTGGTTGCTTTTCCCAAGGCCATTTTTCCTCTTGTTTCTAAATACATGTATTTAGTCTTTTATGAACATGGTTATACATTGTACCAATGGAAAAAGAAATAAGAAATGCACCAATTACCTTTAGAATTACTGCTATGTATAATATAATGTCCTATGCTAAATAGCTGCTAAGGGGGATTAAAAAGGAAGTTTAAGCCAGAGTATTTGTCCTGACAAAATTTACAATTTTGGTTAAACATAATAGTTGAAGATTAAAAAACAAAATAAACTAGACTAGCAATAGCAGAAGGTACTTGATTGTGTATTAAATAAGGACGCTTCTTGGTAAGAATGGTTGTGTTTAGAGGGCTGTATGTCATGAATTAGAGGATGTGACTCTTTATTCTAGTTGTGTCATTAATTTGCTCTGTTTTTTGCGATGTATATTTTTTAATCTCCTGCTTTCAGTTTTCTCAAATATGTGGATTGGACAAAGTAATATCTAAAGTCATGGTAAATTTTGAAATATTATTTTGTAATGTTATAGAAATAATGTAAAAGATAACTAGGACATAGTAGTCCCCCTCAGAAGTGCATACATGTGTCTGGATATGTACTCCATATCTGAAAATGTAAAATTCTGAATAATAAGCAGTGTTTAAGAGGGGGGGTTAAAAACAGGAACTCCTGCCAAATCTATCCATCTACCCTGGATCTAAGCCCATTTACATTGGTGTATTTCTGCAGTTCTTTGCATTAAAAATACTCTAATAACATAGGAAGGAAAGTGATATGCCTCTGGTACTGTAAATAAGGCTATAACACTAAAGAGTTATACCAATAAAATAATAACATTAAACTGAAAACTGATTTTTCCAAAGAGTTCCTTTTAAATTTTAGGTGTCTCATAAGCCAAAACAGAAGAGAAAAATCAGGAAATCTAATTATAGCATGATTACTAAAAAAAAAAAAAAAAAAAAAAAAAAAAAAAAAGCATAGCTAGCTGTTTTTCTCAGTGTGCTATATGAGGACCACTGATATATCAACTGGGGTGTGTGTTAATACTGGTGATTCCTGGCTTCACATGAAACCTTGCGGTACTCTTAATTTATCAGTTTTGAATGTTTTCACACTGTAATTTTTGAATGAAAGAATGAATGTATGAGTATATGAGGAGGAAGCATGAATGAGGAAATAGGGACAATTTATGCCTTCTAAGTTAAAAAGTGATTTCATGTCAAGCTAGCCGAGTAACTATTTAGACAAGATAGAGTCTGCATGTTCCTTTGGCAAAGCATCGTGACTCTGCACATGGTTGGGTTTGTCTGTTTGTTTGTTTTAATCTTAAATCTTATACCCTCAGAGGTCCTTCCTTAGCCCCCTATCTTAAGTAGTTCACTTTAATCTTCTATGTCTCCTATCTCCCTGCTTATTTCTATCTCATGTATGTTTCCTTACACATCGTTTTTCTCTCTCACTAGATGGCAGGCTACTAGAGGGCCGCCCTCAGTGATTTCCCCTTGTTTCCTGTTATGTCACTTGTGATGATGGAACTAGAACACGAAGATATTAAGTTTCCAGGTAAATAATAAGTTCCTCTACAAACTGTCCCTGAAAAATGGTTTCAGACTGTGTAATATTATTGTGAAACAAATAGCAATTAACAACTATAAATATATTAAATGGTATTACATTTCATTATTATCCATAGACCTTTTTTTAGTAATCTGCATTTTTAAAACAAAAACTATGATGGGCTTACAGGAAATAATACACTCCAAATCAAAAACTGGACATTTCTATCTTCTCAGACAGTTCCCTAGTGCCTTTTCCTAGTAAATACCCCTTTGGAGGTAACTATTATTCTGACTTCTATAAGCACAGATTAATGTACACTGATCTAAATCAAATCGTAAATCATGCACTCTTTGGTGTATAGTTTCTTTTGTTAAAGATAATGCTTTTGAAATTCATTACATTTTTGGTTTGATAAAATTGATTTTTCTGTAACCAATTCTTTTCCATGGCTGAGTAATATTTCATGTTATTAATTTGCCACATTTTGTATATACAGTCTATGTTGATAAACTTGGATGTTTCCCAGTTTGAAACTACTTTGAGTTAAGATGTTATGAATATTCTTATATATGCTTATTTTATCTGTGTTATTTTTATATTTTCTCTAAATAGATGTTTTTTTTAGACATATATATTAGATCTCTTGACAATGTTACATATCTCTCTTCAAAAATGTCGTTTTCCACACTTTATTTTTCTTTTTGTGCTTCAGTTTGAGTATTTCCTATTTACCTATCTTGAAAATTACTAATCAGGCTTTCTGTCTGTCCAGGCTACTGTTGAATCTATCAACTAAGTTCTTAATGTAACATATTGCATTTTGCAACTCATGTCTATTTGATTCTTTTGTGTATGTGGAGAGTTATATTCTCCTTTGAATTCTTCCATTTATAACATATCATCCATGATCATTTTGAGGCCCTAATCTGCTATTTCCAAATCTGAACCATCACTGGCTCTGCCTTTCTTGCCTATTTTATCTATAATCTTACTTTACTGCTTGTTTTCATGTATCATAATTTTATATCATATTCTGTCCATTATATATAATCAGATACATATAATTCCTTAATAATGTTAACATTTATTCTTTTATGCAGTAAAATTACTGGTGATTCTGTCTTAGAATTGTTTTCAGGTTCTGTTAGTTCTATATGAGCTTTGGTTTTATTTCTAGAGTGTGGCCCTTATTCTCAGGGTGTCAGTCTTTGCTTAGGACATAGGCTCTCTGGAGTCTCACCTGAAAGCCACCAGTGTCCACCAAGTTCCCCCTACTCTGCGTGAGCAGGAACTTCAATACTTCCTCAATACTCTGAGATACTTCTGTTTTCAGCCACTCAGCACTGTTCTCTGTTGTAACTCTCAGAGACATGATTTATGTGTAAGAATTTTAGAAGTTGAGCCACCACCCACCATGAGTTTTTATCCAAATTTTTCATATGCCTTCTCTGTTTCTTTCTCCTTTTCAGCTTTTGACCCCAAATCCCAGTAACTTTAGTAACCCATGTAGAAATCTGTTTCCTCCTGCTGTTTACTGACTGGGCTCTATTTTCTTGAATTATGGTTTGAAAAATATACTTAAAGAGACAGCAAGGGAGAATGAGTACATCCCTGCATTGTATGCTGTACAATACTTAGAGAAATTTTAAGTATATTTTGTCCAGATTTTGTAGTGCTTTTTTTTTTTTTTCAGCAGCGGCATAAATTTAATATATGATAGTTCATCAGGACTGAAACTAGAAGTTCTCTAAGGGATTCTAATTTGCAAGTTTCAAGCCATAGAGAATCTATTATGTATTTCCTGTTGCTGTTGTTATTTGTTCATTAATTTTTGGGAAAAAAAAAATAAACATCACACCTGCTGTTTGCAAATATTAAGCACTGTGGATACAGACATACAAGAACAAACATAGATCATGCTTCATGGACTTAGAAAGGTAAATATTTATTAAATAATTAAACATGATGAAAAATCATTAATCCACATCTTATAAATGGGACAAAATTAGAAACAGAAGTTGCTATGAGAATGCATAATACAAAGGCTCCAAAATAAATATCTTATAAAGTCAATTTATTATTGCTGTTTCTTAAATTCACTGTAGAACTGCCTGCATCAACAATATACAACTAGGTAGCAGTCACTTAAATAAAAATGGGGCCAGCATATTTCTTGCAAATAAGAATATTTCTTTTTCAGGTTTTTAGGTATATTTTTAATCTTTGCAAGTGAAATACTAACATATGAGAAAGAGAAATAGTCACCTAAATGTTATATTTTCTACAAAAACTATGAAATCAGCTTCATCAATTTAAGAAAGAAAGTAAATATATTTAGATGAAATGCTGCCTACGGGGAATAAGTGAGACATATGAGTTTCCAATTAAATATCAGTTTCTCTTGGGGGAAAAACAGCTTTGTGTAAACAATCTTTTGGCAGATGTTTTTAAAATGTCTGTTACTCATTGAAAAGTGAATTTTATTATATGAAAATGATAAACATGTCCCAGAACAACTGAGCACAGAGCCATTTTCCCACAACCTCATCTGTCACTATTGACAAAAATAGAAATTTAATACAAGGTTCACAGGAAGGTCAAAAGATTATTTAATTTAATGAATCATATTGAATATTTTAAAGAGGATTTGAACCTTGATTCACTTAGGTATTACTAAATAGAGCCACTTTTCCTTCAATCACTCCTTTACTAGTAATGGATAGGCCTTTATTGAGTTCTTTCTAAGACTAGCACTGTGCTGGGGACATAGGGGTACAGTACAACCTAAGATATGGGTCCTGTTCTCAAGAGAAGCAGAATTTTGAAAACACTGAGAGGAATTCAGAAAATTTATGAGGTGCTAAATTGTGTGACATGGGCAGTGAGTATAGTATAAGTTCAAAGAATGAAGACTAGAGAGAAGCGTATGTGTCTTAGAATTGTGCTATCATCAACAAGACAAATAATAACAAGTGTTGGAGAAGCTGTGGAGAAAATGGAACCCTCATACACTGCTGTTGGGAATATAAATTGGTACAGCCACTAAGGAAAACATTACGGAGGTGCCTCAAAAAAATTAAGGATAGAATTACCATACGACACAGCAATCCGTCTTTTGGGTATATACCCATAAAATCTGAAAACATTTATCCATAAATATATATGCACCCTGATGTTCACTGCAGCATTATTTATGGAGGCCAAGACACAGAAACAACCTAAGTGTCCTTCAATACATAATTGGATAAAGAAGATGTGATACACACACACACACACACACACACACACACACACACACACAATGGACTACTATACTACTCTGCCATAAGAAAAGATGAAATACTGCCATTTGCAACAACATGGGTGGATCTTGAGATTATCATGCTAAGCAAAATAAGTCAGACAGAAACTAAGTCAAGAACCATATGACTTCACTAATATGTGGGATATAAAACTGAAAGGAACAAATGCACAAGACAAACAAAAAAATCACAGGCACAAACAACAGTTTAGTGGTTACCAGAGGGTAAGAGAGGAGAAGGTGTTGGTAGAAGAGGGAAAAGGCTGTCAAGTATACGGTGATGGAAGGAGAACTGACTCTGGGTGGTGAACACACAATGTGATACATAGATGATGTATTATAGAATTGTACACTTAAAACCTATATAATTTTACTAACCAATGTCACCTCAATAACTTTAATAAATAACAACAACAACAAAAAGAATGTAGGAGCAGAGATGGCTCTAGGTCACATTAGGACTTAGTGGAGGTTCACATAAGATAAATGGTATTGGTAATGGTTAGGCCTTCAGGCTCTGATCTGGAAGGGCCTAATTATGTTTGCTGTGAAGCAGAGAGTAGCCCAACACTTGCTGTATATCCTAGCCTACAAACTACGCAGGAGACGCTCATTTCAGGACTCCTGTATCCTATATGACACTTCTGTATCTGTTTCAGGGACTAACAGATGAGACTAATTCAAAACTTTTCAGGAAATACTTACCAGGCTGGTAAATGACACTTACTTGCAATAGCTTAAATTCAGCCTGCCAGGTATAACTGATATTCCAATGAGTGATGTTTATGACCCTGGAAACAAGAATCCTAATTTAATTCTTAATTATTTTTAATAGACTTATAAGTCTTTTTTTGTAATTCTTAAAAAGGGATATTAAGAGTAAAGGTTGAATGTTATTTATGTATACCAGTGTAAAAATAGAAAGAAAAAAGTGTTTCAAAAAAACTGTAGGTAAATGATTTGCAAATATTTTGTAAAATGTTTAGTCTTTCCTAGAACTCCTGAGTTCATTTCTTTTGTTTGATGGAAATATGTGAAATGCTGAAAAAGCTGCATTTATGTTTCTCCCACAGATTAATAAAAATCCCTTAACCATAGGTGATTGAACACAGTATAAAATAGCAAATACACCTACGGAAATACAATTTAGGAAACTGAATAATATAAACATCCAGGTCAGAGTCTCCAATTGATTCCTTTTGTGGTTTTTGATATAAAGTCCCAGTACAGAATGAAACAGGAAGCCATGCTGAGAGAGGGAGAGAAGTTCAAGCTGCCAACAGAAAAAGACACTTGCGTGCTTCTTGGAAGAGAGAAGCTTAAATCTCTGGCTTTCTCATGGTGTCAAGGAGTGGAGATTGCTGTATCACCCACTGCTCTGTGTTGTTTGGGGCTGATAATGAGGCAGATAAAGCCAATGCGGAGCTTTCCTCCAAGTTGCCCACACAGCCGTTGGCAACTAAACCGCACAGTGAGCTGGCATTGGAGCTACACCACTTGGAGCTTGTTTCCTTTGTTAGTCTTCTTTAAATCTCAGTTGTCAGCTAAGCCAATCTTTGACTGTGAAGCAATCCACTAAAATGCAGGAATCAGGACAGAAGAGTAGACTATCAGCAATATTTTGGTTATTCTCGACCAGAGACAGGAAAGTATCCCAAACACTCTTCTAGAGGACTCACACCCGTTAGCAGACCACCACTCACAATTTTCCAGTATTACGACTTGGCCCTCTGCAGACATCATAAAACCTTCACCTTGTATAACCATATGTATCCTACCCTGAACACTACCTTTAAATGATTACTTTATGTGATTTTTAAAAGTTATATAAAATATTTCCCAAATGAAAAAGCTGCATTTATATTTCTCCCACAGATTCATACACACCCATTAGACACACGTATATAACACAGAATTAAAACGATTCTGAATGGAATCTATTAAAAAGTTTAAGTCTCCCTTCCATCCTGTCTCTTATTCCTCCCCTCCTTCATAACTACTTATATAACAGTACTGTACCCTTCAAGTGATATTCTTTGTACATGCAAATATCACCTTGTTACACAGCAATAGCCTTCTATGTACACTTTTTGTCTTCACTTAACAATGTTAACTGAAAATTAATTAATTCCATGTCAGTATATACAGAATAGCCTCATACCTTTTTAAATATGGCCTAACATTTTATACTGTATCATGTATGGCTATATCATGATATTTTTCAATTAGTCTCGTATGGATAGATAGATACATAACTTAGGTTGCTTCTAGTATTTTGCTTTTACTCCTAATGATAGATGAAATATATATATATATATATATATATATATATATATATATATCCACATGTGAACATATCTGTCAAAAGTATTTCTCAGATTTAACCTCCAAAGAAGATATGGTTCATTTATACTCCCTCCAGTGAGCATATAAAGTCAAGATTACTCATAACTACTTTTCTTGGCTTCTCTTTTTGTATATTCCTTCATCACACACAAAACTTCATGTTTGGTTTCACTTCTATACTTTATCTCTGACTACCAACTCTGTCTCAGAAGGAACTATCTGAATCTGGATCAAATATATGGTCATCTTACTATTCCACCCACCCCCCAGCCCTCCATGGGAATAATCACTGATATCTCAGAAAGCTTAAGTGTTGAACTTTGAAAGCACATCCCTATTTGGCTTGCTATATTGTTAAATCATAGAAATGGGAATAAATTCAGTAATTTGGTTTTAGTTTAATTTACCCTTTAATGTCATTTTAATTTTATGTTATAATCATCCTTTGGGTTTCAGGGCAAATTAATTTAATAACTGAAGTTTGTCATTTCTATTGTGCTATTTAAATTGGTGAATGATTTCCTCTTTAATGCAGCACACTGGCATTTGTTTCAACTTGTTCTTCCTGGAGGCTGTATTGACTAAAATTTCATTTTCTATGAGTGAAAAGGAATAGGCTTTCTAGCCTGGAAAGATGACAATATCTAATATGCTACCCCTTTTGTATCAATTCACATAAACAAGCAAAGAGTACAGGGTTTAGTTAGTTTGTTGTTACTTACTATGCAAAATGGCAACCACAGATGAGGAGCTACAATCTCTTATAAAAAAGTTAAAATCTTTTATAAAATTGTAATCTTTACAAGTTTTAAAACAACCAGTGGCTTAGCTCTCAAAACCCATATGCAAATTTTACTTACTGAATTATGTAAAAGAGGTAGAGAAAGATACTTATAAGACTTGAGATAACTTCACATAAATTTTACTGACAGTAGATTTTCTTAGCTCTGTGATCTTTAATCTCTCCTGGCATTTTTCTTTTCCCACCATCCCCATAATGGCACAAGAGTTAAATGTTCTATCAGTCATGTATCAGATAAAGAATCAGAACCAGTAGCAAGTTATCTATTCTATCTATCTATCTATCTATCTATCTATCTATCTATCTATCAATCAATCATCTATCCATATGCTTTACTACAATGAATTGGCTTACACAATTATTCAAGGTGTCTGGCTAAGCAAGCCCGAACTCCATGGCACAGGCAGTCAGGAAGGGAAGAGATCAAGAGTAGGCTAGAACCTCATAAGCATGCACAGAGACAGGAAGGAACATTCTGGGGATTGTAAACCCAGCTGCTGGTAGTGCTCCCTGAACTCAGGGAATGACTAAACCCTCTTTTAAAGAGCTTTCAACAGATTAAGTCAGATCAACACAAGATAATATCTCTATTGATTATCTTAGTCAACTGAATAGAGGATATAATTTCATCAGCAAAATACCTTCATAGCAGCATCAAGATTTATATTGAATTAAATAACTGGAAGAAGACGGTATGTATGTTACAAAATGGCTGCTGCATCTCTCATATGCTCTGTTTGATAGAGACTGTCACCTCTACATTACTCTAACTGGAATCATTATAGAATGAGAGTTCTAGCACTGTAGTTCAGCTTAGCCAAGTTGACACATCACAAAGTCATCACAAGCATAGTTATTATCCATTCATTATATTTCCTTTGTTTTTTATAGTTATGTTTTAAAAAGAATATTTTAAAATATATTACACATTCTACAGCCTCCAACAGTAATTGATTCCAGGAAATATCTCTAGACTCACAAGTAAAATTTAAATCAACTGAAGTTTAAAATTCAGTTCCTTAGTGACACTGACCACATTTTAAGAGCTAAAAGTTACATGTGGATAGTGAGTAGAATGTTTAATAGTGCTGTATAGGACATTTTCATCATTACAGAACATTGTATTGTATGATGATATCTAGACAATCTCTTCTAAGAACTACAAAAATATTTTTATTTTCTCACTTGAAATGGTCCATGTCGTTTTTTTCCGATATGTTACCAAGCTTTAAGAGTAACCATTCACATAAAATTTAAAATGACATTAGACAGAAATTCATTTAAAAAACAAAACAAAACTGCTCAATTATAATGAATGTACCACATTGGTGCAGTATGATGGTTGTGGGGGACATTGTATAAGTCGGGAAAGGTGATAAGTGGGAGTTTCTTGAACTTTATATTCAAGTTTGCTATAAACCTAAAACTGCTCTAGAAAATTCTATTGATTTTTTTTTTTTTTTAAATCCTACTATCTATCTCAAGTATTCTTTGAAAAATAGTACAGGGAATTGACAAAATGTATAGATGCAGTGAGTAGACAATTCTCCAAAGAAGAAATACAAATGATCAACAGGTACATGAAAAGATGTTCAACATTACTAACTATCAGGGAAATATAAATCAAAACCACACCACAATAAGATATCACGTCACACCTGCTAGAGTGGCTGTCCTCAGACAAGAAATAAGTATTACCAATGTGGACAGAAGGAAACCCTTCTGCATGGTTGTTGGTATGTAAATTGGTGCAGCCACTGTAGAACGCAGTAAGGCAGCTCCTCAAAAATTAAAAATACAACTAGCATATGAGTCTGTAATCTCATTTCCAGATATATATACCCAGAGGAAAACAAATCATAATCTTGAACATATATCTCCATTCTCATATGAATTGCAGCATTATTCACAATTCCCAAAACATGGAAACAACCTATGTGTCTACGGATGAATATATCTATAGATAGATACACATACAATACATACCTATATATAAAAATACTATATACGGGGGTGACAAAAAAATGTATGTAAGCGGACACTTTGGTGAACATTGCTTAAGCAATAGTTCACCATAATCAGAAGTGTCTGGATGTTGATGGTAACCACTTTGAGCACCTCTTAACAATTGCAGAAGACAAATGTGACTTACATTCATCTTTTGTTATCAGTATATATTGAGTATTACAACTATAATACAGTTTTTCTTTCTTAAAACGTGTGTACATGTTTTGGCACACTGTATAATAAAATGTTTTATATTTGTATATAGTATGTGTATATATACATATATTATGTAGGTGCATTAAATATATCTATATCTATACCTACATCTACATCTATATCTACGTTCCTTCAGTGATGTAGGACTCCAGCATAAGCGTCCTAGGTGCTAACCCCAACTGACCCACCCTTGAGGACCTGCTGGAGCCAGCGGCCCAGCAAGTCCTGGGCTTCTAACTGCTGAGCTACCTGCCCTCCTGCCTGTGGCCTTCCATGTGCTCTTCGCCTCCAGCCACGTGCATTGGATCACATTCCTCAGCGGCCAGTAGGGGGCCCAGAACTTGAGGAGCTGCACGCAGAAGGGGATCCGGATGCTGGAGACGCACATTACGCCTTTCCCCGGCCGCCCGCAGCCAGGCTGCGCCCCAGGCCCTTGTTCTAACCCCCACCCCGCCATGTTTGCTTTGGGACATCCTCGTGCCCAAGCTGCAACCCTGCGAGCATGAGCTGCACAGCGCCCTCGTGGGTACCACGCTTGCTGTAGCCTAACCCACCACCGGGAACATGCGCTCCACGCGCAATATGTCCGCAGGAGGGAGCCCAACAAGGAGGAGCCTGCTGCTTTCCCGCCCCGCCCGCCCACAAGCGCCTACTTACCAGGTCGAGCAGCTCAACGCCAGTGAGATCACAGTGGAGAAGATGCCGATGCGGTGGATGAAGATCTTGACCAGGGCTGGGAACCTTCCCCAGGTGGATGGGGGTCCCCAGGTGGCCGAAGGTTGGCCTCAAGGTGTTAGAAATAAAGGGGCACAGCCATATGCCCCTGACAGCCCAGAGCTGCGGCCGGGGTGCATCCTAAAGAGAATGGTCCTGGAGGAGAAGCCTAAAGAGGCTTCTTCCAGCTTGTGGTCGTCAGGAGAGCAGCAGCCCCGACGCCGCCCGGAGGCAGACGTGGCCTGGTGGCGCATGGGCACTGCAGGCCGGAGGGAGGCCTGGTTTCACCTGCAGGAAGGCACCTCCAACGCATTGTGGTGAAGCCGCACTTCAAGGACCTGCGCTAGCCTGGGGATCCATGCGAGATAGAGGCTTCTCCCTCTCCTCCTCCTCCTCCTCCTCCTCCTCCTCCTCCTCCTCCTCCTCCTCCTCCTCCTCCTCCTCCTCCTCCTCCTCCTCCTCCTCCTCCTCCTCCTCCTCCTCCTCCTCCTCCGCCTCCTCCTCCTCCTCCTCCTCCTCCGCCTCCTCCGCCTCCGCCTCCTCCGCCTCCGCCTCCTCCGCCTCCTCCTCCTCCGCCTCCTCCTCCGCCTCCTTTTTTTATTTTATTGTTTTTATTTTATTTTATTGTGGTATAAACGCTTAACAGGAAATCTACCCACATAAGATTTTTCAGTGTACGATACAATATCATTAATTATAGGCACAATGTGCATAGCCGATCTCTAGAATTTATTCATCTTGCATTACTAAAGCTTTGTACCCAGGAGATTAGCAACTCATCATTCCTCACCCCCTAATCTCTGCTTCAAGGAGTTCAACTATTTTAGATACCTCATAAAGTATCATTAGTAGAATCACACAGTGTTTGTCCTCTGACATTATATTATTTCACTTAGCATAATGTCCTCAAGTTTCATTTATCTTTTTGCATATGACAGGATTTCCTTCTCTTTTAAGGCTAAATTACATTCAAGTGTATGTATATACTACATTTTCTTCATCCATTCATGCATCAAGGAACATATATAGGTTAAAATCATTCATCTAGTACCAAAAAATATATGTTTGAGGCTTATATCATGATTTATTTTGTCTCCTGAAGAATAATCAACTATTTAAAATAATCTAAATTAGTGATTTCTTGATTCAGGTACGACTGTAATTTAATCAGATCATATGGTCTTAACGATGGTTAGGAACAGTACTTAAGATGTGAAAATTATAAATTAAGATATCTACATAATGTAAATTTTATTTAATTTTTATTGGGATTCATTTTCTCATGGATAATATAACAGTCTTTTGATTAGCATAAATATGCACCCTTTCCTAAAATAAAGTGAATAAAGTATTTTAGGCTAAAAGCAGCACATATTATAAATTAAACACAATTAAACAAACAAAACATCAGAACATTAAAAAAAAAAAAAAGAAATTCTAAATACATTACTTAATCCCTAAATATAATGGGAGGCAAACTATTTAATACAAAAATCAAATGTTTCTGACATTGAATCAAGTCAATGCAAACAAAGCATGCCTATATTATCATAGAATATTTATGTAATTACTAATGAGATCATTTTAAAGATACCATTTGATGTAACATTCATTAAAGATTTTATACGATGCCTTTGGTGAGAATACTCCAAAATTGAAAACCAGAGAGCAGTGTGGTTATATTACTGAGCTCTAAAAATTGGCATTTTTACTCTTATATTGAATATATATATATTTTTATATATTCAATGTATTATATATAGTCAATGTATTTCAAAGTATATTTCAAATAAAATGTTTTCTTCTGAATTAAAGAAACATTTTGTTTCATTTTCTCACCTCTTTTAGTGCTTTCCCCTTGTTCTTTTTTTCCTCCCTCATTTACCTATGTCTCATTTTTTTTTTCTTTTCAGAAAAGAAACGCTTTCTTTTAACCCAAGAGTTGTCATTCACTTGATGTTATCACCAGAAGGTTAAAATTTATTACTAAGTTGAATATGAATGAATAAATTGTATTAGCTCTGAGGTACTTTTCTGACCTCATTGAGATGCGTTCCTAGTTGCTTAATGTTTGTGCTGGAATGTTCTTATGCATTAATCTTGATTATTTCCCAAGGGAAGACCAGAGAAGTTAATAAATGGCACTAATTAATAGTCCACTTAGTCTCATTACGAGTATTACATTGATAACAAAATCCAGTTGGGGATGGTCATAATGCCCTTTAAAAAAAAAAAAGAAAGAAAGAAAAAACATGAACAACACAAGCTATTTGCAAATCTTCATCTATTTATGGCAAAAATTTTGAAAACATGATATCTGTATGTGGTATTTTTATAATATTTCTTCATAAAGGACTTGAAACTCTTGAACAATATTATATACAACTACACTTGTGAGATAGATGTACTTTTTTCTCAGTGGTAGAACATTGCATGTTTTAACTGTATATAAAAACTAGTGTGATTATTTTGGGGAAGTATATCTGGAAAGCAATGAATGATCAGAAGTTTTGTGACAGAAAACATATAGGCTAGATTTCCAGTTCCATAATTCATTATGTTATCTTGTAATACTTTTTACAAGGCTTATTGAAGCTTGAAAGACAGTTCTGTTTGTTTTCTTTCTTAAGAGAACCCACCCTTGGTGAGCTATCAATTCAGTGGTTAGCCACTGTGATGTTCTGCAATCCTCAGCCCTCCCTCCACAATAGACTATATCCCTGTGTCCTCTTTAGAATATACTTTCCCTAGGCCTGTTTATGGACCGGGCCCCTTCTGCTTCAGATGGCTTTGCTAGCCCATGGTCATCCTTTCTGCCCAGTGGAAACTGGGCCTCAGGAAATTTATTTTCTATGCTGTTGGTTATACTATAAGATCTTTCATTACTAACTTTTCATTAATTATTCTTAGTTTTCATGTTAAATAAGTCCCATAAGTGATTCTTTCCATTATAAAAACTTGTCTTCTACTTCTAAAATGTCTAATCCCAGCGGATTTCTATGCTGATAAACAGAAGTAGAGACTCAAATTTGCAAAACTTAAGAGATTCACAGACATTAACTATCTAATTGAACCCAAACTAGAGATCAAGAACTGGAGATGCTTTCCTACCTTTGTGATGACTTGGCAACCTTGACAGCCACACTTAAAAGGCTCTCTAATATTTATTTATTTATTAAGACAATAAATTGGAGGAGGGGGTGTTTTGTTGTGCAACAAAAGCTAACCTGTATAATCTGTCAGGTACATCGCCATACGTTTTAATCACTACTATTTGAGGAGGGGGTATCGACTCATTTGGTTATTTGCTGGAAGACTAATGTACTTCCACTAAAGTCTTAATCATGGCTAAGATTCATTATGTACAAGATATAATTAAGGAACAGGAGGAAAGAGATACACACATATAAGAGAAGTCCCACACGGGTTTCCAAGTTTTTTCTTTCTCTGCTAGAATAGCATAAGATGTAATTTTCTCCTGTGAGATACCTCCACCCAAAGAAGCCCATCTGATTCAGAGTCTAGAATTCTTAAAGATACAAACTCCAATCCAGGAACCAAGTATATCACTTCTCTTCATGTTTGCTTTAAATATGGTGACAGCTTGGCTCATCTTGATCCATCACATTACATAATCACTAGGAGAACCTTACAGTATTCTGTAAAACATCCTGCAATTTATTGGCTTTAGTGTTCAATATTTGACCAAGGGTTGCTGCTATGACTACAGAGATAAGTAAGAAGTAAGACAGTCTGCCGTGTTAAATATTTCTCCCACCTGCTTAAAACTAGATTTCCAACCAAAATTTAAAACAAAACAAAAAAGGAAAAAAAAGGTGATATTGTAGAAGTTTTTGTTATCAAAGAAATGAGGCAATGTGGTGAAATAGTGAGTAGTGTTCAGTTTCGTCAGTATTGTCTTTCTTTGTCTTCTAACCCCAGCATCTAATTTTTGTGTGATAGTCTTGAGTGAAGAGGTTTTCTTTTCCATGATCTTAGCTTTCTCCATAATGTTTAGCTCCCACAAAGTGTGGAGAATTAAAATAAATCAATATGTAGACTTCCTTGGAATTTAGCGGTGCTTCATAAATTGAATGCAAAATATTAAATCTTTAAACCACTCAAAATTATTGTGGATTTCACTAAAAAAAGAAAAAAAACATTAATTTCCCTTTTTTATTCAGACCAAGTGCCTTGTTGTTCCAGTTGCAACATTTGTTCTGAAGCTCTTTTTCCTTTGCAAACTGAATAGAATAAAATGGTAGATGTCAGGAGGAGTGAATATTTATCCTAGACTTATCTGCCCTTTGCTTGCACACTATATTTGTTGACCAAAATGACCTCAGGATCTCGTTGGCAGCCTCTTCAGGAAAGAGGACACGCTCGACTCATCAGGGTCTGGCCTTGAATATCAAATGTGTTTTCAATAAGCACAAGGTGTCTTTTTAGTTCTGCTGTGCTGCAGTGCAGGAGACCATGTGCTTTAGCTTCTAAGAGGTCATGGCTGGCTCTTTGACAAGGCTTTCCTTTCCTTTAGTGTTTCTTCATTGGAATTGAAATATGACCCTTCAACGTTTTGTTGTTGTTGCTGCCCTTAGTTATTACTGTGCTCCAACAAATATCAAAACCATTTTTTACATAGCGTATATCAGGCTACCATAGCAATTTGGTTTTTTTTGTTTGTTTGTTTGTTTATGGGTTGTTTTTGTTGTTGTTGTTGTTGTTTTTTATGTAGAAACCCAAATCTAGAAGGCCACATTTCATTTGGAAAACTGTATTTAAATCCCCACAGATGAACACTGAAGTCATAATGTATTTTTCCCTACAGGGTAATTATCATTAGGTATATATTTTCTTTTTTAATTAAGGGATATGTCTACTTGTTGAATATTTGTCAATTATTTAACTTTTCTCATTATGTATACATATGCTTTCTTAAAAACATCAATATTCAAATCCTATGGCAGCATTGTATAATTAGCAAGAAAGTACAAAGAAAGTGAGGTGAATGAGAAAAAATGACACTGTTCAAAAGTTATTTCAAAACATATAGATTCTACAGCAACTAATTAGAACTAATATTCAGCCTTTATTGGCCATAATTTTGTAGAAATTTTCTTTCCCATTCTGATTGTAAAAATAATGCTTTGACATAACTTAAATGGAATGTATGTTCTAGATAATTTTTTAAATGTACTGGCTTATTCTATTTGTTATGTAGTCAGGCTTCAAATTTTCAGAACTTGGTCCTCCCACCTTTTGTAGCACTTGGGAATGCAGTTGAAAAAAGTGATGGATTCTAGCCATGTTGCAAGGATAGGTTCTTTGGAAAACAAATAAAAATTTTAAATCCAGACTTTATTTTATTGTATCTGCCTGATCCAAGAAAAATGCATGATAAAAACTATAGAGATATATCCTAAAAATACATCATTATCAGAATCTAATTTTATTTTACATGTTCTCTTTCAGAGTTTGTTTAACATATGTTCTTAAAAATAGGGGGACAAGTCTATAAATTTTTTTAAATGTTCGGGGCATTGTTATTCTTTAAAATTGCAATAATCTTGGGGTGGCCAGTTAGTTCAGTTAGAGAATGACACTAATAACACCAAGGTTGCCGGTTCAATCCCTGCATGGGACACTATGAGCTGAGCCCTCATTAAATAAATCAGAAAATAAATAAGCAATAGGAAGAATACAGACATAATTTACCACCTAGAGATAATCAACCTTAACATTACAAAACAAACACATAAATGTATAATATCAATGCCTGTAAAGTATATTGTCAAAATTATTTCAAAATGTTTTTAGAAAGTTGGATTTTATTAACTGAAAACTAAGTTACATGTTTATTTTTATTGAAGATTAACATTATTTTTTGCTTTATTTATTTAATCGGTGCAACATAGTATCCATTAAGACAGTTTTCAAAATATTTTGTTCCTGATTAGTTTTCACTTCCTGATTTTTTTATCTAAAGCACTGTGCTTAACTTTCAGTATTCTAGAATAAAATTGTATTGGCCTAAATTCTGAAGTGTTCAGGTAAGGAAATCTTCCCAGTGCGTTGCTTTAGAAGTTGTTTATATTTAATATGTCTTAGTTACTCTAAGGGTATTCCTAATATTCTATAAAGAATGGCCCAGTGAATAATATGAAAATGTCAGCAATGTATCACTCTTGAATGAAGATATAAATCACAACTACCTAAAACTGGAGAATCTCCTAAATAAGGGTTATGCAGTTAACTTTCTTTGCTTCATTAGCTTTAGTTAAAATGGAAACAGCTTAAATATTCAGAACATTTACATCTGTCACTATATTCAAAGAAATTCGCATACTACACAATTTTTCCTTGTCTTAACCCTGGAAAGAGTCTGAATTATTTAGATGATGAGCAATAACATTTATCCTTTTGTTTTTAATTAGCTAGAATCCTTTAAGTAGGTAAACAAATCATCTTATCTTTGATGATTTCTGGTAGAAAACAAGACACAATAGGAAAGGTGTCTGAAGATGGACAGGGATGTCTACCCCCTGCTCTCCAGAAAGTGATGAAGCAAATACTAAAAAGATGAAGATGACAGAACAAAAAGGGTTATTTGTTTCAAGTTATCTAGAAGAGATAACTATCTTTTTAATAATTGCCTAGGTGCAATGAAGAATAGGGAAGACTGTGTGTGTGTGTGTGTGTGTGTGTGTGTGTGTGTGTGTGTTTCCTCCCTGTGAGGATTTTACATTTACATCTTAATGTAGAAAGAGGACCTAAGTGAAATCCACATGGAAAGACTATACAGCGCCCCCAACCACCACTTACCTGAAGTTTCGCTTTCCACAGTTTCAATTACATGCGGTCTGAAAATATTCGATGTTAAATTCCAGAAATAAACAATTTGTAAGTTTTAAATTGTGTGGTGTTCTGAGTATCATGATGAAATCTCGCGATGCCCTGGCCCTACCCAGATGTGAATCCTCCCTTCGTCCAGCTGTATATACTTCCCGCTCATTAATCACTTAGCCGTCCCAGTTACCAGATCGACTCTCACAGTATCTCAGGGATTGTGTTCAAATCTTTCTTATTTTACTTAATAATGTCTGCAAAGTGCGAGAGTAGTGATGCTGGCAATTCAGATACACCAAAGAGAAACTGTGAAGTGCTTCCTCTACGTGAAAAGGTGAGTACAGTTAAGATATATTTTTGAGAGACTACATTCACATGATTTTTTACAGTATATTGTTAGAATCCAATTTTATTTTAAATTACATTCTTTTTTTATAAATTTATAAGTTAAACTTTATCGTATGTATGTACATATAGGAAAAAACATAGTGTATGTAGGGTTCAATACTATTTGTGGTTTCAGGCATCTAGTGGGGGTCTTCGAATATATCCCTCACCAGTGGGTCAGGGTGAACTACTGTAGTGGGTTCTTCAGCACTATATCCTAGGACAGTGTGTGTGTGTGTGTGTGTGTGTGTGTGTGTGTGTGTGTGTGTTTGCTTCTTGATCAATAGAAATGATTAGGATTGATGAAAAAAATATTTTGTTACTTGTTGAAATATATGACTCACTTTTTCATTATACTAAGTGTGGTTCCTGGGCAGTGGTCAGCCCTATATTTTACAACTACACTAGCCATAGTATTAGTTTCTATTGATGCTATAAAAAAAATCGCGACACACTTAGTGACTTAAAACAACACAAATTTGTTATCCTATAATTCTATTTGTTGGAAGGCCAATATCTTACTGGGCTAAAATCAAAGTAGTGGCCGGACTGCATTCATTTCTGGAGGCTCTGAGGGAAAATCTATTTCCTTGATCTTTTAAGCTTCTAGAGGCTGCTCACAATCCTTGACTCATGGTTCCCTTTCATCTTCAAAACCAGCAATGGCCAGTCTTTTTTTTTTCATATGGTATAACTCTCCCATTGACTCTTATGATGTCTCTCTCTTCCACCTTTACAGACTCTTATGGTTATATTGGGTCTCCCAAATAATCCAGGATAATCTCCCTACTTTAAGTTCACCTGATTAGTAAACTTAATTACATCTGACACCTTATTTCCTTCCTAACACATTCATGAGTTTTGGAGATTCTGTCATGAACACATTTAGATGGGGGGAGACATTATTCTGCCTGCCACAACCATGAACTATGAAGATAGAAAATAAATGGATATAGCTTAGTGTTTTAATAAAATTAAATATAAAGTACTATTAAACTTGTTTAACATTTTACTGAACTTCAAGCAGCTTCCCTTTTGGTCTTAGAGTGTTTTAAAAACTACTCTGAACTCTTTCACACTCTGTCTCTCTCTCTGCCTAAGAAGTTCTTTCTGGTCTTTCTTTTTGAACTTCAAACTGTCACTCACTGAGGTCAGACATTGACAGTTAATGAATTGAGTTTAAAAGTTTAAAAAAAAAACAAAACACAAAAAAACAAACAAACAAAAAAACTTCTTTAGCAGGACATTCTTGGCCTTGGAAGAAACTGGTCATTCTGGGCCACTTAGATACTGAAAATGTTTCTTGTGTGTGATCTGTGTCATGTAAATCTCTACTACATCCACTGAATCCAAGTTCTGAAAGACAAGTGTGAAAGACAACTTGGTCATGAACCAAAAAGCCCCTCTGTTCTAAAGAATCATAAACCATTCAGTATTATCTCGGTACATCAAATTGGAACGTACATTAATGTTTTGAGCTCTGCCTTACAGATACCATGATTTGAAATCTTTCTATATTGAAGAAGTTCTGGAACCATTTTATTTATTGATAAATATGTTTTCTTATTTGGGAGAAGACTTGGGAATCTGCCTCACTTGATATTCTAAAATCCATGGAAAGAGCTTCTACAAATTCTCCAAATATCTGACATCTTTCTTTCATTTTGTTTTCTTTGTTTGTTTATTCCTTGGAACATTAAAAACAGCTTACTTACCTCGATCTTAGGGTTGGGGGGAGGAATCCTGTTTAGCCATTTAAATCAACTAGAAAAGTCGATAAAAGTTTTCATTTTTTTCTTGAATCCTTCAAAACATCTCTCTTTGCATTCTGATCTTTGGAAACATCTTATTCGTAACAACTATCAAAAGCATTTCCCTTCCCATTTATATCCGAGATCTTTTTTGTTTTCCCAGGACTTCACAGTTTAGCTAAATCTTCCACAGATCAAATGTAGCTGGGAACTACATAAGTTTAGAAGGATTGTTTTTGGAATGAGAAACAACAATAGTTAGGATTTTTTGGAGTTTATCCTTTCTTTGCCTAAAAAACTCAAAAAAATCAACCAGAACACCAAATTTAAGCTTGGTTAGCAGCAACTACAAAACAAACAAACAGACTAATTTAGATTTATTAGCTATAAAGGGGCAAGGATTCAACATTCTTAATATAATTAAGAATTTATTATTATTAATGTGTTATTATTAAGTTCTAATTGGGCATTAATGTTCTTTTAAAGTAAGTAAATAGTTATTATATTTTTGGAAACATATGAAAAGCCCTCTCTCTGGTTAGAATAAACTAAGGAGAGAAGAGTTTAGTGGGTCTGATTATGGATCTGAGTTATCTGTATGATTCCTGCTGAAGAGAAAAAGATGGACTGAGACTCCCAAATGCCATATTTTTTCTATTCCTTGAATGTATTATGTCAAGAGATGAATTCATTGAATGATACAGTTTAAGATAAGTTTCCCTAACCTCAAAATTTCTCTAAAGCAGTTTTGAAAATCTTCCAATATGACATATTGAGTTCAATAGAGATGCATAAGTGGATTCTTGGAATTATAAACCATTCAAACCTCAATGTAGATTAATTTGATTTTTTAAGATGTTCCCTTAACATTGTTACGGTGGTGGTGAAATAGTAGGGATTTAGAAGGAAGGAAGTTGCTGTGAGGGATAGAGTGCTAAAATGAGGTATTTAGGGGAGCCAGCTGAAGGTACTGCAGATGCTGGCACCAGTGTTCAGCATTTGCTATGGATGAAATAATTCCAGGATGCAAGGAGAGATAACGTGTCACATTCATGTTAATGGCAACATTACTGACTACCTTTACACTAATTATTCAAAGAGGGATGTAAGACTTGATGCTTAGAAAGTGAATGATTGTAAGTTAGAAAATTTATGACACCAGAAAGAATTATAATATTTTTAAATGTTTCTGTGCTCTTGTGAAAGAAGACAGTGACTACCTTTTCAAAAGGTAACCAACAATTAAAGCATGAGCATTTTCTGGGACTACTACACTTAAACAAATGTATGTTGACCTGAATGAATAATTAAATAAATAAACATAATGATGTGGTCCTAAGAAAGGGATCTTGCCCTGCTGGCTTTTGGGAGTTATTATGGTTTGAATTGTGTTCCCCAAAAGACGATGGAGTGTCGATCCTTAGGATCTGACTGTGACTTTATCTTGATATAAAGTCTTCGCAGATGATCAAGTTAAGATGGGTACATTAAAGTGCTCCCTAATGCAACACAACTGTGTCCTTCTAAAAAGGGTTCATTTATACAAAGAGACAGACAGGCACAGAAGAAAGACATAGAGAAAATGCCATGTCACTATTGGAGTCATGCTGCCATAAGCCAAGGGACTTCTGGGGCTACCAGAAGCCACAAGAGGCAAGAAAGAATCCTTCCCTAGTATCTTCAGAGGGAGCATGTCTCTGCTCATACCTTTGATGTAATGATGTTGGATCTTCTGGCAGTTTCTGGGTGCGGGCCGGGATCGTGTCTCATGAAACCGAAGAATGGAAACATGGACCCAGGAGAGGCAAAGAGTTTTAAAAAGAGGATAGTTTATTGAAAGCAAAGGGTCAGAGTTCCCGAGAGGGAGGGGGTCCTGTATGGGGGTGCCCAGTGACTGAGGCAAAAGTTATTTTATATCTTCCCTTGCCTGCTTGGGGAAGGGGGCTGGCTCCTTCTAATGGAATTCGTCTATCAGGTTTGTCCTGTCAGCCCATCCTGAAGGGATTAACAAAATAACCCATTCCTATCTATCAGATCTGCTCCTTTGTCCAATCAAAAGGGATTTGAGATAATTTGTTAACCTCAAGGCTTATTCTCATACCTTTGTCCTGGAGTGAAGGAGACATTCCAGAACCTGGAGTTTCAGGATATGGCTGCTTTTTGTTTATTCCACCAGGGACCTCCCTGTCTACCTAGCAACACACTAACTAACCTGTCTTACCTTGATTTTTGGACTTTTATTTCCAGAAATATGAGGCAATAAAATTCTGTTGTTCTATGTCATCCAGTTTATGGAACTTTGTTACAGCAGCCCTAGGAAATTAATACAGAGTACTTCTAAAACTAATAATAAGAAAGAAATAGTTGTTAATGGAAACTATTTTGATCCACAAACAGTTAGGTTTTTTTTGATTTGTAGGTTTTGTGTTTTAGTTCCTCAATTTACATGTTGACATTTTCTTCGTTATAAAGGATACTCTATAGAATATTCTAAATATATGTGACATTCAGGCAACACATGTGGTGTACATTCAAAATAAAATAGCTAAATAAAAACCAAATATGTGAGATGGAGTAATGTAAAAAATGAATTTTCCCAAATCCTATCTCTAATAATGATGCCTTTACTAAATGGCAGGCAATTTTCCCTCTACACCTCTAACCTTAAAATGAAACACTTTGCAATATTTGTGCTTCTTCACATAGCATCTGTCTTACATTATGATATTGATGCTGGGGTTTCCATGATATTTTAGTTACTTGCAAATATGTGACCTCATAGGGATATAAACTTCATCTAGTTTACCCATCTGCATTATCTGTTCTCTTCTCCCCAACCCAGCTTCCCACGCACGCAGTTTCACCAGGTTTGTTTTTTTTTTTTTTTTTAACCTTGAATCACATTCAGAACATAAAGATTAGGTAGCTAGATAGCTAGATAGAACAGTGGAATAAGAACAGTGATATATAGTAAGATACATTTGCAAATCAACATAGTCTCACTATGCATACTGTTAGAAAATTCTGACTTAAACATATATCCATCAGTTCTTTAAAGTTTCAGTTTGTTTATTGTTTATGTGTTTGTACTTGTCGGCTAATTTGAGTACATAGTGATTATCAGGTGGTGAGCCAATGTAAATACTTAATAATCAAACCTGAAAAATTATAAAACTTAATAAATCTAGTGTTTTTCATAGGAAAATAGGAAAAGATGTGGTTAAGTAAGATTTTAAATTGAAATGAGGCAACAGGAAGAAAAAAATTAAAATCTGATGGGTAACTTTATAAAAAGCTGCATGAATGTATGCTATTCTGATTTCTTGAAAGTCCTTGAGGAAATCTTATCAAGGTACTTTGTCCTTGATCCAGAATAACAAAAGGCCTCTCATTCTGAATAAAAATTAATTGCATTCTACTTATAAATTCTATTGTTGTAAGCATCCTCTGTCTCTTCCTGCTGATGAAAATAAAATTAACATTTTCCAGCTAAACAATATTTCCCTTACATGTGTTTAAGTAGCCAAATGATCTTGTCACAGATGCTTTTTTCATCAAGTATTTCACTTTAAATTTCCCAATCTTTCTCCAAATCTTTACAGTTTAATTTTGTTCTCCAGTTCTAGCATTTTGTATTAGCAGGAAATAACATTGTGCCAAATATGTGACATCTGCAGAGTATCCTCTAATTCTTTCCTCATCTGTCAGGTAATTCAACTTCTTTAGTCCTATTTTTAAGTTAATGAATCAAAGAGAATGTTGTTTTCTCTTTTATAAAACTGATAAGCTTCATCACAGATATACTGGGATCACAAGAAAATTCTCTGATAGCCTTTATCTTGGCAAAATCTATACATGTTCAAAAAGAGACATGCAATAATCCAAAATGTGGAAGTGGAAATGTGTGATTTTGCTCAAAGGCTTTGCTGATGTACTTGTTTTATTGTCACAACTTATACTAAATATAAAGCTCTGTTGTTGTTTTCAGCATGAGGTAGCATCATTAGTCATACCTCACAAAGTCACTGCAGGGAGGATTTAGATCGTCAGTGTCATTTTACAGGTGACGAAATTTAGAAAAAAAGAGAAAACAGTGTATGAAACTGAGACACAGTATTTTTTCCCCCAAAATGTTTTCAATACTAAAGAATCCATGGTGGTTTCTTATTTCATTGTGTCAAAACAAAATACTTTTTCCTGGCCTCTTTAAACACTAGTCTATTTTTCAAAACCAAATACAAAGCCTAAAATAATGTATCCAATGATTGCATTACTATAATAATTATTATTTCTAAATAATTTATGGCCATTCATGGTGGAACTGACTTTAATAGAATGGACCCAGCTGTAGAAGACTGTTGAAGTGTCTTAGAGAGATGAGAAAGACTTAGGAGTAAGAAAAGGAATGTAGAACATGGAGACTGGATTTAATTATTTTCATAGCATCATCCAGTCCAGACATAAGCAATATGCTTCAAGAATTTCAATGGGATCTAGAGCAATCACGGGCAGTAAAGCTAGGCCTTATAGAAAGAAGAGAATGGACTCTCTCCATTCTCTTCTTTCTATAAGATGTCATTTTAGTTTCACTTCTCCCTTAGGGTCAAACACCACAATTCACTATTAAGCAAATGATTAAATTCTCATACATGAGTTATAATTTCTAATATAGCTACCTGTGTTATGGGTGATATAATGGGACCTTTAAAGGCCTAACTTATACATTTAATTATTATAATATTTCTCTTACCCTAGAATGGTACTGGGAATATTTGTCTCCCAGTTTTTGCTTCAGAAATTCTAAATATGAAATTTATTCTAATTAAAGAAACCTTTATCTAATAAGAACAAACCTACTTAAAATCCCCAAATATAGAAATGACTTTTCCTTTTACATTACATCAGGAAAAGGATATAGTCATCTAAACAATCTGAGGTCAAACAGAAACAAACAACATGAAAGGAATCATTGATTAAGTTGATACATTATTACAAAACATTGCATTTAAAAATATAATTACAAAACTTGAATCAAATGATTTGAGTATTCGAGTAAACTATTCTATAAATTTAAACCTATGAATCTAGTTTCTTTGATTTGAATACGCTGTCTCTACCAATTTGCAGTTGAATAGGTTTTGAGCTACTGGGTTCACATAGTGGACATGGTAATATTTATCCTTTTTATAGCATTGTAGCCTATTTATGACAGAATTTTTTTTTATATAATTTGGAAAATTGTGGCTTCCAATAAGAAAGGTAATATTCACTTTTTGACCTAGTGTTTAGAATAGTAAAAGTAAAAAAGATCTGTTTTATAATGCTTACTTTACCTCTAAAAACCTATGTGAGTTCATGGAAAAGTTTACTTAGTCCTCAAATATTTTTGTTTCTTGGCGTTACTATGAAGATAAAGAACATGGATAGAGAAGATGGATGTAAAAACCTATAAAGTGTGCAGAATATGTAAGCATCTGTGAGAGTATTGTTACTATTTTGATGATTATTAATACTATTTCCTATTTTGATTCACCCATCTACGCATTTCTTACATTGCATTGAGCAATCTTAAAAATGAAAGCAGTCTCTATTTGTCTTTTTCAAATAGATGTGCAGAGACTATAACTGTTATCAAAAACATGACAAATTTATATTAAAATGTTTCAAATGTTAGAATACATTGGCAGCTGTAATCCCTCCCCCACTAAGAATTTAATAAAACAGATGTGGAGAAAGTCAGTAGGAGTTAAGTCTGATGGTAATGATGGTGATGAAATACGTGGGAAAATGACTAACTGTGTGGTCTGCTCTTAAAAGTTTATTGTATGAGTGATGTTGGTGAGAGAGTGTTTACAGTATGACTTGAAGTTAAACTAAGGAAATCTTTCCTAGACATAAAAATCATTATCTTGGAAGTGTTAGAAAAGGCCAGATTTAAAATAATTATTTATGTATTATCTCCACAATGAACTTCTGATATTCTTTCTTTTGTATCCACTATGTGTCTGCATTTATTTTTGGAGTGAGCAACCCACACAAAAAGACAAAACCATTACACAACTGACTGTTTCAAAAGAGTTGTTTCTGCCTGAACTTAATTAGCCATTACCTACGCATATTTATTCAAACTAAATAACATGAAGGTGAAATTTTGAAGTAGACACATGAAGATAGGACTAAGTTTAATTATATTGTACATTGTATGGTTTTGAATCATATTGCTGCTCTTGTTTCTTTTAATTATACATATCCTTCTATTTTCTCAATTCAGATATTGCGTTGGTCAATTTCCTTTTCTGATTATCAGATTGATTTCCCCAAATAATTTGAATGTGTTCATTAGAATGAAGGTAGTGGATTTCTTTATTTCTTTCCTACTTTTTTTTTTTTTTTTAATTTTGAATGTCTCAGTTGTTAACGATCAACTTACTATGCGGCCTTAAAGTTTTCAGAAAGCTGTTAAGTTTGACAGCACCAGTAGTATGACAGCATGTGCACTGGGGAGTAGAATACTCACTCTCGTTATAATAACTAAGATTGATTGGAATCCTAATGGTGATTAAGCTGTACGGTTCTGCTACTTACATTACAATTCCGCTAAATTCGCCTGGATCCATAAATTTTGACCTCAAAAATGAAAGGAAATCTCATCAATATATGCTTATATCAAAATATACGTGTCTACCCTAGCAGAAAGTTCATGGAATAAGAGTGACTCATTTACACAAGGGTAAGTGCCTTACTTAGCATACTGGGAAAATTTTCTGATACTGTGAAAATATGATGTGAGAAAATCTATGAATTTAAGACAGGCCATTTACATGTAAACAATGGGTTGGTAATAGAGAAGCATCCTATAGTCAATGGATTGCCAGAACCATGTTAGAAATTATGGAGAGATACAAGTAATATGCAAGTTTTCTGTTGATAAGGTCACAGACAGGGCTGAAGAAGGTAAGAAGTGTGCCTGGGTAATAGCACATGGTTAAAGTAATTTTATCTATTAAATCATACCACTGCTGATGAAGGGTTTCAGAGACATGGATATACTCCAGATTACAAAAAGATGGAAATAAAAATAAACACAGGACAGTCAATAAATAGTAAATAAAAGTACTATTGGAAGATAAAAGCGTGTAAACAATGGAGGAAAAGAAATGATTGCAAAGGCCTGGGACACCTGTTGACTCCTAAATGTCAGTAAACCTGTGGGAGAAACTGCCATGCAGAGATACCTCACTAAACAAGATGCCTGAGTGAAAATAAAAAAAGGCAGTGATCATCTCTTATTTTTTATGAGGATAATGGTTCCATTTAAGGATGTGCGAATGTCAGTGAAAAAGCAATATGATGTTTTGGTATATATTGTATGCATAACAATATCCTTGATATAAATGGGCATTCTGCTTAAAGAAATATATTATTGTCAAATAAGTTGGGGAAACATTGGGTTAAATAAAATATTTATTGAAATATATCTCGAGGTTTCTAACAAGTGAAAGTCCAATGAAACATTTTGAACAGTTGCATAGTTAACAGATTTTTCATAAGTTTTTTGTTATTAATAGACTTCAGTTTTTAAAACAGTTTTATGTTTCCAGAAAAATGGAGCAGATAGTGCAGACTTTCTATATATACTCTCTGTCATCCCTTGCAGTTTCTATTTTAACGTCTTGCATTAGTGGGGTACATTAGGGTTCACTTTATTTTGTACAATTTTGTGAGTTTTGATAAACATAGTCCTGTATACATCATCACAGTATCATACAGAGTAGTTTAACTGTCCTTAAAATTACTGATATTTCATGGATTTATTGTTCCTCCCTCCCCAACCCAGGTACCTGGCAACCAGTGATCCAGTTGCAACAAGTTCGCGAACTAAATTGTCTGACCTCATATATAACCTTTTCATACTGGCTTATTTCACTTAGAAATGTGCATTAAACTTTCTTCATATCTTTTTGTGGCTTGATAACTCATCAGTGAATAATATTCCAGTTTGTCTATACATTTACCTCATGAGGGGCATCTTGGTTGCTTCCAAGTTTTTGGAAATCATAAATCAAGCTGCTATAAACATCCATGTGCAGGGTTTTGTGCATACGTAAGTTTTAAACTCATTTGGGTAAATACCTTGGCACAGGGTTACTGGATCATATGGTTAAGACTACATTTAGCTCTTAAAGAAACAGCCTAACAGTCTTCCAAAGTGTCTGTACCATTTTGCACTCCCACCAGCAAGGAATGAGAATTTCTATTGCTCTACATCAAAGCCAGCATTGATTGTTAACAGTGTTCTAGATTTTAGACATTTTTAATTTGAAATTCCCTAATGACATACAATATTAGATACCTTTTCATATGTTTATTATCATGTATATATATTTTGGGGGAAGTGTGTGTTCATATATTTTACTCAGTTTTTATTTGAGTTGTCTGTTTTCTTATTGTTGAATTTTAAGTCTACTTTGTATATTTGGATGTAAGTGTTTTATCAGATAGATGTTTTCCAAATATATTCTTCTAGTCTGTCGCTTGGTGGCTTGTCTTGTCTTTCTCTTAACAGTTTCCACAGCAGAAGTTTTTTCGTTTGTTTGTTTTCTTTTTTTAATGAAATTCAACTTAGAAAACCTACAGGGACTTCCTGTTGTCCGTTCCTCTTTGCCTGAGTCCCATAAAGTTCTGGTGAAGCTGCTTCCCTTCAGGGTAGGCTTTTGTTAGACAGAAAGCTCTGGACATGAGAAAATGGCTACTTTACCCTCCGGCTGACCTAAGCACGATCCAGTCTTCACCAGGAGAACCTAGAGGGGCTCTTGGAAATACATCTTGTGAGGGTGAGGGGCCTCCCTAAGACTGGGCTCTAGGAGTTTTTAATTCTGACGCTAGATCACAATTGTCCTCCAGCAATTCATAAATTAATGTTCAAATGCTTCTAACAGTTACTGGCTCCAGTAATTTCTACTGCCAGTAGGCTGTGACTCACCATCTCCTCCTGTTGTCTAGTTTTTGGGGCAGAAGCTTTCCGTATGACCTCAATTCTCTGATGGAAATAAGAAGAATTGTTGATTTTAAGTTTGTTCAGTTTTTTCCTTATTGGCAGGATGGGAGGGCTGACTCCCAAGCTCTTTATCTGTGTGAATGTAAACTGGAAATTTCTCATCCTCTTTATTTAGGAAGGAGGGTGTATGGGCATATCCCAGAGAATAACAATTTGGGAAATGCTGACTTGACCATAGCCTTTTAATGTATCTTTAAAAATATAAAATAATGGCCAAAATAGGCTGAGGCTCAGGAATGCAAAATAATCTGATAACTCATAAATCAGGTTCAGTTTTAAAAGACTATTTAATAAAAGAACCATAAATTTTTGACTTACTAATTGCTGTAAAATTTCAGCAGTTAAGTTGGCCTTTCTCAGCTATCTCAAGGGTTAATATGAACCTAAAATTAACTGATTAAAATAATAATAATGATAACTTACAATATTTACTGATAAATTAAAAGTACCAGTTATTATATATTTTATTTCCTTATAATCCTCCCCCAAACCCTGTAAGGTTGTATTATTTCTTTCAAATACAAGGAAAACAGAGGCATGAACATTTAAAAGATTAAACCTAGTTCACACAGGAGGAAGTATCAGTGTCTAGGATTGTGTAAGTACAGAGCCCAAACTCCAAAGAACACTGTGACATGCTCTATAAATCTAAGAATTTATCAATCCATGATAAGTCAAGTCTGACTCACTGAAGATAGTATTCAGCCATGGCTGGCAATTTGTTGAGAAGCTTATTGATTCATTCAGAATATGAAAGGGCTTAAAAAGGTGTTTATACACTCTGGAATAGTTAAAATTTAGATACATATCAAACAGTTTTGTCAGTTTAAATATTTGTTTTCTTCATATTGATATTTGTGTGGTTCAGCAATTATTATTTGGTAATTACTCTCAGGCAGACTTTGGAGAGAGAGAGAGAGAGAGAGAGAGAGAGAGAGAGAGAGAGAGAGAGAGAGAGAGAGAGAGAGAGAGAACGAGAGAGAACGAGAGAGAAATGAATTGGACAAAGTCACTGCCTCCAAAAAGACAAAATAGAGTGTATGTATGTATACACACATATGTATGCATGCCTGTGTTTCAGAGGACATGATCAATGTCATGACAAGCTCGTAATGTTCCTTGTTGTCTCATTAAGCAGTGACCATAATGTATATCTCTCTTGTCCACATTGATTCTTCAATACCTCTAAAAGGAAATCACAGCCTTGTGTGTGGTGTATAGGAAGAATTTTTTTCACTCAAAACTGAAGTGCTATTACATCTGTGTAGAACTATATGACCAGGGAAGGTAACTCGGGTGCAGCCTGGTCATCAGGGTTCTCTGTTCAGAAAGTAGATAAAGTGTCTCAATGGGGATGAAGTAGGAAACAGCTAAATTGCTACAAGAATGTGTAGATATTTATTTGCATGGAGCTCCAAACATTTTGAGAATTTCTCATCCACATTGGCTGGAATTATAAATTCAGTTGCTCAAGGATAGAAATGTAAATTTATAGCTATAGCTTAGAAGGCAAATAAACAATTTGCCATGGGTTTTATGATGTTTGCTGCTTGTTGTTTTTGAAAATTTATCTAGTGGTTGTGCAAGATGCCAGACTGAAAAAAGAAATTCAGAATTTATTCACAGATGACTCATTAGTAGTTCAGTTTTCTTAGGTCTTGTTACCCCTAGGCTTCTTAGTCTTATATAGTTTTCTCACTGCACTTATAGATCTATTTGGATTTGTGGCAGGAGGATGAATGGGAAGTAACCAGGACTTACCATGAAAGGTCAGTGACCAGATCCTGTGGGCAAGTCACTTAATTTCTTTGTACCGCAGTCTCTTCATCTATAAAATTAGGATAAATAACACTACCTCACAGTTGTTGTGAGCATTAAATTAGTTAATATGTGCAGTATTTGCACAATTGGAGTGATACCTTTCATATATTAAATGTTCTGTGGTTGTTAACTATTTTATGTATTCAATTAAGCATATAGCTTGTTGCAAAAAGTTCATGAATCTAACATATTTCATGTTTTAATCATACAGCAGTGTTCACTCTGTGATTTTTGATTCTGTAATGGTAGTGATGGCACTGAAATTAGTGAGCAGTGAGAGTGACTGGGGAAGCTGTATTCACTGATATTGATCTCTCCAGCATCCTTAGTAGGTGATAATGAGTCATCATTCTCCTTTTTGCACTCCCATCCATTCTACTGTATTCTACTCATTCCTTCCATGCTTAGTTGATGTGCTTTTCAAAGCCATGTTTTATGTAGTGGCTTTAAAGGCTGAAATCAGCCAGACTCTTTTGTTTCTATTCATGGGAAAGTGACTTCTTCCATCCTCTTGAGCTCAAAAGACCCTGTAGAGATTTACCGTTTTGCTCCCAGGCATATGAGGGAGAAGTGTTGGACTATGTATGTCTTTTTCCTGAAAGAGGTAGGTTTCAGGTCAAGAAGATCCTGCAAAGCTTAAGGGTCTACAGTTCAGTCCCTAATTATTACAGTATGATTATAAGTCTAATTCCTATCATTTTTGTTGTAAGGTTGTGCTAATTTAAAAAGGAGCATCTTCTGAAGGTTCTGAGTCATGAAAAAAATTTTCACATTATACCAACTTTAGCTAAACATTATAAAAATTACAGAATGTATCTACTTGCTAAAACACCTAAGTCTAAAATTGAGATATAATTAAATTCAGGGTGGTAGAAATATAGAAAACATGAAACAGGGCTCCTAGATTTGAACATATAAGTAAGAAATTGTGGTTCATACATGAAAATAAACTGAATTCTTCAAACTTTAAAATGTTCATATTTTATACATAAGAGATTAGAGAAGATAATAGGATATGTACATGATTACCATTTAGTATGTTCATGTTATATCATATATACCTCCTTCATATATACTAGATGGCTAACTTTTGTTATCTTACTCATATATTTTGTTCTCCATTTCATCTCCAATGTCTGATTTAGCTCCTGTCACATGGCAATACATAGCATATTTAATCTCCTAATCTGGCCTTTATCCTTATCTGTGCAAATAGCACATATTAACTATAAGTTCTAACCACCTTACTACAGGACTAAATTTAAATAGTTAAATTATGTAATGTGTTAATTAATTAAAGTTAATTATGAAATTAATTTTAACAAAAAGTTTATGCAACATATTAAAAGCATCATCATCATCATCATTATTCACTAATTTTTGTTAAATACAAAGTGCCAGGCACTCTTCTAGGCATTCTTTTAACTCATTGAATGTTCATAACAACTCTATGGGATAGTTATTAATGGTATTCTTATATACATTTGATGACACATAGAAAAATAAAATCGCCCATGGTCACTGAGTCACTAAGTGGTGAACCAGGATTTAAATCCACAGAGTCTGATCTCAAAGTGAAAAATGGTGCCAAATTGTCACAATGGGAAATGGAGGGTAACAATACAAGCCTTCCCTGCCTCGCAGAGCTGGTAGGTGTGCTATGCTGTGAAGAAAGGCAAGAAGTTCTAAATGCTTCCAGAACTTCCAAGGGCCATTGCCAGGAAAGATACTCTTGGATATGGAGGTTAAAAGAACAGTTTGGGAATTTGGGCTATTATTGGTCTTTGAAATTATAAAGCATACTTCTATAAATTTGTATCCATAAATACCTTAAGAAGAGCTGTGTTTTGTACCACAAAACTAATTTTAAAATGTCCTTTACAGCAATTGGAAGGTGCAAAATATATTCAAGACAATGTGAAGTTTAATATTTAGGTCAATATGCTGTCAGCAACTGTGACAAACTATCCTCACTAAAGAGATGGTTTTACTAAAAATTCAATTTTTGCACTGTCTACCTTAAAAATGCAGTTTGTATTTATAGGCACTGATTTTCATATAATCTAATAAACCTAACTCAAAGGAATACACATAGTAGGTGTGGTGATACCCTTACCTATAACTAGGAAAATAATTTTAAAAATTCAAGTTGATTATATATTATTAATTATGCAGTCCTTAATGTTTTATATAACATGTTATAGGAGTCAATATTCTTGAAGCATTTATCTAGGTCTAGCAGAACATAACTTTGTAATATGTATTTTCTAATTTAGAGCACTTGGTGATAATTAAACAAATTAAAATAACTTGTTTAATGTCATATATCAATTTACTAGAAGTCCTAGAATTGGTACTTCTACATACTATTTTCCTACCAAATTTAGGAGGTTATGTGATTTTATTTAGTTATAACTTTCCTTTTCCTTTCCCAAAATGCATACTTTCAGGCAATATGGTTAAGTCAACAAAATACATTCTTGGTAGCTTTCTACAATATTACTTGCTCATAAAATATGTCAAATGGCATTTTGAGTAGCTTATATCTATCTTACTAGTATTTTGAAAGGGCGATTGTCCATAGTGCATGATTTCAGTGGTCTAAATGAGATTCTGAATTTGAAATTACCCTTTCATCCATCATCAGAGAATTACATCTTTGGAGCTTGGTGGATAGGGTGTCTGTGATACCAGTTGTATAAACACTATATCTATGAACTTTATGAATTTGTATACATTTAATTCATAAATTATTTTATTATTTGAGTCTATATACTATTTGAAGCTAATCTTGCATTGATGTGAGAGGAGTGGTTTGCCCTAGGACTACAAACTAGGAAGGATCATGAGGGAGCTTTATGGGAGTCCCATAAAGTGGCATGAAGATGGAGGCAGAAACTGAAATGATGGGGATACCAGCTGAGAAAGTCAGGGTTGCCAATAACCACTAGAAGTGGTAATAATCCAGGAAGAATTCTCTCCTAAATCCTCCCAAGGAAATTTAGCCCTGCTACCACTTAGATTTCAGGCTCTGGTTTCCAGAACTATGAGAGGAAAAAAAAAATGTTGTTTTAACCCACTCAATTTGTGCTAGTTCCCCAAAGCATCCACAAAAAAACGCAGATATACCCAGTTAGACCTTTGGACTCTAATTTAGCCTTCCTAATATTCTTGATCAGGTACTCACTGATGATATATTACAGTTAACAGAGACACCCCTACATCTCAAAATTGCATAGGTTCCTGTAATTACTACCACACACATTTTTATAGTGGGAATGCAATAATTATGGTGATCTAAATTCATGACAATAGAAATACAAGTAAAAAGGAAGCCCAGCAGGCAGAAAGAGGGATTGAAAAGAATTGACAGAGAAATTGAAGGAAAAAGACAGAGAAATCAAAAAAGATGTTGAAGTAGGCTACAACCACAATTTATCAGTGGGTTAAAAAGGAAAGAGAGAACATGGTTGGAATTCAGTGCAAAACATGGTAAAGAACATGAAATTACAGCTACTTGGGATCAAGTCTTAGCTCTAAATTATAAGACTTGTTATAATTGGGGCAGTTTGCTAAACCTCTTGCTGATTCAATTTCCTCATCTTTTAAACTGTAATAATAGTGGGAATCTATCTCATTTTTAAAATTAGATAAGATAAAGAATACAGAATGGTTAGCAAATCTCCTTACATGTAGAGTGTTAAATAAATTTCAGCTATTGCTATTTTTAGTTTTATTATTATCTTCCTCACATATTACTTGAGTGAAGTATGTTTCTTCAGGTGTGTCCAAGTATAATACCTTCTCACAGATAAGCACTGAGGGATGAGAATCAGTGCAATGATGTTCCTGTCTACCTGTTCACAAGAGATGTATTTCCTTATACGCACTAGGCTGAAAATAGACCCATCGCTATAAGACTCCCCAATACAATTGTTTGTTTTAATATATTATGACGTAAATTTGAGTTTTGAATTTGAACTCAGGTATATCATATAAAGTCAAAAGGCAAATATTTTTTAATTGGTAATTGGTAATAGGATCACTAGGGACTGTGCAATTCAAGACTCTGGTAATCTAAAATCTGTGAATCCATTCATTTCCTTTAATCACCTTTTATATTTCGGACAACATTTTTACCTATAATTTTATTTTCATAATTTTTGATCAGTTATGTTTTGATATGCTAAAGAATCTACTTTGTCAGGTTTCAATCCACTTTTAATCTTTTGTCTTATCTGATAAATTTATTTTTAGATACCTGGTACCATATCAAGAATTATTTTCATTAATTCATTTTTATATCCTGGAAAGAACAAAAATGGAGAGAGAGAGACAGAGCAAGAGAGATAAAGTTTCAGAGATAATTGTTCCGAATTACTTGAAAATTTAAGCCATTTTAATTGTCAATTCATGATATATACTTTTTAAATATAACACAAAAAGTGCTAAAGGGCGTCATTTTACTTTAATGAGAAATAATTTATTGGTATACTTTTTCTCATTTTGTGTTAATGGGTATTACATGAACAAAACATTGCACATTCTTATATTCAAGATAAGAATATACACTTTGTTACTTTAAGTGAGAGAAGTTTTTCATCTACATTTTTCCAAACACTTGAGAGTTAATTAAGTAAATAGTTACAACATCATGTAAACAACTAGATTCTAATTACATGCGGCTGGAAAGAAATTTTACTTTCTCATTCAACGTCAATTCTAAATAATCCTGTATTTTAAAGCTTTGTTATTTTTGTTGTAGTTTTGTTTTATTTTATGTTTGAAGTTGCCTGTCATTTTCTGCATCTATCTGTTGTCCTTTATTCTGTTCCTCTGGTCTTGTGGGAAAGGAGGGTAATAGATTATTATATTTGTTATGATAACAGTATGCACTTTAACAAATATATACCCAAATCTGTGACTGAACACAGTAAAAAAAATAATAATTTCTTAGTTATATGACATTCCAGGGGTAGGTGAACAGTGTTCTGTTCCACACAGTCTTTGGGGCTCCAGACTGGAAAACCCGAACCATGTAGAAAAGTAACTTCCAAAATTACCCTGAGATTTTTGTCATCAAGTCTGAAGTGAAAAGAGAAAAGTTGAATTCACATTTCCCTTGCAAACTCTGGTATGAAATTTACATATTTCACTTCTGCTACCATTCTATGGGCTAGAACTGGTCACTTTATCTTATCTAAGTGCAAAACTGGGAGAAGGTTGGGAAACATGGTCCCAATTGAGCAGTTGCTTCCCCAAAATTTATTATTGTGAAGGGAAAATGTGAACCTGCCACAGCCTGCCCTCAAGGACTTAATATTCATGGACACATTTTTCCCAACACTCAGAACACAGCCATGGCGGACTTTTACTTGCCTTGTCCTGATATATATTCTAATATTTTAGTCACTGATTTTTATTTTAAATCTATTTTCCCTTCCATTTTATAGCTTTTATTTTGAGACAAATATACAATTATAGTTGGAGACTTCAATACATCTGCTGGTTTTGGATCTATAAAGCAGGCAAAAAATCAGTAAGGATATAGATGACCCGAACACCACTTTAAATCCTTTTTATTTAATTAACATTTATGGAATATTCCATCCAACAACAACTGAAGCAGAAGGAACATTTTCTACTTAATTCTCTGAGGCTAGCCCTACTATATACCAAACCAGAAGAAGATATTACAAGGAAAAAAAACCTGTCATCCAAAAATTATTATGAACAGAGATCCAAAAATTCAAAATAAAATATTTGCGAGTGAATCCAAACATATAAGAAAAAATTATATGCCAAGTGAGCAATATGCCAGGAAAGCAAAGTAGGGGTTCAACATTAAAAAAAATCAATCAATGTAATTTACCACATTAAACGGTAAATTAAATATCAATTGATTCAGAAAAAGCATTTCACAAAAGCCAATACCTGTTTATTATACAAATTCTCAGCAAACTAGAAATAAGTGGAAACTTCCTTATTTAATAAAAAAAGAAAAAGAAAACAAAACAAAACACTTAGTGCTAACATGATTCCAAGTAGACCTATATTCTGGAAAGCACAAACACTGATGAAAGAAATAAAAAAGAATATACATAAATCAAGAGTTATTACATGTTCACTATTGGAAAACTCAATATTGTTAAGATATAAATTCTTCCCAACTTGATGTATATATTCAGAACTATGTCAATCAAAGTCCTTGAAAGCTATTTTGGAGATATTGACAAACTATTTCTAAATTTCATAAGGAAAGGCAATAGACTTAGAAGAGTCAATACAGTTGCTGAAGAAGAAAAACCAAGTTGGAAGACTCATACTATGTGATTTCAAAACTTAACATAAAACTTTAGTAATCAAGACAACATTTTACTGGTGACAGAACAGACATATAGGTCAGTGGAATATAATAGATAACTCAGACATTGACCTACACAAATATAATTAATTCATTTTTATGAAAGACAAAAAGACAATTTAATGGAGTACAGGTAGCTTTTCAATAAATGGTACTGGAATAATCTGACAACTGTATGCAAAATAATGAATCTAGACATAAACCTTACATCTTATACAAATGTTAAGACAAATTGGGCTATAAACCTAAATGTTAAATGCAAAAATATAAAATTCCAGAAGAAAACATAGGAGAAAAATTGGTTTGGCTTTTTCAATATGTTTTTAGATACCACACTGAAAGCACTGATTCAGGAAAGGAAAAATTGATAACTTGGGCATCATTAAAATCAAAACCATTACTGTACAAAATGATAGAATAGGAAAGACAAGCTGCATACTGGGAGAAAATATTTCAAAGCACATTTCTGATAAAGAACATGTGCCCACAGTACACAAAGAACTGTTATAACCCAACAACAACAAAAAAGTATAAACAGCCCAATTAGAAAATGGGTAAAAGATCTGACCAGGCAACTCACCAGTGAAAATATATAGATGGCACATATGCATTTGAAAAGATGTTTGACATCATTTCTTATCAGGGAACTGCAAATTTATGCAAGAGATACCAATGCACATATAATAGAGTGATTAAAATCCAAAAATAAACAATACCAAATGTTGCTGAGGATATGGAGCATCAAAGCCTCTCATTCAGTACTGGTGGGAATAAAAAATGATACAGCCACTTTGAAGTATAGTTCGGAAGTTTATTCCCAAGCAAAACATAGTTTTACCATATTACCCAGCAATCATTCCCTTACATATTTACCAAACTGGTTTGGAAAGTTATATCCTTACAAAATCCTGCATGTGAATATTTATAGTAGCTTTATTCGTAATCACAAAAATCTGGGATCAACCAAGATATCTTTCAATAAGTGAATGGATAAACAAACTCTGATGCACGAATTCAGTGGAATACTAGTCAAAGTTTGAATCAAATAATGATTTATCAATCTGTACAAAGACTTGGGTGAATCTAAATGCATATTGCTAAGTGAAAGAAGCCAGTTTGAAAAGGTTACATGTTGTGTGATTTCAATTATATCACATTTTAAAAAGGCAAAACTACATGCATGGTAAAGAGATCAGTTCTTGCCAGGTTGGGGAATGGGGCTCCTTACATGAAGTACAAAGGATATTTTAGGGTGGTAAAATTGTTCAGTAAGGAATGATACTGTTGAATACATGACATTATGCATTTATCAAAACCTATATAATTTATATCACAACAAAATAATTTTAATGTATATTAATTAAAAACAAAACAAACATTTTGGAGAATGGATGATCCCATAAAAAGTGACAAAACAAAACAACTTAATTCTACTACAAATGCATAAAATAACCTCACTAAATGGGGTGGGGGAGGAAGGGCTGACCTAAAATGAGTAATTTTAAAAATGAGTTGCTTCCGTAATACTAAATGCAAAAGGAACTGTACATAAGCACTGTACTCTAATTGATAAAGTTGTATCCTATGGGGTAAGGGTTAACAACTCTGAAACTAGTGTACATTTATAGTGGGATTGAACAATTAAATAAATAGCAGATGGTGTGGCCAGTTGTCCTATTGTGGGCATGAGAAGTTAAATACTACCAAAGGGTAAAGGCTAGAATGGTCTATGTAGTAATTGATTAGAGTTGGAGACAACATTATGAACTCATGCTTTACATGTCAATACACTGAGAAAAAATGTAATATACATGGATTTAAATACACACATAATGTTTACTCTTTGTGTCAGCTGAAGGGGCCTAGAAGTTCTAAATGCCAGTAGCAACATGCACACCTAGTGTCCAGATTTTGTTTCTAATATATATAAAATCTAAATATGTATTAAATTTTATACATATAGATATACAAAATATAGAATATCTAAATATATCTGTATTATGCATTATATATATATATATATATTAGATTTTTATATTCTCCAGAAAGAAAAATAAAACACCCTTGTGCAAATGACTGATTTCAAGACTGCTCTGGAAATATATAAAATATACAAGCAGCATTTTGTATTGACAGAAAGGTAAGGAAGTACTCAAAAAAAGGAAAAAAAAAGGTTATCATGGAGATATTTCACAAAGACACAGGAGCCAGCTGAAAGAATTCCCACAGCTAAACCTGAAGCATATTGAGCAACAAAATATATATAATAATATTGAGTTATAAGCAATAGTACAAAATAAATGTTTGTAAGTCCATAGTGATATAAATAAAAGATTGACTAAATAAATGAACGGGATAGATTAATCTCCCAAGTGGAAGAATTTAAAAGAATCTATGTAGATATTGTGCACTTAAGGAGGAGGCACATGTCTCACTACTGCTTAAATGTGGACTGCACATAGGCTCTCCTCCAAAGAGCACCATAGGGAATTGTAGAAAATAATAGTAATTTTGTAGTAGAGAAATCTGACAAATGCTATCTAATCCAAGTGATTAAGATTAGCCTCAATAGTGATTTTCTGTGGTATGATGTGATGAGAATGACAATTTATCTCTTCAGTTTCCCTCCCAAACATCCATAATTTCAGTCATATACAGCGATGTTGAAGAAAAAACATCAGACAAATTACAATTAAGGATCATTGTAAATAATGTGATTAGTACTCCTCAAAATTGTCAAGGTTATTCAAAACAACCAAAAAAAAAAAAGCTTGAGAAATCATCATGACCAAGAGGAGATTAAGGATACATGATTAATAAATGTAATGTGGTATCCTGGATGGGATACTAAAGAAATCTTAATAAAGTATAAACTTTAGTTAACAATAACCTCAAAATTGGTTTATTAGTTATGATAAATGTACCTTAATAACGAAAGATTTTAATAATAAATAAAACAGAAAATTGGGTTTTGTTGGGCCTCTACAATTGTCACAAAGTTTGTGTAAATCTAAAACTACTATAAAAAAATCTTAAAGTGAATTTATTTTTTAAAACTCTGAAAATTGTATTTTATTACAATTGATTCTGAGTAACTTCGTCTGGGAAATCATTGCTGGCCTGTTTGTCTTTGCTTGGCAAGTAATAGAATTCTCCATTTTCTTCCTATTTTTTTCCTCTGCTAATCTCTGTCTTATCCTTTGATAGCCCTTTGTCTCTTTAATTTAACCAGACACTATTTATTCTTATCATGCAACACAACTGCAGAATGTACTCATATCTCAGTACATTATTATATATAACAGTGTAGTTATAATATGCCTTTTCTTAATCTGCCTGAAATGCACAAATAAAATTAATTTAAGGTACAAAGTGTTCTTTCTTCCATGATAAAAATGTTCATGGATCTGTTATTTCAAATGGTGCTTGGTATTGTGGATTAAATATGTTGTAAAACCCTATCTGAAACCCCTGCTTTTTTGTAAATGAACCCAATTCAGTAAGGGGTTTTTATCATTGTTTTAAAGAATTGTATTTTACTTATCACATAGACCTACTGCCAAGTGACAGCTCCCTCTCTTGCAGAATATCCTAGATCCCCCCTTATTTTTGTGGTATATCAAGATCAGAAAGTTTTATGGCTATTTTTCAGTAATGACCAACATCTTGGCTTCAACTAACATCCCATTAGGAGAGGACTGACCTTTGGTAAAATTGTATTTTGAGCCGTTTACTTTGCTGCTGTCCTATTCCTCTAGGCACAGATATCAGAGTGGTTTCAAGTATAAGTTTTAAAGAAAGATAAAGTAAGGCTCATATCCCATCTATGACAAAACAACTTATTGAATATTGTGACTTTGTGGGCATTACTTCTCTGTTCCTCAAATTCCTAACTATAAAATACGAATAATAATTTTTACCTAATAGGTTTTTTTGTGTGAGCATTAAATTAGGTAATTTGCATAGACTATCAGAAGACTGCCTCTATACAATCATAGACACTCAAAAATAGCTGTTATCTCTTAGCTACAGGAATATTCAACATAATGCTACACATGCTCTGATGAAATACCCTTCTACACTATTATAGGCTCTTCACTTTCTTACTAATTCACTTATTCCTATGGCCCAGCTAGTGAGAAATATGGTTATGTCTAAAACTTTGGCACACATTTCACATGTGAAGCAAGACTTTGGTAAAGGGCTTCTGCATAATAGAAGTGACTTAGGAAATGACGATTCAGGAAAGGAAAAATGGGGATACCTGAGATAGGACTTAAAAGTGCCACAGTTTAGTACAGTTCCTCTATGCTTATTTACCTGTACTAGATAGAATTCAGATATTCTGGGACACACTTAGAAGCCTTAAGTATGTGTGTGTAGAGGTGTGTAGGCAGAAGCAGAGCAGCCGTGTGTGTATAATATTAGATTAGTTGTGGCCAAACAAAGTACAGAAATGGAAAAAAAAAGTGTGTTTTTTTTTAAATACAGAATTTATGGGTTCAAAAGTATGTATAATTCATTTCACATACTAGGCAATAGTGTTCTTGCTCAAAAGTATTTTTTATTTAATTTGAATTTACTTTAACCAGTTATTAATATTTTAATATTTTGTTCCATTTTACTCTCCATCAGTATTATAAACAAGGTCTTAATATCTTGACACTTAGTACCTTATTAGCCCTCCACTAACAATTTTGCCTGAATGTGTAAGTAATATTCTTTATTTGCTTATCTTTATCCTTATTATATTACCTTGCTGTGTTTATATGCAAGATGTAGTAAATATTTATTTAAAAGAACTGTAACTAAGCTCTCTTCTAATGTTTCAATCTAGTCAAACCATTCAGTTTTATTTTATTTGTACTTTTTTATGGATTCACCAATAGTCTGATTTTTTTTATTAATTGTGTATTTTATCTCATGCCATATTCCTCCTCCTAAGTCATTAACAATTACATTGCCTAAAATGAGGCACCTATCTGAGTAACATTTCTCTCAGACACTATCTACTTTAAACATTTTTGTCCGCCTGAAGGCCTGTACCATCTAAAATTTCTAGATTGTTAGACTGCTCACTCCATGGTGCCACACTTCCTGACCCCCTAAATTAGTCTTTTGTGTGCTGTGCTGTATCGAAAGTACTCTCAAACCAGAGGCATATTAGTCCTCTGATTTCTCCTGCTGACTCTTTGTGGTGTCTTCAAAAATTGTCAGATTTATTAGGCACTGCTTCTTTCCTTTGTGATTCCAAGCTGTGACTATATTTAATCAACCTTTTTTTCTTATTAAGAACTCTGTGAGTGCAGCTGTAATTGGCATTTCTAAAATGCCCTCCTTCAAAAATGCCTTTACATTTTATATGACCTGTCAGTCATAGATTTGTTACAGCATAATGGCTTCTGAGTTTGGTCTAAGTGAGGATCCCTCAGGTAAAACTGAAGTGAGAAATGGAGTCAGATCATTAGTGATCAAGGATAGAACCCTGGCAAGATCAAGATTGAGTTGAATTTGCTCCTCAGGGCAGCATGAAGTCTGAGAGAGACTTCAAGCTGGGTCTGCAAGAGGCAAGTCAGGATTAGCACATGGGGCCAAGCTGGAGCTTGGAGAACCGGCCAGAGACTTGTGAGAAGACCTGCGTAAGAAAGTGTCTATAGACTCTTCCACGGAGGTTTTTTAGCTTCTAGTAAAAGGATCTTTTATTAGTTTATTCTTTTTTCATCCATAGGCATTTTAGGTATTCCCTAATCAGTTCCATTGACAGTTGGACTTAGGGAAACCTTGTGACCCATCTTTCTGATTACAATAATCAATTGTTTGTTGCAGAGTAACGAAGATCTTACTGTGTACAGGGGCAGGGTTTCCACTGATGGTTGAGACCCATAACTGCATCTATTACCTCAGGAGAAAAAAACAAAACACCTTATTTCACACCAGAAAGAGAAAAAAAAAAAAAAAAATGTCTTGGTCTTAAGCACATGAACTTCAGAATGTTGAAGATGGTGAACTTCTTAATGTTGAAGGTGGTGGACTCCCAAAGTGTGAAATGTGGAATGCTGTGCTCCCTCCCAAACCCAGACCAGCAGATGGAAGGAAATTAAAAATAGATATAGTTATGCACATACACATACATAAACATATACATAATTTGCCTCTGGGGTTCTGCCTGCCCTTCACTTTAGTGACTATCTCAGGATTTCATATGATAGAACAGGGCCTTTATACTTTGGGGCAACTTGGCTTTGGGGAGGGTTAGAATGTAATTTTTAAAGTAAGCCATTGTTTATTTCTTAAATAATTCTGTTTCGATTGCTTGTTTCCTGTAAAAGAGTATACTTTTGTTTAAGTCATATCAGGGTGAAAAAGTGGGAAGAGTAGAAGTTAGGATTCACTGGTTTGGAGATAGATAAATATATAAACAAATAATAAATATACCACACACACACACATACACACACACACTTTTTTTTTAGGTAATACTGAGGGGGAAGGAATTAGCTGAGTAATGGGGCCAATTTGACACAAAGGAGCATTTTGCTTTCTGGAAATGATATGAGTACTATACCCATATTCCACTGTTTTTAAATTTATTAAGACGCAAATGTTACTTTTTAAAAATTTATTAAGATACAAATGTACAGTTTACCTGGTCAGGCCCGATCAGAAATAACATTTCACTAAAAAGGAGGTAGGTGCCCCCTGTCTGATCTCTCCTTGATTCTTCCCTTGATCAAGACTTATATGGTATACGGTTTGATATTTTTAAAGTAAGCCACAGAAAAGCTCCTGCTCCAGGTCTTCAAAATAATATAATAAAGCTATTAAGTTATGGAAGCAATTAAGTTTAACATAATTAGAAATATTTCTGCCCTGACTACATTTTGCAAATATGAACCCTGAGAAGATCCATTTGATTTGAACCTCGAGAAGGAATTTATCTGCTGAGATGGACTCCACATGGTCAACTGAGAGCCCAATTTTTATGAATAACGAGTCTGATGGCCATTTCCTGACTCGCTCCTCATGTACTCTGTATACCAGAAAGAACCGCAGACTGAACTCTAGACTTTCCACAGTATGCCCTGCTAATTTATGCCATGAGTCAATTATTATAAAGGAGTCCTGGTTTTCCCTTTTGACCAATGAACTGAGACCTGCTCTGTCCAAACAGAACTACACAAATTGTATCCTCATTTGTATCTTACTGACCAATCAGAACGGCACAATTTGGAAACCTCATTTGCATAAAATGGGGAACTTGGGTAGGGACTTTTCCTTATAAAAGTTGGCCTCCCATTTGTCTTCGTGGAGCACAATTTAGGTTGCTACACGAAGCTGTGTCTCTACGGCTGCAGCTCCTTGTGCTAAAAAAATAAATGTTTTTATATTCCTTATTACAGTCTAAAATTATTTTGGGTTTATATAAACAACATGTAAAATAATTATAATGTATACACACAAATATGTAATTAATATCTTTGCAAATCAACATTATTATTTCTCAATTCAACTAGCAGTTTTTAGGACCCACTGACCACAATTCTGTGATAACCATAAATAATGACCTGAAAATTGTGCTTTGGCACTGAAAAATTAAAATGATTTTAAAAAGCCTGTATATGGCTTGGACACTGACTATATTTCAAAGCTGGATGTATTCAGCAATGATTTACATTCTGGAGCAATTTTCTTATCTCATCACAGAAACACATTTTGTGTAGCACATTCTAGACAATAATTAGTGAAACTTAAATAAAATGATTCTCCTCAGTCCTCTTCCATCCAGGTTTTGCGCTTGGAGGACAAAGATAACTTTTGAGTCATTCCACTTGGAAATGATTTAGAAATGATTTACTTTTTCAGAAAAGCTTAATTGTTACTGATGTGTAATATTTGTAGAAAACCAGAGAGCTGCTTATAGAACTCGTTTCTATGATTACATAGAAAAAGTGAAAATTTCTTAATTTCAAAAATAAACTCATTATTTTTTTAAATGCTTACAATGTAAATACATGTCATTAAAAATTTGAGAATGTGTAAGCTTTTCAAAATGAGTTTAGCAGTGGACTATAGTTCTATCTATAAAGAACATACAACAATGATACTAAATACATAATTTTTCATGATTTCTATAATTTGGAGGAAAAACAAAAATATATCCCTGATTTTGTGTGCTACTTAGTGCTTCTTTTCTGGTAACATAAAATGCTCTAATGGTAACTTGTGGGAAGTTACTTAGTTTGAACTTCTGAAATGATGACTGGGTGGTGTCACTAAGAAGAGTAATGATGTATAGGAGCAGCAGGCATTTCTATTGTAGCAGATCAATGTATACCTGCCTGAGACACCTGAACTGGAATGTGGCTTGATAATCTTGTCCTTCACATTAACCAAAGTTATTGAGTATCTCATTCAGTTGCTTTTAAAAGGTGACAAAGGGAGTGTCTAAGGGAAAGAAAGTCAGGGTGGAAGAATGAGATAAGAATAATAATTTTCTATTGTAGTGTAGGTTCTTGTCTGAGACACCTACCATCTCTGGTAATAAATGAGATTAACAGGCGAAAAACAAGCAGATGTTTAATAACATGTATACCTCTTGTGTACCTTTGATACACACAGGAAAAGTGAGTAACTCCAGGAAACGGCCCAAGCCACAACCGTAAATACCATCTCCAGCTAAAGACAAAAGAAAGACGTTGGGGGCGGGGAGGAGGAGGCCAGTTTATTGGAGGTTACCGGGAAAAGCTCAGTAAGCAAGGATATGGTTGTTACGCAGTTTTAAGTCCTTCTCAGTTGTTAAGAGTTTCTAGAAATTTGGTCATCCTCCTCTTCCTGGTATGGAAGACACACAGAAGGAAATTTTCCTTATAAATGTAAATGTCTATTAGAGAAGGGTGACTTTTCCTTGTTTTCAGAGCTTCTCCTGTGTCTGCTGTTTCTTAAAAATAATCAACTCAAAATAATCAATATGCCAAGGAGGCATATTTTGGGAAATATTATGCTCCTCTTCACTATCCTATCTTGTGAGGGAGGGATTTGCTGCCTTCTTTTTCTTCTGTTCCTCCTCAGTTCTACAGCTGTAAGGAACTGAATTCTGACATAATTGGAATGAGCTCAAAATGGATTCATCCCCAAGCATGCAGATAAGATCTCTGTCTAGCTGACTTCTTGACTTTGGCCTTGGGACAGCCTAAGCAGAGAACCCATCCAAGACTGTCTACACTTCTCACCTACAGAACTGTGTCAGAACTGATGGGTATTGTTTTAAGCCAGTGAGTTTGTGGTAATTTGTTATACAGCAATAGAAAACTAATAAAGATAGATATGATTGACATCTTCTTGCTCTTAACTTTGACAACTATATATTTATAGTTGTTTTCTCAGGTGACATTTCTTAGTTATTACCATGACCCCTACCCCACTGTGTGCTTGCGAAGAGTTGTGAGAGTCCTTGATATCTTTGACGTACTCTCTCATTGGGGAAATGAAGGGATGTGATAAACTCTCAGCAAGTGTAGTCAACGCCCCTTGTTGTTGTTTTTTGAAAGCTCACGATAAGCTTAGAATCTGAAAAATTGCTCTTTAACTCGATGGGATTGTTTTATCCTTTCAGATAAGATACTAATTTGCATCCTTCTGAAACTTCAATTCAAATCATAAATGCTCATTATACTTCTTCATTGTTAGCATGATCAAGCTTTATTCACGCATATTTTTAGCACCTCTTAGAATGGCTACAGTTCTTTGAACAAACTAAGTACTGGAGAAAATGAGGACTGTATTTCCCTACATTTTGTTTTCAGAGCTAGATGTACTCTTCAATAGCAAATACCTAACAAGCTGAACAGTTTCAAGGGCTTTGTTGATTAAAAAAATATTATCAGACAGTACTTCGTGAAGCAAACCCTACTAAATGTGGATGCAATATTATTTGAATGAAAATCATCTCCTAGTTATGAGTAACAAAGGACTCACATAATAAAAACATCTTATTATAAAAGGAAATAGTATATATGTATGTATATATATATATATATATATATATATATATATATATATATTTTTTTTTTTTTTTTTTTTTTTTTTTAATCTGAGGACTAAATGCATTCATTATCATAATAAAAACAACCCAGCAAGGTCAAGGACAGATTTTCTTAAGCGCTAAGAATTTTAGAAAATGATTCCTGGGAACACTTTTTTAAAAAACAAATTTTATTTTTCTTATTTTGACTTTAGTAGGTAGATTTATCTCTTACTTCCCCATGATTATAATTTCTAAACTTGTTAAAATAATAGCATATCTAGTTAATTCATAGTTTGTATAGATTTATAAAGCAGAGTTTCATACGTAAAATCCACAATATACATATTATAATTTAAAGACACTAAGGTGTTTTTGTTTTTTATATTTTTAATTACAATGTAAAGATAAGGGCCTGGGTATCAAGTGGCTCCATAATTGGGGTGACATAGTTTATATCAGTTAAATATAAATAAAAAATCAATGAAATCATCATCCTATGAATATATTTACCTAAATTTAGTTAGTTCCAGCTTATTGGCCTTTGCTTCACCACAGTATTTATGAAATAATTGGTAAAATAATTTGGAAGGAGAAGAAAAACAATAATTATAATTTCACTTTCCATTTGTTTATTTTAACAATATTTTAAATATATGTTATATATTACACCCATTTTACAGATTAGAACAGTAAAGCTTATTTAGAATGGAACTTGGCCTTGATGATTTATTTAAGTAGCTATTTATATAGCCAATATTCAAGTCCAGATCTTTTTATTTCTTGTCTTAGGACCTTGTAACCTAAACACATGAACTTCGTTCTTTAGCATGCATTCTGCTTTAATACAAGTTCACTTTGTGTAGCCTGATAGAACTATATATATATATATATATATATATATATATATATATATATATATAACTTTCATTTTTTCCCCAGATCTTCCTGATTGTGCAAATACTGGTATGTCCACTCCTTTTAATTATTAAGCCATTAGGACATTAGGTTCTGGTCAGCATCAAGCTCACTTAAGAATATAGTGTCAGGTCTATCCACCATGACCAGGATATAATAACCAAACCTCAAACTAGAATAAAGTTTTAGTCAAACAAAGATCACACTATGGCCTCAGTTATGTTCAGCTGCAGGTTCATGAAAGCAGAAGGGTCCCAGGACCGCCTCCCCTGGGAGTGAGACAGAACAATGCTGTGACTGACATCAGGACCTGGAGCCATGACTAATTGCTCCCTGCCTTAGCCCTGACCACTCAGTAGAGCCCACATCCCAACTCCATAGTCACCATCATTAAGGAATTTTCCCTTGTATAACCTAGCCACTAGAGGCCTTGGGGGAGCCAGGTTTTTAGAACAATAGCTAACGTGTGTCTCTGGACTTGCCACCAAGTAAATGAACCTTTACTTTCTTTGCTGCAAACTCCTGCTCCTGTTTTGTTTTGTTTTGTTTTGTTTTGTTTTGTTTTGTTTTGTTTTGCTAGCCTGGATGCTTGCAGGCAAGTGGGCCCTTTGAGTCTGCAATAATACCTATACTCTACTTTCATATAATTAATGAATATATTCAAGCAATCCCAATGAAAATTGAATTTTTTTTTTTTGAGGAACACAATAAACTTACCCTAATATTTAATTGGCAAGAATAAGATCTGCAAAGAGTTCAGTCAGCCTAAACAAAAGAGTATAGAGGTATGGTCAGTAGTCACATAGGCAAAACCCTCCACTGGGTAAACAACCTCTAGTCATACTTTCCCATCAGGAAGAAACAAGAACAGTTGGAGCAGTAACTGCAAAAGAGATGCAATCAGATGTAGGAAAGTTCCCCAAAATCATGACTGTGCACCAGTTAATAGAGTTGTTCTCTGAGGGACCTGTCCTCCTGTCATATTAAACACACCCACCAGCACCATGATAGATGCTAAGTAGCCTATATAAGACCAACAAGAGGGTGCCAACCTAATTCTTGGAACTCCCTACTCCATTCTAGGGAAATTAACCCAGCCTCTAACCCCAAGGGCCCCTAAGAATGCTCTACCCATAGATCTCAGAGAGCCATATCCATTCTCTTTCTGATTGTCCTCTCTTGGGGCATCAAGCTTTCACTTTAATAAGCCTTTCTCTCTGCAAACTGTTTCACCCACTCTCTTGATTTCTATCCTGAAAGGGGCAAGGACCCCTGTCCTGGTAACAGAAAGACTGACTTATTCTACCACATTGTAAATTTAGTGATCTGTCAGATAGATCAGTGGAGAGACACAAAAATAGATACAGTTATATGTGAATATATATAATTGTGTGTGTATATATATATATATATATATATATATGTATGTATATTTGTTACTGTTTATTTTTTAATTAAATGTTTACTTTTATGTCCCCCATCAACCTATTTTTACAACCAAGAGTTCTCATTGACATCTTCAGTTCCAATCCATTACTACAAGAGTCCATCTAGATTTTTTTTTCTTCTTTTGTATTTGAAACTTTTTTATCAAAGATTGAGAAACTTGGCTCTCATGTATATAACGGGGTGGGAGGGGCATAGATGCAATGATATATCAATTGCAATGAGCACAACTAGTTTACAAATCTTGTCTAAATATTCTTTTCAACTATAAGAATCCAGTGCTTCTTTGACAAATGGCTAATTTCAGGGAAAAGGTGGAGGATATACAAAATGAGCCAGAATACCATATTTCCAGACAGTAAAGAAATGCTTTAAAATGTTATAGGGACATGTCAAAGTAACACAGGAGCCTACTTAGAGGGACCTCTACTGGATAAATCTGAGACAATTTGAGCATCAAAATAAATCAAATTAGCAATATATTATAGCCCATTGAATAAAATAAAAATCCAATTACCCATACAGGTATAAACAAGTGAATAAATACATAATTAGGAAAGAAGTCTAAGCTCTTTTACCTTTTAATGCTTAACTAATAACAAAAAATTGTGTGGTTAAAAAAATCATCCATGAATGCTAAAACTAGTGGGAAGAATATTGACTCCGAATAGAATAGTGTGAACTTAGAGTATCTCTTCACACATTAGTTATCAATTGTAAAGGAAAATTGAGAACTTTATACTGGAGGATGGGGCTGAGACCTCCCTTTCCCAAGAGAATGAACAATACTGTGCCTTTGATATGATTTTGTTATTTGACAGTTTTGGCGATGAGATGGGACCTGAGGACACTCGCTGAAGATTCCAGGGACAGCTCCTAGAAGCATGTGAAGGTACCCACAGAACCTTTTGGGTTTGCTGACTCTTTGGCCACTCTCCGGGATCTCTGGTAAGCTTCTTTCCACTTAATTTGCTCCTGAGCTTTTCAATTTTGAGTGCTGTAATCCTTCTGGGTGGAAAACTGAGGTGTGAGAGCCTCCTGATTTTCACAGCATGTATATTAGGGTGTGAAAGACTTGAGATGTTCATGGTGATGTTGCGGAAAAATGACGAGGACTGAGAAACTCAAGCGGCACTTAGAGATCAGGGAGAACATAGCTTTATTACGCCGGTAGGCTCAGCGGGATTATTCCCCAAAACTGAGCGCTTACTGGGGTTGGGCGCTTTTTTTTTTTTATAGGGTTAGGCCTCCGGGTTGGGGGGAAACCTGGCCGGGGTGCGGGGAGGTCCATCCCTAGCAGCTGTGATTGCCAACATTGTTTTGACAGCGGAGACATCTCCAATAATAAGGTATGGGAGGAGGAGGGGGATGGAGCTCCGAGCGGGGCCTGCAGGAAAAAACCGTCCCGACAGTGACACTTACAGCTCTCAAGGACTGTACACCAGCAGCCAGACACGGTAAGTCTTTTGGCTGTCTTTGGGATTGGCTCTGGATCTTGGGAGGACCGTCTCTGTTGCACTCTCTTTCAGAATTATTTATTTATACAGATATCAGGCTGGAAGATTAAAGCAAGCTCTAGTATATGTCATTCTCTGTATATGTGCAAGTAGCTATGTGAATTTTCTCCTTAATCGACAACTTTTTCACTTGGTCAATTTAGTAATGGGTCTTTGTAAAGCTGACTTTGTTCTGAGGGTCACTACAATATATTACCCACAGGAAATATTTTCTTATTGTCCAGATTTGTTCAGCCTGTAGACTGTATGTATATTGTAGATTGTCTTTCTACTACTTATTAATATTTTAGATAAAATGTAAAAATAATTTCATTGAAAATTTGTGAAAACTGGAATGGTTTGAATATCTTGGGACATTGATACTTGGGCTTCAGATTGGTGGACAAGTCTCCTGTAGAATTTTTACTGATTACATAGTGATTACTGTGAGGACAGAGATTGGTAATAGATTGAAAATTGAATTTATGACTAGGTAGAGACCATAAGTTACCTGCCTACTACATATTTATTATACCCTTCTTTTGTATGTGTGTGTGTTTGTGTGTACGCATGTTTGGTGGTCCAAAACCAAGACTCCTTTGCTTACAATCCAACTCTTAGAATTTAATTTCTTCCATACCTTAGTATCTTCCCATTGTTTGATCTTCATTTGTATGCTAGAACTAAGAATTATATATGCCTTGTCTCCTTGTCAAGGTTTTTGAGAGAGGAGGATATGCCAATTTCATGTGGAATGCTTTAAAATAAGTTTTTTTTTTTTTTAATTTCTATATTTAATTACATTAGCTATTAATATCATTTATCTTGGAATATGTTTTAAAAGAGGACAAGAAAATACATTCATACTCCAAATTTCTTTGCATTACAGTAAGCCACTCTGAAATGGGTTTGTACTTCAGCCTAATTTACTTTTGAAATTATATACATCTATGGGCACTCTTAACCTGTCTCCAAAGTACAGAAAATTGGGTTTTCCCCCAGGTATGTTTCATTGCTGAATGGATTGACCAAAGGAATCGAGCAACATCTAAATATGTGTAAAATTGACAGGATATATGGAAATTAGGTTTTATACTGAGGAAGTAAGAGGAGGTGACAATCACAACAGTGTTTGTGGGATGCATGTTTAATAGTTAAGTACTCCAAGCACCTATAATCTAAGCTGGAACAGACCATACAGTTTTTTTGTCAGTCTCAGGTTTGGAAGCCACATGAGTTTGTGATATTCTTCAAGGAGTGGATAAAGAGGAGATTATATATCCACTTCTGCTATAGGAGGTCTGCCATACCCCATAATTCTCTTCTTAAACAGTTCCTATAATGGTGGGCAAAATATCAAGACGTAAATTCATAAACATATGCTTTTCCTTTAAGCAAATAATTGTAATAATGATAACAGCTAATATTTATTATGTACTTTTATTTTTTTTAAACATTGCCAAGGATGATATTATATTACTCAGTAAATATATAAGCTAGACACTGTTATGATTGCTATTTTAAAAATTAAAAAAACACACAAAAAACAAGGGAGGAGTATTAGAGAAGTGAAATAATTTGCCTACGGTCCCAGATTAACTGTGGTGCCAGGATTGGAACAGAGACCTTATGACTCAAATATCTACATTCTTAAAAACTATATTATCTTTCTTTCACATATAGACAGGTGGTTACTAATATATTAAGCTAAAATATTTATTAAATCTCTGCTTTATTTCAAAAAGAATTAGGAACTGTTGGGTAATCTTATTAATTTTCTTGATAAATGGTACAAGAAGGTGATATACATTATATTCATACATATACTTGCTCCATTTTCTAGGAAATTTAAGTGGTACAGTAACTCATGATTTAATTTTCAGTTGAATGTGTCTATAGCTGAGATAGTTACTAACTGGAAGTTAGAATTTGATCATATTAAAAGGCTTAGTCAATCACCTGAATAATTAACACAGATCTACTGTAATTATTTATTATACAATAGGTCAGTGAGGTATTTTAAAACTATCCATTCAGAAATAAAGAAAAAGTAGTTGAATTAAACTTGTCAGCTTTTAATATTTTCTTTAAAATTGCAAGAGAATAATCAGTTTTTTCTATATTAAGTGAAATTTTCAAAGCATTATATAAAAGCACTCATTTGCAAATTAAAGCTAATTCACTGCATTCATTAAAGCTACACTTACCTAAAATGATTTTCACTTGATTATGAATATTATGATTAAATGAGTCTTAGTATGCAAATACCACTTAAATTCATTTACATGTATACTTAAATCACAGGCTTTTATAAGCACAGCAGAGTAACTCAAAATACAAAGACTTCTACCAAATAATAATTAGAAATTACCATCCTGCCAACTGTATGGAGAGAAGTAATTTTTAAATAGCCTATTTGTCTTCCTTACTTTAAAATGTAAAAAAGCAATTAAAATTCATGACAGTTCTCTTCTCAAAAATGTAAGCATGGCATGTAAAATATATGTACCTGTGAAATAGAAAAACATATTAATACATGGATGTGTTTAATGTAAACAAAGGATTGTCTGTAACACTAAAACTTATTAATATCTTTGATAACAACTAAAATGGTGGTGGCAATGATGATTATGATAATAACTGCCAAGAGAGTCATAAGTTCATCAAGCTCAAGGTGGTTATAATAATTTCTTCATGAGATAATATAAAATGATACTAAGAACTAAAATTTATGTAGTCTTATATAGTACTATATAAAAGGGTTGGACGTACGCACTTTAAATGAATTATGTCACTGTATCATCACAAAAGGTCTTTGAATCTGGTGCTCTTATAGTTCCCCATTAATCAAATTAATGGACTTTGGCTTTGAAATAAGTAACTTTCGCAGGATTACATGAGTAGTAAGGGGCTAAGCAGGAGTCTAACTTTAAATTCCATGCTTTTAATCTCTGCATTTTATTTGCTTCTGACACAGAATAGTCATTGGCAAATTCAGAAACGGAATTTCTTTATGCAAGTCTGTTATCAAAATTCAAGTGTATGCATGGGGATTCTGATATGTAAGTGTAGTTGTAAAAATGAAAATATAAATCTTAGTAATAGTATATCCCTTTTTTACTTTGGTGTCCTTTGCTGAAGAGAATAGTATTGACAATGGGTATCTCTATATGGGGCATCAAATATCCATTTAATATTATTAATTATGAAATCACAACATAATTTTAACTAGTATCTGGCTTTAAGTCTATCTGATGCTTGCCAGGTGTTCTCCAATTATACAAAATAAAATAATTTTATGACTGTCCAAATTTACAATATAGATAGATTGTTATGAGACTATATGAAATCCCCAAATATTTGTCACTTCATAAGAATATTTACTGAAATGTATTAAGTGGTAAGTTCTCTAAGAGAGATTTGAACTGTACTATGATTACAGAAAATAATTAGTTTACAACCATTTTTCAAGTATTCATCTATTGCTTAAACTTAGGTAAACCAGATTTCTGAAGGAGTCATGATGGTGGTCTGAAAAAAGCACTAATGTCTGACACATATACATTTAAGGCTGTGGCTCTATATTTTTTGTGGAAGAGGAGATGGACTATGTTTTCCAGAGTACCCAACCCTACCCCATCACAGCACTCTCAGCTTCTTCGATGAGTCTCCTTATAAAACAGAAGCAGTACTTAATGCGTTAAAGTGCATTTGATGTGTTCACCTCTTATCAGGCTTATTTCAGAAAACAGGAAATTTCAAGTTTTGTAATGGTGCTATTTAAAAATAGTTTTTCAATTGCTTTTTAAACATGTCCTTCTACTTGTATCCTTATCCTGTCTATAACCAACTTCTACTTGAAAATGAGATATAACATTTGAAAGTGTCATTTTATAGATTCAATCCAAATCTCTTTATGTTTCTTTGGTCCACTTTTTTTTATGCCTTCCAAAATGAGAAAAGAAAAAAAAAATCTGTTATTTTTATGTTTTATTTTTTTTAAATAGAAAATATTGTTGAACTTCAATTGGACTTAGTGGACATTGAATATATCCTTTGAAAGCAAAGTGAATATCTCTTGTGCTAAATCCTAGGGAAAACATTTAATAACATATCCTATATCAAAAACTTCAAGATTTTGAGAATTCTTCACCCTGAATATCTGGGGGCTCTCGCTGGGATTAAGAACAGTAAGAACAATAATAATTATAATGATAACAAATACAAAACAATGAACAATAATCAAAACTGCTGTTCTGTCAACAGTCTGTAGAAATAAAAACAAACAAATATGAAAAAAATGCTGCCTTACTAGGTACTATGCAAAATTATTTACATAAGCTATTTCTTTTAAACCTCATCAAGTCCCTAAATGTAGGTATGTTTGTCCTAATTTAAGAGATAGTAAAACCTAGACTATATTCAAGCAACTTAATTCACTCTTAAATAGGTACTATTGAGCGTCTCTATTTATTTGTTCACCTCTATATGAGTTAACAAAACAGCAAAAATTCCCTAGTAGAGATTACTTTCTAGTTGGGGACACATACACACACACACACAGACACACACACAGACACACACACACACACACACACACACACACACACACACACACACATTGCCAGATGTATAAAAAATAAAATAAAAAACCCAGTAAAATTTTAATTTCAGATGAACAATGTGTATATTCGCATAAGTACTTATGTCCGAAATATGGTTAAAGAATGTGTGATTTATTTCATTTTAAATGCATGCTTTCAATATTGCATACTAGAATGCACAGTAAATGTGAATTTCTGAAAAACAACAAATAATGTTTTATTATAAGTATGTCCCAGGCAGTATTTGAACATACTTTTATCTGAAATTCAAATTTAACTGGAATCCGGCTTTTTATCTGATAACCTTAACTCTCTCTCTCTCTCTCTGTCTCTCTCTCTCTCTCTCTCTCTCTCTCTCTCTCTCTCTCTCTCTCCTTCTATCTCTAGCTCCATCTCTGTCACATACACGTACACACTCACATAAAGCTGTATTAGATCAGGACAAGTGCTATGGAGAAAAATATACCAGGGTATTAGAATAGGAAATATCAGGGGAAGGATTATAATTTTAGACAAGTCGTTAGGATAGACTTCACTGAGAAGGTAACATTTGAGCAAAGATCTGAAGGAAGTAATGAGCAAGCTGAAAAGATCTAGGAAAAAAACTGTACAGGTAGAGGAAAAGGCAAATGCAAAACACTAAACCAAGTCTATATCAGTTAACATGAAGCTGAAAGAATGAAGTACAGAGAGAATATGAGGTTATAAGAATAATAATTACAATTTGTAACTCAAGTGGGGTTTTGCTAGGTTTCTTAAGCACGATCATAGATGACAGATATATGCATAGATACATGCCCAGTTGTTTCATTAAACTTTCTAAGAGCTAGATTCAATCTATGTTGATATTAGGATATATAGATGATGGTATATGCAGGCAGAGAACGAAGGCACAGATAATTCATGTGGCTAGTCTACATTCCATCAGATTTTAGTGTCAGATCTCTCTCTCTTTCTCTCTTTCTCTCTCTCTCCATATATAGATGTGTGTGTGTGTGTGTGTGTGTGTGTATACATATATATATACATGTAACTTTCTAGAAAAATCATTAGAAAGATCAACAGATAAATCACATTCATGAATTCTCTACTTCCAAAACAACTAAAATTTTGTACATTACACCTTAAACATATATATTAACTGCCTTACCCTATCTTAAAGCGCAAATGGGTTTACAACATAATTCATTGTTTATTTATTACTATAATTTTCTTTCTTCATTTTAAGAACCTTCTAATTGAATATAGCAAACCTCTTAAGGGGAATGTTGAACCTCCCACTAAAATGTGCTCTGCATCAATAGAGTACATTCTTTATGTTAGGAAAAGTGGAATATATGTGTAATTAGCTTTTCACATGATATGAAGATCTTCTGAAGTCCAGAATGAAAAAAAACACCAAACTTACCACTTAAGATCTTAATAGACTATTATTAGATCTTCCATGTCCTCCATAGTCCATGGTCAAATAGAGAGCAAGAAACAAAACATGGGGAAGAAGATCCTACCCTAGTAGAAGAAACATAGACAGCAGTGATTGTTCATGAAAGAACTGTACTAATGCTTATAATAAGCTTATTAAGAGAAGCAAACGGATGCTGTAATGACTGAAAAGAACTAGAGGGCTAACTTAAGTGACTTACTCCAAACTTTAAGTTATTTACTGGAGAAGTTAACTGATTAGATCACTTGATATTTAGTGTCAGTTTTAGTCATGTTAATGTATTGCTATATCAATTTTCTACTATAATTTTTCATATGGAACACTCTAAGCAAGAAAATTAGTCTACATATTACAGATATATATAACTGATAAATTATGTAATTTATATGCAACTTTCTAAAAATGTCATGCTCCTTTCATGGATAGAGAGATAATAAAAGTTATTCACCATAAATGTTGAACTATTTATTGAAATCCTGAAGTATTTTTAACTTCATGTATACTGTTTTAATATATTGGACTTCTTCCAGGCACCAAAAAATAATTTCTACATCTAAAACATTTATTCCCATCTTGAAGATATATAGCATGGAACTAGTAGTTCAAGGACAGATTTCGATATGGCCATTTCTTGTGGGTGTCAGACATGAATCTTATGCATACAAGTTTGATTAAAATCTTGATAAAACAATATTGTCATACTGAAAAGTTAAAAAGAGGGGAAGGGTTACAATTAGGAAATAATGAAGTTTCTATCACTTATTTACTTTAAAATTACAAAGTTAATGAAAGTATTTGGTAGGGAAGTATTATTTGTCACAATTATGAAGTCAGCATTGTATATAAATAACTAAAATGTACAGTAATTTTAAATTATTTTAATGCTCACTAATTCTTAAAATATTTCAAATAACTCAATGAGTCCATAGCTTCATTATTCTTTGGACACTAGTAGTAACATATTCCAGATGAGTAGGCAGGTGGATATTTGTTAAATAATTTAAATGGTTTAATTTTAAGTAGTCAGTAAGATAAAAGCAACTAAATTTATACACTTGTGAAACACATTGGTAATTTAGCATTGTGTTTATCTTAGGTATTTTAAGTGTATACACGGAGTTTTGAGACTTGAAGAAAAATACATGCCTTAAAAAAATGTTCCTTGAAGAAGAAAACGTAGTGTCATTAAGGATGAGCCAGAACATAATAAACTTAGGGCATTTTTACTCTCCTTTGAGTCATTAATATGTCCAATTAGTAGGAAATTTCTTTAAGTAATTAATGAAAATCTACAACTTTTTCCCTGCAATTTTGGTCTTCTTTTGTGACTGTTAGAAAATGGACCTATGCATACACAGCAGAGTCCCATGGCCCATTATGTATTCTTCCCACAGATATTTGTTGAATGTTTCCTGTGGAGATAGAAAACTAAGGGAGAAAAAAAGGAATTTAGAATTTCTTGAAAGCATACAATTGAATAACGCCTAAGTTTAAACAGAAGATAGTATCAAACAAGATATTCACTCTAAAGCTATGAGAACCTATTATTATGCCTTGCATGTAGATGGTACTCCTGGAATGCAAAAGAGAGAGAGAAAGCTATGAATTTATGAGAAGAAAAAACACTGTATTTTTTAAATTTAAACAAGTACCTTGGGTTACTCTCATTTGACCTGTTTAACTTTTTCATGCTTATGTGAATTGGAACCACAGCAGTCTGATGTAATCAGGAGATAAAAACCACACAGTAGGCTGGAGAGCAGAAGTTTAATGTAAAGATGTGTTAATCATGATTTAATAAATGATTGTTTGTTGAGAGACAAATTCTGGAGTAACATGTTTGTTTACAAATGTTTCTAGAGCAACATTCTACTTAGTTTATTTTCAAGAAGTATTATTCCCAGTGCCCTTAGCACTCCTGGTTATGAGTACCAAAGTATTATCATGGAAAGAGTATTTTAACAGGAGTCAAAAGAAGTGGATTCAATCTCTTCTTTTGTTAGCATTTTCTTAAGAGATTCTACAAATCACTACATGTGTTATATGCCTCACACTTTAAAATAAATCTATATTTTTCTTAACAGATGTGATTAAAAGCAAATAATATGAAGTAGGTAAAAGCACTTGCAAAGCATAAAATGTTAACAAAAGTGAGATTTCATTGATACTTTTATCAAAATGATCACTTAAATACTCCATCAAAATAAGTAAATGCCCAAATCCTTCTGCTTGTCAAGTAACAATGAGAAGAGGGATACTAAAATTAACCATTTTTATTTTATTATAATAAAATAAGTCCCGGTCTTATATTAATTTTTGCTCCAAAAGACGCATTAGAGCTGATGGTCCAGCTAGGTCTTATTTTCGGGGAAACACGGTAGCATAATGCCCTCAAAATCCACCCATATTGTCACAAATGGCAAGATTTATGTCACATCCCGCGCGATGAGGGTTGTGGGGAGCAAGGAGGGTGTGCAGGGTTAAGAAAAGAGTAGCCATGAATAGAGTGCAAGCAGGGCCAAGGGTCTGCAGCCTCAAGGACTGAACTCTGAATCGCCTATGCATACTTTTTATTACTTAGGTTGGGAAGTAAAGGAGATAAAGCTTGTCAATCTCATGATCTGTGAATCTTATACATCATAATAGGAAACTGATTTAAGCCAATCACCCTTGCCTGCAGGCAGCTGAACTGTAAGTCTTAGGATGTATGTACTTCCCCAAGGGACAAAACCTTTATGAATATGAATAGATGGAGAGCACGTCATTGAACTCTTCCCTTGCATGTTGTGGGAAGGAATGCAGCCACAGAGCCAGAGGCTCTCCTTAGCCAGGGGAAGGTGGGAGGCTGTGCCCACATCTGTGAACCCCTTGGATTTTCCTGTTGGTCCCCACTCAACTGTGCCTGGCTTGAGCGCCCCCCCCCCCCCCATGTAGGGAATCTTACTCGTCATTGGCTCACCAGCCATCTTTCTGGGGCCAAACAGAGAGGCATAAGGTGCAAGCACATAGGTGAAGCAAAGTCCCTGAAAGGATCCATCTCACGGACTCTCCTTTCTTTAGGGGCAGGTAAGAGGAGACAGATGGGTAGGCTGCTGCGTGGCAAAAAATTTCCTTCTCTCTTATGGCTGAGTAATATTCAACTATATGTGTATACTATAGCTTCTTTATCGATTCTTCCATTGATGGATACTTAGGCTGTTTTTATATCTTGGCTATTGTAAATAATGCTGCAACGAACATAACAGTGCATATCTTTTTGAATTAGTGGTTTAGTATTCTTTGAATAAATACCCAGAAGTAGAATAATTGAATTATATGGTAGTTTGGTTTAAATGTAGAATCTTATATGAGAATACCACTCTCTTCTAGTAAGCCAGACAGAACATAAAACAAAGCTACTGTCCTCAAAAATTTATTTTGTTTTGGAAAATATATTAAAATTTTAAAAGTGTGGGTTTTTTATGTTAATGTGTATTGAGTGAACTATATTATTTTAAAAGGCTTAGTCTTTGAAAAATTCTGATATTAGAACATTATTTTGTTATATCGAATGAATATTGAAGGATCATCTGCCTTTCTGTCTCATTCAGTGTGTGCTGATGATATGCAATTTTTTATAAATCTATTGGAAACTCTATTGGCAACTCTAATTTTCCTAGCACACTTGAATTTCAGATGATAGAAACACTTGATTAAAATAACAATTAGTCTTGACAACTGAAGTCGAAATACATATTTAGTAGGTATTTTGGTGTAATGTTTTGTAACTACCGGTACACTCTTGCTGTGATTATCGTTGATAAGGACTTGTGTTACCTATGATGACCTATGGACTTTGTTTTTAAAGTTCAATACAATGAAAAGGCAAGCCAAAGAACAGTAAATGAATTTCAAGAGAAATATTTTGTCAGAGGACTGGGGATACAGAATATATAATAACTCTTATAACCAATAAGAAGATAAACAGCCCAATTTAAAAATGTGCAGAAGATTTAAACAGAAACTTGCCAAATAAGATGTACAACAGGCCAAAAAGCACACGCAGAGATGCTCATCATCAGTTGTCATCAGGGAAATAAAAATTAAAGCTATAATGAGATATCACTACAAACGCTTTAAAATGATTGAACATAAAAAGGCTAAAAATGTCAACAGTTGGTGAGGCTATGGTGCAACTGGAACCCTCAACACTGCTAGTATGAATGCAAATGTTATAAACACTTTGAATATTGGCAGAATTTATAAAAGTCAAACTTACATCCACCATATCAGCCATTCCTCTCTTAGAAATATTTGTAACAAAGAAAAAAGACATATTCCAGAAAATGAGTCATATGCAATTCTGGTAACAGCTTTATTCACAACAGCTCCAAACTGTAAGCAACCAAATGACTAACAATAGAAAAATATATAAAAACTATGGGATATATACCAGAATTGACTACTATTCAGCAAAAAACAAACAAACAAACAAACTGCTGATAGACTATGCATAAATGCAAAAGTCATAATGCTGGAGTGAAATAATCTTGACAAGGAGGGTACATAAAGTAGGATTCCATTTATGTAAACTTCTAGAAAATGCAATTAATTAATGGTGACAAAAATGAGATTAGTGCTTGCTTTGGGCCTGGTGGAGAGGAAATGGGCTGCAAAGAGGCAGGAGGAAACTTTTGTGGGTGATGGAGCTGTTCTTATCTTTTGTGTGTGTGTGTGTGTGTGTGTGTGTGTGTGTGTGTGTGTGTGTGTGTGTGTGTTTCAAAATGTATTAAAATGTTTTTTGAGCTGTTCTTGTCTTCATCTTGTGAAGATTCTGTGGCTGTATACATCTCTCAAAGCTCACTCTACTCTAAACTTTAAAGGATTATAGTTTATTGTACATAAATTATACATCATTAAAACTGATAAAAACAAACAAAATGGTGATAGCACTTATATATTTAATAAGGATAATAATGAGATTTTTCTATTGTTAAAGTAAATTCTGGTTTTCAAGGAATTTTCCCATTTCATTTAAATTAGCAAATTCATTTGCACAAAGTTGTGATTGTTATTCTGTTATTGTTTCCATGTGTGTGTGATGTGTAATAGAGTCCACTTTTTTAATAATTAATATTGGGCATTTGTCTTATCTCTTTCCTCTTGACCAATCTTGGTAGTTTAGCAATTTTATTAATGTTTCTGAAGTATTTAACCTTTCATGATTTTTATCTATTGAACATGTTTTACCTTTTATTGATTTCTGCTTTTTATGTATTATTATTTTTTCTACTCTCTCTTCATTGATTTCTTTTTTTTTCCTAATAAAAGTTTATTGGGGTGACAATGTTAGTAAAGTTACATAGGTTTCAGGTGTACAATTCAGTAATACAATTCAGTAGTACAATTCAGTAACATTGTTTTTTCACCACCCAGAGTCAGCATATATTCTCCTTCCATCGTCATATATTTGATCCTTTTTACCCTTATCTACCACACCCCTCGCTCCTACGGATTGATTTCTTGTTCATTTTTCCACTTGACTTTCAATCTCTAATACTTTATTTTTAGCCTTTCTTCTTATCTAATATGTATTTAAAGCCAAATATTGTCCTTTTTGTTTTAGCTGTATCCCACATTTTTATACGTCATATCTCCATTATCTTTCAGTATAAAATATTTTCTATTTTCCTTTGAGATTTCTCCCTTGAATCATATTTAGAAGTGCAATACATTCAAATATTTGTGTACATCTTAATTTAACTTTTTGTTAGTAGATTATATTGACAATTGATCAATTGTCATTGATTATTGATTTCTAATTTTTAAATTCTGTTGTTTGGCTCAAAATGCAGTAAATATTTGTAAAATATTTCATGTGTTCTTGAAAAGAATGTATATTCTGCCGTTGTGAATGCACTGTTCTATATATCTGATTAGTCCAAATCTGTTATTTTTATTTTTCTTATCTTCTATATTCTAATCACATTTTTCTTATTTTTCTATTATTTGTTGAAAGATGCCAAAATCTCCTATATTAATTGTGGATTTGCCTTTTTCCCTCTTTTCAATTCTGTCAAGTTTTTGCTTTAAATATTTGGAAACAATGCTATTCTTTAATATATTGATTTTTATTTTCTTAAAATTATCTACTAAGCATTATTATTGGGATCACTTGTTGGTCTGTTTCTAACGTTTACTTTTATTGCTTGATTGATATTTCTATCTTATCTTGTTGATAGTCCTGAAAGAGCACAGTGAGGCTTCACACAGAATGCAATACAAATAAATTGAGGGTTAAAAATATTTTAAAATGCAGTCACACTAAAGCAATTTAACATGTATTTATAATTAGAGAACCCATAAAAGAAAACTAGAATACTTGAAATAACCAAATATTGAAGACATAATTTTAGAGAACTTCTCCGGAATAAAAAGATTATTTATCCGACTTATTAAAAAGTCATGCTGTGTGACAGGAAAAATTACACGAAATGTCAATAAAAAGTCAGTACTGTGGCATAAACTATTATGCTTTTAGAACTTCAAATGTAAACAATATAACAATCTATTCACCTAAAAAAATATCAGGTTGGGTTTCAGAATTCTCAGTAAAAACACTGAATTATTGAAACATATCTGCAAATACATTCAAGAAAATAAAGGGCAAAGCAAGAATTACATTTTATATTCAGCTAAAATATCTTCCAAGTAGAATTGCTACAGACAAGAGTTCTGAAATTAAGAGATCAAAGAGAATATTTTTCCTGATCCCCAGGCAAGAAAACTACATAAGATGAACTGCAAAAAGTTAAGAGGTGATAGGAAAACTACTGCAAATGGAAGGAAAATATTGAATTTATTTTTATGAATACGACTAGGAATGATAGCAAATTCTGACAAAGATAGACACTGTTGGAATCACTATACAAGTGTTTAAAGCCCTATAAAGTATATGAGATAAGCATTAGTAACATTTCCATATTCACACCAAGGGATTGAAGTAACATATTTGTTTACTTAAATATTAAAGCAAAGATGCAGAATCTCAGGCCAGGAAGTATGACTCCAGGAATAATTCTCTTAGCTACCTTTCCCTAAACGCTCTCAATTCCAATGGATGGAGTGTAGAGCCTGAAAGATTCCTTCCTTGTCTGAGTGCCACAAGTAAGATAACCTTATCTTAGTTATACAGTTTCTTTATTTCTTCTTGGATATGGAGGTGCTTTTCATTTCAGTGGGATCTCAGGTACATGTTCTTTAATAAATGTTTTACCTTGTTGTTACTTTACTTTCTTCAATTTTCCTTGTGGTGTCCTAGTAACTTCCATTGTAGATCTCTGAACAAAAATAATTAAAAAGAACCATAAGAAATGAAAAATATTGTTATTTGTTCATTCATTCAACAAGTAATTATTGAGCATCTACTTGTGAATTTCTGGATTTATTTCAATGGACCAAACCTTCTGTTCTCATAAAGCTTATATTCTGAAAGAAACAAGTAGCCATCAGATGATTTTTAGTACAGCTGTGAAATGATCTGACTAATATTTTAATAAGATCACTCTGGCTCCTATGTTTGAAATAGATTCTAAGAAGGCAAACATGAAAGTAGGGAGACCGTTTAGAAGGCTATTATAATAAATCATTTGAAAGGTGATTTGGCTTGACAGGAAAGTAGCATTAGAATTACTGATATTTCTTTTCTTTAAGATTTGTTTTATTAAAATTAGAATTAATATATTATAATATGTTATAATATATTACTGATATTTCTTAGCCGGTACTTTCTATAGGATACAATATATCTAATTTATCACGCTCATAAGTAATTTTAAATTTGTTGATCAGTTGCTTTTGTAATAATTGAATGGAGTGATCTTTCAAAACTAAATTTCTCATTAACAATTTTTTTCTATTTTTTGTATCTGAAGAATATTTATAATTTCAATTTTAAAGGGATTATTTATAGAAGTTTATCCTAGCGCATTTCCTTAGATTCTATTTTGTTTTATGCGATAATTTTTCTATACTTCTTAAGCTCATAAATAAAACATTCCTATATTTTATTAATTTTTCTTCTGGAAAAGACTTTGTAACTTCAATTCTCTCTGTAATTTAAATACTTTTATTAACACCTTGGTAATATATCAATATGACAATAAACTCAGGTAGTATATTATTCACAGACCTTTACCATCAAAGATAGAATAAAACATAGTTTCCATAGTAGTACAGTTTTGATACAAGTGGCCCATAGTTGATGGAATAATGTTTTAAAAATTGAAAACAAAACAAAGAAACAACCAACAACAAATATATGTGTGTGCGTGTGTGTGTGTGTGTGTATGAGTGTACATGTCTGTATATATGTATGTACCTACGTGTATGTGTATGTGTACCTTGATTTGTTTTCTGGAAGCAACTCTATTAAACATATTTTATGTAAAAATTTAACATTTTCTCTCTTCTAGTTTTAAGAATATTATTAACAAACATATACATCCACCTCTATATTTGTGAATTATTATTTGAAAATTGCTTAAGTCATTTTAATATCATGCCCAAGACAAGTGATAAAATTTATGTGCTTATAATTCACTGTACTTTGACCTCTCAATTTTTGAATCTCTGTTTCCACAGAGTGTAGATTCTATGATATGCTTTATTATCATTATATTGGTAAACAACCTAAACTATGAATAATGGTGGAATCAGAGATACCTGCACAGCTCCACTAATATGTCACCTTTTGGCAGTAGCTTAATTTTTAACACTTGTAGATAGCTATGCCATGTATGTAAACAGTTATTTTTTTAAAAAGGCTTAAATATTTTATATAATGTTTCAATATCATCCTGTTAAAGTTTTGTTTGTTTTTGTTTTTTAAATTAACTGAAGTGTTCTCTTTTCAGATTTCTTCAGTTTTTACCTCCCATCCTTTTTCTATTTCAGGATCCCATCCAGGATAGCATATTACATTTACTTGTCATGTATCTTTAGGCTCCTCTTGGTTGTGACAGTTTCTCAGACTTTCCTCATTTTGTATGATCTTGACCACTTAAGGAGCACTGTCCTGGTATTTCATAAAATGTCCCTAAATTGGAATTTTCCTGATGTTTTTCCCATGATTAAATTGTGATTATGGGTTTGGGGGAGGAAGAACATAGAGGTAAATTGCCATTCTCACCACATACTATCATGGGTACATACTATCAACGTGACTTACCACCAGTGATGTTGACCTTGATTATCTGACTGAGGTAGGGTTTGTCAGGTTCCTCCACTTTAAAATTACTCTTCTTTTCCCCCATTCTTCACTGTATTCTTTGGAAGGAAGTCACAGCCCACACTTAACTGATGGGGCATCATGCTCTACCTCCTTGAATACAGCGTATCTATGTAATTATTGGAATTCTTCTCTATGGGGAAATGTGTCTATTCTCCACAATTTATTTATTTACTCAGTAATTGATTTATATCAAAATGGATTCATACTGCTAAGGTTTTTGTTAAGTATGTCTAATTTCCTGCAGATATGCATGTTTTCTGGTGGAATTTACTCAGAAAATAGAAACACATATTGATTCATAGATTCTATACTTGATTACCCATAGTAGTATGCAAATTGCTATCCCAAGTAACATCATAGATTAAAATTTATCTAATCTACTTGTTCACTGGACCATTTCTTCGCAAAATCAGAACTGTCTCTACTAAATTTATTAACTATCTTTCAGGAGTTCATCCTTGGCCTGGGTCTTCATAGCTTTCAAACTTAGAATTTTATTTCTTTATGTCAAGGTTTTTATTTTTCCATGACTCAAGAAGTCATCTTTCTGTTTACTGTCATTTATAACTTACTCTGGATGATTTCTAGGGATCTTCTTGATAGTATGTTGATAAAGTCTATTTTTTTCTTTAATCATCTTTTAATATGAATCCTGATCATTATATCTTGATGCAATTTATTGCTGTTTCTCAGGAGTCTCCTCTGCCACTTTGAAAGCTTTTGATTTGAGGTTGGCCTTTTTTTATTCCTTTAATTTTCTAACAATAATTATGAAGTTTAAGTCTTATCTCTATGATCCTCTCCAGCAGCTGTTTCAAGATTGACCTTCTTTGGCTTCTTTATACTTATGAGATATTTGAAGCCCTTTTCTTGCTAATTCTTTCTGAATATCATTCACCTTATGTGTTAAAAGTGAATTGCTTATTGTGGTAGTCACCTTGATTTCTCCTTTGAACTTTCAAAGTTCTACTTTTTCAATCTTTTCACAAATAACTTAATATTTTTATCCCTATTACCACTTAAGTAATGCAAACACATTAAATTAATGTTAGTTATTAATTTAACTAATTAAATGTTAGTTATTTCTTCATAAAATATGACATTTTATTCTACATTATTATTTTCACTAAAATTATAAATCTGCATTGATCATATAGATATTTCTCTGACAATCTAGACAGCATAACATGTGTTATTATAAACAGCCTTACCTATAAAGATAGAAAATAAATATATTAATTAGGATATCCATTATATGTACTCATATAATATGTTATTTGTTTGCATTTATAATAGGCTAAATTCATTTTTATATGCACTGAAATCCATTTTATATATGCACTGTAATACATAAAATATTTTAGAAAACAACATTTTATGTAGAGGGATACACTTTTTTTCTACTCTGCCTCCCAAGTCTACTCTTATTGTTTACAAAGAATTAGTTATGTTCACTATGTGTGCCAAATTGTCTTTTCTGCTACTGTGTTTTCTGCTGTAGTAGTGGTTGTATTTTATACTGTATTTTTTTGTGTGTGTGTTCAAACATACAGAATAGTGAAAAAAAGTGAATAATAAAATCACTGGCCCATATAATTGCAAATATTTTCTATGTGAAATATTAACAATAGTATAAGTTCTAGATTGGGGTAACATTTTGTCAATATTGGAAATTAAATTTATAATTTTGTTTACTCGTCATTGTATTACCTTTCACATATTTGTTACATAAATTTTAACATTTTTCTCATTGTCCTTCTATAAATATCAAATAACAAAGAATTCCATCTCATAAATATCTGTCAAAAATGTGATCAAAAAAAGCTGAAATCCATGGAGTATTGCTATTTTTTTCAAGGAGTATTCTTGAGCATAATAAGGACTACCATACCTTTTAATGATTTTAAAGATATAAAAACTTCAAACATGATTTTAAAAGCAAAAGATTTAATTTCATTTTTGTGTATCCATCATGTTTAAAGGAAGGCAGTTGCTATCTAAGTGTATATTTCCAAGATGTCTTCAGAACTCCCATTAATGCTAATCATGGTCATAGAGTGCTGAGAACAGCATAAAAAAGTGGTTCTGCATTTGTGACAACATGGGTGGATCTTGAGAGTGTAATGCTGAGTGAAATAAGTCAGACAGAAAAAGCAGAGAACCATGTGATTTCACTGATATGTGGTATATGAACCAAAAGCAACAAAAGAACAAGACAAACAAATGAGAAACAGAAACTCATAGACACAGACAATGGTTTGGTGGTTGCCAGAGGGTAAGGGGGGTGGGGAGTGGGGGGTGGGAGATGAGGGTAAGGGGGATCGAATATATGGTGATGGAAGGAGAACTGACTCTGGGTGGTGAACACACAATGGGATTTATAGATGATGTAATACAGAATTGTACACCTGAAATCTATGTAATTTTACTAACAATTGTCACCCAATAAATTTAATAAAATAAAATTTTTTAAAAAAGTGGTTCTGTGGGAGAATCATTCTATCTCTGAATTGTATAAACAATAAATATGAATTGATATTTACTGAAAGTTTCTTTATACCAGAAAAAAGTGTGTTGTATTTAACCAAGGAGGCCATTAAAATACTTACAAATTTGTATTTATTATATTTCTTAAATGGTTACTTGTTTAACCAAATATTCATCTTTTCATTATTTCATTACTAAAGGCTTATATTCATAAAGCAATCTCTGTAGTGCTGTATAAGATAAAGGTGCATAAATAAGAAAGAAGAAAATATAATAAAATACCATCTATCAATTGCTATCTGACTTCACAAAAACTGTGTTATTATAATAAATTAACCTTAGATGTGTGTATCATTCAACCAGGATCAGATAAATTAACTAACAAAACCCATGAAATCAGTGAGTGACACAATAGAAGTTTGAATCCATATATGCTCTCAAGGAATATATAATTATTATCATTTTTTTATTAACTCCTATGTACCATGCATGTCAGTTGCCTCACATATGTTCTTTCATTTGTTATCTTCAAGAAATCTTATGTTTAAGATCATTGTGCCCATCTTATAGGTGAAACACTAGGTCTCAAAAAATTAGGTAACTTATTACATAAATTAGAATTGGGACAAACTCAGGTTTGCCTGAGCCCAGATCACATGCTACCAACTTACATGACCAATAACTCAAATCTATTACATTCTAAAATGTGGAAAATTCCATATGAGTACTTTGTTCACTGTAGTTCAGAGGAGAGATTTCTCTGGTCAGGTTTAATATTAAGTGATAGTATAATTACATTACTTTGAAGATACTGAAATATTAAGTTAATATATAGCAAACATATAAAGTGACCTGAAATAATGAAACTTTCTATGGGAGGGGCATAATCAAAGCAATTGCGTATTATGAAACTATGAGATATGCTTTATAGAACTTAAACAATTACCTCCATAGCTGACCCACTGAAAGCTCAGGCCACAGATGAAGGCAAGGGCGAGGGCAGAGCAGGTTGGATACATTGTACATATCAAGGTATGGCCACTACGCAAATCACTTAGATCTGAAAGCAAGCTACATGGTCATTGTAGAAGATCATTGAATAACTCTGGTGGACTTCAGCTGCTCTTTTGTTATACTTCACACACTATCTTGCATCAGCTTTTCTCTCCTGAAAAGAGCTAAGCTCAATAGCATGAGACTTTCTGTTCAAAACTGGGTCTAATACTGAGGTTCAGACAGTACAATAGAGATGCTAAGGGCACAGTCACTAGCTGGCTATGCAGATGGAGCCATAAATGGACCTACTAAGCCTAATAGTATTATACAGCTCTCAAATTCATGGACGCTGATTTCCTTATTTGTGAATGTAAATAAATAATAATACCCACCCTTCAGCTTTATTCTAATTTGTGGTTGGGATTGAATTAATTTCTGCAGATAAATCACTAAAATATAATTGGTTTTAAAATTATTTTTGCTATTTGTTAAAACTATCATGTACAAGGAATCCAAAAATCATTTGAAATTTTGGTCATGGCATATAATCTCACCCTTCCCTTGTCTATTTTACTAGCTATGTAACCTAAGTCAAGTAACTTAAACTCATCTAGAATATTTCATACGAATGCTACCTCAAATTTAATGTATATAAAATCTTTCCAAAATAATTATTAACTCATGCCTTGTACTGATGTGCCTATGTTTTACTTCCAACATTTGCTAGGATGAGTTTTACTCTCATGCATCTTATAATTATACTCAACACACAGTTCAAGTTACACTTTCTCCAATCCAGAGTGAGTTCTTTCTTATTTCTGTCTTAACTTCATGTTCTTAAAAGCCACCTCAATATTCTTAAAAGTACTGCTGGCAATAAAAAGGTAAGGGAGCGCTCTGTCACTTGGGTTTTTCTATTGCTGATCCCGTGAACCCTTTCTCAATATCTTTCTTAGACTTTTTTTCTTCTCTTCACCACAGGCTACAGAAACTGGTCGGACTTTTTTATTTTTCCTTTACTAGCTAACTATTCTTCTACTTGATATTTTCTATTGTCTCAGATATGTAATAATCTTTCCCAAGACACAGCCATTCATATACCTCAAATACTAACGAAGCTCCCAAGACACAACCTTGGGATCTTTTATTTTTAAAGAGTTTATATTAATATTTATAGGAAAATAGATAAAAAATAAAGTTGCATTTATTGTAGACTCCTGATATGTTAAAGACTTATTATGAGGTCTAACAGAAATCCTCACATAAGCAGCCACAATGTAGCATATATATTCCCACCGCTAAATCTGCCTGAAGACCCAAGCTCAAAATAAAGCTGAATTTATCATCTTTAAACCAAAGCAAGCTGCCCTACACCAAGTCACAGAAGCTTAAAATATTTATTTATTATACTAATATATCTACTTTATTCTATGTAACTGATAGATCATAAAGCCTTTAGGTTCTTCTTTCTTAGTAAAATCTCTATCTAAAATGTCCTTTCTAGCTACATGAAAACCATTATGGTACGGGGACCTCACTCCTCTCCTAACCACCAAAGCAGTTTCTTCATTCAACCAAATTCATCCTGCATTTTGCAGTCAGATTGAACCACAGTAAAACATTACTTTCCTCATGTTGTTATTTACACACACACACACACACACACACCATCCAATATTTTGACAGGAGAGGTTGTGCTACTTTGCTTAGTATTCAAGATCACTTTGGACTCATTCTAAACTTTTCCAAATTTCCTTTTCTGTACCCTAATCTGAACTCTCCAGTCAATACAGCTAATAAGATCTATTTTCAGATTTTTTTTATGCAAAGTCCACTTTCACCTGTTAGTACTTGTTTACAATGTGCCTCCAATCTACAATGTGATTCTCCTGCTGTCCATTTATATACATCTTACTCATTGCCAAGGACTCAGTGTACTGTCACCACCATCACACCTCACGTCATGGCTTTCTCCTGCTCTCTCTGCAATTTGCATTTCATATGGAGATATTTAGTTGTTATTTTTATGGATCTTTGTATAATCCCCTTCAGTAGACTGCATCTTCCTTGCAAGATACATATTTTGCTCTCATGGATTTCTATGTCGAATACATTTTAATTGACTTCCTAGCTATAATATCTGATCAAAAATATATATTAACGTAAGAAAATTCATCTTGAGTTACTAACCACGGGAAAAATGTTGCCAAGTACTCTGCATAAATAAACTCTTTCAGGATATATATATATATATATATATATATATATATATATATATATATACACACATATATATGTGTGTGTGTGTGTGTGTATCACTATTGTTAAAGTAATTAAATATGTGTTTGAATCAAATATCAACCTTCATATCATGATGATAGCTGTCAATCGTTACCCTGATATGGTCAATAATTAATAACTAGCATTAAAATTATACAACTCTCCAAAAACTCTTGTATTATGTGAGTTATACATGAGATTTTAAAGTAATTAGAATCCCTCATGATAGAAATCTTTTGTATTACCAAGTAAATAAAAATATCACCATGCAGTATGGATATATATTTGTACTAGTAAAAGTCACCACATTTCTATTTATCATTATGTATTTTAAAGTAACTGTGACTGGAAAGAATTTACTTATGCACCTACTCCCATGGAATTCTCCAGGATGTGAATCAGATTGGACAAATAATGAACACAGTATCATTTTATTCATTACTCTATGAATGAGAAACTAGGTGAGAATGTCAGAGTTTTTCAATTTACTCTTGACACTCTGAATGTTTGCATGAAAAAAAAAAGTATTAATAATTAGGAATGATAAAGGTAGACTTAGAATGACTTCTTGGTTTGCACACTGTATTCTTTTTCTAGCCACATGACCAGAGGTGACGTGGCCTTGCTTTTCTTTACAGGTCTGCCTCTAACACCCATTCTCATCCAGTCTTTTTGGCAATGCTCATCTCTGGGAATTCTTTTTAAGTTTGTGCACACAAGCATCTTAGTTGTGCCACATGATTGCTTCCTTGAACATTGTGGAAAGCAGTAATCATACAATATTCATGGAGAGACCAACAATAAGAGCTGTGTCAGAAATAAGGAATAAAGTCCCATAGATGCAATAGATCTATTTTATGTCTGTTTGGTGCCAGGTTCCTGAAGCTTAGCCTACTTATAAATGCTTTTCTTTGTCACTGGCCTGATGTTCAACACACCTATCTTCAAATAGCGGAGATAGAACAGTGAGTGTATTATACAATGGTCTGACCTCCTGTTTTTAGAATGGATAGTATATGACTAATAAATTAACTCTCATCCTGCTGCCTAAACACAAAAGCCTTCAAGGGTACCACCATTTAATTGGAAGCCATATATTGTGAGTATTCTCCAGCCACCTGAATCTTATTGCTGTTATTGCTCAAAAGAAAAGAGTTTCTAAAATGTTAGAACATTTATTTGGGTCAAAATTAAATGTTCAACGGCAATAGTCCAGAGGGTAAATTGTTGTTTAGGTTTATAGGATTACATTTTCAAGGTCTAAAATTTGAAGAATTTTATCATTTGAAACTAAGGTTGTTGTATTTATTTTCAAATGCTTTTAGAATAAAAAAAGTTTTGTGGTAGTGTTTTTAGGCATTATTTGGTCTGCTGATCTGAGAGTAGACACTCTGAGAACTGAAATGTTATTTTTAGTAAGTAGGGAGGTGAATTTTGAAATTTTTTCAAAGATAACAATGGAGGCTTTTTAATTAATAAAGACAATACTATTTTCCATTTAAAGAAAGATTCTCATTTTTTGTGCTATTAGAGCAATAAAGAAAACATGTAAGAGATCTCAGTAGTATAATTATCCTATTTATTTGAGTTTTAGGATTCATTGAGCTTCATGAAATGAATCATTTACAAATTGCTCTTAATGAGAATGTAATTTGGAATATCTAAATCAGTTGTATGAGGTAAATTATCATTTTAACTCTCCAAAGACATATTATTTGTCATTCATTTCTTTACCTTTTACTTTTTTCTGTGATATCTAAAGTGTTATAAGCTCACTGTAAGTGGACTCCCCTAAACAGCAGTGAATTTGTTTAGAGTCACATTTTATGAAATGTGCTCTTTACCTGATGATTCAGTCAGCAAAATCTTACTGGTTATATAAGGTGGAGTACATACTGTTCAAACATCTATGTGAGCAAATGAATAGATCAAGTGTATTATATTAATTAAGCACCTGGCCTCAGAGACCCTGAGTCTAAGTTAAGCATTGCAACTTCCTGACTATTACTATTATTATCTGTAGGCATTTGGCTACAGTATTGTGGTGCTGCACTCCATCTCTCAGGATATGAGAACTGTTTTCATTTTAGCTATTTCCATTATTTTTAACACCTATGTGAGTGAAAGGATCATTAATCTTGATTACTATGGCATCCACAAGGAACAAGTGCTCAATAAGTATTTATTGAATAAATGAATAAATGATTAAATAAACCAAAAATATACTCTGAAAGTATAAAATCGCTATAATGGAATAGGCATTAAGTAGAAGGCAATATTGAGCCTTTTGATACATTGAGATAAAGTTAAAGATGGAGGCTTTTGCCTAAGCACAATCATTCACAATTAAAAACAAAAAAACACACAATTGACCCATAGAATGAATACAAAGGGATGACCCTCTAAAGCATGTTTGCTTTACAATCTGACACAGAAGTAGAGAGTGGAAACATGCAGACTTTCTGTTTTACATTCTGTTGACCTTCACAGAACAACCTCTAATAGTAGGTTTACTTCTTTCCTTGGGTACAAAACCAGGTTTGATCCTAGGCCAACGCCATCAAAGCAGCCCTAGATTACGTTGTAAGCTTGAAGTCACTCCTGTATTGACCATAGCATCTAATTTTTCTCAGAAATCCCATTTCTTTAAGAACTTGACTACTGGTGAACTTAATAATAAAGATGATAGTTTATTTACAGGGGAATGAATAGATCAAGAACAATGGTCTTATAATAACAAGAAGAGAACTTTATTGTAGGAAAAATGGGGCAATAGGGTCAAAATAGGATTTTTTTTCAAGAGTATAAAGAGTACATATAAAACAAAAGGTGCATTGTCTGTCTTTAAACCCCTCTTGTGAACTGCATTCCCTGTCTGATGTTTTCTCCAGTCTGGTTACACGATACTTATTTTGGGAACTACCATTAGATCTTTCTGAAAATCATTATTTATCTATATAAAGCGGTGTGTTAACTCCTGCTCTTAGGATATGCGCAAACTACCTGTATTTTTTTTTATTCTGAGATCACATTCCATTTTCCCATTTTTAATTAACAATTCTGTGTTTTTAACTGATCCTTTCTCCCAGAAAGTAGGATCACATCTAATTTTGGATTCATAATCTGGAATATCTGCTCTCAAAATAATGAATTTAGCATGGCTCCCATGGTCTGACTAATATCTTTGATACATGTCATTAGAATAGTTGGTCTTGCACCTATTGTTGCGGAGAAATGTCGAGGACCGAGAGACTCAAGTGGCACACAGATATCAGGGAGAACACAGCTTTATTATGCCGGCGGGCAGTTTTTTGGGAGAGATTCGCGCTATTGCTATTGGGACGCTAGGGATTGGTTAAATCTGGCCAGGGTGCCAGGAGGTCTGTCCCTAGCAGCTGTGATCGTTCAACATTGTTTTGACAGGGAGACCTCTAACCATATTGCCCTCGGGAGACAGCTCCTATAAGGGGATGGAACTATTAGCAGGGGCTTGCCCTGCCCACCTGAGACAGCTCCCATAAGGGGATGGAGCTCTTAGCAGGGGCTTGCGGAGAAAAAACCGTCCCGACACTATAATCCAGAATAAGTTAATTAGGAGAAAATAGATTTTCAAAGATTTAAAAATGAAGATTTACGTGTAGGAAAAGATTCCTTAGAATTTTACAACTAATTGGACATGGGAGCTGAAGTACCTAGATGTTTCAAATGTGATGGTAGGAATCAACATTAAATAATTTGAAGGAAGGCACTATTAGAAGTAGGAAAAGCAAGAAACCCACATTCCACTGAAAATATCAAATGTGATTTACATACTTTTTTTTTCACAAAAAGGATAACCAAGTCTGACCTACTATGTCTGAAGTACTATAGAAATGGGGAGAGCCAAAAATAGACCATTTACCTTTGAGGGGAGACTTAGACCTGTTTCTGCAAACCTTTTCACAGAAAGAAGGGGACCTTCACTCTGTATCCAGGGCGATGTAGTATTAGAGTGATGATTTTTCACCCTTCTCCATCCTTTCACTGGCTTCTTTCTATGAGGTAAGACACAATTTTCTCAGGGGAGAAATGGGTGAAAGACAGATGTCCATTAGGCCATGATAATCAATGGAAGATTTCTTACACACACACACACACACACACAATCCCAAACAAATACACACGCACAACAATAAGCTCCTCTTCGCTAGTCTGTTCTTCCAGACTAATGGGACTGAATTACCTATGAGGCACAGTAGGGACATTGTCTGTGGTATACAATAATTTTAGGGGTCCATGAAAATGTTTTAATTTCTTCTAAAATCAAAAGAAAATAGTAAACTCAGGGTTGAAAAATGTTTTAATATATGATATAGTATAATTCATATTTATATCAATGTAGTCATACATTGCCATGAAGGTAAATCTGCCTAGGACTCACAGAAGTCATAACGCTGAAAAAACAAAACCAAACAAAAAAAACAAATATTTTGCCTTGATGTTTTTTCTAGGTACATACAGACACTAATACATAACATACTGACCTGTAAACCACCACTTTGTTGAACTCACTGAGCAATTCTAATAGTTTGTCAATGGTAGCCATTGGATTGAGAAATTTACAAGTAAATTATATTATCTGTAAATAGTGACACTTTCAATACTTCCTTTTAAAAGTCCATGTCTCTGATATATGAGTGGAACTCTACAGGGACTTTCACATTTCTACTCATGAAAGATTTATAGATTTTTGTGACAAACTTTTAGTAAGTGACAGTAGCATGTTTTAAGCAAGGAACCAATTTTCTCTAATATAACCAATTTGAGGAAGTTCTACACGATTTGTGGCTTTGGTGTCTTTTTATTTTAATCCCTCTCAACATTTTGTTTGCACTATTTTAATGTTGTGTTCTTCTTTGAGGTATTGTTATTTGTGAACTTTTAATTTTCACTAATAAACTAGAAGTTTGAGTGTAGAGTCTGTGTTTCACTTTCTTCTGCATTCTCTGAAACTTTGATGACACCAACTTGAATGTTGTAGGAGTAAAAAGTACTGGACAAACATAATTGAGTGTATTTGAATTAAAATTTAAATTGGGTTGAGTAGAGAAAGCAGTGCATCGTATAAGCTAAGGCCAGGACATTTTCTTAGATTAGGTTTATTTCCAAAGCTCCCTCATTATTTCCTTTTTCTGAAGGGCCCTTGCAAGAGGAGGGAGCTAACAAAACCTCACCGGTCAAAAGACAAGCTTCATTGTCAGGAGATAAAATGCTGTCTGGTCACAGGACCAAGCTATGTGAACCAAAAGTAGTCAACACATCACCAATTCTATAGACTAGAATTATCTCTGTTCGTTAACACATAAGGAGCCTTGGGCCACTGGTACTGCAGACACCAGCCTTCCCACAATTATGAACTTCCTTATTCTGGAAGTATTTTTAGTAAAGCTATAATTTCATATATTTATTTATTTTCAAATTCATTTGGTAACCAAAACCTCAATATATGTGGTCACTCCACCAGTGGCTGGCAGATAATTTTTTTTGCATTGGAAATAAATGCATGAAAAAAAAGTTTATTTTCAATTCCATCAACTATGTGTGTTATAGTCTATTCTATACTCACATTCTGTTCAAAGTGTCTGTAGAGCAGTCCAGTGGGCTGTGCTCTTTTCAGCCTGACAAATAGCAATTTGGTGCAGTTGGAACTTCTTATTAAGCTGTGGCGGGTTAGGGAGTCCACGGCTAATAGAATTTTCCTCAATGATTGGCTGAGGCATTTGTGTTAGCTTAATTGTACATTTGCCCTTTGACTAAAATTAGGGATTAAGTGCCCTCCCTGGGAACTGCATCTGAAGTTAGTCTGTACATTCTAATTAGATTTTTTTTTTTCATACTGCCATGATGCGGTTTTTACCTTGACAACAACACACAGTTCCATTATGTTCTCTTTTAAAAGAGAGTTTCCCTTCATACTTTATATGAGGCTGTCTCTGTCTTATATTAATATTAGCTCACCAATTGTGATTGTACTGTGTGTAGGAGGTTGGCCAGCAATGGAGTTGTGGGCATCCTGGTTAGCACATTTTACTTTCCCTTTTTCATGTCAGCTTTAACACAGCATGGCTTTGTCCTAACAAAGACAACTTTCTGAGGACCTCAGTGCTGGTCAGGTGGCTCATTAATAATGTGACTCAATGCTTCATCCAGCTCCGTGTAATAGTTCACAATTCTTGGCATCACGTGAAGACATCTCTAATTATAGTACTGATTTTTTAAAATGCCATTATAGAACATAAATTTCTGTTACCATAGAAGCTGAGAATATATAATACAACAGCATTAAAAGAACTTAACTCAAATATCTCAAAATAAAAATGCTCATGACATTCAAAACCATATAGAATAACATGCCCCTCTGGTTATATCTATCTATCTATTTATCTATCTATCTATCTATCTATCTATCTATCTATCTATCTATCTATCATCTATCTATCTAGATAGTCTGGTTATATCTATCTATCTATCTAGATAGATAGATATGTATATATTATATATAGTCATAAAATATATATCAAAATTATATATATATTTATTTTGTTGTTGTTGTTGTTGTTAGTGAACAATACAGTACTGATTATCAAGAAACAGTACTCCTTTCTTTTCCCCCACTGCATATTTTTTGCTGATGTTGTTCTGATTCATCTGGATCCTCTGTAACCTGTTCCCAGGAGAAAAATGATGCAAGCCCTATTCTACATTGAGTTATGGTCTGCATGTTTCCTAGCTCCTGAAATCCTTTGGCTGGTGCTTGCCGGACTTCATGACTGAGTGGTGAATCACCTGGATGCTGAACTGACGCAATCAATTGAAGTTAGCCAAGGCTTCCTACATAGTGGTTAGGTAGAAAAAGGGAATTACTGCCTCTTGCAGAAAAGGTTTTTAAAATTTTCACTCTGTAAAATAAGGAGATGAGAAAACTAAGCTCTGAGATTACTTCTAAAGCAAACATTCTCTGAATTTATGATAATTTATTTCCCTAAAGTGAGAATATCTCACTAAGCTTTACTTCTAGGAAACAGGCACCAGACTGTAATCATAAAAGAAAGAAAATGAATTATCTACAGTTTCTGCTATATTATTAATTAAAATGAACACCTTTTAAAATCTTTAAATTAGACATGTTCTTAAATGCGTGGATGCAGCATATGTCTCATTGACTTTCCTGAGGCTTTCTACGGCAGTTTCTGCTCTGTGAGGGGGCCATGTGAAATGCATCGATGCCGCTAAACCCTCTAAGCCTCGTCCCCAATGTCGCGCTTATCTTCCAACCAGGCTATGGAATCATTTCCCCTTTGTACCATAATAATTTATATAGAAACTTTTATCTCTTTGAATTTTAATAACAAGTTTATGACTCATATTCCAGACTCTAAAATAGGATGCACTTTACGGCCTTCAGGCATAGTTATTATATAGCAAGATGAATAGCAATATCAAATACTTGTCATACATTAAAGTGAAAAATAATTGAAATACTTTACATACTCAAAACTCATCAGAACTGAAGTTAGCACAACAGTGAAAGTTAAAATTGTATTTCTTTAAATTCTTATTTGTGCTTTTAGGATGAGTCTATCTTTTCTGACTTTCCTATCCCCTTTTATACCAAGTACATTTGCAATATGTTGCTAATATATTGATGGGGGTCTCGAGAATTTATAATTGGTAAAATATTTACATAATATCACATCGAATTGCAATCTTCTACAATTTTATACAATGCCTTAAATATCTACTCAAGAAACCACCATAGCAGGTTGACTATGACTTATTAAATAAAAGAAAAGTAATCCAACATGTAACTACCTCCAGTATACTGCCCAATTTCTTTGGCATTAGTATTTTAGTTTTTCAACTGTCGAGTTAATACAAAATCTCATCCCGTCTTTGCTAAATAACTTCATTCCCAAATAAATGCAATTATGATGAGAAAATGCCACTTAAAAATTGTTTTACTTCAAATGTATTTATAATTACTCAAATAATATATAAACACAATGTTCTAGTAAAAAAATTAAACCTTCTCAATAAAGTGAAAGTCCAGTTGAATCCTCATACAATCTTTTCTCCTCTTCAGAAATAATAACTCATAAGCCTACTTTTTATGTCCCATAGTCTATTAATTTACAGACACGCACACACAAACACACACACGTTTTATACTTTTGTATTTAATACAGGTTTTCGTTTTTGTTTTTTAATATAAGCATTAGATCATATGCAATTTTTTTGGATTGCATTTAATGCCCATATGACTTTATGTATATGTATGCGGTATGATCTAAAAATATGGTGAATGTTTAAATTAAAAAATATATATATTACAGTAAAATACACATTGCCATTAATCCCTCTCAAAAAATTCCCCCTCACTTCGAACACTCTTATCCCATCATTCTTGCCACTTTCTGAAGCAGTTCTGGAAATCCTCTTTCATGATTGTCTTTACTTCATCTTCCATCATGACAACATTCGTGTCACACATGGCTTCTGGTACAGCAATTTCTGTCAAATAAAAACCTTATGGTGTGTCCTCATCCACCTTATTCACCGGATCTGGCACCATGGAACTTCTGACTCTTCCCCAAAGTCAAAATGACCATGAAAGGTAAATGTTTTGAATTGATTCAGGACATTGAGGCAGCAATGACAGTGCAACTGAAGATATTTATGAAAGAGGACTTCCAGAACTGCTTCCGAAAGTGGCACGAATGATGGGATAAGTGTGTTTGAAGCAAAGGGGAGTATTTTGAGGTGGATTAATGGCAATGTGTCTTTTACTGTAATTTTTTTTTATTTGAACATTCACCATATTTTTTTATCACACCTCGTACACATATATATTCACTTCTTTCTTTTTAAATAGTAAGCTGTAGTTGTAGTATGTGTATACTGTTTGTTCAACCATTCTCCTTTTGATGACATTCAGTTTGACTTCAAATTTTTGAAATTATAATGTCTTTTTTAATCCTAAAATTATAAAAATCATGTTTTCTGTTTTCTTCTAATTCTTTGAAATTTTATTTTTCTTGTATTTACAACCTAGAATTTGTGCTTATTTTTTGTGGTGTAAGAAAGATTTCTAGCTTTTTAAACATGAACATTCAATTTTCTCCATACTATTTGTTGAATAACTCATTTTATAATCACATTTTGAAACACTACCTCTATCCCACACTGTATTCCAGTGAACACATGAGCCTGTTCCTAGACTTGCTGCAAATTATTAATTTACTAAAAAGAACCTTCTTTCACTCAGATTATCATTAGCTGTTGTCAAATCTCCATTAGAATGCTTTGCAGGTGCCTTATGTGTCATCGCCACAAAGAATATACGTCTCACGACATGGGTCTTAAATGTATCTCTTTGTGGTTCTGCTGAGTCCCTCTCTCCTCAATTCTTTTCTGGAATTTCAAATTGATATTTGAGTAAAACAAAAGGATTTGAAGGTGGGATGGGGTTAGGTAAATTTGAAGTTCTACATTATTTTTCTTCAGGGCCTATCCTGTTTCCCTTTTCAGTCCCCTCAATAACACTTCCTATCCCAGGAATCCAGTACTCTTTTACTGCTCCCAGCTACTTAGAAACATGTGTAAACAACCCAAAGACATACCCTACAGGATGAGGTCACTTGTTCATGCATCCTTAGTTTAAACATGTACTGTTTTCACTGTATGTCTAAGGTATTTCAAAATTATGAATGTTATATGATGTGTTGATGGTATATTTCTCCACTGATGAGGAAGATTGCTGAAGAGCAGATAAGAAAGATGAGAAGAAAGGGTTGGAACACTTCTGGGTCTAGCAGCATATCTAGTCGTCACTATATTGTTAAGGACAGCTCAGCCAAAGGACACAGAAATTAAAATGCTCTTGTATGAGCAATAATAATAATAATAATAATAAATTTTAGAAGGAAGGATGTTCACTGTTGGGTATTGGAGAGAGATCATATTATTTATTTCTAGGAATGGTGGTTGCTCCTTTTAAATCTCATGGTCACTAGAAAGAAAATATAAACACTAATATGTACCAATTTAAAGGGAGAAGATTGGCTTCATTAAAACGTGTTAGAAAAACTGGCTAATAGTTATGCTGTAAAATAATTCAGAAGTGTAGTGAAATAAAATTGAGGGTCCATATTTGTGGTAACCCTAATATTCATTCTATTAAAACTTTTAAAGGCATTCTATATGCATCTATACATATTCTTATGATTTTTATAGCTTTTTAAAAAATTTCCTTTAAATATCAAGTGAAGTTCTCTGTGATCACTTTCAAGACCTTGCTGAGAAAAGGGGCAAGGGAGTAATAATAAGAAGAAAGAATTAGAAGAATTTGGAAAGTCAGAGAAATGAGATTTCTACAACCTGATTTTTCTCAGCCTGGAGACATTATCTTTATGCAGCCAATACGTGTGCATGTATCTGTACATACTCATGTACAGCTGTGTATTTTTTTCATTTTCATTTTTTTCCTGAGGATTTTTCTGTTAGGAGTAATTTAGTATTCTAATTTTTGCTGATATTGAGATGAGTGTTGATTTAGGTGTTATTTCCCATTTTTACTTGTCCATCATTATTTAGTTTTTTTCTTTTCTTATAGAATTTAAGAGACCCCTTTATATTTTGATACAGGTCCTTTATCAGATAAGTGATTTGCAAGTATTTCCTTCTAGTCTGTGCCTTGTAGTCTCTGTCTGTTTTGGCTGCTATAACAAAATACCATAGACTGAGTGACTTATAAACTACAGAAATTAATTTCTCACAAGTTCAAGATCAAGGTGCCAGCAGATTAATTGTTCAAGGAGGGCCAAATTCCTTTTTCATAGATGTCCATTTTTTTTTTTTTTACTTTGTGTTCACACGGCAGAAGGAAGGGAACAATGTGGAGTCTCTTTTATAAGGACACTAATACCATTCATGAGGACTCTGCCCTCATGAGCTAATCACCTCTCAAAGGCTCCACCTCCAAATGCCATCACACTGGTGACTAACTTTCAACACATGAATTTTTGGGGGAACACAGACATTTAATCTAAAGCACTTGTCTTATTCTCTTAACTGTGTCTTCTGACAAGGAGAGTTCTTCATTTTGCTGAAGTACAGTTTATCAATTTTTATTCTATTTAATTTATTTGATTTCTACCAAGAGAATGTTAATTTAAAATGTATTCAAATTAAATCAATTATAAAATTATAAAATTAAGCTTACTATGTCTTGGTTTTTTTTTTTGTTTTTTTTTTACATTTGTAATTTTACATTTATTTGTGTGACTATTTGTTGTTGTTGTTGTCCCCCCCCACCCTTTAGCTTCTTTTACCATCCCCCTACCCTTTACCCTCTGGTAACCTCTAAACTGTTGCCCATGTCAATGAGTTTTTGTTTCTTTGTCTTGTTCCTTTATTGCTTTCAGTTTTATCCCACATATGAGTAAAGTCATATGTGTTTTTTTTTTTACTTTTTCTATGTGACTTATTTCACTTAGCACATAATCTCAAGATCCATCCGTGTTGTCACAAATGGCAGTATTTCATCTTTTCTTGTGGCAGAGTAGCATTCCATTATGTATATATGTACTACATCTTCTTTATCCAATCATCTATCAGAGGACATTTTGGTTGTTTTCATGTCTTGGCCACTGTAAATAATGCTCCAGTGAACATCAGAGTGTATATATCTTTACAGATAAATGTTTTCAGATTTTTTGGGGTAGATACCCAGGAGAGGGAGTGTTGGGTCATATGGTAATTCTGTTCTTAATTTTTTGAGGCAACTTCATACTGTTTTCTGTAGTGGCTTTACCAATTTACATTCCCACAAACAATGTATGAGGATTCCTTTTTCTTCAAAGCCTCTCCAACATTTGTTATTATTTGTCTTGTTGACAATAGCCATTTTTACAGGTGTGAGATGATAGCTCACTGTGGTTTTTATTTGCATTTACCTAATAGCTTGAAGTTGAGCATATTTTCATATATCTGTTGGCCGCTTGTATGTTTACTTGGGAGAAATTTCTGTTCATCTCCTCTGCTCATTTTTTAATTGGATTGTTTGTCTTTTTGTTTTTGAGTTTTATGAGTTTCTTATGTATTTTAGATATTAGCCCCTGTCAGAAGCATTGTTTGCAAATATCTTATCCCATTTGTTTGGTTGCCACTTTGTTTTGCTGATGATTTCTTTTGCTGTGCAGAAGATTGTTAGTTTGATATAGTCCCATTCATTTATTTTAGCGTTTATTTTCCTTGTCTTTAAGGTCAAATTCATAAGATCCTTTTTGAACCCAAGGTCCATATCAAACAAACATAATGTCTTATTGATCTATACAAAGCCTAAGTTCACAAATATTTTCTCCTATATTTTATTCCAGATGTTGTGGAGGTTTAGTTTTTACACGTAAGTTGATAATGCACTTCAAATTAATTTCTGTTTATGTTGTAAATTTTGGGACATACTTAATTTTTTGAAAATGCACGTCCAATCATCCAGCAACATTAAAAAACAAATTCCTCCTTCCATCTGTTAGTAATTTTGCTCATGGTCTTGTATTCTTTTGACTTTTTGTTTCAGGTGAGCACACAGTGTGATATATAGATGATGTATTATAGAGATGCACACTGATACCTACGTAATTTTGTTAACCATTGCCACCCCAATAAATGTAATCAAAAAGATACGAAAAAGTTTTTCCTTATCCTATTAAATTGCATTTGCAACTTAGTTGAAAATCAATGGATATGGTCATTATCTATTTCCAGACACTATTTTGTTCCTTTGACTTATTTTTTTCAATTAGACACCAATACTATATATTTTTTAAAGAGTATCTTTATAATAGGTAATAAAATCAGGCAGTATAATTTCTACAGGTTTGCTTTCCTTTTTCAAAGTTGCTCTTACTATTCAATTTCCTTTACATTTCCATGTGAGATTTTAAATCAGATTTAATTTTTTAAATGTCTGTTGGGATGTGAGTTAAAATTCCATTTAATTTATAGATTAACTTGGGAATAAGTGACATCTAAACAATATTTAGTCTTCTGATTCATAAACAAAATGCATTTTCCCTTGCATTTTTCTTAAAATTTCTCTGTGCAATGTTTTACAGTGTACAAAACTTTCACATCTTTTATCAGCTGATCCATAATAGCAAGTGTGATCAAATGATGAATATTTAACTAAAAAACATATATATTACACATTGCCATTAATCTCTCACAAAATACTTCCCCTCATTTCAAATCTACTTATCCCATCATTCCTGCCACTTTCTGAAGCAGTTCTGGAAGTCCTCCTTCATGAGTGTGTTTATTTGCGCTCTTATGGCTGCCTCAATGTCCTGAATTGATTCAAAACATTTACCTTTCATGGTCATTTTGACTTTGAGGAAAGAGTCATAAGTCACTTGATGCCAGATCCATTGAAAAAGGTGGATGAGAACACACCCTAATGTTGGGATTTCTTCAGATAAATTCCCTGAAGTGGGATTACTGGGTCCTTCTTTGTCTCTTATTATAGGCTTTGTTTTAAAGTCTGTTTTGTCTGGTATAAGTATTGTCACCCCAGCTTTATGTTTTGTTTTGTTTCTATTTTCATGTAATAACTTTCTGAATCCTTTCACTTTCCATATGTGTGTGTCTTTCAGTCTGAAGTGAGTGTCTTGTAGGCAGCATATGTAAAGAATTTGTTTTCTTATCCATTCAGACATCCTATGTCTTTTGATTGGAACATTTAATCCATTTACATTGAAAGGAATTGTTGTTTGATAGAAAGCTTTTGCATGGCAGCCCATAAACTGTGGACATGGTCAAACCCCATAGCCAATTAGCCTGAGGGCCCATCCTAGCCACTAACATGCCAGTAGCAACCAATGCCCAGCTATAACAGGAGGGCATATACAACTCACACAAGAGATACTCCTGGAGCACCCAGCGCAGGTAACCAGGGAGACTGTGCCAGGGCCCCACAGGGCACCTACTGCGTAAGGCTACCTGGCCAAGACTGGGAGACATAGTAGATCTACCTAATATATAGAATCAAACACAGAGAGGCAGCCAAAATAAAGAAACAAAGAAATGTGTCCCAAATGAAAGAACAGAAGAAAACTCCAGAGAAAGAACTAAATGAAATGGAGGCAAGAAACCTACCAGAGACAGAGTTCAAAACAATGGTCATAAGGATGCTCAAGAAACTTAGTGAGAACTTCAATAGAGGAATAGCAAGCATAAAAATTGACATAGAGACCATAAAAGGGGACCAGTCATAAGTGAAGAATATGATAACTGAAATGAGGACTGCATTACAATGCTTTATTTTTTTCACTTAATATTTGACAAATACTCTTTTATGTGAATGCATATTTATTTATGTAATCATATTTAATGGATGACTATTTGACTATGAGTACTAACATTTAATAACCAGTTCAAAATTGGTTGATCTTTAGATTATTATAATATTCCGGAATTTCAATGAATTTCACATGAAATCATCTATTGATAAGGAGTTAATAATTATCATGTTTTTGTAGGTATTTAATTATTTTATGCTTACTTAAAATTTTAGTAGCACAATGTTATCGAAATAGCCACATGTGGCCAATTTCCATTTCCTAGTGTTTTCAGATAGCCATTGTTAAAAAACAGCTTAATTAATAAATTGTCTAAGGAGTGGGTTGATACATGAGTTGGTCAAAGAATGTTTAATGTTTTATGTAGCTTATGTCACTAACATCAATTTAGAGCATGAGAATAATGGGGTGTATTATGAAACATGTTTTTTATTTTAATTTAGTTTTTACTTGGCTAAGTGTATAACACACAACTGTTAAAGGAAAATTTACTACCATTTCCTGACACCATTACTTATTTTTTCTCCCTTCTGCCTATAATTTGTGGTGTCAAAAAGTAGAATAGAGCCAAGAAAAAAATATTTTAAGGAGAGATTACTCTGAAGATCAAGTCACCGCAGAGGTAAAAAAAAAGGAGAGCTAAGTTTACTAACCCCCCCTTCATTTTTTTATGGCACCTCTCAATTACTTATATATGCAATTGATACTTTTTTTAAATTATTGAACTTTTTGCTTGGAATGTTTACTTCAATTTCAGTTCTTGAGATTTGAGATGATGTCACATTTAAAAGTTGCTGTACATCAATTTTTAGGCATTTCTATAAGCATGTCTCATATTTATTCAGAGGCTAATAACAGAAGAACAAGCACATGGTATAAATGAAGGACATATTTCTCAGATGTGTTGTTTTATGTCCTGCAAGTTTAAGCAATTTTTGAATTTCTTGTAGTGAATTAGTAGTAAGACTGAAAATAGAATCTGATAATATGGGCTCTAATGTCCCTATGGCTCAAAATTCTTAGATACTACAAACTTTATGTAAGGTTTTGAAAGGGAAAGGATGACCTTGAAATGAAGAAAATAGTTTGTAGTTTTCTTACAATTTGATGAGAGATTTTCTTGCTCTTTAAAATATAGAGATCATAGTATTGACTTGAAGATCACAGCTCAAATTTTTTCTTTCAAAAGATGCCTAAGCAAATGAAGGAAATAATCAGGAAATTTGCTTAAATGATGGCTTCAGAAAGATGATTCATGCAAAACTGTTTTCCATTACTCTAAGCAACTCAACTGAATTCATGAGGAAAGATAAGAGTTTTGACTTATTTAGCTGTTGATAAAAGGCTCTGAGATACAGAAAGATCATCTCAGAATAAAATACAGAGACAAGATCCAAGAAACACGATCACTTCAAAGAGTTTAATATTCAAGGCTATTAACTTAATTGGAACAAAAAGTTATGTATACAAATGCAGTAATAAACTAGAGGTTACCCACTAATTTTAGCATCCTTCAGTGGATATTTCCGGTGTAAATAATTCATGTGGGTTTTCATAGTGATTTTCTATCTCTATCAATTATTCTATAGTGAACAATTGTCCCTTTCCTTCCATTTACTTATATGTCCCAATATCGATTTGTATTAATATGATTCTTAAAATTTCTTATTTTTCAAAAATACTTCTGTTACTTTAGTTCCTTAGCTTTCCCATATGAATTTAAGAATATTATTATTGGCGTCTACAAAAAAAACCCTCATTGTTTTTTTTTGTTTGTTTGTTTTTTGTTTTTTTAAGGAATATTTATTTGAAGTTCCATTCCATTTCTCTGTTGTTACATTAAGTATAATTACTTTTTTTTTTATTGGGGTGACAATTGTTAGTAAAATTACATAGATTTCAGGTGTACAATTCTGTATTACATCATCTATAAATCCCATTGTGTGTTCACTACCCAGAGTCAGTTCTCTTTCCATCTCCATATATTTGATCCCCCTTACCCTCATCTCCCACCCCCCACCCCCTTACCCTCTGGTAACCACTAAACTATTGTCTGTGTCTATGAGTTTTTGTTTCTCACTTGTTTGTCTTGTTCTTTTGTTGTTTTTGGTTTATATACCACATATCAGTGAAATCATATGGTTCTCTGCTTTGAATAGTATTCCATTGTGTATATATACACCACAACTTCTTTATCCATTCATCTATCGAAGGACGTTTATTCATAAAGACACGTGTGCTCCAATGTTCATTGCAGCTTTGTTTACAGTGGCCAAGACATGGAAACAACCAAAGTGTCCTTCAATAGATGTTTCCATGTCTTGGCCACCGTAAACAAAGCTGCAATGAATATTGGAGCACATGTGTCTTTATGGATAAATGTTTTCAGATTTTTTGGGTAGATACCCAGGAGAGGGATTGCTGGGTCAAAGGATAATTCTATTCGTAATTTTTTGAGGCAGCTCCACACTGCCTTCCATAACGGCTGCACCAGTCTGCATTCCCACTAACAGTGTATGAGGGTTCCTTTTTATCCACAGCCTCTCCAACACTTGTTACTATTTGTCTTGTTGATGATAGCCATTCTGACTGGGGTGAGGTGATATCTCATTGTGCTTTTTATTTGCATTTCTCTGATGATTAGTGATATTGAGCATTTTTTCATATGTCTATTTGCCATTTGTATGTCCTCTTTGGAGAGATGTCTCTTCAGGTCCTCTGCCCATTTTTCAACTGGGTTATTTGTTTTTTTGTTGTTGAGTTTCATGAGTTCCTTGTATATTTTGGATATTAGCCCCTTATCAGAGGCACTGTTTGCAAAAATCTTCTTCCATTCAGTTGGTTGCCTCTTTATTTTGTCGATAGTTTCTTTTGCTGTGCAGAAGCTTTTAAGTTTCATATAGTCCCATTCGTTTATTTTAGCTTTTACTTCCATTGCCTTTGGAGTCAAATTCATAAAATGCTCTTTGAACCCAAGGTCCATAAGTTTAGTACCTATGTTTTCTTCTATGCAGTTTATTGTGTCAGGTCTTATGCTTAAGTCTTTGATCCATTTTGAATTAATTTTGGTGCATGGTGACAGATAGCAGTCCAGTTTCATTCTTTTGCACGTGGCTATCTAATTCTCCCAGCACCATTTATTGAAGAGGCTGTCTTTCCTCCATTGTATGTTTTTAGCTTCTTTGTCAAAAATTATCTTTCCATTTTTATGTGGTTTTATTTCTGGGTTCTCAATTCTATTCCATTGGTCTATGTGTCTGTTTTTCTGCCAATACCATGCTGTTTTGATTATTGTAGCTCTGTAGTACAAGCTAAAGTCAGGGAGTGTGATACCCCCAGTATTGTTCTTTTTTCTTAAAATTGCTTTGGCTATTCGGGGTCTTTTGTGGTTCCAAACAAATCTGATGAGTTTTTGTTGTATTTCTTTAAAAAATGCCATTGGGATTTTGATGGGGATTGCATAAAATCTGTATATTGCTTTGGGTAATATGGCCACCTCATTGGGTTTTGATAGTATCCATTCAAACCATGGATTATTTGGTGCAGATCTGACTGACGTCTTTATAATACAGAGTCTTTCAATCTATGATCACAGTGTATCTCTTCATTAATTTAGGACTTCAATTTCTTATATTAATGCATTGTTTTGCTTTTTGGTTTTCATTTTATAGATCCTGCACATATTTGTTAGTATTTTATTCTGGTTTGTATGGTTTCAGGCAAGAAGTCTGCTATATTTCATATATTTGTTTATCGATACACAAAATGTTGTTTTTTGTTTTTTTTTGCCCTGACGGCCTTCATCATGTAACATTATCTAACATTTCCAGCAGTTTGGATACGATATGCCAATTATTTTTTAATTATAGTAGTTAACACTGATTCTTATTTTCTGGGATTTATGGATTTGTGGTTTAATATTTGTCATTAATTGTTGAAAAATTTCTTCCATTATTTCTTAAACTATTTCTTTTGCCGTATTTTCTCTTTAGATTCAAATTTTTACATTTTCGGTCACAAATTCTAACATCTATGTTAATTTTTTGGTCTGGTTTTAATGACTTCTTTATCTGTTGGGAATGTGCTTTTTCATGCATTGTTGTGTCTTATCATTTTTGTTAAAAGCCTGGCATCTTGTGTAGGACAACAGAAACTAAATAGTTTTTAGACCTGCAAATGGGTATAACTTTCCTTTTTTACGCTTTTAATACAAGAGTTTGAGTCAATCTACTTAGAAGTTCTGCTGGGGTGAGTTATATTGTTATTATTATTATTGTAACTGAATAACTGGCTGCAAATTCCTGTAGCAATACCTTGTCATTAGAGTACAGATTGGTTTGCTAGAGCAATGTTTGCCTGACCCTGAGAGTGAGTCTTCCCTTTGCTCTGTGCCTCAGAGAGTTCTGTTTGCACGCTCTCCTATCCTTCCCGGTTCACTTTTCAACTGTTACTTGTTATTCAAAGCTTGACAGCTTGGCTTTAGGGACTTGAGGGGTATTCTCTATCATTTTGATTAAACTTTAGTGTTAGACAGTCACGGTGCCCTGGATTTGGGGAATGTCGTTTTATTTTTCTGCCTCCCTTAGTTTAGTTTTGAGCCCAGTGCAAGGTCTTCCTCCTCCCCAGGAATGGAATTTTCCCCATGTTTTCTATCTCCATATGCAATAAAGATGGTGCCCTAAAGATGGTGGTATATTTTACCCACCTCTGCTACAGATTAAGGCTTTTGTTCCATAGAGGCTATAGAGGGGAAGGGCCCAAGTGCAGTTTCTTGCCCAATCCAAATAACTGCTGTTCCCTCCTCCATTGCACACTACAATGGAAACTTTCTTAAGGCTCCTTCTGCTCTTTTTCTGTGAACACCTAGTGAGGTTTGTTGACAAGTGCCTTCAACAGGGTGTGAAGTCCTCCAATATCTGTGACCTCCATCACAGTGTTCCATGGGTCCAAATGCAGCTTTCAGCAATTTGTCAGTTATTCATGCTGAACTCCTGTTGCAAGTACCCGTTTGCATATAGTCATACAGCAAGTGAGTCCTCACTTGTCTCTCACTGCAGGTTGCTATCTCTTGTTACATTTTGAAACACTGTTTGTTCTGTAAACTTAGCCGTACAACAGTTTAAAAACAAGTCATGATTTAAAGTTTGTTTTTTGTTGTTCCATAGTAAATACAGATGTGAAACACTTCAAACTCTCTACAGACAGTAGTCTCATTTATTTACTTTTGCGTGGTTTAGATTTTTAATAACAGTGTATATGGCACTTATTTACGTAAAATAACCTTGATATATATGTTAAAATATACCTAGCACAAATGTATCTGCTTAATTCTGTGTATAGATTAAAGTATAATAGTCTATGATATTTATTGACTTTGTAATGAGAAAAAATAGTTTAAAAGGATAAATAGCACACATTTTTATGAGAAAACTTAGTGAAAATAGAAAATGTTTCTGATTGAAGTATGATTGAAACTAGTATATGTGTATGTGTATAAATGGCAGGGTCAGGTAAACATATATCTGCTTAAGTTATTTCCATATTTTTTTTTTCTGTGACAACAATTCCTAGATTTTGTAATAAAAGATGGAGAATGAGACAGATTAAAGGAGCGAAATGGTGAACTTTGCAGTGAATGAGAGGAAGTGTATGAGTTGTGGAGAGTCAAGGATGAGCATAAAGATGTTTGATGGTTAGAGAATGTTACAAGAATCGTGGAGTTAGAAGAAATAAAGGGAATTTTCAGTGTTGTGGATTATTAAAAAAATAAGGTAGCATATTTCTGTGTAAATATCTTCCGGCTGCTGGATTGATTATATTCCTTTGATTGCTTTCTGACTAGCCAACAAAGTCCTCAGGGTTTAATTTGGGTGTTAAGCGCTTATATGTAAATCCACCAAATGTTTAGGGATCTTTTATAAAGTGTTAATTAGATTTTTAATTTCTTTTTTTTACTGCTTTGATTTAAAATGAGATAAAATGTATTATTTTTATGATGAAAAAATCAATAAGAGCTATTTTTAAAAGTCAGTCTTTAAATTGAAGCCCAGTATAGTGTAGAAACTTACAAAGCCATTAAAAAAAAAGAAACAAAACAAATACATTGGAGTGGGAGTAGTCTGCCACTACCAGCCAGGAAGACTTTCTATTAGAGAAGAAAATTCCTTGTAGCCTCAGTTTCCACATCAAACAAGAACATTAATTTTGATTAGTTATTTCTTTTACAGCTGTGCTCTAGGACGCTTTAGGACACAGAGGCTGTTGCAAGGGGATTCAGTAGGAAGATCCTCAGGGCTGCTTCCCTGTTTGCTCAAGTTAATATTAAGGTTCCTGCTAATTTTAAAGTAATACTGTAATTTAAAAAACAAATTGTGGACCAAAAGGATTTTAGAAGTCTAAATTAATTAATAAAATAGTGTACGATACTTTATTAGTTTCCCACTGCTGTCATAACCAAGTTTTATAAACTAGATGGTTTAAAACAGCAGAAATTTATTTGCTCACAGTTCTGAATGCTAGATGTATCTGCAGGCCTGTGATTCCTCTGAAGGTTCTAGGGAAGAATCCACCCTTGCCTCTTCCTAGCTTCCAGGAATACTGCTGGTGTGTGCCAGTATTCCTTGGTATTTCTTGGCTTGTAAATGCAACACTGCAATGTCTGCCTCCAACTTCATATGGCATCCTTTCCTCCATATGTCTGTATATTTTCAACTCTTTGTGTAAACATTTCGGTCATATTAGATTAAGGCCCATCCTAATACAGTATGATCCCATCTCAACTTGATTATATCTGCAAAGACCCTATTTCCCAATAAGATCATTCACAGTTACCAAGAATTAAGACTTTAGAGGGATACAATTTAACTCACAAAACAAAAACAAAAACAAAAAAAACTACTAGTGAAGTAAGTAGAGTATAATATAATATTACATAATATAATATAATACAATACAATACAATACAATACAATACAATACAATATAATATAATATAATATAGTATATTTATTCTTAAAGCCATAGCATGGCTTGAGGAAATGTTTAAAAATATACATTTGTATGAATCCTGACACATTTTAGCTGTATGACCTTGAGCAAGACTTTTAACCTTTATGAAACGTACTATCCTGATCTGTAAAATACAGCTAATAATTTTAGCTATCCCATAAGGTTGCTTGAACATTACATAAATTCACATGTGTAAATCACTTAGAAAAAAGTATGGTGCATAGTAGACATCCTATAACTTCTTGTCATTATTATATTTATGTAGATAATAATGATCTGTAAATTAACAGCCAAGTGTGAGACTAGATCCTTAAAAGACAAAGAAATTCATTGTGGGATACAGTAATGAAGGGGATCTTCAAACAACACAGAGCTTGAGCCTTAAACTATGGCTAGAATGTGGATAGATGAAAATGAATGCTATAGTATTTATGAAGTGATATGAGCAAAAGTAACTGTTTTGTTCTCTTTCCTTTCTGTATTCAGAAATAATCAATCATTTGATCTGGTCCCAACATTTTTCAAAATGATAACATTTACTCTGTCTTGTTAGGACTTTCTTTAAAAATATGTATCACATTAAATTGAGTGTTTCATATCTAATGGAGTGTGAATAAACCCTGCAAAAGAAAATAATGAGTTGAATATTTGTTGCCTAGTCTTAAACTAATTCTAGAAAATACAGAGTGAAGCTACAGACATTTGACTTTGTAATTTAGTGTTACAAAAGTTGAGGAAATTAAGACTTAATATACATGTACATAATTATATAATATTTTGCATATATATGTGTGTGTATTTTGCATATATATATATATATATATATATATATATATGTATATATATATATATATGATTTATATTATCCAAAGGACCCCCCCTCCCCCAGCTCCTAGTAACCTCTAATCGACTTTCTGTCTTTATGCGCTTGCCTGTTCTAGATACATATTTCATATAAAGGGATTATACATTGTTTGTTCTTTCATGTCTGAGTTATTTCACTTAGCACAATGTTTTCAAGCACATCTGTGTTATAGTGTGTATCAGAATTTCATCCATTTTATGGCTAAATAATACCTCATTGTATGTATACACCACATTTTATTTACCTATTTATCTGTTGATGGACACTGCGTTGTCCCAACCTTTTAACTATTGTTTATAATGCTACAGTGAACATTGCATGCAAGTACCTGTTTGAGTCCTGTTTTCAGTTCTTTCGGGTATATACCTAGAAGTGGAATTGTTGGGTCATGTGGTAATGATATGCTTAACTTTTTGAGGAACCACCAAACTGTTTCCCACAAAACCTGCTCTACTTTACATTCCTACCACAATGGGCAAGATTCCAATCTCTTTATATGTCCACAGCACTTGTTATTTTGTTTGTTTGTTTTTTGATAATATTCATTCTCATGGATATAAAGTGGTATCTCTTCGGGGTTTTGCTTTGCAGTGCCCTTGTGATTAGTGATGTTGAGCATCTTTTCATATGCTAACTGGCCTTTCGTATACCTTGTTCAGAGAAATATCTAATCAAGTACTCTGCCCATTTTTTAATTAGGTTGTTTGTCTATTGTGTTTATCTATAGACTGAATGTTTGTGTTTTCCCCTAAAACCAAATGTTGAAACCTAATCTCGAATATGTTGATATTTGAAGGTAGGACTGTTGGGAAATAATTAGGTCACTGGGGTAAAGTCCTCATGAATGGGATCCTGCCGTTATAAAATAAATCCTAGATAAATCCAACGCCTTTTCCTCTACTTAAGAACACAGCAAAAATACTATTAATGTATCTATGACCCAGGAAGCATGTTCTCACCAGACAGCAAATCTGCTAGAGCCTTGACCTTGGACTTATGAGCCTCCAGAACTGTGAGAAGTAAACATTTGTTCTTAAAGCACCCAATCTATGGTGTTTTTGTTAAAGCAGCTTGAATGCACTAAGACAGGGTTATGGTTATAGAAGTTCTTTATATATTCTGGATGTAAGCCAGCCTTCCTCAGGTATATGAGTTGTACATATTTTCTCCCATTCTGTAATTTGTCTTTATGCTTTCTTGATAATGTCCTTTAGTTCACAAACTTTTTTTAATTTTGGTGAAGTTCAATTTATCCATTTTTTTCCTTTGTTGCTTAGGTTTGTAGTGTTGTATATAAGAATCTATTACAAAATCAGTGAACATGTGAAGATTTACCCATATGCTTTCCTCTGAGAGTTTTATGATTTTAGCTGATATATTTAGGTCATTAATCAATTTTGAATTAAGGGCTCCAACTTCATTCTTCTGCATGTGGGAATCCAATTGTCCAGTACCATCTGTTCTGGGAAACTATTCTTTCCCTATTAAATGGACTTGGAACCCTTGTCAAAAATCAACTGGCTATAGATGTTTGGATTTATTTCTGTCTCTCAATTATATTCAGCTGGTTTATATATCCACTCTTATGCCAGTACCATACTGTTGTGATTGTAGTAGATTTGTTGAAACTTTTGGTAAGTGTAAGTCCCTGAACTTTGTTTTTGTTTTTCAAGATTTTTTTGGCTATGTGGGGCTCCTTGCAATCCAATACAAATTTGAGCATTTGCTTTTCTATTTCTGCAAAAATGGCTTTTGAAATTTTGATAGGGAGTATGCTGAATCTGAACATTGTTTGGAATAGTATAGAGATTTTAAAAATTAAGTCTTTCTAATTTAGGTCTTCTTTAAATTTTTTCTTTGTAAAAGAAACTTTGTAATTTTTAGTGTACAATCTTTCACTTTCTTGGTTAAATTTCTTTCTTGGTATTTTGTATTATATTTTTTAAGATGCTATTATAAATTTGTTTCATAATTTATTTTTCAAATTGTTATTGCTATTTTATAGAAACACAGATGATTTTTGTGTGCTGATCTTTACTATGAAACTTTGCTCAATTTGTTTATAAGCTGAAGCATCCTTTTTTTTTTCCCGAGTCCTTGTAATTTTCTATACGTAAGATCATGTTATCTGTGAATATAGACAACTTACTTTTTTTTTCCTTTTTTTTTTTCTTGTCTAATTGCTCTGGCTAGAACTTTCAGTGCAATGTCAAATAGCAGTGGTGAAGGCGGCATCTTTCTCTTGGTCTTTGGGGAAAGGCTTTCAGTCTTTCTCCATTGGCATGATGTTAAATGTGGGTATTTCATAAGTGCCCTTTATTGTTTTCAGGAAATTACTCTCTATTCCAGTTTCCTGAATGTTTTTATCATGAAAAAATAGTAGATTTTATCAACTGTTCTTGTCTGCATGAGTATTTCTTTTGTTTATTCTATTCATGTGATGTATTACATAGGTTGACTTTTTGTATTGAACCACCCTTGCTTTCCTGGAATAAACCCCACTTAATCATGATGTATACTCCTTTTAATATGCTTTGGGATTTGGTTTGTTACTGTTTTGCTGAGGATTTTGCATCAATAATCATAAAAGATATTCTTCTGTGATTTTTTTTCCTTGTGAGTTATTTTTTTAATTAAAGTTTATTGTGGTGACAATTGTTAGTAAAGTTACATAGATATCAGATATACAATTCTGTAATACATCATCTATATATCACATTGTGTGTTCACCACCCAGAGTCAGTTCTCTTTCCATCACCACATATTTGATCCTTTTTACCCTGATCTACTACCACCACACCCTTGGGGTGGTGGCCATTAAACTATTGGCTGTTTTTGTTTCTTCACTTGTTAGTCTTGTTCTTTTGTCATTTTCAGTTTTATATACCACATATCAGTGAAATCATATGGTTCTCTACTTTTTCTGACTTATTTTACTTAGCATTATAATCTCAAGATCCATTCACGTTGTCGCAAATGGTACTATTTCATCTTTTCTAATGGCAGAGTAGTATTCCATTGTGTATATATACCACAACTTCTTTATCTTTCTAGCTGCCTTTGGTGTCAGGGTATTGCTAACTTGATAGAAATGAGTGTTAAAGTATCTCCTCATCTTCTATTATTTATTTATTTATTTATTTATTTATTTATTTATTTATTTATTTATTTATTTTGAAGAGTTTGAGAAGGATTGATATTAATTCTTCTTTAGATTCTTCTTTGGAAGAATTTACCAGTGAAGGTATTGATCCTCAACTTTTTTTTTTTTTTTTTTTTTTTTTTATAATGGGAGGTTTTTAGGTTATTAATTCAATCTCTTTGCTTGTTATAGGTTTACTTGTTGTAGGTCTATTGAGATTTCTTATTTTATATTACATTTTTTTGTCAGTTTAGGTAATTTGTGTAGTTATGGCAATTTATAAATTTCATCTAGATTATTTATTTGTTGGCATACAGCTGTTCCTAGCACTCTCTTATAATCCTCTCTATTTGTATAAAGTTAGTAATAATGTCTCACCATGTTCATTTCAGAATTTAGTTATTTGTGCCTCTTCCTTTTTTCTTGTCAGACAAGCTAAAGGTTTGTTAATTTTGTTCATCTTTACAAAGAACCAACTCTTAGGTTCACCCATTGTATTGTTTTTATAGTCTCTATTTATTAACATTGCAATCTTTATATTTTTGAGAGCTTTATGCTTAGTTTTCTATTTACTAGTTGGTTTTTCTTTGTTGTTGGTAGTGCTTTAAGGTATAAAGTTTTTGTTCTAGTCTTTTCAGCTGTAAAGTAAGGTGAGTAATTTGAGGTCTTTCTTACTTTTTATATATGTGTTTGCAGCTATAAATTTCCCACCGAGTACTCCCGTTGTTATATCCAATAAGTTTTTCTGTTATGCCTTGTTTTAATTCATCTGTAAGTATTTTCTAGTTTCTCTTGTGATCTTCATTGACCCATTGGTTGTTTAAGAATATATTGTTTAATATTTACATATATGTATGAATTTTCTAGTTTCCTTTTGTCATTGACTTCTAGTTTCATTTGATTGTGAATATAGAATATTCATTATTTGATTTCATACTTTTTAAACTTAACAGGAGTTGTTTTGGTGTAGTTTATTGTGTATCCTGGAGAATATTCCATGTGCAATTGAAAACAAAGTATACTCTGCTATTGTTTTAGTGGACTGTTTCTAAATGTCTGTTAGGTCTAGTTTGATTGTAATATTGTTCAGTTCTCTATTTCCTTTTTTTTGTGTGTGCAAATTGTTTCCTATTTTTTCCAACCAGCTCTTCTGAGATATAATTTACATAAAACATTGTATAAATGTAAGGTATACACTGTGTTGATTTAATACACTTACATATTGCAAAATATTTACCACCATAGCCTTAGCTCACACCTCCATGATCTCGCATAATTACAGTTTCTTTTTTATGATGAAAGTATTAAGGATTCACTCTCATAGCAACTTCCAAGTATATCATACAATATCATTAACTATAATTACCATGCTATACATTAGATCCCTAGACTTACTCATTTTCTAACTGGAAGTTTGTACTCTCTGACCAACATCTCCCCATCTCTTCCATTCCCACCCCCACCCTCTGGTAAACACCATTATACTCTTTGTATACTACGTATACTCTTTGTATACCATGAGTTTGACTTTTGTAAATTCTACATATAAGTAATATCCTGCAATATTTGTGTCTTTTGTCCCATGAGTCTGTTGTTCACTTTGCAGCACTTTTCAGCAACGCCTGCCACTTTTCAGTCTGAGTTCCAAGTTACATAAAGCAGAGACAGACACCTTGTGTGAGCCTTTCAGAAAGCCTCCAGACTGATCAGAACAGACTTGCACAAAAACATGTTAGTAAGGTCTGCTCTGCTCTCTTTGGAACTGGAGGTCACGGTCCCACCCCGGGAACAGGAGAGCTGCAGCCACTTTAAGACCACTTGTTGCTATACCAGGGAAGTGGTATGGTACAAGCAAGTGAAAAATACTTCAAAGCTTTCTTGACATTTTCAAGTTGCTTTGTTCTTTATTCAGCTTCACTAAGTTGCTGTAAATCTTTGGCTATTTTCCAGGGTTTTGACAAAGCTGGTTTTGACAATTTATGTTTGTTTTCTAATGTTTCTATGAATGGATGAGAGCGTGGAGCTGCCTATCATACCATTTTACCGACATTACTCTTAGACAGATGACAGAGGAAGGGCGTGGATTCTGAGTTAAAATTTAGACAAAGTGTTGTTGGCAATATGCATAGAATTCTATAGAAATAGTGCACAGATTAGTCTGCCTAGAGCAGAAGATTTATTTATGGGAAAAGAAGTAATAAAATAAGTAAATCTAATGCATATATAACCTGTGCTTCAGCAACATGATTTCAAAACCCCAGGTTATTATAGTTGCTTCATTTAACCTATATCTCCTGAGCTGGAGAGGAAAATAACATCAAATGGGGTTCATGAGATCTGCAAGGTTACAGACTTTGGAGTTTAGGTAATTTAAGGACACTATGCTTTTATGATTTCCTTTTTTCTATATAATAACTAGTGCTGCTGTCATCTTCAATCTTATTATAAATTGTATGTCATTTGCCTCTAAACTCCTCATTTTGCCTTGTTGTTTAAAAAAATAACTTAAAATGCATTGTACTCATAAATACTTGAAATTTCAAAAGAAAAATGTTATATTTTTATAAACAAGTCAAATTATGAATTTAAAAAATATTAATCCAATTTATTGCACAGATGGTTTAAAGTTACTTTCAATAAGACATTCACTATAAGAAAATACAGAGACACCTAGAAGATAACACAAAAAAAATGATAACTTACAAATATAAAGACTGGAAAGACTATTCAGTAACTTACAATGGTCTGAACATTGCAACTAAAGGCCAAAATATTCAAATCTTGCATAATTGCTCTATATTTTATGTATATGTTCCTTCAACAAACATTTAACTAGTGCAGAGTTGAATTTTATGTCAAAATTAGGCCTAGAATTGAGTTATCCTGGTTGACAATACTATGTTAGCAGATTCAACTCAAGGATATAAATGGATTTAGGGCAGAAGAGCATATTACCAATATTATGCTTATGTTTATACTTGACTTATTATTAGGTTGGTACAAAAGTAATTGCAATTTAAAAGGTTAAAAATAACTGCAAAACCGCAATTACTTTTGCGCCAACCTAATAGAATGCCTTGTTTTTGCGATCTGTATTAGTTTTATAGGACGGCCATGACCAAATATTACTGCAACCTGGGTGGCATCAACAACAGACATGTATTTTCTCACAATTCTGGATATTAGACATCTAAGATCAAGCTGTCAACAGTGTTGGTTTCTTTTGAGACCACTTTTCCCGGCTTGTAGATGGTCTTCCTCCTGCATCTTCCCAGGGTCTTCCCTCTGCACATGCTTATGTCCTAATTTCCTTGTCTTATGAGAACTCCAGTCATACTGGATTAGGGCCTACCTTAATGATCTCATTTTAACTTGACCCTCTCTTTAAAGACTCTATCTTCAAATAGAGTTACAATCTGAGATACTGCAGGTTAAGATTTCAAAATATGAATTTGGGGGGAACAGAGTTCATCCCACACCATAATCATCTCTCAAACACATGCTTTGTACTTCTTTTAATAAGAATCGTGAAAAATATGGTTCATGGTATATAATTTCTTCCAAATGTATGTGATTGTTTTGGTTGAGTTGTGGGTTAGCCTTATCTTATTAATAAGACATAAATAATTCAGGGTATATATGATGTTTAGCTTTTAACCTATTTACTCACAATTTTATTGATCTATATAATAACAAGATTAAAATATTTTCATGATTTGCTATATCATTACGATTTTGAACCGCAACAAATATCTTTATTACCTCTCATTTAAAAGCTTGAAAATCTTAAAACACTACATGATATCCTTAAGATCTTGCTTTATAAATATGCTAGTGTTACTATATTTTTCAGCGATTTACTATTTTTGCTTTTCAGTATGAGTTTAGAACATATTAATACAAAATGTTTGGATGAATAAGTCATTGTAAATCGGACACTATTATGATCTATGTTTATATATAAGGGACTTTGGGAGAAAATACCACTTTACTTCACTGACTTAATTTCTGGTAAAAGAGTTTGAAGAATATGAATAATTTTAAGTTATGGCGGCTTACTAATAATACACGACCCAAGGGTGAAAAATAGGCTAAACATTGACTTATTCAGCAATGAAATTAATTTTAATTCACTCCTTGAGTAGCCTCCAATATATTGGCATTACTACTCCCCATGAAATGACATTTTTTAAAATTGCCTAGAATGTAAATGTAAATATGATGATTTAATATCATTGGCTAATTAACTATTTAAATTGGTCTGGCTTGTATTAATTCTCTTTTTTCTGAATAAATGATTTAACTTAAGGAAAATAAACCCATTACTAAGTCATTCATTTTCAGAGTATCCTCTGGATAGGAAACAATTAAGCTTATTTTTGAAAGTGTGTTCTTGGTGTTGCCCACTGTTTTGAAGAGTAAAGAAGCAAAATACTACTAAATATCTGTTTAATGTCCATTTACTATTTTAGTTTGTTTATTGTGTTCTTTTCCCTCTTTATCCACAATTCACTTAATTTCAAAATCTGGCAGAAAATGGCTGAGATATTCAAGCTGAGCCTGAGGTTGTTATCCCTCAGCTCTTTTTTCCTCCTCACATACCTCTTCCCTGCTTTTCAGAGGTGCAGATCCCTGCAGACTATGTTTCCCAGGGTCTCGTGTCACCTGCTTCTGGGTGGGTTTGGCTAATGGGCAATATTGCCAGAAGATTGAGCAATGGGAGAGGGGGAGAGGAAAAGAAGGTGGGTCTTTTGTTGGTGACTGCTGTTGAGCCAAGTTTCTCTGGCATAGTTCCGGTCCTCTCTGTGCTTCCCTTCTCTTCTTCACAACCTACATTACTTCTGCCTGGCATCCAGTGCTCTGGCTCCTGGGATGCTCTGTCCCTCCATTCCAGCTAGTTATGGTTTCCTACTGGTACTAGTTTCTGGGTCAATTCCCTGCTCCTTATTAGTCATTCAGGCCTTCCGTCACTCAATGACCAGTGCCCTGCATTCGCTTTCTTCTATTTTAAACACTTGAAGTTGTTTCTAAGTTTCCCTACTTAGACTCTGATTGATTTTCTCTCCCTAAGAAAAAGTGTTTGTTTGTTTGTGGAATTTGTAAAAGTAATTATTTTGTGTTTACTTAAAATAATCAATATTTTCTGCTTAATCCCAACATTTTCAACACGATAAACTTTATACTTTTTTGTTAGGAATTTTTTTAAACACACAAATATAACTTTTATATTTTTCTACTAGACTTTGTAGTTTCCTAGTATATTAAATACATTCTAGTATTTTTTATTTGGGAAAAACATGAAAATTTTACTATATATATTTCAAAGTCACTTCATGTGAGGCTATTGTATTTAAAAAGCAGGAGTGGGATTGAAGATTAGAAAACAGAAGTATGAAGCAGTCTAAAATAGATATTGTTCCAGGGAAGCAATAAATGAGATACAGAAAATAACAGAAATTAAATTAACACTTTTAGGATAATAATCCTGGGTGTCTGAGGAGAGAAAAGTTGAGAAATAGTTCAATAGGATTATGTAGTAGGAATTATAGGAGTTAACAATTAAATGACATAAAGTTGGATCTATAATGAATATTTGTAGAGAGAATACAGTCAAAGGGTTAAAGAGAATGCTTCTGGTAAAGAAACCATTAGTCTGATGCTCAAGATTAACCGCCCTCCTCCCATTTTCCTGGACAAAGCCTTAGCTATGTTTATCAGTGCAAAATTCCCAATGATACAACCTCTTTTCTAGACTCCGTTTCTGCTGCAATTATCTATGTAACCAACTTCTAACCAGTAGGCATATGAAAAGGTTGCATGTGGAATTCTTTCTTTTCTTATTAAGTGACAATTAGCGCCAATACCGGTCTCTCTTCTTCCTGCCTTAAAAATAAATGTCGCTTGATACTAGAGCAATAGTTCAGGTAGTGGGAGGTATAAAGTATAAGAAAGCTATTCCTCTAAGTTCAGCAGGCTGGCCATGTGGAAAAACAGTAAAACATTGGGTCCCTGGTTGTATTTCTTTCGTGTGTGTGTCTGTATGTGTGTGTGTGTGTGTGTGTGTGTGTGTGTGTGTGTGTGTTTCTCTGTGTGTGTGTGTGTGTGTGTGTGTGTGTGTGTGTCTAAAATTAATTTATTTGCCAGGTAATTGGAAAAGGAGAAATAATTAAAGACTAGGAGTTAAAAGAAGAGATTTAACATTTTATTTTATTTATTTATTTTTTTTAACATTTTTTTTTTTTTTTTTTTTTTAAGTTATTTCTGAGGAGCCTAATAAAAAGGGCAATGTTCTTTCTCCAGGAATTTTTGGTTATGTGAGGACAAATAAACAATTGTTTTTTTAAGACATTGTCAGCTTTCCTGTTTCGTACAGTAAGATGTATTCCTAACAGATGGGACATCTTAATGTGCACATTATCAAGAACAAAGTAAAAAACAAAACAAAACAAAACAAAAAAAACAACAATATATTAGTAGGAGGTTGCTAATATTTGTAGGGCTAATGTGCCTGTGATTAACTTGGCTTTTCGCGTAACTGCAGGTTATCTACTGCAGCTCCAGTCACTACAGAAGCATCAGAGTTAGAGAAAAAAGTAAATGCAGGGAATGATGTTAGTGTATCTTACCTTGTTTTCTAAGAAAAGTAAACGATTTTCCTAATGACTACTACTACTTTCATGTGTTATTATTGGGCAAAACTATGCCTCAAGTCTACCTTTTGTACGAGGGAAGTGAGAAACCAGGCCATGGTTACCATCAGTGGTTTACATTTTGCCACACTAAAACTAAATCACGATTTTATTTTCAAGGGTAAAGTAGAGATGGATGCCATTAAGATAGCTAAAAGGGTAAAAAGCATTTAATAAAGCAAATGAAATCCCAAGTCACTTTGACTTTCTTTATAACATTTGAAAGATAAGAAATAAACAACTGTCAAGTCTACTTTAATATGCTAAAACAGACGTAAACAAAATGGGGCAGAGAAAAGAAAGGAGAACAGAATAATTCTTAAAATAAGCACATTAACAAAGTTTTTTTAAATAAAGAGAACAAAGTATAAATATAGTGCATTGTATATGATCTCATTTCAATGGCTTTTTAAAGAATTTGTAACTAAAATTTCCTTTTTTTCTCTAACAATCAGAGGACAAGAGTTTAGATATTTCATATTTAGTATGTTTTAATCATTTCATAGTTTATAGCAATTGCTAACTTGCTAGAAAAAATAAGAAAGTAACTGTGTAAATAAATTGATTGATATTTCAAAGCATATTTAATAAGAAAAAATGTCCATTAAGATAAATAATATTTTCTTAATTGTTGAGATCATTAGTTCCAATAATATCAATTTTATTCAGCACAAGAATGACACAAGAAATACAAACAAAAATAGTTCTTAAAATTAATTTCAGCTTTTGAACACACTCTCTGATATAAAAAGGGTCATATTTGAATAGTTAATTAGCTTTGACCCAAATTGTTAAGGTACTGATATTGATCATGAAAATTATGACAATTATGTAAATATCTTATATTTTTATTATGCTTCCTAAAGTTCTTTATTATACATTTTATATTCATTTGGGTATAAAAGTTATGTTTATTTTACATCTGAGAAAAATGAATTCAAATGCCCATTGGTAGACGACTGGATTAAAAAACTGTGGTACATTTATACCATGGAGTATTACACACCGATAAAGAAGAAAGAAATCTTACCATTTGCAACAACATGGGTGGACCTAGAGAACATTATGTTAAGTGAAATAAGTCAGACAGAGAAAGACAAATACCATATGATCTCACTTAATATGTTCAATTTGAAGAAAATAATAAATGAATAAACTAATCAGGAACAGTTTCAGAGACATAAAGGAAAAACTGAGGGTTGCTAGATGGGACGGGTGGTCAGGATAAGGGGGAAGGTGAGGGGATTAGAAAGCACAGTCAATAATCACAAGATTGTCACGGGGTTCAAAGGTAATTTGGGGAATGTAATCAATAATGTTGTAAAGATTCTGTAGGGTATCCGATGGACACTTGTCTCATTAGGGAGACCACCTCAGGGAAGATGTAGGTGCCTGATCACTGCACTTTACACCTGAAGCTGAAGCTGAACAATAACGAATGTCAACTACAAGTTTATATATATATATATATATATATATATATATATATATATATATGTATGTATATTATGTATATAGTTAGAAGAAGCAGAGTACAGCATTAGGAATAGAGACAGTGGAAACGTAATGGCTGTGTGCGATGTCAGAAGGATAGTGGATGGTGGAGGGGGTTGACACAGTGTGAGGTATATAAATAATAAATGTCTAAATATTACATTGTTTTGTGCACCTGAAACTAATAAAAACATAAAATAAATAAATAAATAAATAAATAAATAAATAAATGTCACCATGTAGCAGCCTAACCGTTTGTTTCATTGTACTTGCCCCCAAAGAAAGGAGAGTCTGTAAGAGAGATCCTTTCAGGGACTTTGTGTCTGTAACTTATGCCTTTGTGTTTGTAACTTATGCCTCCCTCTTTGGTCCCAGAAAGATGAATGGACAGTCAATGACGATTAAGAGTCCTCACGGAAGGAACATCTCACGCCAGGCGCAGTCGCATGGGGACCAACAGGAGAACCCATGGGGTTCACAGAGGTGGGCACAGCCCCCACCTTTCTCAGGCTAAGAAAGCCTCAGCTTCTGTGGCTGCATTCCTTCCCAAAACCTGCAAGGGAAGTGATTCAATGAGGTGCTCTCCATATGTTCATATGCATATAGGTTTTGTCCCTTGGGGAAGTTGAGACTTATGTCCAGCTGCCTGCAGGTAAAGGTGATTGACTTAAATCGGTTTTCTCTTATGATGTATAGAATTCACAGATCTTGAGATTGACAAGCTTTATCTCTTTAACTTCCCCACCGAACTAATAAAAGCTGATGCAAGGCCCAATTTGGGGCTTCCAGTCCTTGAGATTGGGGGTCCCTTGGCCTCCGTGCTTAAACTCTATTCATGACTACTATTTTTTCTTAGCCCTGCAACGCCCTCCTCGCTCCCCACAATTCTCGTTGTGTGGGACGCGACAAATACATACATGCATACATACATACATACATACATACATACGTAAATTGGAAGATGTCCAACAACTCATCTATAGACCATAGGTATCAGGAGTATAAAAGCATTCTCTAAAATTTCTAAAATCTATTTTGAAAGTTTAGCCATCTATAGTCCAGGGACCAGAGATTTGGGACTCTCAATAAAAGTAATTATTTGTAGGGGGGGCATTCCTTCTCATTATTATAAAAATGATAGAACATAAATGTAATCTCTATATGGTTCAGAAGCAAGAAAAAGAATAACTTGTTTAACTAAAGGAAAGGACTGTTTCTACTGTTGTTAAAATTTAGCATTTCACAACCAAGAAATACTCATGAAAGATATAATTAAATGAGAATATGTTCTATACTAAAGTTGTAAATTTAAATTTTGTTGCTGTTATTCTTTGAATTGTTTGACTCTTTTAACAAGTTTTTTTTTCTTTTTTTCAATTTTTATAACTTTTGTTAGACAGGTGAGTTTGAGATTCAATGGATTAAGGAAAGATTTAGAATAAAAGAAATATTTCAATTTAATATATTTGATCTGTCTAAAGAATTTGAGAAAACTTGAGTATATCCCTTTATGCCACTTAATAAGCTCATTGATTCATCATAATAAAATATTTGAGAAAACATTTATGGTAAATTTGAAGAGCACTTATCTTTATATCCTAAAAATGTAATGAATACTGATTTTAGAAACAATGACTTGGGCTGGCCCGGTGGCCCAGGCAGTTGGAGCTCCATGCTTCTAACTCTGAAGGCTGCTGGTTCAATTCCCACATGGGCCAGCGGGCTCTCAACTACAAGGTTGAGTGTTCAACTCCTCAAGTCCTGCAAGGGATGGTGGGCTCTGCCCCCTGCAACTAAAATTGAATATGGCACCTTGAGCTGAGCTGGCACTGAGCTCCCAGATGGCTCATTTGGTTGGAGCACATCCTCTCAACCGCAAGGTTGCTGGTTCGACTCCCGCAAGGCATGGTGGGCTGCACCCCCTGCAACTAGCAATGGCAACTGGACCTGGAGCTGAGCTGCGCCCTCCACAACTAAGACTGGAAGGACAACAACTTGACTTGGAAAAAAAAAATAAATCCTGGAAGTACGCACTGTTCCCAATAAAGTCCTGTTCCTCTAAAAAATAAAATAAAATAAAGAAACAATGACTTTCCATACTCTATGTATTAAATTAAGAGAGTTACCATAACACAAGGGATATGTCATAAAATGTAGAATTTTAGGATTGTGAGATACTACAAAAATTATTGAAGCATCTTCATTTTAGAGTGAAACTTTCATCCAATTAGATCAAATGTTTTATTCAAGTCCTCAAAGCTATTTAATGAAATCCAGGGCAGAAGCTAGCTCTCCTGACCAAAGAAAGACAAAAATTCATCTAACCTTTTGGGGGTTTTAATAATTACCTGGTATTTCATTTGTAAAATCTATCCAACATGTGAAGTTTGAAGGTTGTGTGCTAGCCAATTCAATTCAGAAATTCTATTGTGAATGCAGGTGAAATACTTTAACAAACTGTATACACACACATGTACACACACATTCTTAACTCAGAATAAAAATTCGATCAGTATTGTTTTTGAAATAATATTAAAGTTCCAGTAGATGTTTATTCTTCATATTTTCTAATGTTTGTTTGTTTATTTATTTATTTTTATTCTGCTATGTGACTGGAAAATTTTTATTATCTGAAATTGCAGAAACCTATTGACTTAAATCGGTTTCCTATTATGATGTATAGAATTCACAGATCTTGAGATTGACAAGCTTAAGTCGTTTGTGGCCAATTTAACAAAATATTGCAGATTGAGCGGTTTATAAATAACATAAATTTATTTCTCACAGTTCTAGAGTCTAGGAAGTCCAACATCATGGCACCGGCATGGTAGTGTTATGGTAAGGGTCCTCTTTCTGGCTCATAGTAGGTGCCTTCTTCCTGTGTCCTCACATGTGGAAGGGCTAGGGATCTCTGTGCAGTCTCTTTCATGAGAACACTAATCCCGTTCATGAAGGCTTCACCCCCATAAGCACCTCCCAAAGGTCCCACCTCCTAATACCATCATTTTTCAGGGTTAATATTTCAACATATGAATTTTTTTGGGGGGCACAAATATTCAGACCATAGCAGTTCATTTACATGTCAGAGGCTTTCAATTATCTGGAGTAGGATTTTTTATTTTCCATTTTTACGCATACTCTTGATGTAACCTGTAATCATGAGTATTCTGATATATATATATATGATTTATATATAAATAAATGTATATATTTCAAGAATCAGAAGTAGTAACCGGTATAATGAAAATGATTGATTGTCTAGTCTAGTACATTTTCTCAAAGGAATTTACCAGCTACTGCATTTATACATAGATTCTCGATTGCACAGGAGGTCAGCACCCCTAACTCCTGCAACATTCAGTGGTCAACTGTATTGCATTTTCATTGTTACAACAGAATTAGACATTCTGCTGGACCATAAAGTTTGTTTATTCCTATTATTGTAGGCAAAGCTTTTATGCTTTTCCACTTCTGTCCTCTTAATTATCTTATAGGTACATTTAATTTTCCTTTAATTTTCTAAAACTGTCATAATTCATCTAATTGCCCCTACTAACCAATATTATATTACTTCCTTTTTAAAACCTTTTATTAAATTAAGACTCTTTATTCATTTAGGTCCCAGTTACTGGATATTTCCAACCTCAATCGTAGAAGAGAATGTCATCAATTTATTAGTAATCCAAATTCCAGCTAAAGATGCTGCCATTTACTTAGCAAACAAGATAAAAATATCCAGATAGAAGATTCATTTTAATTAAAGTTGACTAGCTAAAATGAAATTATTTGTGCATGGTTATTTTCTTGAACACAAGTTTCTGATGACATCTATAGTTCATACTTACAGAGGCAGTATATATCTTTAATGCCTATAAATGTACTCTGTGTAGTTTTAAACCAAAGAAAAACTATACCAACGACCACCACTCTGTTTATATTTAGGATATTCTTGCATCAGAGAAATTAAAACATATAATTAACAGAAATAGGCTAATATTTAGAAGATTGTAGATAGAAAATAGCATTGTTTTCAGCTGTCTTATGCAAAATGTCATGAACGTAAAATTATTTATCTCAACTACTAATCAGTGATTATAAAGGCAGTTAAAATTTGGTCAACTGCAGATAAGTATAAACATATGAGCACAACATAAGATGTTATGAAATCCAAATATAATACCATGACAAGCATCTATTTCTGAGGAAAGTAGATAAACTAAGATCCTTATCTTTAGCCTAATATTTTATCTAATTTTAATGCTTACTATGCAAATTATATCTTGAAAGAAAAATTTAAATATGTAATGGATAATAATATGGAAAAGTAGTAGAATTAGTCTGTATGTTCCAAAGGCAGATATTGAAATAAGCATTTGAATGAAGATCAGATTCCGATTCAAGAGGAGTACATTTGCTTATTAAAGCTGCTAACAATTTTACCAAAAAAAAAAAAAAAAAGAGCTAATGCCCTGAGATTGGAGCATAAACCATAGGGGATCCTACTCTAGCACACATAAACCAAGATATTGTTTAAATGAGTTTTCCAGATAATTGAAAGTCATGCATGCATTTTCAAAAGCATAATGTAGAGGTTCTGAATAGACCATAATTCATGAAGAAATGACAGAGTAAATTAGGTACAACAAAAAGGCCACAATATGAGAAATGCAAATAAACTTTTGGGCAATGTTAATTAATGGTACAGTAAATGTAATAATTACACTGAATTAGGCTTAGACATAGCAACATATTAAAAGAGGCACATTGGTAAACAAAGTGTCCAAGGTTAGAATAATCAGGATGATGAGGGACTAGAAATAATATATTTTGAGAAGTTACTATAGTAATTGAGAAAGATTACCTTGCAAAAGAGAACATTATGAAATATTTACCAGCTGATTTGGAATTTTTGGTAGTTTGTCAATTAAATGGCAGGGTATTCTTGTAATATTATGCATAAACAAAAACTACGATCAAAAGATGAGAAATGCAGGGAAATAAAATTTCGTTCATTAAAGGAATAATTGTGTAATATTTTCAATAGTGGAATATGATCCTTTTGAAGTAGTATTTCCACATCATTAGAAATGTTCATTGAGGCTGAGTTTTCAGTTAATGTTAGGGAGGTCGGGGGGCTGTTTGAACAGATTATATCATATATAATCTCTAAATCCCCATGGATTACTCTAGAGTCAGTACTGGTTCACTGTAAGCAAACATGTTCTTCTACCACTCATTTTTATAATTAAAAATTAAGGACATCATAGCCTTTTTTTTCTTTTTTTTTCTTTTTAGCTCTGGAGTGGAAAATTGAGTTTCCACTCAATTACTTTCTATATGTCAATTTAACATCCTAGTGTAAATATATAATAACTAACACATTTTGGAATGTATAGTGATCCAATATTTAAAATAAATTCGGATGAATTGGTAATAGGGGCCAGCCTTTCTCTTAAGCAGGGAACATGATTTCATCAAAATTAATGAGTCTCACAAGTTTCTGGGGATCATCTTTAATGATAAGGTAAATGAGAATTCATTTATTTTCCCAGTTTGAGGGATATTTCTGGTATTCTCGCCCACTTACTTCCAAACTTTTCACATTGAGCCAGGCCTGGCTATTGTCTATTAGCCAGACTCTTTTCATAATATAGGTGATACTCTTTAACTGTACTCTTTACTCTGACATATCATCCTTTGAGGATACAATTATGATGACTCTATCAGTAGATGCACTAACTTATCTTTAAATATTATCAAGTCCAAATTCTGCTATACTAGATTATGTCAGTATGCCAATGAACTTAAAGATTGCTATGGTAAAACCACAAATGTACATTGAATGACTCCTTGCTTGTCAATCCATGAAAATGTAAATTGTGCTTGAGTTCCAAGATGGAAATCAAAAAGAAGGCATTAATCAAGACTTTTATGGCCTGAGTTAGTGTCCTGAGCTATTGAATAAAAGTTAGCTATAAATCTTATAATTTTAAATAATGCCACAGTTGAGATAATTTAAATGAAAAATAAAGGTTCTGAATTATTTTGATGAAAAAAAAAATCAAGGTTAAAATTAATTTTGAAAGAAACTAAAGTAAATGAATTAATTTAAATGATAAAAATCACATCTGAGCTATTTTGACTTAAATGTGCTATAAAATTATAGTTTCAGAAATTACTTTGAGGTAATTTTCATGAAAAACCAAATTCTTAAAATTTTTGATGAAGCATAATATGTAAAAATGCAGTGGCTAATGCATGATTTTAACGCTAATCTTTTGACTTCTGGAAATACTGATTCTGTATGACCTTTCGCTCTCAGAAAGATTATAGTTGATCTCTATGATAATACACATAATAGTCAATACTCTATCCTCTTCTTTGTCTCAACAGCATTTGTGACAGCTTATCACAACTGTTGCTAGAAGTATTTCCTTCACTTGAGTTTTAAAATCATGACACTCTCTTGTTTTTCCTCCTCCTATGATCATTCTAGTCCAAATGAGTAGAATCTCTCCTCCGAATTATTTTAATTGACTTCTACATTGACTTTATTCACCATCCCTGAAGTCTATGAACAATACAGCAGCCAAAATGAGTTTGTAAAATATATCAGATTTTGAAATTTGTTCTCTCAAAACCCTCCAATGGTTTCCCATTTCTCTAAGAGGAAAAGCCAACATCCCCAAACGATCTGTAATCAAGATGGGGTCTAAGCTTCTATTATCTCTGTGACCTCATCTTTTATTATTCTCTCTCTTCCACATTCTAATCAAGCCATAGTGGCCTACTTGCTGGTCCATAAACAAGCCAGGCAGAACTAACTCAGGGCCTTTACACTTGCTGTTTTCTTTGAGTACAATTTCTTTCCCAGATATTAGGATGACTTGTTCCACACTTCTTTCATGTTGTCACACACATGTCACCTCTTCAATAAATCCTTCTCTATTTGTTCCTATGATTGATTATTCCTGTTCTCCATCCCCACATTATTTTGTTTCTTTGCATTTACTACTTTAAAAACTCATTTACTTTGCTTATGTGTCTTATTAGTTTTCTAACTTATTATAATTTATGTTACTTAAGAATAACCACAATGAGATACCATGTCACACCTGTTAGATTGACTGTTATCAACAAGACAAGTAATAACAAGTGTTGGAATATAACAAGTAATAACAAGGTTGTGGAGAAAAAGGGACCCTCATACACTGCTGGCGGTAATGTAAATTGGCACAGCAACTATGGAAAATAATATGAAGGTTCCTCAAAAAATTAAGAATAGAATTACCATATGACCCAGCAATCTCTCTCCTGGGTATCTACCCAAAAAGTCTGAAAACATTTACCCGTAAAGATGTATGTGCCCGTATGCTCATTGCAGCATTATTCACAGTAGCAAAGATTTGGAAGCAACCAAAGTGTCCTGTGATAAATGATTGGCTAAAGAAGATGTGGAATATGTACACAATGGAACATCATTCAGCCGTAAGAAAACATGAAATACTGCCATATTCGACAGCATAGATAAACCTTGAGATTATCATGCTAAGCGAAATAAGTCAGACAGAAAAAGTCAAGAACCATATGACTTCATTCTTATGTGGGATATAAAACTGAAAGCAACACTGAAACAAAAATTCACAGACACAGACAACAGTTTAGTTGTTACCAGAGGGTAAGGGGGCTGGTGGGATACAAGAGGGAAAAGGGGGTCAAATATATGGTGATGGAAGGAGAACTGACTGTGGGTGGTGAACACACAATGCAGTATACAGATGATGTATTATAGAAATGTATACTTGAAACCTATATAATTTTACTAACTAATGTCACCCTAATAAATTTTATAAAGAGATAAAAAAGAATAAAGATTTTTCTTTACATGGTCACTGGTAGATGAGGACTATCTAGAACAGTGAGCAGCTGGTATAAAATATACTTATTTGTTTGATAAATGTATTATTTTCTTTTTTGAGACATTATGGTTGTGCCATAGAAATTTGTGTGGAAGAGCCCTGGCATGGGGAAATTGATGCTCAGAGAGGGTAAAAGACTTGCAAATTATTTCTATTCATTTGTAAGATATATACTAGCAATAATAATGGCAATTTTAATGGAAACTTACGGATATATATATATATATATATATATATATATATATACTTTTCAAAGTGCTCTTAAATCTCTGATATGATTAAAACATCAACAATTTTTTTTTTAAATAACATCTTTCAAACAAAGAAAAACTGCATTCCACACGTTTTGCTACATTACTAATGTTAAGTTTTCTTCTGAAAACTTCAAATGACTTTGCTTTTTTAATGGTAAGGCTTTACTCCTTTCTAATTTTGAGGGGATTTTGTTTGTTTGGTTGACTTTCTATATCGGTTAATGTTATTACAAACATGATCAAAAATTAAGGACATAGACTTGATATGATGATAATTACAGAGCTGTACATGTGGCAACAAATGGAATATTGTTTTAAGTAGACAAATTGATTGGGAATCTTAGCAGGAAAAATTACTCATTGACTCCTGGAAATTTTCGAGATGTGCAAGGAACTAAGGTCCACATAGACTAAGGTCCAACTTGACTCCACATAGTTGTTCTGTTTGGGACCAAAAGACTTGGGTTTAATCGGTCTTGTCTTCCATGTTAGCTCTGTGGTTCAAACAAGTTTCCATTAACTGCTCAAGTAATTTTCTTATATGTAATGAGAAATTTCCCATGAACTTTGTAGAGTTGCTATGAGAGTTAAACATAATGTATGTTAGGTGCCTAACAGAATGTCTGACAACTTACTGTGTACTTGATGCATGGCACTCAAATTTCTTTATATACTTAGTTTTTTGATTAGTGAAATATCTGTTTAGGTATGCATGCAATTTTGTTTGTTTATGTATTCACGTATTCAGTATGTGTTAGTTTAGCTGACGTGAAACATGGCTATAATAATAAAGAATACCTATATTTTATTTCTCATTGTCACCTTTAGAATGTTTTTTTTTTTGGAATCTAAGGAAGAAATCCCAAATTTCTAATGACAATATGAAAAGAAAAGAAAAAAGGAAAGACATGTGCTTGTTAAAGAGTACTAATTAAACTTTGCATGAATGGCCATCACTCTGTTGTAACTCTAAACACTTTGATACAAACCGACACAAGTCTTCTTAAAGTTAAATTATAAATGTGAATAGTAAACCAATGATCATTAGATGAACATTAATTAAATCTGCCACTGTGTGCCACATGACCCCGTTTTTCTTTCATCAGTTTCAAAAGCTCTCACATGACCTAACCAGAAACTCCTGGGCAGGTGACCATCACGTGAACGCTCGCTCAGTCAATCGAGCAGTACAATATGAAATTAAACTCCACATTACACACATACCTGTTATTAGACATGTGTTTACTCAAATTACAGAACATAGTTGAAAAGCTTGGTTGAAACTATGCATGTTATCTCTGCTTCAAGTTATCTCTGCTTCATGAATTTTTGTGGAAAAAGTGCTTTTTTTTCTGAGCTCAAGTAACTTCAAATCTTCATCACTAAACTGAGCATTGTTGTTTCAAATTAGCAAGATGCTGTTGCTCAGTTCTAATCTTTCAATGTCATGTTCATTGCATAAATCAAAAAACCTCTCAGTTTAAAAAGTATTTATCTAGTCAGGCTGGTAAATATTAAACCTATACCCCGAAATAGTTGAGGATGTTGAAAATACAGAGATGTTAATTGGTTAAGTGCAATTTAGAGAGAAGGGGTTACATGAATATCCCAAATATATATTTTATTTCAGGGGATTTATTTATGTTGCCTCATATTGCCTGAATTTCTATTCCATGTTGTTCATGCTTAACATTATGATGAACTATATTTCAAAAAATTATGATTTAAATAATTTGCCTGGAAATCAATAACACTGATACATGAGTTAAATGCTTTAAAGAATGAACAGGGTTTATCTTATTCAAGCTATCCTTCCACTGGCTGAAGCTTAGGTTTAAAACTAGGTAAGGATTAGTAGGTGCTTAGTTAATATTTATTATTAATATTTAATTAATTGTGTTTCAAATGTCATATTAATTATTTTGTCATTTTCAGCATAATTTTTTGAGCAAGTTCTGTGTTAAAATGTTAGGAAATTTAAAAATAAGTTACTAGTTCATCAAATAAAATACAGACTCTCAAACTGTTGAAGATTTTCTTTTTTACCTCAAAGTACTATGACCATAAAAATATTTAATTTCTTAATTTTTGCAGTTTGTATGGGTTGCAGTAATCACAATTTATAAACCTTAGTTAGAAAAAGAAAAACAAAAAGATTCATAAGTAATTTTAAGGTTGTTAAGACTGTCAAATCAGAATTGGGTTGGTTGATCATTTCTAACTTTTTTTCTTTATTATGACTAGGGTTTAATATTTTCAATCTTATAGGCTTCAACTTAATTTTGCTCTTGGTTTTATATTGGCTTTGTTGTGATCATGGGGGCTATCTATATATCTCAATTTATATAAGCACATTATCCAAGAGAAACAGGGTAAGTCATTCTGGATAATAATCAGCATGCAAATTATATTTAAAAACAAATTCCAGCAGCACAAATTTGGTCCCACTGTACTAATCTTTTTTCTTTCTTTCCTTCCTTCCTTCCTTCCTTCCTTCCTTCCTTCCTTCCTTCCTTCCTTCCTTCCTTCCTTCTTTCCTTCCTTTCTTTTGCTTTTTTCTACTTACATTTCAAATAACCTTTTGGGATGGAAATCTGACTCAGTTATTGTGGAGTATTTTACCAAAATGCACTAAAATAATAGAATAAATTATAATACTCAACAGATTTTATTTTCTAAGAGAACAGTGCCCCCAAAATGTTCTGAAGTTTAGAAATAACAGAAAATACAGGTTTCAATTGTTAGTCTTATAAGTCTTAAAAGAGGTGTTGTAATCTGCATACACTGTTTCCTTCTTCAAATCATCTGGCAGACTGTTTTATCTGCAAAGGACAAAAGAAAGAAATGTATATTTAGAATGGCCCCGGGGGGAATAGTCCTACTACATTGTCCAAAATCAGAGCCTTCCTAAATCTACTTTAAGGTCATACAGTACTTGGCACGCTGGCCATTGCCAGTATGCTGGGAAATGTTGAAGATAAACATGTCCAAGCCCAACTGTGTGACACATATTGTAGGTAATCAGTACATATTGTAGGTATCTCTTATGTGCTTGCTCCCTCATCTGGCCTGTAGTTCAACTCCTTTCTTGGGTTTGCTCTCTTGATGTTAGGAACGGACTATGCATTTATAATCGCTGTATGTATTGCATAACACCAATTTAAAATTAGGAGACTTGTTTTGTGGTGCTCGTTGTTGTTATGGTTATTATTGTTATTAATTTCCCATGACAAGATAAAGTGCAAAGGCGAATTTGGAAAATAACCTAATGGTATTTTATGCAACATACTATTTGAACAGGAAAATGAGAAAGCCCAGGCCCAGAGTGCTATGTAGACTTGCTTAAAATCCAGTAGCTAGTTTGTGGAAGAACCAGGATGAGAACTAAAACCCCTAACTCTCAATCCAGTTGATTTCCTTGATTTATAAGTTGGTTGGTTTCTTTTTGTTGCTTATGTTTGTTTGTTAGAACTTTTTACCATATAATGCTAAAAGAATTCTGTACTCCTTGATAGTGGATATAAAAATGCATAGCTTAATGGGACTAGAAAAAAAAAGTATATTGACTGCTTAAATTGAGACATCAGAGTAACTGATTTATGCAATCATAATTTGTTGTGACTTTGTTTGTTAAATTAACATTTGTTAAGTAGAGCCACGGGGGGGTCAGAGGGTGAGCCACGGCTCAACAAAAGACCAGAAGGATAAATTAAATAGAGAAGTTTATTACTCACAGGTCATGGAGGAGATACAGGGCATGCCCCCAGAGCAACTGGGGAGATGCAGGCAGGGTGCATGAGAAAAGACACTTGCCTTTATTGGAGTTCACTGGTGGAGTGCTTTAGGGTTCCCAGGCTAAGGTCAGAGTGGTAAACTCAAACTGAAAAAAGTTGGGGGGTTTGGGTAAGTTTTCCTACTGTTATCTAAGGGGAGGAAAAGGGGAAGGCTCTGGTGTATGGGGAGAGTGCTTACTACAAGAGCGGGTGGGAAAGTCATGTTATGAATTTACATTTACTTGGCAACCTGTGAGCATGGACTGAGCAAGGGGTTAGTGGCAGTTTAAAGACCTGCAGGCCATTTGGCCACACAAAATGGATGTGGACACAGCAATACTGTGGAGTAGTTCAGCTAAACTCTCAACATAATTGTATTTTCTTTTCTGCCAAATGCACATAACTTCAGATAAACCTAGTTAAAGTATGTGTTCATCTCATATATTTCAGATTAAAATGACACCATGCATTTTCTTGGATATAAGTTGGAGTTATTTATCTAAGTATACATGAAGCACCGCTTACATAATCATGCAGGCAGATATCTATGGGTCTATTTCTAAACTGTTTTTTGTTACATTCATTTGTCCATCCTTTTAAGAAGATCACACTATCTTGATTATTGTAGCTTTATAGAAGTCTTGAAGTCATGAGACTATTGTTCCTCTCTTACCAGATTTTAAAACTTATAGATCCTTTGTATTTCCATGTAAGTTTTAGTCATCTCCTCAATTTCTACAAAATATTGTGTTGTCATTTTGGTTGAAATTGAATTGAATCTTTAGATCAATTTGTGGAAATATGAAGGGTATTCTTCTAAGCCATTGACATATTTTTATTCTTGATTTCTTTCTTTAATTTATTTTTCATTTTTTTTAATTAAAGTTTATTGGCGTGACAGTTGTTAGCAAAGTTACATAGATTTCAGGTGTACAATTCTGTAATACATCATCTATATATCACATTGTATGTTCAACATCCAGAGTCAGTTCTCCTTCCATCCATCACCACATATTTGATCCCTTTTACCCTGTTGATTTCTTTAAATAAGGTTATTTATGTTTTGGTATAGATAGTCCAGCATACATATATTTTTATGACTTTGGTGTCAAGGTAAATATAATTTTTTAAATTGCATTTTCCGATTTTTTTAATAATATACAGACATAGCAATGATTTCAAATCTTTACCTAAAGTCTATAAACCTTTTGTATTTTCTTTGTGAACTATTATGTTGTATGAAGACAGATTAATACCTTACTTTCTTTTTTTTTTTTCTTTTTAATTAAAGTTTATTGGGGTGACAATTGTTAGTAAAGTCACATAGGTTTCAGGTATACAATTCTGCAATACATAATTTATATGTCACATTGTGTGTTCACCACCCAGTGTCAGTTCTCCTTCCATCACCTTACTTTCTAATTTTATGCTTTACTATCTTTTTCTGATTGTACTGACCAGGATCTCTTTATAATATTGAATAGGAGTTAGAGTGGATGTCTTTACTAGTTCCTAACTTTGAAGGATTTAAATAGATTATTAATTCACTCATTATCCAATAATTTAGCTATAACATCTTTTAGATGTCATTATCAGATTTAGGACATTTTCTTCTAATCCAAGTTTGCTAAGGCTTTATTTTACTTTTTTGTCATAGATGAGTGTTGAGTTTTTCAGTTGCCTTTTCTGCCTCTATTGAGACCAATCCTTTATTTTCTTTCTAATTCTGTTAATGTAATTAATTACATAATTAAACTTCAAGTATTTTTTAATTTGCATCTCTGGGGGGAAAAAGTCACGTGTTCACTATATATTCCATCCCCCCTTTTTTCCACATTACTGAATTCAGCTTGCTGATAATCTTCTGTTGATTTTTTTTGTTGTTGTTGAATTTATGGCCTGCAATCTGATTATTAGAATGGAAATTATCTGAAGGATTTCATGCATGAAATTTTTTATAACAACAAATATTTGGAAAAACGGTGAAGGGTTCTACTGTTTTATAAAGGAAGAAATGAAATGGTAACATTGACTTGAGAGGAGGGAGGAATGTTGATTTACAAGACATTGTCCCTGAGGAAAGACATCTTGTTTCCTGCAAACCCTACTCATTATTCTACAATGTGGAATATGAAAAAGTTAGAATCCTAGTTAAGTTTTAGGATTATTTTTGTACATGAAACAAACAAACAAACAAAAATAAACAGATGCTGCCGTTTTCATATAAAGCTTAGGAGGTACTGGTCTCTTTCTCAGAGTTCCTATGTAACAATAGGAGACTAGAAATATATTTCTGGTTCCATGAGATAGAAAGGATCTGGGACACCTTACAAGTTGCTCATGACCCAGGTGTTTGATTCCTAAAGATTTCTGTTAAAGGTGCATGGCAGTATTTGAGAGAGGACCAGAGGATCTAAGAAGGGTCATGTCTGGGATGAGTAAGAGGCATATTGACTTGCATGGAAACAAGAGGTTAGAAATAGAAGTGTCAATCAAATCCAGCATTGAAAGATGATGATGATTAGTTGTCGGTTGCCTTTCTATATTCAAATCAGCCAGACCTTCAATTCAAACACAAGATAATGAAAATGAAGAATAGGAAATCTGTAATTCACTGAAAAAAACTCAGAATTCACTAACTTATTTGCCTCGATAAGATTAAGTTTCTGCCACTGAATGAACTAGCCTATTAAGATACATATTTTATTCAACTATGGAAAAAAATGAAGCTAGTTTTCTTTCTTTAAACATATATTTTCTGAAATGAAAAATTCTTACAAATGATGGTTGAATCGCTCCTATTTCTACCCAAATGTATCTTTTGTGACTAAGGTAATTATTTATTTTGTTTAACTCATATTTCATGTTTATTTATATATGAACTTTTTAAATTTTAAGATTAAAAAAAAAACATAAGTTTTGTCTTTCTTATAAGTTTGTTTCCTGTTTTTAAAGTCTTTCATCTTGATCACTATTCTTTCTTATATACTATTCTGAAAATGCAGGATTTCAAACTGGGGAATTATTCTCTAACAATTGTCATGATTGCTAAAGCAGAGGTTGGCTTACTTCAGTCTTTACTAGCAGGCATGCCAGTTGTTTAAAAAAACAGAAGTAGTACTGACTTATACTCTTTGCAAAGAAGATACTGTATTTTAAACTTGTGTGGAAAAGGCTTTTTAAAAATTTTATGCATGTTCTTCATGTACTTAAATGTAATATTTTTCTTCCAAAATATTGTACGTCTTTCTTTTTCTCAAGTTAAATCATATTTCATTTTTAAAATCAGAGTCTGGTATTTTCACCTAATCTGAACCTTGGTCTTTTACTTTCACAGAAAATTAATAATTTAATGGCTACTTGGGATCAGAGTCAAGAAAATCTATGATCTAAAGCTAGCCAGGAGATAGATAGATATATATATATATATATGTAAAAGAAACAGTTGTTCCTCTTTTAAATAATGAAATAAAGAGGAAAGCAAAAATATGCTTTTCAGATATACATTTGTTTTTATCTGTTGTTTAGAGAATTAAATATAGAGTTACAAGCAGTTATCCATGGACTTATTCACCTGGATAAACATTTCTGAAATGCATAAATAAACAGAAGAAGCCTTGGCTTCTATTCCATTATTATAAGTTAATATTAAAAATTAAATACTTAAACATATGGATGAAACAAACATTTTATTTTGCTTAATTAATTTCAGAGATGGTGTCGGATTGGCCCATAGCACATTAGCCTTTGAGCAGCTTTTACTAAATTTAGCTCTCAGTCTCATTTAGCAGGAAATGCAAGTCCAGGGCCACCTGTAATGTTACTGTTTGCAGCACAGTGTTTTCTTCCATAGCTCAGCAATAAGCTGAGGTTCTGAGACACTGGGCTGTCAGAGTGGTCCAATCTCATGTTCTGTATTAGTTATAAGCACTCGTGAAGAACTGCATATCTCCAAATACCAGGTCTATTACCCTTTAGGAATAATGTTTGGGAACCAAAGTGACTTTAAGAGAGGATAATTGATAGAGATTAATTAAAATTGCACAAATAGTAAAGCAGTATCAATTCAGTTTTTAAGTAGAAAACTAAAACAGAACAGGAAAGACTGGTTGATATTGGGATTTCCTTTATGTATTTAACAAATTTTACTTAGCAGTTGAGTTCTATAAACAGGTTAGATTAACATTTATTAAACCATTTTTGAAAATGAAAAATTGTCCAAGTACTGTAGGAGGTTGCATCAACAGATAAATCATATGATATTTACCTATAAATATAATTGGACTGAAAAGCTGTTTCTTCAAATATTTTATAAATTATAGCGTTTAGAGTAATAGATTAATTTTATGTCCTGTTTTCAGTGATATTTTACTGGATTGCCTATCTACCTTTTATGACATTTAATATATTTTATTTTGTCAACTGATGGTAACCAGTAACTTATTTATATTCATTTATATAATGTGTACATTTAGAAATTATTTAAAAAGAAGAAAATAATTCATCATGAACACAAAGCAATTTTTTACATTTGATTGAGTTTATTTCCAAAGAAATGTATTCATAGAGTAAACTTCTCTATCTAAATATACAGTAAATGATACCAATTATTTAAAAGCAAGGCTTCTGTAGCTTACTCTTCAATGTATTAACCTATTGTTAGGAACAGACTGCTCCTTTGATATTAATTCATGAAGGTTAATTTGAATAATTTTCTTGCTAATTTATTCATAAAACAGGAAGATAACAATGATGAGCTCTGCTTCTTGTTTTTCACATGTCATTCAGTACTTTGATGTACTTAAAAAGTAACTGTGAAATGGATACTCATTGAAGTTTTTGATCTTTTTAATACAGGCATTTTCAAATCATTTTTAAAACTTTAGAAAAAGAACTATGACTGTATTATACTTAGATTATTATAACATAAAATAAATTTAAAATAATATGGAACTCTAACAATGCCTAGGGATTTTCCCTGAGATGTAATAATGCAAAACTATAATTAAAACCAAACAACCCTTAGACTTTTAAGAACAGTTGAAAGTTTGTATTAGAGTGATACAGTAAATAGCAACGTAAATCAAGGTATCTTAAGTCATCAAATAGGTAAAGATTATTTATGGTCAACATAGGCATGCTGCTTTCATAGGACCAAATAATTCCAACTCAGTAGTTTAATGATTGAACAGTTTGCTTTTGCTCCCGTTAATTCAATCTACAAACAAATCTGGCTCTAAAATGTATTATATAGCTTTTCAAAAATTGTAAGTAACTAGTTAATTATACAGACATTAGGGGTATCTTCATTCTTTATTAACCTAATAATCAATATGTATAAGTATTTTCTGCCTTATTTCCATAAGTCTCTATAAAGTTTTTTTGTTTTTTTTTTTTTGTTTTTTTTCAATTGACTACTTAAAAGTAGGTAGTGCTCTCAGTGTGAATATCTCACTTTTTAAGCAATCTTCAGAATCACTCTAGACCCTGACAGGATAAACTTCGAAGGGATGACTTCCTTTTCTTTGGTCCCTGTCTGTGGTGCATGCCTCAGTCCTTATGAGCTACAGATCTCATCACTCAGCCAAATGACTGCCATGACAGTTCAGGGACTTCAAGGGGATTGGCCAATCCCCACACAAAAACCAGTGGGCCCAAAAGGGCCTCCTTTCTGTTTTTGTAAATAAAGCTTTATTAGAAAACAGCCACTCCCTTCTGTTTATATATTGTCTACTGCTGCTTTTGTGCTACAACCGCACAGTTGACTAATTGTAACAGAACCTGTATGGCTTAAAAAGTATAAAAGTTTAATGTCTGGCACTTTTCAGAAAAGATGTGCTGACCTCTGCTGTACAGCATTGAGGATTAACTAATTATTGCTCTACCAACAACATGTATTATTTCAAAAACAATGTTGACTAAAAAGAGCTTGAGATATTGTGAGGTTTTCTTTATTTAAGCTTCTAAAAAGAGGCAAATCAAATGGCTGGTGTTCCAGTCACTTTATGATAACCTTTTGGTGGAAGTGCTGCCTAGAAGGTGTTACAAAAACACTGCTTATGTGATGGGACTATTTGATTTCTTGTTTTTGTTGGCAGTTAATACAATGTGTTTACTTGGTGAAAATGTATCGAGCCATATATTTGTCATTTTTGCACTTTTAAGTATGTATGTTATACTACAATAAAAAGAAGGCAAAAGGATGTAAATAATCATGGAAAGAAAGCTTGAATCTATTCACCATCATATTCACAGTGTGAGAAAAGTCCTAATGGATAACTTTTATAGGCACTGATAACATCATGAACTTGAGGGTTTTTCTGTGTCAATTGCATGAGGGTAGTCTCAGCTGAACAATCGTTGAAATAGTCTCAGTGATCCCAAGTCCTCTTCCATGCAGTGGGTGCAATGGTTGGGGTGATAGGCAAAGTTGTTTTTAGAAAGAAGTACCCTCAACTATATGTGGAAAATCTCTAGATGGGGATTGATGCTGTGATCAAGGAATATCAAGGTCATCTTGTTTACCACCATGACTTGGGTAACCAGACAAACATAGACCCAGGCCTCTGAGAAAAACCTCAACATTTCACCTCCCAGTCATGCAAAAACGGAAAATCTGTAACCCAGGATTTATTCACAGGAGTGACTAGACAAGGGTGTATCCTGGAATTGTACTATGATCTTAGAGAAAAGAGTAAAAGGGAAAATGTGTAAGTAAATTCTGGAATCATTGGGAAAAGGACAAGATGTTAAATACAAACAGAGAAAAACAACTTCCCAAAGCAAATATTCCCCAATTGAGGTCATTACGAAAACAGTACAGTTTGGGATATAAAGTGGACCCAAGAAATGTCAGTAACAAAGGGAAAAGTCTTTTATAGTGCACTTGTGAATTCTCAGAAGAGCAAAATTGTATCTGCTAAGGGTGCTGAACAGGCTTTGACAGTAATTTGCTTCAGTCATTTTTATTAGTGAGTCAGTGTCCTGTGTGGTAAAAGCAAAGAAATATTTCAAAATAACTATATCAGCTCTGAAAATGTACGCTTGTTTTAGCACTTTGATTCACATAACTTTGGCAAGCAACTAAACACAAGCAGTAGACAACCAAAGGAGAAAAATACACATCCATATGATAAAGTCAGAAATATTTATATCCTACTAGTGGTTTAAGAAACTTTGAAAATGATAGCTATGTATGCACGAAGATATTTAATTCTTTCATTCCGAAAGATAAGTATCTTTGTTTAAATAACACTTTAATTAATAATTTATTTTAGTTATGTTCTACTGTGTTTCGATTCTGATAGACAAAGCCAAAGGAAAAAACAAACAAACAAACAAAACTAACTGCACAAAAATGCCTGAATGCAGAGACAGACGTATAGCACATAATAGCACTTCCTAAGTTCTCTCTGTCATCACACCAAACATAGGGCTAAAATCAAAAAGATTTCAGCACCAAATGTTGATGAGGATATAGAACAAATGGAATCCTCAGACATTGCAGCTGGGAATGTAAAAGTGGTACTATACTCTGGACAAGTCTCTGGCAGTTTCTTTTGAATATGCATTTACAATATACTCCACGGTTAATCTCCATGAAAATATAGACGTTAGGAGTATATTCATAGTACCGTTACTCATACGAGGTAGCAACTGCAAAAATGAAGACAAAACAATTGTCCATTAATAGGAGAATGGATATGTGAAATACAGTTCAACTATACAATAAAATACTATTCAGCAATATAAAAGAATGAATTTCTAATGGCTGAGTTAGAAGACCTTCAATCATAATTTTGAATGAATGAAGGCAAACATGAGAAAATAAATAAAACTAATTATTGGTGATAGAGGTTAGAAAGTTGCTGCCACTGAGTGGACCAGGGTGAGAAAACCAACTATAAAGTGACATTGAGGAAAATTCTGGGGTGATGCAAATAGTCTGTATTTTGTTTTGCATGGTACTTAGATGGAGCTATGTACTTGTCAATCTATCAAACTGAACACGAGACCTGTGTATTTTATTGCTTGAAAATATATTTCAACTGAAAAAAAACCGTTAACAATTTCCACTCTGCAATATAAAGGCACTGTTTTGTACTTTTTGGGAAAGAGTGTGGATCAGGAAAGAAATTTTACTGATTACTGTATCCATGTGCATATATTTTAGGACTCCAAGAAAATATCTATCTTGTGCTTTATAGCTAGTTCCTTTCAGAGATGATGAGCTCAGAAAAAAAAACAGCTCTAGTAGAAATATAATTAAACTGTTCCCTTGAGGTGAATGGACAAAGTAGATTTATTTTCTTTGAAAGCTGATGGAGGATATATTATTTAATTTTAGTTGCTGGTGTTAGCTATTTTAAAGAAATATTGCTCTATTTTAATGTTCAATAGTCTGTAAAGTTTTCAAGGTTGGGGAATAATCCTTTTCTCAACCATATTTAGTTTCTCAGTATAATTTGGCCATGTGTCAACATTATATCATTCAAGTACACTTTATTGGCAAATTGTTAAGATATGTCTTTGTAACCTATTAGAAGAAGCAGCATTGTTTATGAACTTCTATTTCATAATAGAAGGTGAGAGCTTCTATTCAAATAGAGGGTGAGAGCTATTTACGTGGGATTGCTCCTTCCAGCCTCACTTACCATAGAATTTTATCAGCTGATAAATATTTTCAACTTCACCAGCATATTACAAGCTGATGTAAATAAATGAGTCAAACAGGTGAAAAATTTTGGAGGGAGATTTTAAAGAGTAAAATCAAGGAACTCTAGATAAATTTCTGACTTTCACAAAAACATGCTGTATTTTAAAGATTACCAAAATTATGAAATATTATTCTTACCGAAAACTGGGTTCCTGGTATCATCACAGGAAAGAATTCAAGGACGCACCGGATAAGCCAAGTAAACGAAGCTAAGCAAGCAGTGGATTTATTTTAAAAAAGAAAGAGAGTATACTCCAAAATAGCGGATTGGGCAGGCCAAGAGGTTAACTGCACTAAAAAAAAGAGGTTTAGGATTTTATTAGAATGAAGATGCAAAATATTCATAATTAGGGGTAGCATTATAGGCGTTGCCAAGGTGGGTCCTCACTGACCACTCCTTCCCCAGGAGCAGGGGTGAGATTCCCTTATCTTTATTTGGAGCTTACTGGAACTGTCATGGGGATATAAGGGGTGGAGATTATTCCCTGCCTGCAATGTTGATCTCAACTTCTCTTTCCTTTGTCTCTCCTCATATCCTCCTTCTTTTCCTCCCCCCTCTCCCTGAGGCCCTATTCTTTCTGCATATGGTAACACTATCAATCTTGAGCTAGTTCTAAATTGATAACAGCTTTGGTATAAACAGGCTTCAGGTCCCTTGACTAAAGGATGCCAACTCTGAATTTTAGACAAACAGGGGTAACTTTTGAAATATATGGATACATGGTCTCACTTCACAACAATTTCAGGGAGTGGGACCAATCGTAGATCATTTATAAAGATCCTCAAGTAGTTCTAATATGCTTCCAGGTTGTAGACCCCTGGTAGATCTGAAAGACTTTTCAATTCTAATTCCCAAGCTGGGATAAAGAGAGCTAAGATAAGGTTTGGATATTGCAATAGTTAAATCCAAAATGTATACTATTTTGCAATGACACTGTGTCTTGTTTTTCTCATATGCAAAAGATATTACATGACCAAATCAGCTGTCTGGCTGGTGTATTGCCTTCCTGATAAAGAGCTGTGGTAGTTATGTTATGAATTCTCACTTATATCACCAAATGGCATTCAAATAGTCTGAAAGATGCTAGCTGAAAGGGTTTTGAAAGATAGTTCTGTGATCTAATTTTCAAGAAGATAATTTGACATTATTAACAAGTGTTGTCTGGTTATCTAATACACAGATGGAGATAATGCTAATAAGAATACACATGGTTGGTTCTCCTGGCAACCAGTCTTTGCAAACTTAGGTGCTTGCCAAAGTTCATTAACATAACAAAATATATTTATTGCGCTCATCACTTAGGAAATTCCAAGGGTTTTAGGAGCTCTAGCAGAAACAGGGAGGACAACCAAATATATACCTGTGGTGCCAAAAAAATGTATACAAGTGAACACTTTGGTCAACGTTGCTCAAGCAGTAGTTCGCCATAATCAGAAGTGTCTGGACACTGATGGTAACCACTTTGAGCATCTCTTGTAATTGCAGAAGTCAAACGTGACTTGTATTCATCTTTTGTTATTGTTATATATTGCATATTTCAATTTTAATAGTTTTTTCCTTTCTTAAAATGTGTATACATTTTTTTTTTTTTTTGGCACTCTCTGTATTTATTATAAGTCATAGTATTACAGGAAGTGAGAGATAGACGTTGGAGGAATTGAAATCTACAATGTCTATACATCTATGGTTTTTTGGTAGAGGTCATCCTTCAGTTACATAAGATATACTAGTATTTTTTAAATAAAATAGTTTTGGTCTACATTTTGCATAAGTTCATTTGAGTTAGATTTCTGTTGCTCAAAAATAAGACTTCTGATTAATTCAGTTTTATTTATATAGCAAAAAGATGAAATTCTAGCAATAGCATATTAAGTAAATTATGGCACTTTTATCTAATGGAATATTATGCAGCTATGAAAAATTACATTAAAAAATAATGGCCTAGGAAATGGCTTACATTGTAATATTACGTGAAAATTGAGGATACAAACCATATGAATCTATACATTAATACCAAAATGTTAAAACCTATAATAAGAAAAAAATATCAAAAAGAACACACTAATGTATTAACAGTGGTTAGAACCAGATAATGGGATTATATTTGATTTTTTTAATTATTCTTGACTCTTGCTCAACAGTGCACATGTATTACTTTCATCATAAGAAACATCATGAACTACATTTAAAATTATCCTCAATTAAAAGACAATTTAAGTTTTACAAAATAAACAGATAATTCATTTGTTCTTAGTAGAAATAACAGTCAGAAAAGAACATTGGATTATATTCCCATACAGCTTTCAGGTAAAATGTTAATGAATCTCTGTGTTTGTTTTTCTTTAAAAAAGTGTCCATTTCTATTCAGTTAAAAAGTAAATGTAAAGTATCCAAATTCAAGACTTTTTTTTTTTTTTTTTAAGATTTTATTGGGGAAGGGGAACAGGACTTTATTGGGGAACAGTGTGTACTCCCAGGACTTTTTTCCAAGTCAAGTTGTTGTCCTTTCATTCTTAGTTGTAGGGGGCACAGCTCAACTCCAGGTCCCGTTGCCTGTTGCTAGTTGCAGGGGGCGCAGCCCACCATCCCTTGCGGGACTGGAGGAATTGAACCGGCAACCTTGTGGTTGAGAGCCCACTGGCCCATGTGGGAATTGAACCGGCAGCCTTCGGAGTTAGGAGCATGGAGCTCCAACCACCTGAGCCACCGGGCTGGCCCAAGACAATTTTATATGAAGTAAAACTCCTCTTTTGTCTCTATGTAGTATGTGTGTAGTCCCCAAATGCCCCCTCTAGTTTAAGCAGAAAAAATTATTTGGGTATTTAAGAAATTATACAACTACAATTACATTTTGTTATCTTTGTTTGTCATGTAGCAGATTCAACTTTTAGTTCCTAGGTTTATCACATGCATATGATAAGCACCTAAAACAGACCTTAGATGATGACTGAAAAATCAACCAGTCTTTTTCCTCTGGATAGAGGCAGTAGAATCATTTCTCTGTGAGCAGGGATATTCATGTAGTTAAACCAGAGCATTTATTTAGTCCCTATATGCCAACTAATAGCTGTACAATATAGGACAATACTTGAGAAATGCATAACAGTTTTTGATAGTTGCTTTAGCTACATCTGCAGAGTTCCTGGTAGTAGATGCCAAGAACTACACTAAGTGATTTATATAACTTTGAGTATTATTGTCATTTTAGAGATTGTGTACTTGGGGTCTGGGGCTAGGAGATTACAAAACTTTCCCAAGGTGACATGGATAGAACCAGGTTTTAATCTATCGTGCTTCAAATCCTATGCATTTGTGCCTACTAATGACTTTATGAAATTATATATATGTCAAAAATGTACACATTTTAAGAGATGTTATCTATGTATTATTTTTCAAAGTTGAATTAAATTACGGTAGCAATGTATAGTATGATGTTCACTCAAAAGATGGGGTTATCAAATGAACGCTGTAGCATCTTTCACTGTATTACAATTCTAATACAGTTTTTTCCTTTCTTAAAATGTGTATATTTCTCTCTCTCTCTCTCTCTCTATATATATATATATATATATACAAAAAAATCTATATATATCGATATATATATATATATATATATATATATATATATATATATAGTGATATATATATCAACATAGTGATATACATACATATCACTATGTTGGTCTACAGCCTTGATTGTGTAATATGTTCCATTTTGCTCCTAGTACTAGTCTGTCTTACCTGCAAGGTGGTGATAGCTATAGATAAGAAACAATATACAGGGACTTGTTGGGAATTACAACTCTGGCTCCAGGATTGTTGTGTTATACATCACAGTAAATTAAAGAATAACTTTGCCAAATTGTGTTTTATTTGGGTATGATACCAAAGGTACAGGCAAAAAACAAAACAAAACAAAACAAAAACACAAGCTGGACTTCACCAAAATGAAAACATTTATACTTCAAAATATATTATCAGCAAAGTATTAGGTTGGTGAAAAAGTAACTGCAGTCTAAAAGGTTAAAAATAACTGCAAAAACACAATTACTTTTGCACCAACCTAATAAAAATGAAACCCACAGAATGAGAGAAAATATTTGCTAAGCACATGTCTGCTAAGGTATTAATATCCAAAATATATATAAAGCTCCTAAAATTCAACACTAAAACAGCCCATTTCAAAAATGGGCAAAGATTTGAGCATACATTTTTCTAAAAAATGGCCAATAAGCACATGAAAAATGCTTAACATTATGAATCATTAAGGAAATGGAAATCAAAACCACAGTGAGATACCACTTTATACCCATCGGGATGATTATTATCCAAAAAACAGAAAACAAGTGTTGGCATGGGTGAGGAGAAATTGGAAAACGTGTGCATTGCTTATTGGATTATCAAATAATGTGGCTGCTATGGAAAACAGTATGGTGGTTCCTTAAAAATTTTATACATTTTTAAAATTACTATTTGATAGAACAATTCCACTTCTGAGTAAATACATTAAAGAATTAAAATGAAAGACTCAAATATTTGTACATGATGTTCATAACAGTATTATTCACAATAACCAAAAGATAGAAACAATCCAAACATCCATTGAAGGATGCATGAAGAAACAAAATGTACTCTATACATACAATGGAACATTACTCAGCCTTAAAAAGGAATGAAATTCTGATACATGCTACAACATGGATGAAACTTTGAAGACCTTATGTTAAATGATTCCATTTATATGAGGTATCAAGAATAGCAAAAATACATAAAAACAGAAAGTAGAACAGTGTTTATCAGGGGATAAGGGAGGGAATGTGGGAAATTATTTATATATATATATATATATATATATATATATATATATATATGAAATATAAACCAAATCAATACCTACCTACCTATATGCATACAATCATATGTTCTTATATAGCAATATGAATCCTAAATATATTCATACATAAATGTTATTCGTGTGTTAGAAGGGAATAAGTGCCATGGAACAAATAGAGTAGGGCAAGGGGGTTTAATATACTGATAATGGCGGTAATGGAAAGTGAGTTCTCTGAAGAAATCTCATTGAGATGAAATTTCAAACAAGTTTCGTGCTAATGGGGAAAGTTTGTACATAAGTGGAAAAGTTTGTTGCAAAGCATAGGAATTATGAAAGGTTTTGGAGTAAAAGTTGATCAGAGTCTTATTCAAGTATATATAAGATTTACAGAAGTCAAATGAAGAAAGGAAGATATTCTAGGTAGGGTGAATTGCTTCAGAGAAGTACAAGATTTTCTCTACTAGCAAGGAATTTACTGAAGTTGGTCAGAAAGAGACCAGATTTTGGATTACTTCAAAAACGTTGCTAATGAGCCTAATATGAAGTGGAAACAAGATCTCATTTCCCAAATGTGTTTTTGTTGTTTTGTTTTGTTTTGTTTTGTTTTGTTTTAATCCTGGTAATATTTTTTTGTGAGAGAGGTCTTCGTGATTTAAAAAAAAAAAAATCAATAATTTTTGAAATTTGACTATGATGTTCATACATTCATCCAAAAATAATTATATATTTAAACATACAGTGGAAATATAAATGTATTTAAACTGCCATACAATGAGTGTTTATTCTAGACAGGTACTAAAGATTTCACATGTATTAAATATTTCAATTATAAAAGTAATTCTAAGGAACAGGTAACTTGCTATTATATCTACTTACAAAAATGTTAGACCAAAGCATAGATCAAATAATTTCCTCTAATTCATAAACATAAACAATAATAACTACAGAATTTATAGTCACATGTCTCTGTGATCAGGCTGTGTTATTAACTATTATTCAGTACTATTCCCTGGTGGAGATTTGTATCTCCATATTTTTTGAGTATCTATTCTACTGCATATTAGATAAAATGATAACTTAGTGTTTTCTCTCTGAGTTTGGGCATGTTCCTGCTACCACTTCTTTTTAAAAAATATTTTACTACAAGATATAACTAGTGGAGAATGTTAAGAAAAAAGACAGAAATTATTGACAGGGAATACCTAACACAGTCTTTATTTAGAGATGATGTAATTACAAATGTAGAAAACTGAAATGAACCCAGAATCTATTATAATTAATAAAGACAAATGGAGGGATGATACAAAACAGGAAATGTGGGAATAGATTACATATTTATAGTCACCTGATTTATGATAAAGGTGTTATTCAAATTCAGAGGGTAAGGATAATCTTTCAACAAATTATTCTGGGTCAATTGGATATTCATTTGGGAAAAGAGAACCAGATTTTCTCAAACTGTTTTTCAAAATCAATTACAGATGGATTGCAGATCTAAATATGAAAGTTAGAGTAATACATGAAGAAGAAACATTAGAGAATACCTTCATAATATTGACATGAGCAAAATACTTGTCATGAGGGGGAAATATCGGCGGCAGTAGTAGTCTATGTTAAAATTTAGAACATATGATCATTGAAGACTCCATTCATAGAATGAAAAATCAAATCACAGAGTGAAAGCAGATATTTGCAAACATATATCTGGTATATAAATTACAATAGACTGGTATCCATATTACACAGATGATTCTTACAAATCAATAAGAAAAGAGCAAAGAAACAAATAGAAAAACGGATAAAAGAACTGATAATGACTTTCACCAAAGAGGACAACCAAGTGACTATTAAACCTAAGTAAAAACATGTCATCGGGAAAATAAAAAACTGAAACCACCATAAGAGCCCCTAGATATCTACCAGAATGGCTAAAATGAAAAAGATGGGCAACTTTCAATGTGGGACAGCTCAATCTCATACATCACTAGAAGGAATGTAAATCATACAAACATTTTGTAAAACTATTTGATACTATCAACTAAAAGTAAATATATGTAATACTAAGAAAATGTATTTCATTTATACACACATAAGCATTTGCTTTTACCAAAAGGCCTATATAATAATCCTTATAGCAGCATTATTCCTAGGATGTATAAACTAGAAATAATCTAAATTCCATTACAGTAGAATGGATGCATGAATGGTGTTATAGCCACACAATTGAATACTCTTCAGCAATGAGAATAAACAAACTACAAATATATGTGGCGAATGTATCATTGAATAAAATAAACCAGGCACAAGAAAAGTGATTAATGGATGATTTATTTTATATTAAGTTTAATAATAAGCAAAACTAGTATATGGTGTCAGAATTTAGGACAATGGTTGTCCTTGGAAGGACAAGCCCGGTAGTGACTGATACATTGTTTTGGTAAATGTACTGTTTCTCGATTCGAATTTTGGCTCCATAGGTATGATGACTTTATGGATTTTCAACAAATGACCCATTTAAAAAATATTTAACTTGTCTTTGTGTATATAATATGTCAACAGAATTGTTTACATTAAAAAATGCCAGATTTTGTAGAGTTCTTTAGGACAAAAATGATATCAATTCTTAGCTTACATATTAAAGTTCTATCCTTAATTTGATTCTGGTTTGATAATTACTTTCTATATTATCTATTTTTCAATCCTCTAAGAAGGAAGATTTTTACATTTTATTTCACATTTTCAGTTCTTGTTAAAGATTAGACACCTAGCACTGCATAGCCAAATTAAATGATTATATTAAAAAAATGTGGGAATTCAGTTATCTACTGCAATACAAGAAGCGTTATAGACTAAGATAAACTTTTAGATCAGAATTTCTGAGATAATATTATTATATTTTTATTTTAGACCATATTTTATTTAGGCTATAACAAACTGTACAAGAATTGGATCACTAACTTGAGCTTCTGACAGCACACTTCCAATAATATAACTTTAGAAAAGTCTGTAGCATAAATCATTTCATATCTATTAGTTATGTTTTTTCTAAAGGAAAAAGTCATTTTGCTAAATACTTAAATTAGATTCTCAGTAGTCATTACTGGAAAAGTAAGTAAACACCATCATGCTGATTATTTATTACTGATTGTATACAGTTGATAATTTGATAGTGGTCTGAGAGCAATTATCTATCCATCATGGTTTGGGGAAATTCTTTGTGCCTATAGCATCTGCTGAAGTATAAAGTATAAGAGCCACTTTCAAAAATATATTAATGGAAACATTTTATGTCCAGTATTGTTTTTTTACATGACTTTTTGTATCTTTAATAAGGAAAATATTAAACCCTAGCAATAGGGTTTACGAGCTGATATTAAGTATATGATTTATTCTACAAATATTGACTGTACCGTCCATGAGTTTGTGACATTGGACCTATTTTCATATAAAGAAAAAATGTTCCTTCTGAAATTAACTCCCTCGTAACATGTGGAGTTTTCTTAAAAATATATATATTTCAGTAGTCAGTCTTTCCCTAAATTACAGAGGCATGCTTTGGCATGAATCAAATCACTTGGCTCTGTATGTACTCACACATTTCCATGGGAAGGACATCCCGAATGAACATCTTTTCCATATAAATAAGCTTATATAGAAATGATTATATTTTCAGGTAACATTTAAAATTTTAACTAAATAGTTGATTTTCTTTCCATAATTCTTGGTGTGGTTTGCCTAGATAATTTCCTCTGTCATTTTACTTCACGTGTGTAAATATTGTAATTGTTTCAGGTGTGCAATGAAAATTTGTTGTTTAGATAACCAAGATTAGACTGTGCTAAATTTTAAAAAAATTTCTCTCAATTGAAATATAGTCTACTTGTAACAAAATTCACAATTTGAAGAGCAGAGTTTTATGAGCTTTAACAAACTCCGTTAAAATCAAGATTTAGAACATTACCTTCACCTCAAAAAGTTTTGGGGACACTGCACTCAATTCACTCCCCACCATCCTAGCCTTTAGAAACTACTGCTCTGCTTTCTATTCCTATAATTTTGACTTTTCTGGAATGTCCTGTAAGTGGATGCATAGAGTATACAACCTTAGTGTCTGGATTTTCTATTTTGAATAATGCTTTCACATCATCCATGTTGTCACATGTACCTTCAGCCATTATTTATTACTGCTGAGTACTAAGCCATTATACTATGCCATTTATTATCGCAGAACTATGCAACGTTTTTAAAAGAGAAATTAAAAGCATTTAATTGAGGTCAGATTGCAACTGGGAAACACAGATTCAGGTAGTAGCTTGAATTGTGTTCTGGCAGTATGCCATATCTTGTTTACCCATTTAGCTCTTGATGGACATTTAGGTTCTTTACACGTATTTTATTAGTAAAGTGACAAATAATATTTGTGTTGATTTTGTGGACATAGGTTTTAACTTCTGAGGCAAATGGGTAGGAATGGAATTGTTACAGAGGCGTAATAGTAAATGTTTAACAACCAGCTTTCTGGATGGCCCACAGAGGAGGACAATTTTTATTTGTGGTGTTTGCTGATTGCCACAGTGTAAATATTTCCACCACGACTGATTTCATGCTACAAACATTACACCTTGAACGCAGAGTCAAGAAGAGATGTTCACAGAAAGCTTTCATGAGGCCAATGTGAGCAAACTTTAGCACACATGTCATGGAACTGCTAGTTTAAAGAGAAACTGCTTATTTAACTATAAGAAACTGCCAAACTGCTTGCTACAGTAGTTGTCCAAATTTTATATTTTCACCAGCAATATATAACAATTCCACTAGCACTTGGTAATGTCAGACTTCTGAAAGTTTAGCCATTATAGTCTGCAGTGGTTTCTCTGTGATTTCAAGTTGTTTTTGCCTAATGACTAATGATGGAGAGTGTCTTTCCTGTGCCTATTCACAATTTGTGTATCATCTTTGATTAAATGTCTTCATATGTTTTGCTCATTTTTTATTCAAATCGTTTGTGCTTTATTATTGAATTATAAGAATTCATGTGGAACAGTTCTAAACCCTAATCAGCACTAAGCCAAGTCTAATCAATACATAGCCTAAAGCATAGAATCCCAGCTGATCTCAGTCTTGATTGACTGACCAGCTAGTCTTCTGCAGACTTGGGTGAAATAAAAATACTTGTTTTGTCATTTTGTTACTTAATATTGTTTATTTCACCGGCTATTTTTGCAGCAACAAATTACTATAGCAGGATTTGGCACAGAGAAATGAGGTACCGTGTTTCCCCAAAAATAAGACCTAATCGGAAATTAAGCCCTAGCATGATATTTCAGGATGACATCCCATAAACATAAGCCCTAATGCATCTTTTGGAGCAAACCTTAATATAAGACCCAGTCTTATTTTTGGGGAAACATGGTATTCAATAACAATAAAATATGAGCTTTGTGACTGGGTAACAAGGAAACTGTTATAAGAGACTACAAAATGGTTACTCATATTTGCCGAATATTTGGTGTTGGATACATTTCATAATGTTGAAACATTTGGTAAAAATATTACCAATGACAACTTAGAAGGAATAAAAATGAATTTAATAAACTTGTGCTAATGGACAAGTAACTTTTGAGGCAAAATACTGGGTGGGAGTTAACTTTCATTATCTGATTGTGTTGAGTATTACAAGAGAAACTGAGCTCTGTTTGCAAGCATAGTTAATATAAAATAGAAAGTTTATTATTTCCTGAAATTTTAGTATTAAAACATGAAAATCCTTCTCACCAATTAACCTTGTCATGAAGACAGCTTTAGGACAAAGACGAATTCCACTGTACTGTCATTATGAGGAAGCTTCAGGGCAAAAACCAAGTTAAGGGAATGCTGTAACCTTATCCTTAAGACCTCTGAATGAATTATTTTGCTCTGAGTCTGTTCTTTAAGTGGTTCAAAGAGACTCTAAAATGGGAACTGAGAATCTGTACTCCAAATACCTGTAAGCGCATACAGAAGAGGGAGGAAGGGATGAAGGGAGGGGAGAGGGAGAGAAGATCACAAAAGAAAATCATTCATATGTTTTTTGATACAGAGTTAACTGAAATCAGATACATTGAAATATATCACATGATGAGAGAGCTGACTTGACAGAAGTGTTGCAGTTTGGAGTAAGAGAGACTAGTTCTTTCAAATGTAAAATAAACAAACAAACAAACAAACACAAAAACACCCTCTATGCCTCTGTGGAACGTAGCAGGTTGAAAAAGCTGTCCAGTCTTTCAAACGGGATTTCTCCAATATCATCTTCAAATAGGATATAAAAAAAATTAAAAAGAAAATAAAAAGTACATCCTAGAAGGCAGAAGCAAAACCAAGAATTGTGAAAAACAATAGACTTGGTAGCTACTTCAGGGCATAAGGGGTTCTCTCCGTTAAATGGGATTTCAGTATTTCTGTGAAGCCATGGTTCTTGTGTACCTCTAGTTCTCACACTTCGATTGAGAGTATTTATTATATTTATCTTATCACCTTATTACCAATATAAATTGGAAGTATGGGGACCACATAGCATCTTTTTGGTTTATGAATCTCAGATCAAGAAAGCTTACAACACACTTGACATAGGTTGCCATTTCTGAATGTTGAACCTGAGGAATGGTTGCATGAGATTTTCATGGTAACTTGGTAAAGGGGCATTTTGCGTGAAAGAAAGAAATATACCTATTTGTGAATAAAAATGCCAGAGGAAAATGAAAGTTTTTGTGTTAATAGAAATGTTCTATATCTTGGTTGAGGTGCTAGTTATGTAGGTGTATATATTTGTCAAAACTCACTAGCTTGTGCTCTTAAAATGAATGTACAAGGTGTGATCAAACAATATGGTGAATGTTTAAATTAAAAAAAAAAATGTTACAGTAAAAGACACATTGGCATTAATCCCCTTCACTTCAAACACACTTATCCCATCGTTCTTGCCACTTTCTGAAGCAGTTCTGGAAGTCCTCTTTTGTGAGTATCTTAGTTGCACTGCTGTGGCTGCCTGGATGTCCTGAATCAATTCAAAACGTTTACCTTTCATGGTCATTGTGACTTTGGGGAAGAGCCAGGAGTCACATGGTGCTAGATCCAGTGAATAAGGTGGATGAGGACACACCATAATGTCTTTATTTGACAGAAATTACCATACCAGAAGCAATGTGTGACATGGAGCCTTTTCATTGTGATCAACAAATATGGTGAATGCATGCTTATTATCACAAAATATCATATATGAAATTACTAATGGCTGTGCTATTAATAAATGCTAAAATATAAATTATTCAATATTGTGCAACAATAGAAAGGAAAACACATTTTGCTGTGTTCATAAAATGGAATGTTATACAGCAATCAAAAGGAATAAATTAAAACTACATAAAATAATATAGATGAATCTCACAAACATAGCATTGAGCAAAAGAAATAAGACAGAAGAGAATAGTTACTTGATGATTCTGCTTTGGCACATTTCAAAGTCCATAACAGTGTTAGAAATTAGGATCGTGATATTTAGGGTTGGGATAATGTTTAGAAGTGGACAGAACAGGTGATTTGAGTAGCCCATATTATTGTTTTTAATTTTGATGGTGGCTACATAGCTTTTTACTCTTTTTCAAGTTTGCCAATTTGTATATTTATGACATATGCACTTTCTGGTGTGTAAAGAAAAATACAAAACAGTACATTTGCAAACAGATATAGGCAGAGATTTGTTGAGTCATGTTAATAGAAGTTCCTGTAAACATTACCATAGGAAAGATCCAAAATTATTTGCTTCTGAAATATCTAGAGCTGTAGTTTAAATGAGACTCCATTCATGGATTAATTTATTGGGTACCTAGGTGATTTTTTCTTATTATATTCTACAAAGATATTTTCAACTAACATTTACCATATGCATTCAATTTAAAGAATGACTGTATCATTTCATAACCAAATAAGCCTGAAGAATCTAATAATTAATGATTTAAGATAGGAATTGAGCAAATAAAGAGAAAAGATAAAAATTATTTATTTTAGTAAGTCTTGCCATGAAAAAGGTATATTGACGAATTCACAGTTGCATAATTTTATTATGTATGATAAATATATACCCAAATGTCCATTAATCTACAGATGATTGTAAATTAATATTTAGGAAACTTTTGCATAATGGGATTATTGAACGATTCTAATTCTTGGGTTGCCAGAGGATGGGGAGGTTATATATAGTTCTTAAAAAAAAGCATAGATATGTATGAGGACTCTCAAAGACCTCTGTCAAGCCTGTGAATCTGTAATGTGATGCTTTGTTTTGGAAAGTACTGGTGACAAATTATTCCCAACTAACCACTATGCATAAATACAAGTGTTGACTGTTAAGTAGTAAAACTGATTACATTTGTCACTTGCATACTCTTCTGAATGTCATTTTTTATTTCCTAAAATATCACATTCTAGCATACTAACCATATTACTATATATTTGCTACTGAATTACATAATTTTATTTTAAATATTAGGTATTTTATATAGATAGATAGATAGATATAGATATAGATACAGATATCTACCTATATACTGTGTTTCCCAAAAAATAAGACCTAGCCGGACAATCAGCTCTAATGCCTCTTTTAGAGCAAAAATTAATATAAAATAATAATATATTACTAATATAAAATAAAACATAGTATAATATAATATTAATTTTTGCTCCAAAAGACACATTAAAGCTGCTTGTCCAGCTAGGTCTTATTTTTGGGGAAACAGGATATATATATATATATATATAGATGTTGCATCCAGCACGACGAGGGTTGTGGGGAGGGAGAAGGGCGGCGCAGGGCTAAGAAAAGACAGTAGCCAAGATTATAATACACGTGGAGCCAAGGGGCTGCAGCCTCAAGGACTGGCCCCGAATCAGGCCAACGTGTAGTTTTTATTGGTAAACTTCTAAAGAGGTAAACAATTGTTAATCTCAAGATCTGTGTGTTAGTAGCCTGCTGGCTGTCTTTCTGAAAGTTCCCATTGTGTTCCAACTTGTACTTTGCTTTCACACACACGCACATCTCCAAGGAATCCATTGAAAAGAAGGGACCGATATAATTCCATCGGGTCTCAGTTTGCTGAGACTTCCCCTCAAAGGAGTTTTTCCGATATCTCTCCATTGGGCCTCCGTGTGCTGAGGCACTTCCTTGTGAGATCCTGGGAAGAGTGCGGGGAACAAACGGTTTGGCAGCTCTAAGGCAACATATATGCACGCACACACACACATATATATACGTGTGTGTATATATATATATATATATATATATATATATATGTATATATGTATATATATATATATACATAATTATGTATATATACACATCTACATTAATGTATGTGTCTGTCAGAGTAAGATAATATGTTAATCATAAGTAAGTGATAGAGGCTAGGATATCAACCAATTGTTTGTCATATTTTAGTGAGAAATATCTAGTTTGAAGACCTGGTATGTTAATTATATTATATTATATTATATTATATTATATTATATTATATTATATTATATTATATTATATTATAGAATGGATCTTATATTAAGTAAAGTAAGACTGGGTCTTATATTAATTTTTGCTCCAAAAGACTCATTAGAGCTGATTGTCTGGCTAGGTCTTATTTTCCGGTAGAACAGACTAAGAATTTAAAACAGTGTAATCTCTTGCTGTGCAAAATTATCCTAATGCTTAATGGCATAAAATAACCATTTTATTTGTTTATTCACAACTATGTAAATTTGTCAGAGTTCCATGGAAATATCTTGTCTCTGTTCCACTTTACACTAATGGCAATAGTTCAAATGGAGCTGGAGGACCCACTTCCAACATGAGTTCACTCATGTGGTTGACAAGTTGGTTTCGGTTGATGGATGAGACTTCACTTAAAATTTGCTCTGGGCCTCAATTCTTTTGCAAAAAGCCTATCAAAGTAGGTAAATAAACTTTTTTCACAGCATGGGGTTCCCAAGGTGATTACATCTATTACATGTTAGCTGGCTTCTCCCAGTAAGCAAAAGCAGACGCTTCCAGACCTTCTTTCTTAAGACTTAGGTTAGAAACTGGTACAGTGTTGCTTTGCTACTTACTATTGGTTAAACAAGTCATGAGGTCAGTCCATATTAGAAGTGTTGAAATCTTCTCTAGCTAACTAGGATTTGCAAAAGTGTTAACATACTTGCTGTTGAGTGTGTCTAAAACAAGATCAAAATGAAAATCTGTCCATACAGACCTGTTTTTTAAAAATGCTTAATCGACTTTTAAAATAGTATAGTTTACATTTCTAAAAAAAATGTGCTTGCATGCATATTTTAAATAATGGTCTATGTAATATATCAGTAAGATATGGACCTCCCAACACTCAATTTTGTATATTCAAGAGAAAGACCACCCAACATGTTAATTTATAGACATATTACTATAGAATAAATAGACAACAAGAGTTCACTGTTTTTTGGAAGGCTATGCATTTATTCAGGAAAATGAAATTTAATATTTATTTTCATTTTTCTCTAGTAATCATATATATTTCAATTTTCACATTTTAATTAAAGTCAATAATGAGAACCTGAAACTTAATTAAATTGTCCCTATTTCCAATATAATTAAATTCTACACTCTATAATAAAATTGCTTTTATTCTTTATTATTTCATAAAATACTTTTTTCCCCTCAGACCAGTGAATATAGCCACTTTATAAAAACAAGGGGAAATTATCTTATTTAAGTCTCAATATTATTACATACAAAAAAACACACAAACAAACAAACAAAAAACAACTCACCTAACCCAGTAATTTAATTCAGAAGTAGCTACCTTTCCATTTCCACTTAGAGGGATATATATATTTTCATGACCCAATAAAGAAAAAAAAGAAGAACCATGGTAGAGTACTGTTCTTGAAGATGTATATAGGATGGAGAGGGTTTTTTTTTGTTTGTTTTTTCGTTTTTCTTTCCTTCCCATAGCCAATAACATAAGAAAGCCACCCATAAACATGTCTTAAGATTTTTATTTTACTTCTTGGTCTAACTTTTCATGTGTCATATGGATAGTCTTTATTAGGAATTACTCTCTTGATGCTTCTTGGTATCTCAACATGTTAATTGCTGCTCATTTCTTTTAAACATTTATTTTAACTGAGGGTCTCCAAGTCAAATGAAAAAGGGCTGTTTGTATAAGACTATAAGAAATGCTATTCCTTGGAAGGGCCTAAAAACTTTGGAAACCAATAAATAAGATTGATTTTATGAGAATTAAACTAAGAAATAAGTACAACATGGACTAGAGCATAAATTACAAGGTCATATTAGAATATAAGACTTATAATAACTTTCAATTTAATATGAAATGGTTCACATATCTAAAGATTAACTTATTGAAAAATTGAAAGGGTTTGGTCAGGGAACAAACCATAGAAGAGGCTAAGTCAGTGCTTCTAGTGCTGTGCAGAACAGGGGCTGTGCACGGTCCTTTGCCGTAAATAAGACTTTAAGTGAGGATATTTAGTTGTTGTAGCTTGGTGTCACTCTACATTGACAGTACCCCACTCAATCCTTTTGTTCTAATTCTATGGTCACGACACTGTCAGTTATTCAATTCAAACTATCTTTTGGCTTAAAAAAGGGGTGGGGGGTGGCGGGATGCCTCAGATAACAGAAAATCTGAATTTTAGGCTTCAGGAACAACTGGATTCAGTTGACTATTCTCTAATTGGCTCCATTCTGGCAGCCCCTTACTCTGTGGCAGCAAGAACACTAGCTTATATTCTGTCACATAAACACTAAATGGGATGCATGAGGTCATTTCATTCTCTCATATTTCCATTAGAAATCCAAGGGTTCATCTCATTTGCATAGCTTGAATCACATGCCCATCTTTGCACCCCATGGCTAGAGTCGGGGGCAGAGAGGAAGAGTAAAATACATGTATATTTTGACACAATGTAGTCTTCAAGAGATCAGTGGCCTTGTCTTGATATATCTCTGTATTCCCATCATTGTAAAACATTGCTTGTCATATTATAGGCACTATATAAATATTTTTATAAGGGATGAAAATTTTTCTAAACTATTGTTGAAGTCAAGGTCAAGGGTTCACTCTTGGATCTGGAGAATAGGATTGGTTACTCTTATATTGATTATGAAATGGTAGGATATTCTCTAGGATCCAAAACATTATTATGGAAAGCAAAAACAGTTCAGGCTTCACAGAAATTATATAACATGTATCTATTAAAGCAAGCAAACTCCGTAGAGATTGTCCTCTGCAGAGAGAATAGCCTTATCATTGGAAAACAGAACAATGTCTATTGCCTCTATTTTAAAAATCATCTTTCATTAAAGTGCCAATGCAAAAATTTTATTTTCTTCTTTTACATTACATTATTATATTTTAAGATTGATTTATCTGAGAATAAATAGCCAAGAACTTAATCACCTGTGAATAGTTTAATGATCAAATATTTAGTATATATCTCCTCGAACATAGATGAAACTACAGTAAGCATACCAGAGACCTGCAACAATCATTAAGTAAAGACCAAAGTTACTAAGTGTTTTATAATTCAATGCAAATAAAGAAATAGGAGAGACCGGAAGAAGTTAAGCTCAATATGAGTTACCAAAAATTACACTAAATTAAAATAAAAATTATTAATGCTGAAGATAAAATTGGCTTTGAGACCAACAACGCCCTTTATTTTATGCTCAAGTATATTGGCTCAAGAAAGAAAAGAAAATTAATTTCATAGCAATTATTTAGGTAATCATGTGGATTTATATGAGTATTACAGTAAATACAGTTGTACAGTGGAGTGGAAAAATTATGGATATTTTAAAAGTCTGTGTCTGAGCTTCCTGATAGTTGAAGTTTTAAAAATGTTGTTAATCTAAATCCCAATGTGATGGTATTTGGAAATGGGGCCTTTGGGAGGTGATTAGGTTTAGATGAAGTCAGGAGTGTGATGCCTTCATGATAAGAAGAGGAAGGGACAGGAGAACTCTGTCTCTACATGCACAGACACAGAAGAGATCATATGAACATACAGTGATAGGGCTGCCATCTGCCAAGAGAGCTGTCACAAGAACCAAATCTGCCAACACCTTGGTCCGGCCCTCCTCAGACACCAGAACTGTGATAAACATATGTCTGTTGTTTAGCCACCCGTTCTATGGTATTTTATTATAGCAGCCCAAGTTGACTAAGATGCTCACCAAATGTGTACAAGAAACATATAGCTCTGCTTGTTATGAGCACCCATTTATAACCATAAGGGAAGCCAATCTGATTATAAGATTAATATACAAAACCGGGAAAATTGAAATAATTGAGAAAAAAGAGACACAGAAGTTCTGATTTAAACTGCCTGAAATTTGTACACTGTTAGACTTTGTGTCACAAGTCAATAAATTCACATATTGTTTAAGACCATTGAAATTTTATTAAATTCATTTCAAACTTTCCCAGCTGAGGGACTTCCATCTCTCTACCAAAACTCTCTGATTCACTTGTTTACACTATTTTGTACTTATTCAGATATCCAAGTGCATGGGAACTACCAAGGATCTTTTTGATCATGGTGGTTGATTTTCACAGATCATTTTTAATGGGAACTGCCATAATTTCCTTAAGGAATTTTTAATTCCCCTTCCATATAATTGATCAGAAGACTACTATTACTAGATATGCATCATTGTTTTTTCAGCCTGCCTCCCCTAATGTCATGTATTTTTGTAAGAAGATGTTCTACTTGAATCTGTTTTGTTCTTTGACGTAGTTTGTACAAATTCCAGTTTGGATCATTGACCTATATTTTTGTTTTGTTTATATTAGCCAATCATTGTATAAATCCTTTTAACTATAGCAGTCTTTCCTTCTGGTTCTGTTTTTAAAATGTTCATACAATTTTCTCCAGTCACATGTTTCAAAATACATTTTGTGGTAGATTGTTTTCAGAGATGGCTGAAAAAGGTCCTTTTGTGATCATTTACAGTATGACTTTGCCACACTTCCATTAAGAAGTCAAGTTTATTTAACCTCCTTTCTGATCTAGAATGGTGTTCTGACTTGCTTTGCCTAATTGAATATTGCAGAAGTAAAATCGTGCTTTCTGTGTGGAGGCCTTATGATGGCTTGTAGCTTCTGTATTTTATCTGTTGGAATGCTGCACTGAGAGAGTTGTACAAAGAAATTGGCTAGCCTACTGGATAGTAATAGCCACATGGAATAGAACCAGCCCTCACTATCTGATGACCAATAACGATTGCCAGACAGGTGAGTGAGGCCATAAGAAACCTTCTGGCACAGCCAACCCTCTGATAAATTCAGGCAGAAAAATCATCCAACTAATCCTCAGAATCGTGAGAAACAATACTTTTTCGTTATCTTAAGCCACTAATTTTAATGGTTGATTATACAACTGCTGATATCTGAAACAGAAATATTAAACACAAATATCACACCAACCTATCACACAAACTCCAAAAAAGCAGTATCTGTGAACCTAATGGACTTACATATGAATTTACATATGAACATTTAGTTAGGTGTTAAGGGATAAAAAATCTTAAATTAATAAAATATTTTAAATCCTATTTTTATTAATATATATTAAATTTAATTTATTTTAAATTTAACTCAAAAGGAAGTAAAAAAAGAATTGATAAATATCAGATAATTGGGCCTATTTTGTATTTTTAAATAAACTTTTTTAAAGCAACATTTTTACTAAAGCATACCCTACTTACAGAAAAGTATATAGATCAAGGACTTAATACATATTGTAACTTTTTAAAATAATACTTACTAATTATTTGTTCTCAAGGGACCCTAAGATAAGTATAAACTCTGTTTATCCTTGTGTTTTTTTTCCAGCAAACATAGTTGATGTTGTTTTAATTTACTCAGTATACTACAGTCACTTTTCCTATAATTGTACACACGTATTCCCAAAAACTACCAACTATAAAAAATCAAGTAGCAAAATAATCAGGTTTTATGAGGATGGGGAGAGAGAAAACTAATAAAAATGGTAGTAGTTTCATACATGTTAAATCATTAAGAACTACATAAATACTACAATAAATATGTCACTTTGCCTTGAAAAACCATTTAATTGTGAAATTGGGCATCAAAAGGGGTGAAGCTCTTGAGTTATTATGAATTGGTAGAAGTAGGGTTATCTGAAATTGGACTGAAAGTTGTAATACCAGATGTGTATGGGTGGGGCTCATAATACATGATAAACTGTAGTAGCTGGTAGATGCCTGTATTTTTGTGTATTACTATGCTGTTGGGTTCAGCCTGTTGCAGTTTTCTATGTGCATCTCTTATTTCTCATGAAGAAAATGACACGTAAGCAAACATTAAATTAATTCCATTAAACTGTTTCTCATATATCAATTGCATGGGAACGAGTTCCATTTTCAAAACAGCCAATGCAGCAGAACAGATTATACCTTGAATTAGTCATGTTTTGAAACTCATTCTCTTAATTTATTGAATTTGAACAAAAACTTGATTTTTCATTTCTTTGATGCTTGTAATATTTGTGAAATATTGTTTTCGATGTTCAGCTTCAGAATTTACACTACAGTAGATTATATAAGTCCAATATGAGTCCCTTCTTTAAATTAATGGATAGTTACTAAAAGAGAACTGTCCTGCTATTTCAGATGCTATAATTTTCATTTCTCCTCTAGAGAGAAACTCTTGGCAATGGACAATGCAAACAAATACATAGTCAATAAGAGGTTATTGTTGTAATTCATAGTTTAGTGCTCTATTACTCCTTGTGGAAATAAGAACCACAGAGTCCTAAAAGGATCCTTGGCTAACCACTTTAACGTATTTACTTACAAATAGCAACCTCAATCATTGTGCCAAGCTTCCAATTTTCTGAATGGCAGATTTGTAGTGTTTGATATTTAGTGCATAAAATAAAGTCCTCCAGGTTAAAAATGTCAATTCTTGTTCCCTATTGTAAAAAAAAAAAAGTCAATTCTTTACTATCAAATGGGTGGAGGGAAGAAATTAAAGGGAGTCTTGACCATCCATTTTATAATTGTCAACTATTCTATAAAAGGTGAATAGTAAACCAATTATTTTTATCAATTAATTTTAATAAGTAAATAAATGGTGTTAAGCATCATAGGGATTTTATGGAACTCAGTTCCTTCTATTCACAATTGTCACTTCATGCCAGAATTTAAAGGTAGGTTAGGAATAGATACTGTCAACACCTTTCATTGTTTATAACAATGAAATCACAGAACAATAACGTCCTTCATGATCGCTGCTTTAGAATTTCACTTTGTTCTGATATCTAGTTAGAGAAAAGGAAACAAGACATCAAACCTCAATAGTCTGTATATATTTTATAATTCCTTTATTTAAGGGTCATGACCAAACACTGTAAGTAAGGCTCTGACATTTTTACAAGGTTTTTTTGTTTGTTTGTTTTTCACAGTAATCTAGCTTAAACATCCATAAATTTGGTGTTTATTGTTTACGCAAAGATTATGGATTTGATTCTCCAAAATAAGGCAATTTCAATCAAATCCAGTATTTCTGTCCTACATAAGTTAAATGGAGTTTCAAATAGATAGCTGCTATAGACTGAATATTTATGTCCCCCTAAAATTTGCGGCATCCGTCTCCAGGAGCCGGGCGACGTCAGATAAACAAGCACATTCCAGCGTCTCCCAGTGAATGTGCAGGTGGAAGGGCACGTGCTGGTGGCATCGCTGCACCTTCTCTGGCTCCTGCTCCAGCTCCTGATGGCTGCGTTGCGCAGCAGCAGAGAAGCTCTCAGCAAGTCCCTGGCCCCACCGCCTGACTAGGTATCAAGCAGGACATTGGGGGCATCCCTAGTTCACCCTAAGTCTCACTGTACATGTTCTCAAGGAAGCCTTCCCTCACCCCACAATCTTCATATTGGGAACTTTTACTTTAGAAGCGTATGTGATACCAAATATAAGAGAGCAGCAGTTCGTGCTCCTTAGTTCATGACTTTATACCTGACCCCTAAACAATACCTCGAACAGTATTTGTTGAATTAATCGAATGGGGTCACTAATAATTGAACTACCAGAAAAGCACACCCAGATTTCTCAGTGATGTCAGCCATCCTATGATGCATGCTAGGATGGTTATGTGCTATGGACTGAATTGGGTCTCTACAAAATTCTTACCTAACCACATTCCTCCCCACGTGACTATATTCGAGAGAGAGGGTTTTTAAAGAGATGTTTAAGGTTAAGTGAGGTCTGATGGGTGGAGCTCTCATCTGATACAGTTAGCACCCTTACCAGGAGAGACAACACAGTTTGCTCTCTCCCTGCCTCTCCTGTCACACAGATAGAGGAAAGTGCATGTGAGCAAACAGTGAGAAGGCAGCCATCTGAAAGCCAGGAACAGAACCCTCACAGAACCCAACCATGTCTACACCCTGATCACAGACTTCCAGCCTTCAGAACCGTAAGAATGTAAGTTTCTGTTGTTCAAGCCACCCAGTCTATGGTACTTTGTTATGGCAGCCCAAACTCACCCAGACATTATCTGATGTCCATGAAAATCCTCCAGGCTTTAGAAGATAGTATTTTGAAGATTATATTGGACCAGTGATTTGAAGAGATTTTTATCTTTGGGAAAGTAGTTTAAGCCTTCTTACCTATAAAATGACTTATAGGAGGATCATAAAGAAAAATAACACAAAATTCACAAGGTGCTACTGAAATGAATATAAAAGAGCTTAAAGCTTAATGAGCTGCATACTGCAGACATAAGAATTAGGTAAAAACATTCATTTAATGTGAGACGTTAGTTCATAACCACCTCGTTACCTTTTTTCTCAAGATTAAAAGTGAAGTGGTTTCTCATTTTAGATAAAGAATGCTGTTGACTTATATTTGTCAACTATGAATATTTTTAAAAGGTAGACAGCATAGGAAATGTCAGCTGTAACATTTTGTAGTTTCAACTAAGATAATTTAAATATAAATGATATTTGGTATGGGATTTTATTTTTGAATAATTTTTCAAACTTAAAATGAATCAATATGTTCAGTGTTTAAATTCTAATGAATTCGGGCAGTCCTGATGAATACTGTTACTTCATATTACTCCTCACTTTCTTAAGCATACCCAGATGATGAAAAGAAATTATAGGTAGTAATAACATAATAACATAGGAACACACAATTAATAAAATTGAATACTGTTTCAGTTACTTTTTTCTTAAGGTACATTTATAATAAAAGTTTGAGAAGTCAGGAATATATTATGTTGTATGTGTACAGGTAGTTTATTATAGTAATATGTTCATCTTTAAGCATATTAAAAGATTTTAGTTTCCATGAAGTAATTTATTAATGCTGCATTACCCAAAGATGATGTTATTACCCCTTTACCACCTAGTAAAAGGTTTAGAGTACTATATCCAATAGTGATGTCTGATTTGTTCTGTGTCTCCTGCCCTTGATTAATTTTTGGGCACATTGAAAAGTTAATTGACCTATAACTGACATTTTTTTTCCCCCTCCAACATACTGTGGAATCATTGTATTGCCATAGTAACATGGCTGCCCCAATCCATTATTTTAACCAAATACAGATAACAACAGTTCAACAAAGTAAGAGGAGTACATTCTACCTTAAAAGAAAGTAAAAGAAAGAACAAATGTACCTTGAGAGGATACAGAGAAGACAATATTTAATGCTCTTTTACTGTATGTACTAGAGTTATGGCAATTCTACCTGCTGCTAGGGAACCATCTCAGTGCTGTTAATTCTCCTGTTGCCTAGTTGACTCGAAAATTTAGATTTAATAAAAACCCAATAAACACAGGATGAACCTGAAGAGACTTTGCATTGGAGTTTAATACAGTAGAAGAAAGCCCCCCCCCTTTTTTTTGAAGCGACATGATTCTAGAAGCAATTTTCAATACTTGAGTTATTTTTCCCGACTGTAGTGCTTCACTGATTGTAATAATACATATTCAATACCCCATAAAGAGCATTGAAATCATTTTTCTCATTTACTCGCTCTCACTTCTTCAACTGTTTGCTTTCCACCACTTCATAAAGATTATATAGACAGATAGAAATAGAGATAGAAATATACCTTTTTTATTCAGCAATGTTCAGATTACTCTCCCCTGCTATCAGGTGCCTTTCTTATACACCTCAGATTACCTTTCAGTTTTTATTGCTTTTAATTTTCCTTCATATATCTCTTCTTCCTTCTGCCCTTTGGTCAAGGTCCTTAAAAGACTTGTGAGAAAATCTATTTAAATATACAGCACTGGAGTAAGGCTACTTGCTACCTAAGGCTACCTTCATGCCACGTTGGCTTAAACCATAGAAGAAGGTTTTAAAAAGCCACCAGATAAATCAGTTTTGCATTTATAAAAATTTCCTTTTGTATTCTGATTTAGTTATATATCCACATTGACTTTTCTCTTTACTTCAAGAATTTTCCCTATCTAGCACTTTTTATGGCCTCTTCTATCATCATGTTGCCTACTTGTCTACATGGCCCACCCTATACATCAGTGGCCCTCAAAATGTCAAATTTGTATACAGAAATTTTCCCTGTGGCACCTGTTAAAATTCTGATTCAAGACACATTCCTAACAATTTAGATCCTGTAATTCCTATATAATCAGTCTGTTCTGACTAATGCCTAACGATTTTTTTTCTATTAGTTCAAATTGATCCTTTGAATTAGGAATAAAGAGGGATCCTCTGAACATTATCTAACCTCAGGGGAAGATGTGCGTATGTGAAAGACAAAAGAGGCATTTATACACACTGTATATTTTATATTATTGAATCCACCTAAATGTATACAATTTGAGACACTTAATGTCCATTATTTTATTGAGAAGTAACGGATAGAGGGACAGATGAAAGAAACTGAAATAATGTCTTCGAATGGATGAAAAAAACATTAATCTGAAACACACAGTGATCTCAAAAGATAGAATACATTATAATGAGAATGGGAGAATGCTATTTGTATACCACAGGTTTTTCTCAATATTTAAGTAGATTTATAGCACATTCTAACAATAAAAATGTTAAATATTATTTAAATACCAGAAATAAATGTAGAGTAGTTAAATGAAATTGGTTGTGTAAAGCAGTTGAGATATTAGAAAGTTAAAATAGCTGTCATACTTGTACACTGTGATAAAATACCTGCATCTTCCTTCCTACTTGTAAATGATCAGGACAAACTTTAATAAAATATTTCTTTCCATATGAGATTTCAGTTAGTCTTTTTTTTTTATTTCCTGCATAACCTCCTATTGCTCCGTTATGCCTCTGACAATGTCAATTTAATTTGGTGAGCATGGTTTTTGTTCAGTGCAAAACAGTTGAAATAACCTAAAATGCCTAATCCTCTTGATGTGCTCTGAATTTACAGAAACTTTCTAAAGAAATACTGAATGAAGCCAGGGATATTCCATGGAATCGAAGCTGTCAAAATAAAAGGTTGGAGGCTATTTGGCTATTGGAATAAAGGAAGAGAATATGACAATTGAAAAGTATAATAAATCCTTCTAAATAGATATGGCCCTTTTTGGAGACATTACTAGGCATGAAAATAGAAGCACTACAATGACTATGAAAAAAAAGTGAAATGTAATTACAACATTAATTCAGTAACAGATGAAGAGAAAGATTACTGAACCCAATATGAGAAGCAGTAGTATCTATTATGATATTTAAAATATAGCAGGTGGAGAGAAAATGACCTAGTCTATTTTAAATTCCATTATTTATGAAGAATTCTCTTTATTGTTTAAAAGGAATAATAGGAGACAAATTACAGGGCATAAAATGAGAGCTCTAGAAGGTATTCATTCAATTGCTTTTTCAAAAAAATATTAAGGACTCTATATGAGTTAGCCACTGAAGGAAGCCCTAAGGATGCAAAAGTCACTGGGATACAGTTCCATTTCTCCCAGAATTCAAGTAGATTAGGACAAACATAAAAGTAAGAAGGCAGGCATATAAACAGACATAAGATAAATATAGGTGGATATAGGTAAATGGTAGGTACTTAGATAGATAGATTAGATAGATGATAGATAGATAGATAGATAGATAGATAGATAGATAGATAGATAGATAATAGATACCCAGATATAGATAAAGACACATATATTGTCAAAAGGAGAAGTTGAAGGGACTCCTCCATGTAGACAGAGGGAGCAGGCTCAAAAAAGCTTTTGCATGTGATAGATGAGCTAGATAGTGAAGGATAAACAGAGACCACGGGAGGACCATGCACTTGAGCGCTGAGGCAAGTGCAAAGACAGAGAAATGTGAAAATCATGAAGCTCTGATGGCAATCAAATAATCCTTGGTTCTTATCCTGCCTTTGACCTTGAAAAAAATACTTTGCTTTATTTGGCATACTGATGTCCTTCTCTAGAAAATGATGAGGATGCATAAACCCTTTAGAGTTTCTTCCAATTTTTCACGATCTTATTAATTTCAAATATTTGCTAAAAGTTCTACCACAGACTAAAAACTGTCTATTTAATTCTGTTTTTAAAATTTATTGGGGTGACAATTATTAGTAAAATTACATAGATTACAGGTGTACAATTCTGTATTACATCATCTATAAATCCCATTGTGTGTTCACCACCCAGAGTCAGTTCTCCTTCCATCACCATATATTTGACCCCCTTACCCTCATCTCCCACCCCCCACCCCCTTACCCTCTGGTAACCACTAAACTATTGTCTGTGTCCATGAGTTTTTGTTTCTCATTTGTTTGTCTTGTTCTTTTGTTGTTTTTTGGTTTATATACCACATATCAGTGAAATCATATGGTTCTCTGCTTTTTCTGTCTGTCTTGTTTCGCTTAGCATTATACACTGAAGATCCATCCATGTTGTCACAAATGTTCCTACATCATCTTTTCTTACTGCCAAATAGTATTCCATTGTGTATATAGACCACAATTTCTTTATCCATTCATCTATCGAAGGACATTTTGGTTGTTTCCATGTCTTGGCCACCGTAAACAAAACTGCAATGAACATTGGAGCACTCGTATCTTTATGTATAAACATTTTCAGATTTTTTGGGTAGATACCCAGGAGAGGGATTGCTGGGTCATATGGTAATTCTATTCGTAATATTTTGGGAAACCTCCACACTGCCTTCCATAACGGCTGCACCAGTCTGCATTCCCACCAGCAGTGTATGAGGGTTCCTTTTTCTCCACAGCCTCTCCAACACTTGTTACTATTTGTCTTGTTGATGATAGCCATTCTGACTGGGGTGAGGTGATATCTCATTGTGGTTTTTATTTGCATTTCTCTGATGATTAGTGATGTTGAGCATTTTTTCATATGTCTATTTGCCATTTGTATGTCCTCTCTGGAGAAATGTCTCTTCAGGTCCTCTGCCCATTTTTTTTAATTGGGTTGTTTGGTTTTTTGTTGTTGAGTTTCATGTGTTCCTTGCATATTTTGGATATTAGCCCCTTATCGGAGGGACTGTTGGCAAAAATCTTCTTCCATTCAGTTGGTTGCCTCTTTATTTTGTTGATGATTTCTTTTGTTGTGTAGAAACTTTTAAGTTTCATATAGTCCCATTCATTTATTTTAGCTTTTACTTCCCTTGCCTTTGGAGTCAAATTAATAAAATGCTCTTTGAACCCAAGGTCCATAAGTTTAGTACCTATGTTTTCTTCTATGCAGTTTATTGTGTCAGGTTTTATGCTTAAGTCTTTGATCCATTTTGAATTAATTTTGGTACATGGTGACAGATAGCAGTCCAGTTTCATTCTTTTTCACGTGGCTGTCCTATTCTCCCAGCACCATTTATTGAAGAGGCTGTCTTTCCTCCATTGTATGTTTTTAGCTTCTTTGTCAAAAATTATCTTTCCATATTTATGTGGTTTTATTTCTGGGTTCTCAATTCTATTCCATTGGTCTATGTGTCTGTTTTTCTGCCAATACCATGCTGTTTTGATTATTGTAGCCCTGTAGTACAAGCTAAAGTCAGGGAGTATGATACCGCCAGTATTGTTCTTTTTTCTTAAGATTGCTTTGGTTATTCGAGGTCTTTTGTGGTTCCAAACAAATCTGATGAGTTTTTGTTGTATTTCTTTAAAAAATGCCATTGAGATTTTGATGGGGATTGCATTAAATCTGTATATTGCTTTGGGTCATATGGCCATTTTAACTATGTTGATTCTTCCAATCCATGAGCACAGAATGTCTTTCCATTTTTTTGTGTCTTCTTCAATTTCTTTCAAAAATGTCTTATAGTTTTCAGCATATAGGTCTTTCATATCCTTGGTTAAGTTTATTCCTGGGTATTTTATTCTTTTTACTGCAATTGCAAAAGGAATTGTTTTTTGTATTTCTTTTTCTGATATTTCATTGTTAGTATATAGGAATGCAATGGACTTTTGTATGTTGATTTTGTAGCCAGCAACTTTACTTTATTTGTTGATTGTTTCTAACAGCGTTTTGGTGGAGTCTTTAGGGTTTTCTGTATATAGCATCATGTCATCTGCAAAGAGTGATAATTTAACGTCTTCATTCCCAATTGGCTGCCTTTTATTTCTTTCTCTTGCCTGATTGCTCTGGCCAGGACTTCCAACACTATGTTGAAAAGCAGAGGTGATAGGGGACAGCCCTGTCGTGTTCCTAAACGTAGAGCAAAGGGCTTCAATTTTTCACCATTAATTATGAGATTAGTTGAGGGCTTGTCATATATGGCCTTTATTATGTTAAGGTATTTTCCTTCTATACCTATTTTATTAAGTGTTTTAATCATAAATGGATGTTGTATCTTGTCAAATATTTTTTCTGCATCAATTGATATAATGATAAGATTTTTTTCCTTTATTTTGTTTATGTGCTGTATCACATTGATGGATTTGCGCATGTTGAACCATCCTTGTGCCCCGGCGATGAACCCCACTTGGTCATGATGAATAATGTGTTTAATGCATTGTAGTACTTGATTTGCTAGAATTTATTTAGGATTTTTGCATCTGTATTCATCAGAGATATTGGTCTGTAGTTTTCTTTTTTTGTGTTGTCCTTACCAGCTTTTGGTATCAGGGTAATGTTGGCCTCATAAAATGAGTTAGGGAGTACTGTCTGTTGTTCAATTTTTTGGAAGAGTTTGAGAAGGATTGGTATTAGATCCTCTTTGAAGGTTTGGTAGAATTCACTAGTGAAGCCATCTGGTCCCGGACTTTTGCTTTTGGGAAGGTTTTGGATGACTGACTCAATTTCGTTACTGGTGATCGGTCTGTTTAGATTTTCCAGTTCTTCATGGTTCAGCCTTGGAAGGCTATATGTTTCTAAGAACTTGTCCATTTCTTCTAGGTTATTGAATTTGGTGGCATATAGTCCTTCATAATATTCTTGGATGATCCTTTGTATTTCTATGGTGTCTGTGATAATTTCCCTTTTTCATTTCTGATTTTGTCAATTAGTGTCTTTTCTCTTTTTATCTTAGTCAGTCTAGCCAAGGGTTTGTCAATTTTGTAATTATTTTCAAAGAACCAGCTCTTTGTCACATTAATTTTTTCTATTGTCTTTTTGTTCTCTATTTCATTTAGTTCTGCTCTAATTTTTGTTATTTCCTTTCTTCAGCTTACCTTGGGTTTCGCTTGTTCTTCTTTTTCTAGTTCTTTAAGGTGTAACATGAGGTTATTTATTTGGGATTTTTCTTGTTTATTGAGATAGGCCTGTAATGATATAAATTTCCCTCTTAAAACTGCTTTCACTGAATCCCAAAAATTTTGGTAGGATGTATTTTCATTGTCATTCGTTTCTATGTATCTTTTGATCTCTCCTCTAATTCCTTCTTTGACCCAGTCATTCTTTAAACGTATGCTGTTTAATCTCCATGTATTTGCGTTTTTTCCTGCTTTCTTTTTGCAGTTAATATCCAATTTCAAAGCCTTGTGATCAGAGAATATGCTTGGTATGATTTCAATCTTCTTAAATTTGCTGAGGCTGATTTTATGTCCCAATATATGGTCTATCCTTGAGAATGTTCCATGTATACAAGAAAAGAATGTATAGTCTAATGTTTTAGGATGAAGTGCTCTATAAATGTCAATTATATCCATTTAATCTAATGTGTCATTTAGGGCTGCTATTTCGTTATATATTTTCTGTTTGAATGATCTAGCCATAGCTGTCAATGATGTGTTTAAGTCCCCTAGTATAATTGTGTTTTGGTCAATTTCTCCCTTTAGTGCTGTTAGTAGTTACTTGGTATATTTCGATGATCCGTGATTGGGGGCTTAGATATTGATGACTGTTATGTCTTCTTGTTGTATAGTCCTCTTTACCATTATGAAATGTCCATCTTTGTCTCTTGTTATCTTTTTCACCCTGAAGTCTGTTTCAACTGATATCATTATGGCTACACCTGATTTTCTCTGGGTACCATTTGCTTGGAGTGTCAATTTCCACCCTTTCATTTTGATTCTATGCTTGTCCTTGTAGCTGAGATGTGTCTCTGGAGACAGCATATGGTTGGGTTTAGTTTTTTGATCCAATCTGCTACTCTGTGCCTTTTATTGGTGAGTTCAGTCCATTTACATTTAGGGTGATTATTGATATGTGAGGATTTCCTGTCATTCTATCTTTAGTTTTCTGGTAAGGTTGTGTCTCCATTGTTTCTTTGTCTTTTAGTTGTTGTCTATTATTTCTGTGTGGTGGTATTCTATGATGTTTCCCTCTGTTTCTTTTTTATTACACTATGTATTTCAGTTCTGGATTTTTTTTGAGTGGTTACCCTTAAGTTTATGTAAAAGAAAGTTTCATATTTAGAGTATTCCATTTTCTTCAAAAAGTAAGCACACTTACTTTCTCCATTCCCATATTCCAGTTCAGGCCTTTACACTCCCCATTTTTATGTTTTGGTTGCCACAAATTGTCCCTATTGATGGTGGTCGAATAGCCTCCTTTAGTATTTCTTGTAGTGCAGGTCGTGTATTAGAAAATTCCCTCAGCTTCTGTATGTCTGGAAATGTCTTTATTCCTCCTTCATATCTAAAGGATATCTTTGCTGGATATATTATTCTTGGCTCATAATTTCTCTCTTTCAATAGTTGGAATATTTGGTTCCACTCCCTCCTGGCTTGTAGAGTTTCTGCTGAAAAATCTGATGATAATCTAATGGGCTTTCCTTTGTAGGTTACCATCTTCTTTTCCCTGGCTGCCTTGAGGATTCTTTCTTTGTTGTTGATTTTAGACAGCTTGAATACAATGTGCCTTGGAGAAGGCCTATTGGGATTGAGGTAATTAGGTGTTCTATTTGCTTCTTGGATTCGAGGATCCAGTTCTGTCCACAAGTTTGGGAAGTTCTCATCAACAATTTGTTTGAATATATTCTCTGTTCCCGTGTCTCTTTCTTATCCTTCTGGTATGCCATTATTTTTATATTGCTCTTTCTGAGGGAGTCAGAAAGTTCTTGTAGAGTTCTTTCATTTCTTTTAAGTCTCAAGTCTCTTTCTTCTTTCATCTGTGTAATTTCCAGGTTTCTATCTTCAATGTCACTGATTCTTTCCTCCATCTGGTCAACTCTACTACATAAACTGGTTATTTCATTCTTAATTTCTTCTATGGAGTTCTTAATCTCCAGAAATTCTATTTGGTTCTTTTTTAAAATTTCAACCTCTTTCTTAAAATGCTCATGTTGTTCTTTAATTGTGTTTCTGAGTTCATTAAACTGCCTTTCGGTGTTTTCTTGCATCTCATTGAGTTTTTTCAGAACTGCAATCTGGAATTCTCTGTCATTTAAGTCACATATTTCCATATCTTTAAGTTCCTTTTCTGTAGACTTCACTTTCTTTCTGAGCTATCTTGTTGCCTTGGTTATTCATGGCAATTACTGATTTATTATTTCTCTTCCTAGACATCTACAAGAGTGGCTTCTGCAACGGGTTGATAGGAAGAGGTCTTTCTTTTGTTTTCCAGTACTTGTTGGTAAAATGTTTTATTTTCTTTCCGATTGCAGCCTTTTTTTCTCTCTCACACAATAGTGCTGTGTTTCCTCTGCACTATTCCAGTTTCTCACACAATGGGGGGGATTCCCTGGGAGACGGGCTTCTCCTCTGTTAACAGTTCACCTGGATCATAGGGCGCAGTGTCCCTGTGGGTATGCGGAGAGCTTTTGAAGTTCCAAAGCTCTTCCAGCTCCAGATTCAGAGCCTGTATGTTTCAGCAGTTCTGTTTACTCCTGCAGGTATCCACCCAGATGGGTGGGGCCAGGGGTGGTGTGAGTTGTGAGAGGTGGCCCAGAGCAATGCTGGCGACCACCACCACAGCCGATCCTACTTCCACAGCTCCCTCCCCTTTGCCGGGACTAGTTGGGCTGCGAATTTGTGTCTGCGGTCCACAGTTTTCAGAACAGCAAATATTCTGTTCTTTTGATCTGACACTGCTACTGTTCCGCTTCTAGCACTGGGCAGGTGGGGGCGGGACGAGCTCTGGGAGGGTAGGGAGGGGGCGGCAAGTCTCAGTGCCTAAGGCTTCCATTCTCTGCTCAGCAGTGAGGGCTTAAACCACCGTTTTCAGCCTTCTTCCCTCAGTCTTTTCTCCGAGGTCTCTGCCGTGAACGTTGGGTTCAACCGTGTTATATGCTGTCCCCTCAGCCCTGTGGGCCATAAGCAGAACCCTAGCAGTCCAAGTTCTTCCCTTTCCCACAGCTGTGGTTGTTCCAGGTGCAGCGAGCTCGGAGCGCTGAGCTAGGTCTACGTCCTGCGCCTGTGTGGCTCCGTCTCCACACTTCTCCCTTCCCTTCTGCCCCGCACGTGCGATTCACCCACCTTTAGGTGAATTCATTAGTGGGCCTCTTTGTCTTGCCTGTCTGCTATGCAGAGAGTCCTTTGTGGAGTTATTGTTGTTCGATTAGTTGTATTCCAGGGGAGCTTTACAGAGGCTCACCTCACGCCACTATTTTGATGACCAAGCCCCCTATTTAATTCTTATGAAACACATAACATTTTATATACAGTTGTGTATAAATTTGCATAAAATGCATCTATTAATGATCTACTAATATTTAAAATATATTTAATGTATAGTTCATAAGTGTGTGTGTGTGTGTGTGTGTGTGCGCGCGCGCGCGCAGGCATGCATACCAACCTTTGACTAATCCTAGGCAGAATTTTAAGATCTGTATGTATCTTTCTCAACATTGTTTTCCTAGCTTTTCATTCATTTTTCTCCTACTAACCAGAACTGGATATTTCCCAGGTGGCACGCTCACAAAACTTCACTTTGGTGTGCCACTTGTTCTACTGTCCCCCAAACCTGACCTAACTATCTTCTCCCCACCATAACATACATGTCCTATAGCCCAGTCTCTCAAGTCATTGCTAACTTAATAACTAATTCTTATCAACTAAATATAGCGATTATATTGATGAGGGTTTCTGCTATGTGATTTAGCAAATGATTTCTGGAACAAACCATTTACTTAATTGTGTATTTGCCAATGATGGAATGAGCGCTAGTGATAGGTGGTAAAAAAACATTTTAAATGGATACCCTTTTACATGCCATGGAAACATCTATCTGTCTAACTGAACAGAAAGTAAGTTCTAATGTATGTACCATTAAGATGATATGGGAGGGTGAGGAGAATGGGGATTGGCCGAAGGTAGTCAAAAGGTACAAACTTCCAGTAATAAGACAAATAAGTCCAAGGGATGTAATGTACAACATGATGACTGTACCTGACACTACTGCATGATATACATAGGGAAGCTGTTAAGAGAGTAAATCCCAGGACTTCTCAGCACAAGAAAATTATTTTGTTCCTTTTTATTACATGTATATGTGATGATGGATGTTAGCTTAACCTGTAATGGTAATTATTTCACAATACAATACAGGCATACCTTGTTTTATTGCATTTCACTTTATTGTGCTTCATGGATGTTGCATTTCTTTTAGAAAATGAAGGCAAGATCCTCTACAAACAAAACAATTACCACTTGCTTTACTGCAATACTTGCTTTATTGCAGTGTTCTGCAACCAAGCCTGCAATATTTCAGAGGTAGACCTGTATATGTAAATCAAATCATCAAGCTGTACATTTTAAACAGTGATGCATGTCAATAAAGCTAGGGCAAAAAGAAAGATGACAAAGGAAAGAAAGATCTGCAGAAATCAAATCATCAGAATATTGAGATTGTATTTTATCTATAAATTTTAGGAATTCTGTTACCCCAAAATGTTACTTTACCTGTCAGATCCTCAGTTTCCTCATCTATTAAAGTGGAAATTTCAAAACAAACTATAGACTTCTGCGTAATACATGAGAAAATGCATTTGAAAGCACTATATAAAATCCACAGTTCTATACAAATGAGTTATTTCAATATTTGATAATAAATTACAAAACATATAAAATTTTCAGAACATTGTATAAGGGGATATTGGCAGAGAGACAGTTTTAGCCTTTGATTCACTCAAAATGTCTTCTTGGAAAAGGTGTGCTTTCAATGATAAGCAGGCTGTAACATACTTGAGGGTAGTAGAATTTTGCCTGGTTCTGTCCCAGGAGTAGCCTAGGTGACAAGAGATAATTCCAAATGGATGCTAAGGAGAGAACAACCTCTGCCAAGGGACGAGGGTATACAAGGCCAAGAGGAGGTATAGAAGGTTTGGATGACACAGGGAGGACAAATTGAGTACCTTGGAGATTGTGTGAAACTAACTGTACAAGGAGATTATTTAAAGGGAAAATAGTGACAGGATTTTTAAAAGAGTTACATGAATTTATAGCTTACTAGTATATAATCATCTGCTAGACTATAAACTGAGAGTATTATTAATAATTTTATGAAAGTTAAATTTTAATACTTTACATTCTATCACACAATTATTTTGTGGTGATATATACTTTTATATTTTTAATTGTTATAAACAACAGGCTTTGACCATTGTGAGATATAGATAACAGTGGTTTTAGTCAGGACAAATAAAGCAATCTTCACAATTAAAAAGAAAAGTTGCTTTAGGGCAGGGGTGTCCAAACTTTTTTCAGCGTTTTTCACCAGGGCCATATGAGGTAAAATACACAAACAGCCGGGCCACTCACTCAAGGTGAAGTACATATTGCCTCACCTGGTTTACTTAAGTCAACTAAATGTATTTTTGGAATTTGCTGCGGGCCAATTAACAATGGATTACGGACCGTAGTTGGCATGTGGGCCCTGCTTTAGGGTATTTGAAAGCAAATAATAATTGTTGACTACATAAGAAGAGCAGAAAGGACAACAGCTATTTATTTATTTATTTATTTATTTATTTATTTATTTATTTATTTATTAAAAGCAGTGGTAAAAATGTTACCTAAGAAAAAAAAGAAGTGTTTCTGACCTGGCATGCAAGGAGCTTGGGAATTGTTATTCTGTCTTAAGTAAAAAGCTGAACCAACAGAAAAATCAACAACTCTTAGATCCATCAAAGAAGTGAGGTCTCAGGGAAAAGCACTGCCCCTAAAATTGGACAGATAAGAGAATACGGAAAATTCAGAGAATTACAATATGTGGAGCAGAAACCTCCATAGGAGCCAGTGCTGGAGCAAGAAACCTGAACTGTGCTTGACTAATTGCTGAAGGCTCAGTGTGGACAATAAACTGAACGATTAAAGATTCCAGGGGGCTCAGTCATAGGGGTCCTCATACGCTTTTATTTACCTCCAGGACTTCTACAAGGCTCACAGGGAGTATCAGAGAAAATCCACTCCTGTTTCTAACACGGGAAGAGGGAAAAGAACAATTATGAAATATGCCAGAACATTCTGTTCTTAACAAGACCTGCCCTCAGGAAAAACTGTTACATTTTACCACAGCATATACTATTGAGATTTTTTCAGAGCCTAACTGACTTGGGAGAAAGGAAATGCCCAAATTTAGCCTGCTCTAGCCTTCTGCATGTGGGAAGGGAAGTTTCCAACTCTAGCTCACTCTAGCTCACTCTAGCCATGGCTTTGCACCCAGCCATGAAGTTTTAGGAAAGCCAAGTCAATATAGAGAGGCCAGGTGTGACTGTTTTGACTGACATCCCCTCCATTTAAGTTCCCAGGCAACAACCAGTACGAATCACCAGCCATGTGACTCACTTCATATACCTAACTACCATTTTGGAGAAATGGAAGGGATGGAACCCCTAAAGATTGATTGCATATCCAATTACCCAAAATAATTATTTATAGTGAACAGAAATATCTCATTCGAAAGATTCTTTAAAATGTCAAGGACATATTTCTCCACTACAGAGCTCTGTGATATCTCATAAAAGTGATCAACTCAGCTCTGGAGAAAAGAAGTCTTTTTTTTTTTTCTGCATTTATCTGAGTATATTTTAGTACAGCTGCAATGTCACTGTAATTTTTGAATCCATATTTTGAATGCTCAGTGAAGATTCACAAATATGTTTTGCAAAAATTGCCTGTACCTTATCATATTCAAGATTTAACGGTTCATTAAATCATTACTGTGTTGTAATTATGCAACATAAAGATTAAAGTATGGCTTTAGTTAAATACATATACTCCATATTACATAAATAAGGAATCAAAGGCTAAGGATACTTATTGATCTGAGGAGTATAAACAGGATATTAAGAGCTTCATATTAGCATGGGAATAAAGAATCATTATCTCTTCTAATGAAATGAGGGAAATATCCAGAAGAATATAATAGCCCATAACACAGAGAAATAAAAGTAATGAAAAGAGCTTCTCGTAAACCACTAAATAGTTTGCAAGCTCTTTGATGGAAGGAAAAAAAAAGGAGAACAAGGAAATGGTCTTCTATTTCTTGTATAAGTTAAAATACTAATTTCCTTTTCAGTTGGAAATATGAAGATTGCCATCTAAACAATCTCCCTTTTTTAATATGTTTCTCCCTGTCTCTCCTGCCTTTTACCTAATTTGTGGATCATCATGTCTTCTTCTCTTGTTGTTTTAAACATGTGTTGGAATGGCAAGATACATAGGATAAGCAGAATAATTTATGTATATATAAGTATAATCTCGTATAATCTCATAGTACACTCGTATAATCTCATAATAACTCGTATAATCTCATAATACACTCACTAAAGATCTAAACTCCTAACAACTTCCATTTTCCACTTTGTTGTTATTGGTTGTCAATAAAGGGGTGGTGAGCTTCAGGGATACCTAAACAGTTGCACCTTATTTTTTGAAGGAAACATTAAGTGTATAAGGGGGAAGGAAGCTTGATTGGCTTTAAAAGGGGCACTCAGTTTTCAGACGACGAGGAAAATGAAAGTATTATACTAAAGTTAACTGTTTTACTGGTCCCCAAAGCTAGCAGTGCCCCTATGTGTGCTTGAGGTACTTCAAGTTCCCTGTACTTACTCTTCTTTCTTCCCTGTGTGTGAAGAACTTTCATTAACTTGAGGAATGCTACTGGGATGAATTTATTTCCCATTACATAGTTCTTAGGCTGCATTGCATTTCGTAATCTTGAGATTCAGACTATGAAAAAGAACAATCAACAAAACTGCTGAACTTAAAAAAAGAAAAAGCTAATTAGCAAACAGTTGTAATGGGTTTATTTACTTCAGGACCCTTGATTTCTTCCTGTTGTTCTTTAGATTCTTTTCACTGATTTGTACATCCATCATATTTCATTTTTCTACAATCAGCTTATGCACTTAATGGTCCAGACTGGGCAATCAATGTTGATTGAAATCAGCTTCAAAGTGATGCAAAAGGTCCACTGCTGCTCCAAGAACCAGCTGTGTAAATCTCAGAGAAAGATAACTGTCAGTTTTTTCCTTAATTACGTATTTCTACATTTTCTTAAGCTCACTGCTGTTATAATGACCCAGTAGACACTTGTAGCTGGAAAAGGAATCACTGGGTAAGCACCAAAGGTTCTTTCTTCAAATCCCACCACTCTTACAGGATGTTTGCCAAAATAATTTATCACTGGCTTGTTAGCCTCTTAGAAATGATTCTATCTCTTGAATACAAGGACAGGGTACATATCACTGTGGTGCTTATTGAGAATATCCTGTTCCCAAGGTAAACTCAAAGGGGACAATGCCTTTTGTCTTTTTGTGGAAGAAGGGCTGCATCCTCTTAAAATCTTCTAACTTAGTGTACTTCTAATTTCAACTTGATATTCGTTTTACAGAAAGAAAGCTCACAGTAGTGAAAGACAAGATTGTTTTATTTCTCTCACCTATGTTTAGCTTTCAGAGTGGAAACTAGGGAAGCTGCATTATAACCCTTTCACTTTATTGCTCTGAGCTGAGTATAAACCATCATCTCTTTCCACGAGAGGTTTACATTTGCTCTGCATGGTTTCTCTTCCTTTTCTACCCTTAGTCTGCATGTAATCGCTCACTTCTTGCTACCCAAAGGGGGGAAAATGTGACAGAAACTGTAAATAAAATTTATTTGTCTCTATAGTTTTAGTTCAACTTCATAAAACATTGTTTTGGCTTTATGTAGTATATTTTTAAAGTAAACTTTGTATTTTAAAGAAGTTTTGAATTCACAGCAAAATTGAGCAGAAGGTATAGAGAGTTCCCATCATACCCCTTGCTCAGACAGATGCACAGGCTTTGCCACTATTCAAGTCCCCACCAGAAGGTACACTTCTTACAACTGGTCAACCTACATTAACATACCACTATCACCCCAAATCCATAGTTTACATTAGAGTTCATTCTTTGTGTTGTATTCACCATTATACTATTATGCAGAATAGTTCCAGTGCAAAAAAAAAAAAAAAAAAGAAGACAAACAAACAAAAAAAGTTCTCTGAACCACCTATTTATCCCTTTGGGAACCACTAATTCTTTTGCTGTCTCAGTAGTTTTTCAGGATGTCATATATTTGGAATCATACAGAAGCCTTTACAGATTATTTTCTTCCACTTAGAAGTATACATTCAAGGTTTATCCATGTCCTTTCATACACACACACACACACACACACACACACACACACACATCCTTATGTTGTTACTGTCCTCCACAACTGAGATTGAAAGGACAACAACTTGACTTGGAGAAAAGAAAAAAAAAAGGCCTGGAAGTACACACTGTTCCCCAATAAAGTCCTGTTCCCCTTCCCCAATAAAATCTTTTAAAAAACCCCAAAAAAACCAAATTACATCTTTGCACATTACTTTTACATTATCATAGGTTTATAACTATTGGTTTATTGGTCTTTTAAATCATGTCAAAAATAAAAAGAAGAGTTACTAACTAAAACCACAATAATACCACACTTCATATTTACTATGTAGTTACCTTTACCAGGATTCTTTATTTCTTTATATATAGTTCCAAGTTACTGCCTTTTATCTCATCCTGAAAGACCCTTGTTAGCATTTTTTGTAAGGTAGGTCTACTTGCAAAGTACTCTAACTTTTCTTTGGTGGGGGGAGATTTCTCCATTTTGAAGGTTGGCCATATACAGAATTCTCGTTTGACAGTTTTTTTTCCCCTTTTCTTTCAACTCTAAAAATGCTATCCCACTGTGTACTGGCCTCCATAATTTCTGATAAGAAATCTGCTGTTAATATTATTGAGGATTCTTTGTATGTGATGAGTCACTATTCTCATTCTGCTTTCAAGATTCTCCTTTCATCCTTAGCTTTTAATAGTTTGATTATAATCTGCCTTAGTATGGATTTCCTTGTATTTATCCTTCTTGGATTTCATTTAGCTTCCTGAAAGAATAGATACATGTCTTTGATCAAATCTGGGATATTTTCAGTCATTATTTCTTCAGATATTCTTTCTTCCCCATTCTTTTTCTCCTCTCTTTCTGGGATTGTGGTTATGTTACTGTTGACTTACTGATGGTGTCTCACAAGTCTTAGGCTCTGTTCATAATTTTCATTTTTTTTCTTTTTGTTTATAAGACTGAATAATTTCAGTTGACCTATTTTAAGCCACTTATTTTTTCATCTGTCTGCTCATATCTGATATTGAAGTCCTCTAGTGACTAATTCACTTCAGTTATCAAACTGTTCAGCCCCACAACTCTGGTTCTCTGTTAAAATTTATTTCTCTTTATTCTATATGTTTTCATACATTTTTTTTCTCCTTGTTGTCTATACATCTTTATCTATGGTCTCCTTGATTCTTTGAACATATTTAAGACAGTTGATTTAAGGGTTTGTCTAGTAATTCCAGTATGTCTTTCTTCAGGAATACTGTCTGTTACTTTTTTCTGTGAATGGGCCATAGATTTTTAATTCTTTGCATGGCTCATGTTTATTTTTGTTTAAAACTAGACAGTTGCATATTATAATATGGTGACTCTAGAAATTGTATTATCCCATATTCAGTGTTTGTTTTTGTTGGTTGCTGTAAGCTGTAGCTATTTCTTTGTTAAATAATTTTCATAAAGTATTGTTTTAAAGTCTGTATTCTTTGTCATGTGTTGTCTCTGAAGTATCTGTTCCTCTGGCCTGTATTCAACTAGTGTTTTTACAGATATTTTCTTGGACTCCAAGAGTCAAGACAGTGAGAGTGAGAGAAAGAAAAAGATAAGAGAGGGAGAGAGAGAAGAGAATTACACACACACACACACACACACACACACACACACACACACATGTTTGACAGAGCTTTACTTGAATACATAGAGCAAAACTGAAAGGAAGGGTAAGAAAATACTCTCTCAGCCTTTGCAGAATGGCTGTATTGGGATACTCCTTCAGTGCTTAGGTAAACCCATTGAAATTCTGCCTTCAATTTCATTATCAGCTGGCACTGAGTATAGAGATCAGAGAAAGGTGCATTCTTAGGGTCTTCTCAATATCTTTCTAACATAATACTGTTTTCTTTACAATAACTAAATACAATAACTAAATTACCTGTGTAACATGATTAACATTTTAATTGTGAAAGACTTTAAACTCTGATTTTCTCTCTATTAAGATTTATATTGAACACATTATATATTAGTGAGTGTTTAACCATCAACCAATTACAAATATAATTTATCTACAAATCTTTCTGTAATTTTACAGTTGTAATTCATAACTTCTTTTATCTTAATTATTGGACTAATTCAGGAAAGTTTGTGGATTAATAGAAGAATCCCTAACACTCGTCTGCATATAGGACTTAGGACTCCAAAAGTATCAATGACACATTTTAAAATTATATGAATTATGCTAATGTTGAGGGAATGACTACATTCTTTGTTAAAATGTGTAGAACTGTATTCAAGGATAAATGTTATTTTAGTGGCTTAGTAGTCAATTTAACAAATAAATGTCACATTATAGTATATTTTAATACCATGTTTCTGAAGAGATAAATGGTCTCATATTCTCATCAAAACATACTCAGTAACTATTGTAGTATATTGTTACCATGCCTAATTTTAAATTAAATTTATCATCGGTGTATACGTATAGGAAAAAACATTGTGTTTGTGTGTGTGTGTGTGTGTGTGTGTGTGTGTGTGTATAGTTTGATACTAGGAGCAGTTTCAGGCATCCACTGGGGGGGGGGGGTGTTTTGAAACATATTCTCTGCAGATAATGAGAGACTACTATACAAAGCCAATATCATTTAATACACTTCATTTTTCTGAATATATAAATATTTACAAATACATATAAAATAGAAATGAATATACAAATAAGTTCCTCGAATAACATCATTTTGTTCAATGTCATTTTGTTATAATATTGATGAGAAAAAATGGAAATCAGTTCCTGGCCAGTGCTACTGTCTGCATGGAGTTTGTATGTTCTCCCCATGTGTGCATGGGTTTTCTCCCAGTACCTCAGTTTTCTCCAACATCCCAAAGATGTGCATGTTAGGTGAACTGGCATGTCTAAATTGTTCTAGTCTGAAAGAATGTGTGTGTGTGTGTGTGGTGGGGGGGGGGGGAGCTGCTTCCTGAGATAGAACGGCATCCTGTCCTGCTTTGGTTTCCACCTGGCTCCCCAAGGTGCCGGTACGGGATTCAGCCACCTGTGATCCTGAACTACTTAAAGCCAGGTCAAAAATAATGATCTTACTTGTTTTTATTAATCTTTCTTAAAAGTATGTATAGCTCACATTCATTTCAATGTTTAACATTAGAAGTGTTTTGGGTTTTTATTTAGAAGTTTGGAGCAATTTTTATGACCAGAAATATGCCATAGGAACTTAACTCTTGCTTATACCAGTTAGCCTATGGTAAAATTAGTTTTGTTACTTTGTTTCCCTTTAAGTGGAAGTTTCCAAAAATCTATTGATGATGTTAAGTGAGGACTTACTATATGTTAAGTACACACCATTCAAGTACATTGCTCATAAACTGGAACCAATTCAAATATTTCAGTCACAATTTCTTTACAATTTTACTGTTTTAAAGTTACATGAATCAAAATTCTGAGTTCCTGAATATCATAAAAGCAAAAACTCTAAATAAGGTGACTTCAGATAAATTAAACCTGATTATTTTGAAAGGACAAATATATTTATAATAGAGAACATTTACATTGCAATATTTAAAACAGGATTCAGACTCAATAAGTTGGTCTCTATGCATGTTTGGAACTAAATATATAAACACAGGAATTGTGTAAAGGCAATGTTATGCTAAGATCACCAAGAAGCAGGAGAAACCAGTGTGCGAAAAGAATTTGCAGAAAGAATAAACCAGAAAGCAGAGAGAAACTACATGTAGTATTTCTGATTACTTTCCATCTCAATATCTTCAGGAATGTCCCATCCTTGTATTCCAAAAGATAGCTCTCTGTCTATCTAATAACTACTATCTATGGTTTTTATTTAAATAAGCTTCAGTATGTTTCACCAATATGTAACTGAAAGAGTTGTAATAAGACACAATACTTTTTGAAGTAATAAATTGTGACTGGCCAGGGAAACCCTGGCTTATCTGTGTGCTTTGTGATTTGACCCTCATGTTTCTAGGACACTCTTCTTCCAGGAAGATTCAGTTACTTTGAAGGATCAACAGTGAGATAAAGTCAAATTTATTTCAGAAACTAAGAAAAGGTTGTGATCTAAGATAAAATAATAGCAGGACAATGTGCATTTTGAGTAGCTATAAAATTGCTGATGCCGATTCAAAGGTTACTTAGTTTTTCCTGTCAAATTCAATAATAAAATGATGAGTCAGGGGAGAAGGAAAGCTATGGAAATACACTCTGACGCATATTTGCTATTACTCTTCGATTGACTTTATCTCATTAGTGAATCAAGAAAAATTTTGTATTAGCTCAGTTATTGAATGGGGATAACATTTGGATTCCTGGTTACAAAACTGCAGGAAATCAAAATGTGGAGCAAAAGAAATTTGTAGTATCTGATGCTGTCTCCATGCAGATAGTGTCACTCAGCAAATATGACCTTCACATTCTAACCCTAACTGTCTATTGCTTAATATATTTTGTGAATCTCTTTTACTTTATGTTAGCACCCAGGTGAATGATTATTTGGGAATCCTGTGGAATATTCAACATATAAATAGGAAGTCACTGCAAAAGAGCAACTCTTTTCATTTTCTCGATGAGTTTTCTTTTTTTTTAAGAAGGATATTTAGTTTTCTTTATCAGCTATTTATTACAAACTTAATGCCTGTTCAATATACATTTTATTGGTGACGAGAAACTATGAATATCCAGTTCATATATTTAAAAAAAGCCACACTGGTCTGCTATATGGAAGTACATTTTTGTCTAGTGAATAAATTCTATCCTTCAAGGCATCATGAAAAAAAAAAAGAGTATCTTATAGAAAAGTTTTAAAAGGTATTTAAAGAAGTAAAAGCATCATGGGTGGATTTCTCTCAAATTAATGAAATATGTATATATATATATATATATATATATATATATATATATATATATATTAAAAATTAGCATGTTTAATATCACTAAGGTTCATTACCATATCATGTAATGTACCTTGAACCAACCTAAAGCATAATGATAAACGCTGTGTGAATATAATACACATTTATCATAGAAAAAAATGTGACAAAGCCTCAACATTGTATATTGCTTTGAGATAGCAATTTATTGAGATGAGAAAGATGACAGAGGTGATGGGCATATGAAGGCAAAGTATCTTTGTTTTGGTTTCTTTGTCTTTGGGAAGGGACTGAGTAATAAGGGAAGATATCCCTCCCAGGTAGTTGGTGTGTTCACCAACCTGGAAGCTCTGTGAACCCCATGCTATGGAGACATGATTGATCATTAACTCCGTTTCCATCCCTTTTCCTTTCTTTAGAGATGTGGGGGCTGAAAATTCCAGGCTTCTAACTATGTCTTGGTCTTTCTGGTGACCAGCCCCCATCCAGGACCCATCCAGGAGCCCATCCAGAGTTGCTCGTTAGAACAAAAGATACTCCTACTGCTCTTATCACTTAGGAAACTACAAGAATTTCAGAAGCTCTGTGACAGATTGGGGTGGGGTGGAGTGAAGGGAGTATATATATATATATATATATATATATATATATATATATGTATGTGTATATATACATATATATGTATATATATACATGTGTGTATATATATATATATATATATAATATACACATACATATATATATTTATTATTTCACATATACTATTATACACATATTAATGTACGGATGGTGGTGATGGAGAGGGCATGTGATTTGATATTTTATAGCTTACAGCAGAATGTAAGAATACCCTTACTTTGCCTAAAATATATTTTAACTTAGATTATGGACAAAATCTTAGCAATTCTTTAAATTCTAACTTGAGCTTTACCTCTGCTTCCCAGACAGCTTGGCCCATAGAGATTACCTCTTTCTTTGAATTCTTCAGGACTTACTGTTCCTGTCACTATTTGATAATCATCATAAACTGTTTTATGCTGGAAATGACCTTCATTGTGTTTTTGTTTCATTGTCCCTACATATATGATGTGATATATCACCTCTGTGAAATCACATGGTTTCATATTTATACCATACCTTGTACCTTAATATTTTACATACCAAATAATAATTGCTTTATGAATACATAAAATGATTGACATTGTTCTTTTGACTGAAGTTATGGCTAGATAGATGACTCCTGAAATCCTTTCCCTCTTTAAGTTTCTAAGACATTATAAGTTCACAGGGGGGCATTTGTAGGTTTTGATAAGTGTTACTTCTAATTTTCTAGAGAAGCAGTTAACCTTGAATCAGTATACAATTAAACCATGAATTTTATATTTGTTTTCTTGTCCTATTGAGTGAATAATTTGGGGATCAATTTGTGAATTTGCAAATAAAGTATTCCTTTCTCTGTAGTAATTTAGATCACATTAATCAGATTCTGGCCCCACAATGATGGTACAATCAATCTCCCTATTATGACGTACTCCTCTACCAGTAGTTCCATGATGTTGTGAATATACTACATCAATTTAGAAATGTTTCACCAAAAAAAAACAAAATGCATGTCTCATATAGTATCGCCTAGTGCTGGAAAATTGATCTTTAATAAACATTTTTTTAATGACAAGGAAAGAACGAAGAAAGAAAAGAAAGGAAGAGAAAAGGATAAGAAGGAAGAAAAGAAGGAAGTATTTATTAAAGAAAAAAATATATTAGTGACACTTAAAGAAGATAAGTGATTCAGGGGGACCATCAGGATATGAGTAGGGTCCACTGTAACGGGGTTTTACAGTGGTGGAGAGAGACTGTGCTCAACTCTGAATACAAGGGAAAGAGGGGATTTATAGTTGAGGATCTGGATTGGCGCTGGGGTATAAAGTGAATAGGACACTAGTTAAGAGGAAATAGCAAGTGTTTGGGGCGGAGGAGATTCTGGCTAAGCACATACAACAGGATTCTTGCTGAAGGCAGGCCAGGGTGATCAGATGTCACCTGGGTGGAGGGATGAGAAAGCTGATTAGATCTCAAGGGTGATTAGATATTCAGAGTGGAGGATTCTGGCTGAACTGACTTAGCAGGATTCTTGCTAAAATTGAACAATAGACCTGTGAATAGAGAAGTCCAAAAGTTGAGGCCTTGTTGCAAAAGAGCTCGGTAGAACCTGATTAGACTTTGGTCAAGGGTAGGATCTTTGTCACAAGAAAAATGGAAGAGATAGATAATTTTGAAACTTCTTTACAAATGACATCCAGGAGGTGTGTAATCTTCCCAGAAGCAACAAGCCACTTTAAAAGAAAAATGGGGAAAAAAAAAAGTCCAAATTGCACAATTTTAAATTTGAGGATATTTGTAGCACCATGGTTTTTGATTTTTGTTCTGCTAGCAAAAAATTCCCAATGAACTTGCACCTGCAAAACTACAGACTGCAAATCATGTTCAGCATGTCTTTCTGTGCACACAAAGGAGTGGCTTACACATCTAAGTAGTTTTAAGGTTTGAAGATACTGCCATTAATATTATAACTGTCTTGAAGTGCATAAAAATCTGACTTGGAGTTCTGGGAATGGGAAAAGTGCTGTGTGCATATGATTTTCTTTGATAGACTTTCTACCTGTCATTTCTGTCATCTTTCTTGCACTCCAAAACTGAAGAAAAAAAAAATCAGAAATTCGGGTTTCCTTTGGAGTTTTATTTCTAACCAGAAAGTAGCTTATTTTTCTTAATCTAAACATTTATCTTGAGTAGAAACTACACGAAAGGCACTTCATGATCCTGACATCTGTCTTCCATAATAGCTCAGATACTTTGGGAGCAGAGAGCTGTTATACTATTGCTGCTTTGCCAAGTTTCTTGGAAGTATTAGCATATAGAAGCTCTGGCCTTTGGATTATAAATGGATCATATGCTCTGTTGTTTGCATTTTTATTTAACTCACTCCACTAATAGGTCACTTCTCGGGCGAACAGCATCAAACTCTGTGGACGTTACTGTTAACGTTGTGCCTTCCCCAAAGCCCGCAGAATTGGCCTAACTGGCAGGAATATTTATAGAATATTACAGCATCCCTCTGGATTCTGACTCTTTATTCCTGATTTTTTAGTAACTAATATAATTATTTTTGCATAGCAGAAGAAAATTAACCACAGATGTGCAGAATATTTTAAATACAATAGTATCCAATATGTTTTTGCATATGTGTATTTCCTTTTCTGCATTTGTTTCCAAATGTTCTTCCTTTCCATGGCATGAAAATTGATATTTCTATTGGTGAAATATATAAGGATCATATGGTACTGTGTTATTTTACCCATTGATCCCTCGTATAAGTGCTGTCAAAACTTAGGATAAAAACATTGAAAACTCTGCCTTGCTGGGACACAGATGGAAATGAATTTTTATTATAAGGAAACAGGAAGACAAACTTCACTTTTGGATTTGTATGAACATGTATAATATATAGAATTAACAGGAAATTTGCCTTTATTATAAATGATAGCATGCTGAGTCATTGCCAGAATGGAAATTGGGAGATTTTTGTTGCTAAATCTGTCTTTAATAAAATTTAATGGTACAATCAAACAGAATTATGTTCTTATATACAGATAGTTATGATGCTTTCTGATCTAATGAATTTTGCAACTTTTCAGACATTTCTTTTAACCAACTTTTCAGGCTGATAGTTTCTTAAAAGCAATGGTTGAGCAGAATATGTGAAAACTATACATTGTTTCAGTTCAGCTTTATGCTCACTTATCCTCCTTTGAAATACCCTACATAATATGTGTGTATATATATAGTATATACATATAGTACAGTAATAAAAATAAGGTCTGACAATTTAGTTTGCAAACTCATCCTAGAAAAAGTGCTACTTATCTCATTACTGAATATCGCTATGGTCACCTTCGAAGTATTCCCTTTGGGAAGCTATGCACCGACACCAGTGCCTAGTCCACCCTTCAAAGAATTTTGGAACTCTTTTTTCTGGACTTACCATCAGAGCTGTCATCGTATTACCCTTGATGTTCTGAATGTCATCAAAATGTCTTCCTTTCAATATTTCCTTTATCTTCAGGTAAAGAAAGAAGTCATTGGGGGCCAGATCAGGTGAATACAGAGGGTGTTCCAGTACAGTTATTTGTTTACTGGCTAAAAACTCCCTCACAGACAGTGTCGTGTGAGCTGGTGCATTCTCGTGATGCAAGAGCCATGAATTGTTGGTGAAAAGTTCAGGTTGTCTTACTTTTTCATGCAGCCTTTTCAGCACTTCCAAATAGTCAACTTGGTTAACTGTTTGTCCAGTTGATACAAATTCATAATGAATAATTACTCTGATATCAAAAAAATTAGCAACTTAATTGAAATAAGTATGCAAACATAATTGTCAGAACTGTTATAGCATATACATATAGTATATGGTGTAGAATATATTGCATATATAATTATAGTATACTATATAGTTTGGTATGTAGTATATACTGATAAAACACATGCAAATGATCTGAGGAGGAGAGAAAATCTTTGATGGTATAATGTACATAGGTAGGTGTCATGAGTTGAATTGTGCCCCACATCAAATTCCTATGTTGAGGTCCTAATCCCCAGTACATCAAATTGTGACTTTATTTGGAGATAACAGCTTTACAGAGGTCATTACAGTGAGCTTCTTGGGTTCCTGGACCCAATTGCAACAGGGGTGCTGTGGAGTGGTTCTTCCCACTAACGAGCAATTCTCTGGACGCAATCTGGGTGTCCTACAATTCATCTCACTTCTGACATTAGCTACCTAGAGATAGCATCAGATACCGCAGGTTAATATTTCAGTCCTAAGGGACTGCCCTCTCTCCACTTCAGACTCCACTCACAAGCCCACATTGTCACCTGTGCTTCTGACTGAGTGGCTAAAGAAGAGAGTTCCCACAAACCTCTCCTTGGACTTCAGATGCTAGTCACGAGTCTAGGTTGTTACTTGTACTTCTGACCAAATGGCTATAAATCAGAGGTCCTATGACCCCCTTCTTTCTTGGATTCAAGTAATTTGCTAGACTGGCTCACAGAAGTTAGAGAAGCATTTTACTTATTAGGTCACCAGTTTATTATAGAAGGATATAATTCAGGAACAGTCAAATGGAAAAGACACATAAGGTGAGGCATGGGAAAAAGGGTACAGAACTTTCATGCCCTCTCCCAGAACTCTCCTCTCCTCAGATCTCTGTGTATTCACCAACCCAGAAGCTTTCTGACCCTTTACTTTTGAGGTTTTATGGAGTCTTCATTAACAGGCATGAATTGATTAAATCATTGGCATTAGTGACTGGATTCCATCTCCAGCTTTTATCCCCTCCCTGTACCTCCCTAGAGGTTGGAGGTAATAGGGTGGGTCTGAAAGTTCCAACTCTCTAATCACATGTTTGGCTCCACTGGCAACCAGCCCCCATTCTTTGGAGGTGAACTACAAAAGTCACTTCGTTAATATAATGCAAGACACCATTGTTGCTCTTACCACTTACGGACCTCCAAAGGGCTGAAGGAGCTCTGTGCTGGAAATGGGATGAAGACAAATTATATATATATTTTTTGTAACTCACAATATTACAGGGCCCTAAACCCAATATGACTGATGTTCTTATAAGATGGGGAAGTTTGGACACAGATATGAACAGAGAGATGATGATGTCAAAAGACATAGGGAGAAGAGGGCCATCTGCTGTCTATAAGCCAAAGAGAGAAGCCTGGAAAAGCTTGTTCCCTCACAACCATCAGAAAGAACAAATCCTGAGGACAACTTGATTTTGGAATTCTAAAATCCAGAACTGTGAGACAACAAATTTCTTTTGCTTAAGCCACTTAGTCTGTGGTACTTTGTGACAACAGTCTTGGGAAACAAATATGGTATACCTGGTAGCTTGTATTAATATATAAAAACAGTCTATAAACTTTTCACAAATTCTAGGACATTGCAATTCAATAATAGGTAATTATACATATAATTATGAGTATTACTATCTGTTTAAAAGTTTCATTTTAAAATTAAAATACTTAATGCTCTAATAATATACTTTGAGATTCATATTCTGTGGAAGACTGAAAGTAATTACTTGAAAAATAAATCCTTCTTTGTTCCTGTGTTTTCAGTTATTTCTTCACAGATTTTCTACTATTCCATTTCATTACACATAAGGGGATAATTTTATGTTATTAATTGTATATCTTAGAAAACCACATTTTAGGGTTTACTTTAATTGCTTTTGTATTGAAATACCTTGGAAAATCATTTTTTGAAATTTCTACTGTTATTTATAAGCATGTATTTTAGCATACTTGTAGTTAAAACAAAAACAATATAGTGAAACATAATATGAGTCATAAAATGCTAATAACTGTGCTAGGTATAGGTAAAAATAATTTTAAATTGTGCATAATTCACCATAGGCAAGTTCAAATTTAGGTGACGGAAAACTGAACTTCTAGGGTGCACCTTGTAAGTTAGTGTTAGCCATTATCAAAGACCATTTTGCATAAGCAGAACTATACTGTAATCTCAGCCATTATCAGATATCCACGGTACTGAATGCTTAGTGAGCCTGGGCACTGACCTACTGTCCAGACTGAAATAAACCCCGAAGCCTCTGCTTTTCTCCATTTGTTTTTAACTCAAACAACAAGGCATGTTTTTACCAGATATGTTGAGAAAACAAGTTACATTTGTATAGACTGGTGTTGTTCACTGTTAAGAATTGTTGAATAAAGGCAAAGCATTATTATTATCACATTAATATGATTTTGATCTAAATCAGACTGTGCACTAGAACTTTCTATGAAGATGGAAATACTCTATATCTGTGCTCTCCAATATGAGGGCCACTAGCTGTATGTGGCTGTTGAGCAATTGAAATGTGGGTAGTATAACAAAGGAACGGAATTAAACCTATGGGTATAGGGTTCTTTAATATTTGAAGAGGGAGCTATGAATACTCAATGGGGAAAGGATAGTCTCTTCAATAAATTACATTGAGAAAACTGGATAATCACATAGAGGATGAGATTGGACCTCCATCTTACATTACTCACAAATCTCAACACTAAATGGATGAAAGACTTAAATGTAAGATCTGAAATCTTAAAACTCTGGGGTGGGGGAAGGAGAAAAGCTGCTTGACATTGGTCTGTGCAATAATTTTCTGGATATGACACTAGAAGCATATGCAACAAAAGTAAAAATAAATTAGACTTCATCACATTAAAAATCTCTGCAAAAAGGAACAGTCAGCAAAGTGATAAGGCAACCTACTGAATGGGAGAAAATATTTGCAAACCATGTATCTGATAAAGTGTTAATAATCAATGTATATGACTCAATAGCAAAAAAAAAAATCTATTAAAAATGAGCAAAGGCCAAGAATAGACATTTTTCCAAAAAAGACACACAGATGGCCAAAAGGTGCATGAAACGATGCTCAAATACAAATCAAAACCACAATGAGATACCACTTCACATATGTTGGCATGGTCATTATCAAAAAGACAAGATATAACAAGTGCTGGTGAGGACGTGGAGAAGAAGGAACACTTGTGCATTGTTGGCGGGAACCTAAATCGTTCAGCCATTATGGAAAACTGTATGCATCGTGCTTCCCCCCAAATAAGACCTAGCCAGACCATCAGCTCTTATGCATCTTTTGAAGCAAAGATTAATATAAAACCTGGTCTTACTTTACTATAAGACCTGGTCTATATAATGTAATATAATGTAATATAATACAATACCAGGTCTTACATTAATTTTTGCTCCAAAAGATGCATTAGGGCTGATGGTCTGGCTAGGTCTTATTTTTGGGAAAACACAGTAGGTTCCTCAAAAAATTAAAAATAAAGTACCATTTGATCCAGCATTTCTACTTCTGAATATATATGGAAAGAAAATGAAATCAGGTTCTTGAATAGATTTTGTACTCCCATGTTCATTGCAGCATTATTTACAGTAGCCCAGAAGTAGAAACAACTTAAGTATACAAGTACGTCCATGAATGAACGAATAAAGAAGATGATGTATACATGTACAATGGAATATTAATTGGCCATAAGAAAGAAAGAAACCTTGCCTTTTGTGACAACATGAATGGACCTTGAAGACATTATGCTTTGTGAAATAAGTCAGACACAGAAAGACACTGCATAATCTCACATATATGTGCAATCTAAAAATGCCAAACTCATAGAAATAGAAACTAGAATGGTGGTAGCCAGGGTCTAGGGAATAGGGAAAAATAAGGCGATGTTGTCAAAGGGTATAAATTTCCAGTTATAAGATGAATAAGCTTGGGGGATCTAATATACAGCATGATGACTATAGTTACAACACTGTATTATATACTTGAAAGTTGCTAAATGAGTAGATCTTAAATATTCTTACCACACACACACACGCAAACACAATTATTGTGGTAATAATTTCATAATATATACATGTATCAAGTTATCATGTTACCCATTCTATATTTACATAATGCTGTATGTCAGTTCTATCTCAATAAAGCTGGGAAAAATAGGTGGTACAAAGTAAATTATTTGTAAATACAATTTAGACTACCAATTTATACTTTTTACCTTACCTACTACACAAACCAAATATTTGATTGAAACAGTCATTGGATTTTTATTAACAGATAAATTGGTAAATATTTAGTAAAGCATGGGAACCTAGAATTTCAAACTATAGCTTTGCCCCTTATGTAGGGTAGGCATGGAGAAAGCAACAACATTAAAATCTATATCCCATATTTTAAGTCAGGTTACTCTTAATGGATCTATTTACAGAATTACATTATTAATATCAATGATAATGTACTTTATAAATTCAATATGATATTGGGTCTTTTGTCAAGATAATTTCATAATTCTTATTTCTAGTTAAAGTTTCTTGGAAATATTGAAGGTCGGGAATCAGATGAAGAATAGTGGTTAGATATTTTGTAAAATATCCCTCAATTTGTATTTGTCTGTTTTTGTTTTTGTTTTGTTTGTTTTGTTTTATTTTGTTTTGTTGTTTCGTGAAAAGCCTGGGGTTATAGATTTAGGAGAAGACTCCCACAGAGGGGATGCTCCCATCCCACTGCATTTTTTCAAGGCACGTAATGTCAGCATGCTTTATTCCTGGTCTTATTAACTTGATCATTTGCTGAAGGTAGTGTATTCCAGGTTTCTCCACTGTAATGTAATTACGTTTTCCCTTTCCCTACTCTGTTCATTGTATCTAAGTCTAGAAGTCCAGTATTCACTCAGAGGGAGGAGATTAAGCTCTACCTGCTAGAGAGAGATATCAAAGTATGATTAGATATTAAAACATCACAGTAATTAATATATTTAGGGGAGATACTTTGAGGCTATGTAAATTTCTGCTTCTCTTTATAAAGTATCACAGACTGATTTTAGCATTTTTCAATAGATCTTACCTGCAGCATTTTTTACTATGTTTTCCTAACAGTGATTTTTAATTTCCATCGTTATTTTCACACTAACTAATTGGAATTCTTTATAAGATAGACTTGTCCTTTAGCCCTCATTTATTCATCCAGTTATTTATTTATATCAGTATGGCCACAGAATATTTATTTATATTTAGGATTATATTTTGTTGCTTAACGTGTTTCGTCTTTGGCCATTGGGAACTCTTTCAGGTTGATTATTGTCTGCTTTGAACATGTCTCTATCCCTCCTTTTAAAAAAAAAAAAAAGCACATCTGTACTCTTTGGTATTACCAGATGCCTCAGGCTCTTATTGTATGTACTCTGCCCCTAGAGTCAGACGTGTACCCTAAAATGAACCAATTCTTTGAGAGGCACTAGTTTCTCCTATTGTGGATTATAGTATTTAGGAACCAAGATCTAGGTCCTAGATGTGTTTGTTGCTACTGGAGTTTCACAGATCCAATCAGGACAAAGTTAGGAAACATATCTATGTGTACTAACCTATACATGTGCATATCTAGTTTATGAGGCCTGGCAATTAAGTTCGGGAACTTGTTGAAACAATATTGCTAACCTTTTTTTTTTATATCAGGGGGATTAGTCATTATGAATTTGTACCAACTAGACAGTTAACCAAGTTGACTATTTGTAAGTGCTGAAAAGGCTGCGTGAAAAACGTTACACAACCTGAACTTTTTGCCAACAATTCATGGCTCTTGCATCACAAGAATGCACCAGCTCACATGGCACTGTCTGTGAGGGTTTTTAGCCAGTAAAGAAATAATTGTATTGGAACACCCTCTCTACTCACCTGATCTGGCTCCCAGCGACTTTTCTTTACCCTAAGATAAAGGCAGTATTGAAAGAAAGACATTTTGATGACATTCAGGACATCAAGAGTAGTACGATGACAGTTCTGATGGTCAGTCCAGAAAAAAGAGTTCCAAAATTCTTTGAAGGGTGGACTAGGCACTGGCATCAGTGCGTAGCTTCCCAAGGGGAGTTCTTTGAAGGTGACCATAGTGATATTCAACAATGAGGTATGTAGCACTTTTTCTAGGATGAGTTCTGGAACCTAATTGTCAGACCTCATATTTCTGCTCCACCTATATGCGCATTATGTATTTAAAAAAACAAGAGTTCATACTGATATCATCTAGCCCCACAGTGTTTATTCTAGGCTTTCCCCTGTTCTCTTACATTTATTTATTTATGTTTATTTATTTATTTATTTATTTATTTATTTATTTATTTATTTATCTGACAATGAGAAACCTGGCTTCTGTCATCTACAAATATATCGTTTTCAATTGTTAACCCATGTCCTGTGGGAAACAAATTTACCAACTATAGTGTGATGTTCTAGTTCTTTAATCTTTTTCCTTATAGTATCCCAGACAAACTCTATTACCCAAAATAATTAAGTCAAGTGCTTTCTCCACACTCTTATAAGTAAGGTTGTCTCCTATATATGTAATACAGTTGAATTTATTTGTTATAACCTGAATTCTATTCCAATAAAAATTTTTAATCAATGAAAGTTTAGGACTTTCAGGTCTCAGATTTCAATATTAAGGTACCTTATTGGAGACAACTATATGGTAGAAATGAAGGGTTTCTGTAATATAGTTGCATTGATAATGTAGAAATAATGCCATTATTATTTTGAATCCCAGGAAACACCATGTTATATTGCTGCCTCAGGATAACCACCATATCGATCTGCATTGTATTTTGATGATTTGATGACTTAGGGAAAAAAGTGAAATCTAGGCTCCAAGGTTTCTCATGTGTAAGGAGACTAAACAAACTTTAGCATCTATAAATAGAGTTTGGCTTTGAAATTGTAAATATCCCCATTATTCAAATAATTTGGTATAAGGACATTGCCTCATGAAATGTAAACCTAAATAGAAACCAAAGTGTAGTTGAAGCATGTAATATACACAATAATCATAAGCAGATCAAAATTTTTTAGTTTCCCTTGCAATTTGGTTGGCCCATTTAACTAGATCTGGCCAACAGACTATGGGATCAAGCGACTTACATCACTTCTGGGTTGATGCAACCCAAAACTGCGATGCATCTTTTATTTCTAACTTTTCCTGCTAAAGGTTATTTTATCCAGATGGCATATCTACCAAAAAAAATAAAAATAAATCTATTAATGCAGCTGGGGAAGCTAGTATAAATCATTCTACTAAAAAAAGTAATACTATTGGCTTCGTTCTAGAATTATTCAAATAATTGCTTCAGATATTCTCCATCGTATGCATATTAGTATACAGTGCTAGTGTTATCCCAGATGACCACTCCGTGGTGTGCCATAAGAACATTCTTAAATGGCTTCTCTAACAGCCACTTGATATGAAACTCGCTTCAATATTCTCTCTTGAATTGAGCCATCATGCCTGCAAAACTAGAGAGGCAGTAGCAGAAGGTCCTTCGACAGGCATGGGAGAATGACAAATTTGACCTTGTGCTCTGCTTCAGCAATTAGTTTTGATGTGTCTTTGACCAAATATGTAAATCTTACTGGACAGTGTTTTTGAGGATTAGAGATAATAGGTATATAAAATTGCTGGCAGAGGGCAGGCACTCTGACTTCGTAATTAATTTTAATTTGTATTTATTCTCATTCTTATTCTTATTTCCACTCTTGTATGTCGTTTAGAGTAAAACAGGAGGCCAGCATTTTCTTAGCGCCAACTGATTATTAAAATTAAAATGATCCAAGGTCTATGGTAAATAAACAGTAGACCAAGACTTCCGGCTCCAGAACCACCACCATCCTTGGATTGTGCTATTCTGGGGGAAAAAAAAAATACATGGTTTGCCATATACCTCTTTAAAACATTTGCTGAAGATGAGCCATGTGTTTTTTCCCCAGAGGTATAGCCTAGCAGTATGTATATATTGATGATAGATAGATAGATAGATAGATAGATAGATAGATAGATAGATAGATAGATAGATAGATAGATAGATAGACAGATAGATGATTGGTAGATTGCTAGTCACCTCCTGAATATAGTTGCTGAGGGCAGCTATACCTACATACCTATCTATATGAGGTATCTCAACATTACTTAAGAAAAATGAATTTCTCACAATTTACTTGTCCTGTTGCTTCTTTTTCCTCCAAGATTTGTACCTAGGTAATAAAATAAGCACAAAAGTGCATGCAAAGTAGCTGCTTAAATACATTGATCTGTGTGAAGGGAGAGAGTATGTAAATCAACAATGCCCTCAAGTTCTAAAATAGAATGACTGGAATCTGTGGGTTAAATTCACAGTCTCCTCATTTTTTCTTGAAATGTTGGGTTTTTCTTCTTTGTTTCTCAGAAAGATGGCTTTCAAGATCAGCAATGCAGGAAGGATTCTGTGTTTGAGGGAATAAGGAATGAAAGTGTCTCTGTCTGTGTGGTTTGTGGCAATGCATATCAACGTATTACTTCATCAATGTGAAGATGATGGGCACAAAAATATGGTAAGGAATAACAAGGCACTTTCATTTGTGTGGCCAGTTAACACAATGGGTTTTCTTCTAGCTTTTTGTGTTGATGAATCAATGAACTCCTCCTCCAGTGCAGACAGATCATATTGGGCGGCATGATATGTTTCATGTTGGAGCCAGCCTGCTCAGTTAGATGCCATTTTTCCATTTATTTATTTTAATATTTGCATCAGTGAAACTGCACCTCCATGTTGAGATTCCTTGCTGATGAAAACACAATAATTCTATTAACTCAAGCAAAATAAATGCAAATAACCTATTAGGACAATACTCTGTATTCTGTCAGTTACTCTGTAATGGAAGTTGTCAATTGTATAAACAAAGGAGAAAAGAGGAGCAAGTGATTCAATTGTAGTTGTAGAAAAGTATTGTGAAATACACAACTGTGAAAAATTATGATAAAGTATTGTGACTATCACTGGTTGTACTTTATCATCTGAAGGAATGTGTGGCTTTTGTGAAATTATAGAATGATACAATATGAGACAATAATTGAGAAGGGAAAGGAGAGCATGTGAATTTATAATGAGAATGCCACACATCCTGGGCCAAGACTCAAGGGGCAAACCTAAGGGTGGAGTTGAGCCTACTACAATAATGAGAATATAGTTAGTTACTATCCTTAAACACCTACAGAGACAAGCAGGTCACTTAAATTACTGACCTGGGGCACATCTTGCCTTATGAAGCAGGGAAAATGTGTGATAGGAGAGTAAATGTCATTCTAAACAGGGCAAGGTTTACTTATCTCAAACCATGGAGAAATATACTCATGTGTCCAGAGAACATGATTTTTGTGAGTTGTAAAATGCTCTCTTTGACTCTATATACATAAAAGTTTTGGAAATATTCCTTATGCATGCCAAAGATTTGATGTGATCAGATCCTTAAACTGTCATTAAGATATTTGAGGTTATAATGTTTAGAAACATGAGATGGGGAACAATATTGAAATCATCAGAATATTGTGAAATTTGAAAAATAATATCACATTATATAAATCAGGTGTGAGTCACATGTAAAACTAAAAGGTCTTACTAGAACTTGAAGACATTTCTATGATGCTGTTTGTCTACTGTCAGAGCAACTCTGCTATCCATCCATCCTTTATTCTGGTGGTTACAAAGACAGTCATATAGTCATGTAATGAAATATGAAAATTATGCTTATAAACTTTTTTTGGAAATCTCCATGCACCATTGGTCTATAGCATAATGATCTCTGGAATATATATCTATATATCTATAGTTTAGAGAAGTGACTGGCACATAAAAAGGTCAGAAAAAATTAGTTGTTTGATATGAGTATACTCATCTTTTTCTTTTTTTTTTTTAAGGGATATGCTTGATTTGCTAGTTTGTCCTTTATATCCTTTTAAGTATAATCAAAACAGTATGGGAAAACTAGCTAGTTAAGTAAGTGGAGTTTCAGTATATTTTTTTCTTACCTACCATTGAAGCCCTCCCTGATTGGTAAGGAAGCTTTGCATCCATCTTCTTTAGCTTAAGAGATTTTGGATGTAACCATGATTTATGATCTACAATAGAACAGTAGCCAATATCTGAAAACATCTGCACTTGAGCCATCTGTTTATACCAGATGGTATATATATTGAAAATTTATATTTACTGCAATTGCTTAATACATGTACTTAGTCCACTTACAACACTGAAGCTAACAAAAAACACAGAGTAGAAATGTTCTTGAGTCATGGATGGATTAAATGCATCCCATCAAATTTCTCAGGATATTGAATATAATGCCCTGGCAGATTAATAAGGAATATGTAATGGAACTTTGTCTAAGCTCCTAAAGTTTTGTCGCTGGTGAAAATAATTGGGTTCTGTGATTAGGTAAATTTTTCCTCAATAGAGAACAACAGGGAAGACTGCATTACCAGTAGCCATAGAACTGATAAGAACTCTAATAAACATTTCAGTGTGTTAATAGACATTCCAGGGAAGTGGGGCTAGATGCTGCGTTAGACATATTGTAAATTGAAAAGGCTGATTATCATGGTAATAACGACAAATATCCTTAGGAAATAAACAGAACTATTTAACTTACCCAATTTTCTCACATGTATTTGACCAGAGTTCATTTCAAATTTATACCATGCAGAATGATATATGGAAAAATGTTATATATATATATATATATATATATATATATATATATATATTTCTCTATCTATCTATCTACCTATCTATCTATCTATCATCTATGATCTATCTATCATTTATCATGTTGTTGTTACATGCGGAACCAGGCAAAAGTTCATTTGTTCCAGGTTCATCTCCCGGGTTTTAAATAAATATAAAGTTAATCTACATTACCTAAAGTGTAGTTTAACCATTGCAAGGCTCTGTTACAGTAATCTCCCAACTATGGCCCTAAAACATGGCTGAACAGCACTCTTCCTTCACTCAGTTTACTGTGTGCGTGTGTGTATGTGTACATGCATTTGTGTTTTTATGACTATGTACACTCTTACATTTTTCTAAATACTCAAGTTTAAGGATTTTTATTATATAGAATAAAAACTGAGACAAAATGTCCTAAATAGTCTTAGAAATATTTCATTTTAACACAACAATAGCAAGAAACAAACTTGAAAATCATTGTATTTCAAGCTATATGGATTAAAAATAAGACAGAATAATATACAAATCTGCTAACTTTTTTTATTATATTAGTTTCAGGTGTACAAAACAACATGATTGACATTTACACCCCTCACAAAGTGGTAATCCCCCCAAGTCTACTACCCCTCTGACTTCGTATGTAGCTGTTACAATACCATTGACTATATTCCCTATGCTGTACTTTATATCCTATGACTATATATATATGTCAATTGTAGTTGACATTCAGTATTATTCTACTTGAGCTTCAGGTGTACAACACAGTGGTCAAGCCTCTGCATAGTCTATGAAGTGATCCCCCTGATAAGTCCAGTACCCATCTGCCACCATACATAGTCTTTACAACATTATTGATTATATTCCCCATACTGTATTTCACATCCCCGTGATTATTTTGTAACTACCAATTTGTACTTTCTAATCCCTTCACTTTTTCCCCATCTCCCAACCCACCTCCCATCTAGCAACCATCAGTTCTTTCTCTGAGTCCATTTCTGTTCTGTTTCCTTGTTTATTCTATTCTTTAGATTCCACATATAAATGAGATCATATGGTATTTGTATTTCTCAGTCTGATTTATTTCACTTAGTATAATATTCTCTCCATTGTATAAATGCATTACAATTTCTTTGTCCAATCTTCTATTGATAGGCATTTCAGTCCTTTCCATATCTTAGCTAATGTGGATAGCACTGCAATAAACATAGGGGTGTACATATTTTTTCGAATTAATGTTTTTGATTTCTTTGGATAAATACCTCAGAGAAGAATTGCTGGGTTATAAGGTAGTTCTATTTTTAATTTTTTTGAGGAAACTCCATACTGATTTCCAAAGAGGTTGCACCAATTTGCAATCCTACCAACAGTTCACGAGGGTTCCCTTTTCTCCATATCCTCGCCAACACTTGTTGTTTGTTGATTTATTTATAATGGCTGTTCTGTCAGGTGTGAGGTGGTATCTCAATGTTGTTTTTATTTGCATTTCTCTAATGATTAGTGATGTTGAGCATCTTTTCATATGTCTATTGGCCACTTGTATGTGCTCTTAGGGAAATGTCTCTTCATGTTGTCTGCCCAGTTTTTAATTGGGTTGTTTTTTTTTTTTGGTGTTGAGTTTTATGAGTTTTTTATAGATTTTGGATATTTACCCTTTATCAGATGTATCATTGGCAAATATCTTCTCCCATTTGGAAGGATATCTTTTTGTTTTGTTGATGGTTTCCTTTGCTGTGAAAAAACTTTTCAGTTTGATGTAATCCCATATGTTTATTTTTTCTTTTGCTTCCCTTGCCCAAGGGAATATAGCAATAAAAAATATTACTAAGGGTAATGTCTGCGATAATTCTGCTAATGTTTATACATTGAACACCATATTCAGGAAAAGCCAGGGAGAAACAGTTTCTATGAATTTTCTCAACCCTAGCATGTTTTTGACATCCTATTTCCTTCCAAAATGTTTCAAATAGAGAACAAAATAGTATATGACCAGGAAAACGACTTTTTTAGCCTTCTTCACTTGTGTGACTGAGAAATAAAAAGGGCAAATAATTGACTTTTGTATTTCTAGAAAAGGATTTTTCTCCACTTGAAAGATTTATGAATAAAATGAAATGAAAAGTATATTTAAATAATTACAATTTATTTTTCTACCTATTAAAATAAATACTGAGAAGAACATGAATGTGCATTTGTGTTTTATGTAGCTGTGTCTTTTAGGAAAATAAAAATTCTAAGAACTTACATTTCTTAATGGTATCACAGTGAATTTCCTTTCAATCATTAACAAGTAAGGTAGAATTCTTAGCAATAATCCTGTCTTTTTGCTGTTTGTATTGTCACTGTGATGGCAGCTGAACTTAGCACACCATTTGTTTTGAAAATGGTGTATTCCATGCAACAAACTCGCTCAAACTCTTCTTTCCTACTATATGAATTTGTGTTTGTACAAAAATCTCCATTTATGTGGTCATTTTGAATACTTCAAGGGTCAGATTTTAGACATTTATAAATTGACAAAAAAAAACAAAAACAAAAAAAAACATTTCATTAAATAGAGTAGGATACAGATTAAAAAAAATAGAGACCTGATATTAAAATACTTTATTGTAATATCAGATACATGGTGCTGATTTTTATATATCAAAGCAGCACATCACTGAGATATTTTGGGGGAAATGGCAGTGCTGTGGTTAGAGACATTTTATTCATCTCAGAGAAAAAATATTTTAACCCACTGGTCAAAATCTATATGACATTGTCGTCAACTATTAAGTGTCAACAACCAATCTGAGATATTGAGCTGAGAAACGAGTTATGTTATTTGGTAACTTTTATAAGATTTAAATATATCTTTGATAAAGAAATCTGTCCCTTCAGTGGGCACAGAATACTGGCTCAGATGTTAAGGTGCAAATACAGAAAATACATTGATAATCGGCCTAATATACAGGAATGGATGTTTCCCTGAGAACTCAATTTTCTGTTTGTCCTTGTAAGTCTAATGTAGGCAATCTATGCAAAGATGAGTAATGGTGGAGACTTTGTGCTCTGGGAGTATCTGGCCAGATTAGTGAAAGAAATTTGATGCAATAAGAAATAGAGAAAGCTGACCAATCTAGCAAATCCCAAACACTATCTGCTGTACCTTCATGTTAATAGTGACACAAATAATTTTGATTTTTGCCTCAGAGAGACAATCTCATTGGTGAAAGAGAGAACTAGTACTCATGTACAGACCTTGGGTAAAGGTGCCAAGAAAAAAATTAAAAGTACACACATCATCATCATCATTGTCATCATCATCATCATCATCATCATCATCATCATCATCACATCATTACTACCACAACCTTCTCTAGTCAGTATCTCCCTTTTAAACTTTAAGAATATTTCAGGGAAGCCAAGCTTGTAATACTGTCCTTGTTGTATAAAACAAGAATGTATCTAGAACAACTCTCTTTCTCTGTCTTGAACATGAAGTTGTGTCCCTGACTACAGACTGTGCGCAGTGCACACTCAGAACTTAATATTAATAATTATAATAAAAGTAAACATGCTTAATGTTTATTTAGTACTTATTTAGTATTAAGTCTCATTTGTTACTCTCCATGCTTAACTTATAATGACTTATTATATTCTAACTATGACTTTATACGATTATTGTCTCCAAAATGCATATGTGAAATCCAAAGTACAGACTCACTAGGTTACCATTGAAGGTCACATAGCTAATATTCATTAGAACAGGAATTTTAACTCAATAAAATGAAATAGAGCTTTGGCTCTATACTTCAACCATTATATCACATGCCTCTCCACTCTTGTGCCTACTCCAAATGTTTTTATTTGTTTTATAACTACCTAGAAGAAACAGAAATTGTGGAAATGTTAGAAGTTGTCATTAAGAATATTATATAATCCCCGTTTACAAAGAGGTTAAAATCCAGCAGGGAGATGATTATTAAACAAAAACAATGGGAACAAAGTGAAATATTAGATTAGATTTGACTATTAATATCCACAAAGAAAAGAAATTATGTGTTAATATTTCTGAATTTTACAAGAAAAGTGTGGATTCTAACCAATAATTCATCCATTGAAAAGAAGGAATTGTTATATAGAGAAGTTTCAAACTACAGTGATGAGAAAGAATAAAGTTGCTTTCCTATACCCTACCAAATCAGATTATCAAATAAACCACTTGCATATGCAGTATACATTTATTCCTGACAAAAGCTCTATGTTGAGGAGACTAAGATTTAAAAGATTAAGTATTATCCCCATGGACATACAGGTTTTAAGTTATTAAGTCAAAAATTGAGATAGAGAGCTATTCTCACATTCTCAGAGATAACATTGAGCCCTTAAGTAGTCCTTTAGGGAGACAAAAGGAAGGACAAAATCACACACACACACACACACACACACACACACCTCAAACAAACAAAAAACTTGAAGGAAGAATCTTTAGTACGTGTTATCTGAATCTGAGATATACTACATCACTCTTCACGTGCTCTTAGATGCCACAGTTTGCACCTAGGATTTGGAAGATAACTAATTTGACTTTACCAAAAATGTGACTCCTAGCGACTATGGGAGAACTATTAGAAAACAGACATATAAGTGTCTGCAGGTTTGGGGCTGAAGGCTGCAGAGATAACTGTGTTCTTTGCAAGTAATCATTTGGAAAGAAGGTGGTAGTAGACACACTATTAGTGGCAATGGAGACCACATTTTCCCAACTTGTGCAAAAAATATGTTAAGGAAGAGCTAGTCTAAGGCAGTCAGATGAAGTTTTCAAAGCTGGAAGGAACTTAGATATCAGTTGAGCCATCTAGTCTATACTTACTTAAGATGCATAGAGATGACAAACCCCTTGCTCATGCTCATGGTTAGTTAATGACAGACTCAAGACTAAGAATAGGGTCATCTCTTTCCTTATTATCTACTGTGCCTTCTTTGCAAATGGATCACCCACAGTACTCTGCATTTTAAAACTGCTTGAAAGTTTCGATATTTTTCTTTTTTCATCTGTACTATTTCACATGCAGGACTAATTCAGGCTGTGTAATAGGACTCTGATGTTCTCATAATTGCTACCACAAGAATGGGTCACAATTATTCTGGAAATTGGTAGATCCAAAAACAGTGGCTAAAGAAATCTTTTTCTGTAATTCAGAAGATCATGAAGCAGCAGTGAGTCAGGTAAAGTGGACTTTTAGCATAACTTTCACTAGTCACCTGCTAGGTTGCCTGTGGAGACAAGATCCCAGAGGGCTGTTGACTCCTTAGTTGCCAGGAAAATGAATGCACAGGGGAACAGTGGTATGTGTTTATACACTTTATCTTGTAACTGAAACCCTATGAGTTGCCATCATTCGTTATTTGTTATTTGGGTAATAGTTCTTGTCAATCTACAATTCGACTATCTGGCAAAATATTTTAACATTCATATATAATATATTTAACTGTCTTTATTTTAACTACATTAGTCATTGTCTTTCTCTGAAAGAAGAGAAGAAAATATCATAAAGTAATTATTTCATACTCAGAGTTAAGATGTTCACAGAGAAGTGAACTTTGCTCTGAGCTTACTGATTTCAAGAGCTGTGTGCACAGGGTGGAAGTTTGTGTTTTCTTAAACTAAAACTCTTTTTCCCCTTTTATGTCACTTCTACTTTTCCTTTTGCTATCATACCTTCATACCCTGTGGTATCCAAAACCTTATACATATGATGGCAAACACTATGTGTTTCTTGATACGATTAGACCAGAAAACTATTCCTTCACTTATAACTTTTTAATCTCACCTTTTGCTATCATAATCATCACTATCATTGCCATAAACATGCTTTCAAATTCACAGCTATTATATTAAATAACTAACCAGGAAGGGAAGCCCTTTTGGAGAAAAATAAATATTTTCCTTACAAGTAAGATCATCTGTGAAAATATCTCTGCTATTTAGGATACCATAATGATCAAATAGTTAGCTAGTTGGCAAAGAATACTTCTGGGCTAGAAGGGACAGTGTCCTTGATCAGCTGTTGAGAGACAGCTGTGAAACAACTGTGATACATTTTTTGCATAGTTTTTGCATAGCTAGTCCAAATTAGTTGAACCTAAATCTTTAATTCAAACAATTTTCTCATTCACTTCTGACTCTCTGTGTAAAGTTTTATCCATAAAAAGAAAATATAATCCATTTTTTAAAAATCCGTCTATTAAATTTGACTAATAATAGATTGTCATGTTTCTACATTTCTCTACTTTAGTTATTTAGTTAAAAAAATATCCTCTAAGCTAATTCAGTGTGCATAGTATTTATTACCAGAAGAATTATCTAATGTCCTCTGCATTAATCATCATACAACTGTATCCTACCCCTACACAAGACACATGTAATTCCAGATTTACTCATACCAATAAGGAAAAATTATAAAATCGAGATCCATAGAAATTCTGGAATTGAGAAATATAATAACTGAAATGAAAAACTCATTAGAGGAGATCAAAACGGTGTTGGGCAGACGGTGAAAAATTTAGAAAACTTAAAGATAGATCACGGAGATTATCCATTCTAAAGATAAGAATGATACAAAATGAAAAATGGGCAGAATTTCAAAGACCCATGGAATACTACAAAATGTGACAATATACTCATAATTGGATCACAGAAAGAGATGAGACAAAGAGTAAGAAAAAATATTTGAGAAATAAGGACTGAAAATATATCAAATTTGGTGAAAAACATTAATGTACTCATACAAGAAGCTCAGTGAACACCAAGAAGAAAATCTCAGAGGACCACACTTAAACAGAGTATTACTCAAACTGCTAAATGCCAAAGCAAAGGGGGAATCTTAGCAGCAGCAGTAGAGAAACCACTCAATAGCATAAAGAATAGGGAGGTTGCCACAGGAAATGCAACGTAGTACAGCCAGTTTGGGAGACAGTTTAACGGTTTCTTACAAAACTAAACAAACACTTATCATATGATCCAGCATTTATACTTTTTGGTATTTACCCAAAGTTACTGAGAACTATGTCCACATAAAACTTGCATACAATTACCTATCCCAGATTTACTTAAAATTGCCAATACTTGGAAGCAAACAAGATTTCTTTCAGTAGATGAGTGGATAAATAAATTGTGGTACATACAGACAATAGAATATTATTCAGCATTAAAAAGATAGAAGCTATCAAACTATGAAAAACCCTGAAGGCACCTTAAATGCATGTTACTAAGTGAAAGAAACCAATCTGAAAAGGCTACACACAGTATGATTCCAACTATATGAAATTCTGTAAAAGAAAAACAAAACAAAAAACTATCAAGACAGTAAAAAGAATATTGATAGCCAGAGGTTTGTAATCAGAAGGATGGATGAGTAGGTGGAGCCCAGAGGATTTTTAGGAATGCAATACTTTTTTGCACCATAATGATAGGTCGTTATACATTTGTCCAAACCCATAAGAAGGTGCAGCGCCAAGAGTGAACCCTAATAAATTATAAACTTCGCATGATTATTATGTGTCAGTGTAGGTTCTTCAGTTGTAACAAATGCACTACTGTGTTGGGAGATTTTGATAATGGGGGCTGGGGGGGTTGTCTATGCATGTGTATGGGCAACAAGTTATAGGAAATCTCTGTACTTTCATCTCAATTTTGCTGTGAACCTAAAACTGTTCTTAACAATAAAGCATTTTTAAAAAAGAATTGGGGAGAGCATAGAGCTGCACAGGAACACCATTTTTGTATAGTATGTGTATTAGTTTGTTAGGGCTGTCTTACTAAGTACCACAGACTGAGTGGCTTAAACAACAGATATTTATTATGTCAGTTCTGGAGGCCAGAAATCCAAAATCAAGATGTGGGCAGGATTGTTTTTTTCTGAGGGTTGTGAGGGAAATATCTCTTCCATGTCTGTCTCCTTGACTTGTAGATGACCGTCTTCTCTTTATGTCTTTTCACATTATGTTTACTCTATACAAATCTGTGTCCAAATTTCTTCTTTTTATAAGGACACCAGGTATATTGTGTAGCTCTTATCCTAATGACCTTATTGAATTCAATTACCTCTTATGTCCAAATAAGGTCACATTCTGATGTACTAGGGGTTAGAATTTCAACATAGGAATTTGAGGGGCAGAACAGGGACACAATTCAATATATAACACTACTGAAATTAAATTAGAATGAGTCAGAACTGATTATTGTAAGTGAAGATAGTAATTGTAACTCTCAGAAACCATGAAGAGAATGACTCAAAAGTGAGTAAAATAAATGAGAAGATAATTAAAATGACACACTAGAAAATATCTATCTAACACAAAACAAGGTAACAATGGAGGTAAAGTGGAACAAAATAAGATACAACATATAGAAAACAAATAGCAAAATTGCAGATATAATCCTACCTTATTAGTTATTACAGTAATAAATATAAATGGATTAGCATTACAATTAAATGGATTAGCATTGCAGTTAAATGACAGACATTGGCAGAACAGTTTAGAACATGAACATGATCCAACTATATGTTGTATGCAAGAGACACTTTGCACATTCAAAGGCACAATACGTTGAAAAGAAAGGGAAGGAAAAAGACATACCATACACACAGTAACCAAAAGAGAGTTGGAGTGGCTGCAGTAATATCAGACAAAATAGAGTTTAAAACAAGTATTTTTACTACAGAAAAAGAAGGGCATCTTATGATAAAAGTATCAATGTGTCATGAAAATGTAAAGACTATAATCATATATATCCATGATAAAGACTCCCAAAATACATGAAGCAAAAACAGACAAAATTGAAAGGATAGGTAGAAAATTCAATAACAGGAGAGACTTCAGTACCTTACTATTAATAATGGATAAGACAGCTAAACAGAAGATCAATAAGGGAAAAGAAGATCTGATCAAAACTTTAAACCAACTTGGCCTAACAAGCAATGTCTAGAACATTCCATCCAACAACAGAAGAATATATGTTTTTCAAAAGTGAACACAGAACATTATTCCAGATAGACCATATATAAGCCCATAAAACAATCATAATTAAGTTTAAAAGGATTGAACTTATACAAATAATGTTCTCCAATCTCAATGAAATGAATTTAGAGATAAAAAAAAAGTCACAAAAAGAGAGACTCAAACTACTGAAATCAGAAATAAAAGGGGGCATTATTACTAAATTTAAAGGAATAAAAGGAAATTATAAGGAAATGGTATGAGTAATTGTATGAAAAAAAAATGGATAACCTAGATCACTTGAATAAATTCCTAAAAAGTACAACCAACCAAAACTGACTCAAGAAAATCTTAATAGCCTTATAACTAAGGAGGTTCAAATACTAATTAAAAAAAAAAAAAGAAAACTTGAACATCAAAAATTTTGTGCATTAAAATATACTATAAATTAAATTAAAAGATGGGAAGAAATATTTGTAAATCATATATCTGATAAGAGACTTTTATCTAGAATATATAAAGAACTCTTTCAATTCAACAATACAATGACAAATAACGTAATAATAATATAGGCAAAGGATTTAAATGGACATTTCTTTAAAGAAAACCACAGTTCGATACCACTTCACAGCCACTAGGATGGCTATCATTAAAAAAAGGGGTCGCGGGGGGAGGTGTTAATCAGTTTTGGCAAAGAAGTGGAACAATTAGAATTCCCATACATTGCTATTAGGACAGTAAAATAGTGCAGATAATGTGGAAAACAGTTTGGCAATTCTTCAGAGACTTAAACATATAATTACCATGTGACCTAGCAATTCCACTCTTAGGTATATACCCAAAAAAGCTGAAAACCGGTACTTAAATACTTGTATGTCTGATGTTCATAGCTGCACTACTCACAATAGCCACAAGGTAGAAACTCGAAAAGTTATTTTCTGAGGAATGAGTGGAGGAGATAGGTGAAAGGACAGTAAAAACCACCCAGATGATATTAATGTGATATTCATAACCAGTCATCATTCAGTCTTGAATCCATTTTCCAATAGGAAGTTGTCAATGAAAAATCTCTGCAAAAATAAAACAGGCATAAACTTTAGGGGGAAAAAAAAAAAAAAAAAGTTTTTTGACCCAGTCTGAAGTCCCTGTGGTTGGCTATGCTTAGCTATGCAACAGAGAAAATTAATTACAGTAGTATAGTTTACTGTTTCTTTTGAGATAGATAATGGGAATTGAAGGACTTGCCCCACCTGTGAACTGGAGTATTTAGAAAAAATGAATATATGTAGAATAAGTGATTAATTGTGTACACTTATATAATATTCTGTCTTTTTCTCATATGTGAATTTTTCTGTCCATTTATTTTATGTGACTTCCCCCAGAAAATTCTGTTTTATAATGGGTGAAAAATATAGTTTTAAAATTATGTAACCACTCTGTAATTATCTAAATTAGACGAGATTGTATAGGCTCATTATGAAATATTATACATAATAAATTAGCAGCTGATTTTGACTCTATAATAAAGGTCTAATTTAGATAATAGACTTAGAAAGGATTTAAAGAGATAATTTTGAAATATATTTTCAGATGCCTTCATTTGAGAAATTTTAACATTTTCTGAACAATAATGGTAAGTGTTTATGCAAAATAAATTCAGGATTCAATGTTTTTCACTCATGACTCTGTTTAAAGGCATTAACTTGTCTTATAACAGGAAGCCACAGTGATGGAGCTGGCCTAATAATGAACATCCTGATGTAGACATTTACATAAATATAATAAATTTCCTTGGGGGGTAAACATTCAGATGCCAAAATGATATTAAATTTAAGAAATGGAAAAAAATAATTTCATAGGCATGAAAGCAGAATTAAGAACACTATTTTGTTGGTTGGTAACTTTCAAGCATTTCCTCCACCTTGGGTAAATATTTAAAATGAAATGCAACATTGTTAATTGTCATCATAATGTCACTTACTCGGGGCTGGAAACACTGATTCGTTCTACAAGAACTAAGGTGATAATTCAGTTGTTCCTAAATGTTAGCTTGCCTGGACAGTTCCAGGTTTACACATTTTGCTCCAGTGTAATTATTTATAGTTCACAACTTTACTCTTATGGTTTGGATAATAATTTTTAAGGTCTCTCTAGGTGTAAATTTATATAAGTTAGCAAGGGACCAGTGGAGACCTCTAACACCAGTGACAAAATATCCATAGAATTGTCACAGAGCTTGGCTCCCATTGATTTTGTTTTCCTTATGTTTACATGCTTTAAAATGTCCTTAGTTGTGTTTTCAGGACTCTGTTGTCTTCCCTCTTGGCAGCAAAAATTCCTACAGCAAAATAAAAAAATAAGTTGAGTATAAAAAAAAAAAAGTTTTAGAGAGAAATTTTATATAATTTGAACAGAGCCTGCCAAAAAGAATCCACAGCCAATCAATGCTTTTAAATGATTTTGCTAATATGAGCCTTCTCCTTTTAAGCTTCTTCATTGCTTCCGTGATACTGTTTAGAATTTAAAAAGGAGTGAATGAATGTAAATCTCTAATGATAGCATTTATTTTCCCAATGTCTTTCTGAATTTTCACTAACACACTGGACATTTCTACTTAGATGACAACTAGAACATTAAATTGAATACTCGTGGTAAAATTTACCCTCTTCTATACTAAAATACTGATGGTACCTCTTTCTAGATCTGCTTTACTATTCTACGCACTAATCCCTGTTAATAGGAGTTTTGATTGTGAGGCTCACAGATGTGCCCTCTTCTTTAGAAAATTGCTCTTGTGAAACAACTACAGTGAGAGTTATGCTCCTGAGAACCCAACCCCACACATAATCAGGCCAAGGCCGGACTTCATCTAAGACTATACCATGGCGTGTCTCCTTTTTCTCTAGTCTGCTTCCTTCACTCAGTTACATGTTTTCTGAAGGAGTTCTGCTTCAGTAAGTCCCATGTCCCTGAATCCCTGAATCCCAACTCTGCTTCTAGGGTACCCAACCTCAGATATCTATGCACTCTGGCCCCACCATTCTCTGGATGACCTACGCTCAAAATTCAGATAAATTTTAGATTTTCTCTGTCTTTAGTAATCTCACCTCAAATCAGTCATAATATTCTCATGCATTACTTAAAAATTTATCGATTTCTTTGTTTATCATCTTTATTTTTATCTTTATTTTTCTTTACTATGAATTCTTATTTATTTTATAACCTTCTCAATAATATCAGTTCCATCCATCATTCCTCCAGTTTATTTTGACAGTAATGTTAAGCGATTTTAATTTTTTGTGTGTGTTATTAATCTCAAAAGCCTACAGTGAGTTTCCCCTTTTAAAAAATAAAACATGCCCCAAATTCTGTATTATTTGACTACTCCAAATATTTCAAAATTTCAGCTAACTCATATAGAAACACTCTTAATTATAAACCAAATAAGACGAGGCTCCTTCATATTCATCCATTAAAATTGACATTCTACTCCATAAGAACTTCACCATGAATACTTCCCATATCATCTGAGTCAGATATAATTTTATCCTCGTTTGAATTGATATAACACTTAATTGAATTCATGGCACATAGGGTGTAGACATTCAACTGCAAGTCTTTATTTCCCTGTTAGATTGAGATACTTCGTATAATTCATTGTTTTGGCTTTCTTATTAGAGAGCCAATTACAAGTCAATATTTGGATATTTCAATACACTTATTATTCTGATTCTGGTATGACATAATTCTGAAATCTTTGCATCACCCCCCTCAGGGGTGAAAAATTCATCGTAAGTTTCTTAACGACTTCTGCTTATAATAATAAATTGTGGTCTTAGAATGTCAAATAAAACAAGGGCTATCGTACATTAAATAAAGCAAGGGCATTCAAATCAACTGGGCAAATTATTAAAAATACAAGTGCCTGGGCACATTTTCAGAGGTTTCATTTCAATCAATCTGGAGTGACTACCCAGGTGATTCTAAAGCACCCCAAGGTCAAAACCTCCCAAACAGAAGCTAAAGTCCAAGCAAAATTGAATCATATAAGTTCTTGATCCAGTGTTCACAAATGAGTTTTGATACCACTTCCTGGTCATCTGAACCCTGATATCAGTTGATGTTTTTCTTGTTGTTGTCATTATACCTTACCTGGAATCCATTCCTTTTCTGTAACCAGACGGCTTTACTTCCTGGCCACTTTCTTTCAAAGTGAATGCTACAGTGTAGCTTTATTTTGGATTGGCCAAGTACACAGTAGGTTGAAGGGCAATTTTCTAGACTCAAATAATGTATTTAGATAGATTGATGATAGATAGATAGATAGATAGATAGATAGATAGATAGATAGATAGATAGATAGATAGATGATAGAATGAATATCAGGAATATGGAAAAGGTAAAGGAAATTCCCTAAGGTGGGAGCTATCTGTGGTAACTGAAGAACAGAGAGGAGACTGATGTGACTGGGTCTAAGAGTGGAAAGGAGTAAGTGGGAATATAATAGGACCTGGGCCATTAATTAAAATGGAAAGAGCACCACAGTTCTAGTCTGAATACCTGGTTCTATACCTTTCTCTGTAACTAATTGGTAGTGTACGCTTATGTATATAAACTTGGATATTCAGTAAAGGTTGATCATCCTCAATGATGTCATCTAGACAATGAAAGTATTAGATTACATACATACAAGAAACTAAAGTTCCTTCCAACTCTTAAATTTGGGCAGAGGTACTTATCTACACCCACATAGAGAATTGATAATAATTTTCATGTTCAGAAATTACTGTGAAATTGGGACGTGAAAAGGGATGTAACAAACTATCCATGTATGCATATCAAGAGTCCTGTGGCAATGATTGAGAAGTTCAGCCTACACAACTGGCACTTTGCAGGTGTCTTCCTTTCTGTCACCACCAATTTCTCAGGAGGCCTTTGAACCATTTCATATTAAGTGACTAGAGACAAGAAAGCACCATATAAACAGATTTGTAAAAGTTATTACAGCACACACATCACAGTGATGGTGTAGACATTATGAAAAACAAAACTGATGTCAAAATATGCCCATCTTTTTATTACATATTCAAAATAGAAGTTTGCCAGATAGTCAAATATGCAATATTTGGCCTCTATGTCAAAGCAATATTTCAAATACTGTCATTTGCAACATTAAATGAGAAAAAAATATAATACAAAATGGAAAAGCTCATATAAGAAAAATGCAGATTTTACATTTGACAGGGTTTAACAAAGGTTAAAAGTTGTACTGCTTTTTTCTTTAGATGAACTGTCCCAAAATTTCAAGCTAATTTCTGTCCTACATATAAATTGCTGGCATTTATGGTATTTGAAGTTATAGGAGAATGGTAGCAGTTTCTGACACTTGTGTCAACATTAATTTTAATGACTTTTGTCCAAGTATTTTCCATAGCATCAAAAATTTACAAAAGTATGAATGTCCTTGAAGGAGTGAGTTAGTATCTTATTTTACTTTGTAGGCACATCTGGAATCTTTTCATGTGCCTTAATAATATGCTTATAAAGATAGGTTTGAAATGTTGTCTTTAGACATAGACATCTAATTTAGTCAATTAAAAACAGGCCACATGACACTTAAAAATGTGTTCCCTTGATGTCATCAAATTTTTCTTTGGTGTATTGACATCTGAATTTTTCATCTTTCATTCTTCTTGTGTCATTGCACCCAGGCTCACAGTGCCCTCTGATAATTCAATTTCCCGAAATTTCATTTTATAAAGTAAAATTCCATTTCCAGTCATAGCTTGCATATACTGTAAAAGCAAAATTTAAACAGAGAAAATCAAACACATTAAATAGTTTAGGATTCAACAGCATAATAAATATATACATGCAAAGTCTAACAACTACTCTGTATAATCTATGTATATGAACTTTTTGAAAAAAATTAAAATTGGCTAATGAAAAAATTATTCTGTGTCTGTGTTAATGAATTAGGGAAATTAAGGTTAATGGTATTGGGGAAATAAAGCCATTTGTGTTTGGTTAAGCTATTAATCCGATGATGTGTTTAATTTAGTGATTTAATTTCACTGATTTGACTTTGAAACAAATTGGAAACATTAAGAACAGAAGGTGGTAGGGCTGTGTTTGAAATGTGTTCCTACTAATAAATGTCTGCAATACCCTTAGATTTTTTTCCTACATAACATATAAAAAAGGGGTTCAGATTTTCAGTCAGTGCTGCAATATTAAAATGACACTTTAATCACACTATATTTATCATCCCATTGTAACTGTAAGTTGTTTTATAGTTCTCAGATTTGTATTTTCTAAGTTTTAGTCTACTAGAAACAAGCAGAAAATAATTCTACTCTTTTTAAGCATTAAAAATATTTGCCAAGAATGGCTTCATATTTGTGTGAGAATGACATACCATTTGCATGTTCTCCTCTTAAAAACATCTTAATGTTCATTTTATAAACTTTGAAAAGGTGATATTCTTTTAATTAATGACTATTTATTTTGCGCAGCAAGATATTGGATTCGTTTCTAACATAACAGATATAAAATAGGCTTGCCATGACACTATTCCTTGTGTCATTTTAGAATAATCAAAGAATATTTCCTAGTTTTATAGTAGCTAAGTAAGTGCTATCAGAATATTTTAGTGAAGGCTACTTAGAACTGTAAATCCTCTAAATAGGTTATTAATGTTAAGTAAAGACAGGGATGTGAATCTGAATAGTCTTCCATTCATTCTAAATAAAAAAAAGGAGGAAATATGACAAAAATTTTAATGTAGTTTTCATTAAGCAGATAATTAGCCACTGCTTTAAAAAACAGGCATATTGTGTTCCCTTGATGTTTGCTTAACACCAAAATATTTTCACATTAACTACCCAAATGGCCATGCTTCCCATAAATTACTGATTGTTTCTTTAATGGCAAAATGGAAAACACTTCTGTTTCTTATATGATGTAGCTCTAAATATCTGAAGTGATGAGCACATATCAAGTCGTAGAGAAAAAAATATAGTCTAATATTTGGTTCTATGTATGAGTTCTTTCTCTAGTTTTGTTGACTTGTTTTACCAATAATCAATCATAATTCTTATCCTTACTACCATTGTTTTAAAAAATTTAAAATGTTATCTAAAACAATGATTTAAACTTAATTTATTACATAAATTTGTTTTGATTTCGAAAAGTGCAACAAAATCGATGAAGAATCTGTCACCTCCCAGAAACTGTACATCTCTGTTACTCAAGAGATATCCAAAAACCCCCAAGCATGCAAATATGACTATTAATGCCATAAAATGTCTTGAAGTTTTGAGAAAAAAATAAAAATCAATTTATGTTTATAAGGAAATGATTTTCTATCAATAATAGATACAGACAACAGAGTAGTGGTGACCAGAGGGCCAGGGGGATGGGAAGAGTATGAAATGTGTAAAGGGGGTCGAGTATAGGGTGCCAGACAGAAACTAAACATTGGATGCAGAACACACAATGGAGTGAGTATACACATGTTGTATTATAAGGTTGTGCACCTGAAATTTACATCAAAATATTAACCAAAGTTTTCCCAATAAATTTCATTTAAAAAAATAAAAAATGTATATTTATAACAAAAAGCTTTTATACAATTGTGAATTTGAATCTTAATAACAAATGTATTCTTTTTATGTAATTGTAAAAATAAAATGTCTGCATAGGAAATGTGGAAAATTAATATCATCATTAAAACATAACAAGAATTAATTACTGTCTTAACAGAGTATAACCTACTTTTAATAATATAATATATTTTCATTCTATTGTATCAATATTTCTACTGCTAATTATAATAAAAATAAAATGATTTGTAGGTGCCATATGCTGTTATAACATATATATATATATATATATATATATATATATATATATATATGTATTACAAATTTATAAAAGCATATGACCATATTATACATATGTCCCTATTATACATATTATATATATGTCCCTATTATACAAATAAAGAAATTTGCATAAAGCTATATAATCAAGGTTGCTTAGTTAGTAAGAAGTTGAGGGCAGCACTGGACCAAGATGGTTAGGTTTACTAACCATTGTCACCCCAATAAACTTTAATTTAAGGAAAAAATTATAAAAAATGGAAAAAACATAATGGAATACTTAACAGAAATTTAAGAGTTTAGGTGAAGCAGAGAAATGTGTTTTCAACACAAAAAAAGAAATGATAATTACATGACATGACAGAGGTGTTAGCTAATGCTATGGTGACCATCATATTGCATTATATAAATGTATCAAATCGATGTGTTTTACACCTTAAACTTTTTAATGCTGTTATTAATTTTCCACATTTCCTATGCAGACATTTTACTTTTACAATTACATAAACTTAAACATGTAACAATGTTACATGTCAATTATAGCTCAAATAAAAGGAAAAACAGTGTAAACTCCATAGTGCTTGGCATAGCTTATTGCTCATCGTAGTTACCTTGTAAATATTGCCTTATATAAAATATTTTCAAACAAAATCCTAACTTGTCCTTGTACTGTCTTTACTGTAGTAATAGAATATTTGATTCCAATTAATATCATACTTATTTTACCTACTTTTTTGAACAACTTTCGCCCAGCTTTGCTTATCCATGCCAAGGTTATGTTCTCTCTTGTCTGTTCCAGTTAAGCCTCAAAATGTTTGATCAGGTCTGCAACAAAACCTCTTGTTATTCTAACATTCAATTTTTTGCTCCATTTTCCACAATGAAAGAAAATATTCATATATAAATGTGTATTGATACATCATGGCATTATTCTTTCCAAGGACACTGTGTTTCTAAAAAATTATAACTGTTCTCAGAACATTTAAGTGTTTATTTTTGAGCACGGTATTGGTTCTTTATTTCCAGCAGTTAGAACATTTTGTAACTTCAGCCTCTAATTTCATTATTTTTTAAATATATTTGTATTTTTCTTTCATCTGAATGAGCTATTCCCTAGCCCCCACATAGCTCCTATAATTGGGTAGAATATCTTATTATTATGTAACCTGTTTTCTCTTTGTGAATGTCTGCTTAAGCAATGTTGCTTTCATCATTTCCTTTTGATAGTGTCCTTTCTTTCTCTAGGTCTTTTCTGAATCTAAAAAAGCATTAAAGCTTCTTGCTTTAGCTAACTAAATTTATAGTTGACATCCTGATGTTTTAATTCTGAGTTCCGCTACAAGCGAAGGGAAATAATAATTGCATTTCATATTTTGATGGCACCTTGGGATTTCAAAATATTTTCATTGCCACCTTTAAAACAATCTGGATAGGTATGTATATTTATACCTTTTCTGTTTTTGTTTTACCAATGTCATGAGCAAAGATAAGAAGTATTAGGTGACATTTCCGTGGCCTCATGCTACAAGTGAGATATTGTTACTCTATCTTCAGTACTGGAGGTAGAGTAACAATATTCAAATCGGACAGCCTTTTTACAAAATGCACAATATGCAAAGACTTTGATGTATGTTAACTAGATGTACATCAAGGTTTCTTCCAACCATGAGATTATATAATTACAATTGTATCTAGAGAAATGAGAAAAAATATGCCAGAACTTGTCATTATTATTTAAATGATTTCTTGTTTTCTCTTAGTTTCTTTTATTCCCTCTCTCCTCCTCCCCTGCAACCCTCCCCCCTCAGTCTACTCATCTCATTTGCTTCTTTCTCACCCAAGAGCCGAGGGAAAATACTGTAAACATCAGGGAGTCACACTGCGTGATCACACTGCACGTGGCATTTCTTCAACATGGAGGCCTCCATTTTAAACAACAGCCATGATATTTTTGGTACCTTGATGAGAAAGTCTGTGGGAATTTGGGACTGCTCGTCTACAGTGATTGCAACGTCTCTAGGGCACACTACACTGGAATCCCAGGCATGGCTTCTCTGCATTACTTGGATCTTATACTTTAGGCTATAGTTAGCATTTTCCAACTGTCAGGATCCTAATTGACTACATTCGTAAAAGTTTAGAATAAGAGAACATTTGGCAGCATGGAGCTCTTCTTTGTACATTTGGGAAAAAAGGATCACAATGTTAGAAGTCCGTTGGAGAGTATAAATAAAATTGAATTTACCTGGTTTGTAGATTCAGTTATTCCCAGAAGATTAAAAATAAATAATACATTTTATAGCTTCTCCAGATGCATCACTATATAAGGTAATCATATCATTGCTCATGTGCACAGATAGTTTTTCTTTTTGTAATTTGAAAAATAATATATTTCCCTCTTTCTGTTTTGTTTATATGAATAAGAATAGGTGAATAAGCCAATGGGGTTTTGAGTGACTATAAACAGAAAACACAGCTGGTATAATTGACATGAAACATAGAGCTATTGTAACTTGAATAGCATAGGTCAAACTCTTTCAAACTAAAGAATTTTGTTCCCAGCTAGCCAATGAAATTTCAAGTCATTAGCAACAAAGGTACAGTGCCAGCTCTATGGAAAAATACATTGTAGAGCCACAATTACTGTTTGATGACACTTACGATGTATCTACATTAACTTCTAAAAATCTGAGAATGAGAATGGATTTTGTAATAACTTTGAATTTTTATGTTAGCAAAAATTACATAGATGCAAATAGTTATGACTGTATTTATAATTTTCTGTGTAGAATTTCCTAGCAAGAAGATCATTGGGTAAGCTTCTAAGTGTATAATAATTTAAATCTCCCTATTCAATACATATATGTCAAAAGAGATTACTCTGAGCTCATGAAGTAGCCAAATTTTAAAGTATGAGAAGTACATAACACAGAAGGAAGATTTAAAAGGTGGTTTTCATAACCAATCAGAAATTTGAAAAATGAGGTGACCATATATACCAATTGATCAGCAATGTTACAGTTTTTGATTATCAGTATTGCGTGCTGACCATGAGGGGTGAGCAGGCATAGAAACCTCAGATGTATTCTGCTTCTAATCAAAGAGACTTTGAAAAATCTAAAGCAAACAAAAAAAGTGCACCAGACTTTGTTTTATGATTTACCTTTCCTGAACAAAGATCCTGATGATGTTTTACTGTCTCTTTAAGATTTAAGCGTAATCCTGGGATCAAAGCAAACTTCCTCTAGCTAGCCCATTAGCAGAGCACAAATGTAAACATTTAAGACAGATTGGGTGTGGTAGAAGTTAATATTATGTTCTTATTCTATTATACTTGACGAATTGGTCAACATTATTACTTTCTTCATGTTATTTATGAAACAAACCTGGAAATTTGTTGAATCAAGTTTTACAAGGCAGAGAAACATTGTGAAATAAATAATCAATGGCCAATACAAACCCAAACTATAAGAAAGATGGATACATAAATTCCTTGCTGTTCACTACATAAGACATTGTTATCGAGGCCTAACCAACAGCTTGGCAATGACTGAAGACCGAATGCTAAATCTGACTAACAGCTTGGCCATGATTGAAGACCTAGTACTAAGTCTCTTAACCAGTTGCCAAACTAAACTTTCCTATATGAGAGATAAGTTACAATTCTACCCCAATCTTTTTCTGCTCTGTGATTTCAAAATTATCCTCTTCCATCTATTAACTTCTGTCTAGATCCTAACTACATTCCCATACATTTTCATATTTTTATAAAGAAAAGTGGTATTCCATTTCAAAGTTTACTTAGAGCATATACATCCGTTAATTTACAGGGACTTTATGAATATTGGTAGGGAAAGTATTATTATCAGATCATTTTTATAGTTGAATAAAATCCATGTTCATGGAGGATAGATATCTTTAATGAAATCTCATGGCTGGCAAGTGGTAGAACTAAAACACAAATCTATGACTTCAAGGGCCAATTCTCATTTTCTTTTCATAGTTCTATTAATTTTCCAACCATATGTACATGGTTTTCTTGTACTTGAACGTATATAAAGAATTACATTTCCTAAAATTCTAAAATAAGAATGTTTCAATTAATCAGAGGATGTTTTGCTTCCTAGGATCTCACATAATTTTTAGTAAATGTAGGGACCAACAGCTTATATGTTTAATGTATTTTGTTGCTATTAACACAGATATCTTGAACTGCTCATGTAAAGCACTGTTCCACACAGAACCCGAAGATCGCTTTTGATGTTATGATGTATTCAAAACATTCATTTTATTAATACAATTAAATCATGTTTTCACTTTACCATTTCTACCTAAATAAATGAATAAAGAATATTTGGGAAAAATTATATAACCAAAGAGAAACACCATTAAACTCTTCAGATTCAGTATATATTGGAGAAGGAAGAAACAGGGACCTGAAAAACAACCTGACTGAAAATGAAATTGGCAGTTGAAGCCGAAAGGAAAAATGAAATAAGAGAGGACAAATTAGCAGGTGGAACTGCATGCTGTTTTGTCATTAACTATTGTGATTCATAGAGCTCCCTTGATATTCGTCTCAGGAAAACAGCTATTTTGGGCATTCAGTCAGTTGACTGTTTAGGATATAAACACAGTACTGAGAAAAGATAAGGATTGAAGCTTAGCCATTTTAAGGTCACTAATCTTGCATACTCCCTTTCTCCCATATCATCTCTTCTCCCATATCTTCTCAGGGCCTACATAAATCTGAACAGAAATAGTAACTAAGTTCAACAAAGAAAATGGCACACACAGATTATATATACATATTTGTGTGCATGGCAAGAGTGGAAAGGTGGAAAACTTGTGAGAGTCCCTTGAGTTTTTTAGGCTTTTGAATATGTGTTTGGGCATATTCAAAAGCCTACAATTGGAGAAGTTTACAAATATTTTTGAATGGTATGAAAGTGGTTGATGAAGGTGGTTTTTCTTTTGGCAACTTCTTTATTGTATCAAAGTCTAAAACAAATTCAAGCATGGGAGAGAGAGAAGGAATGGGTAAAGAGGAATCTGATTAGTTACTTGGCAGAGAATCAGGAGGCAGAAAGGAGAAATTGTCTTTTTAACAGTCTTCAGAGGACCACATAAATAATCATTCTCATTAAAATATTTTCAAATGGTTTGATTTTTCACAAAATTTTCCAGCTGTTCCACAGTCTCCTGAAAGAATATGCTTGACTAGCATAAGATGATAGATATTATTTGCTTGAAAAGACCGCTATGCTACCAAATATTTTTTATAAAAACTATAAAAAGAAATGATTCTATTTCAGCTGTCAAATATGTGTCTATATTTTTAAATATATATACTGTTGTACATTAGGAAACATTGCTGTTATGTGCTGAAAATACCATCTGTGAAGGTTTAGAACTTTAGTGGCTTTGTACCATTCTACCTTTCTTGGGACTGTGGCACAAGATTATCCATAATGAATTATGGCTTGAAAAATATTATTTCTGAATGGTCACATATATGGAAAAGTATTGAAAACTGCAAACTGTAATCATACCATATAGAGCATTACAGATATACATTTTAACTACATTATCATTCAGTTTCATACCTAAAGTTAGTAATATGAAGTGATATTATATTATCCAATTGTGGATCTGTCTAATTAAATTAGAAGGGCTTTGCATTTTTTCCTCAGTTTTTCTCATGTGTAAATGAGACACAATAACTTACAATTAGCTTTGTGATTTCAGCCTTAAATAAGGTAGAGTCTAGAAATGTCTCCATCTCTAACATGAGAGTTAATGGTGAAATAAAATTATTTAGTGATAAACTCTTCCTCCTGGTATTGTTGATAACTCTTTTGTACTCTGCTTTGTACTTTGCTCAATGCTTAAAGCAGAACTCCCAAGCTTACTTTAGTTCCTATTCCTATGCAAGGGGTCATCTCTTACTTCATACGCAATGCTTTTATGTGCTTCTATTTTACTCCAAAGTTTTAAAATTGCATACAATTTTTTAAAGAACATTAATAGATGTGACAAATTGTGGATTCTTTTGTTAAATTAGTTTATAAAATATGGGCTAAGGAAACTTCAACAGGTTTCCTGACTCTAAATATCTCAGAGCCTATAATAAACTAATGAGCAATATGACCTCTAAGAGAAAGATATAGCATGCACATATGTGAATCATTCATTGGAATTTTCTGTGTAGTTAAGAGCAGGAAATGAGAAGCCTAGTTTGGGGATTTGTAGGCCAGCTGTTTTGTTGTTGTTTCTTACACTCAGCTAACAGAATCAAAGACACTCCTCTCTGAATGTTCTGGTCAGAAAAAAATGTATGTGTAAAACAAAGTAGGTACTATTACAAAAAAACTTAATGTAATTATTAATTGCAGGTAATCAAGAGATGTGGGACTTTAATTCTATTGAGAAATGTACAGCACTCTAGATCAATTATACAAATACAAAGAGCGTTTAAACAACTTATTTCCTGAAGGCAATCTAGTAATGACATGAATTGTAAATAACATCACTTTAGATTGAGTAAATAGCGCCTCATTCCAAAATTTAAATTTCCTGATAATGCTTAATCTTCAATAGAATTTAAAAGAGGTTAGTAAGTTGTATGACCCTAGAATTATATAAATGTATCATTGTTAATCATGTGAAATTGCAACCTAAGTATCCGTTTCTGGTATATTGTTTTAATTATTTTGAAAAGTACTTTGCTTCTTGAAAAGTTTACATACAGAAGCTTTGTTGCTTTTTTAACAATGCATCGCAGTAGTGATTGCCTATTTTGTTTTCAAAGTAGAGGAAAAAAATAGTAAAACATGATTCTTCACGTACTATTTTATATTCTCTGACCAATTTCTCTCTGTGAATCACATGAAATGTGTTGTATAAGCTGCGATACTCACTGTCTAGATCTTAACCTGGGACTCTACCCCTAGGTGGAGCTCTGTGGTTTCTTGTTGAGCCAGGAATTATTACTATCCGATTTACTGGGGACACCACAAAAGAAAGAAAACTGACTAGGATGAATGAATAACTGAAAAGAAGGTAGTCTGAGGGACTCCAAGCTCTTAACATTTCCATATGCTTTCATCACTGCTACACTTAAGTGATTATTGTAAGTACATTTCTAATATATTTCTCCTGTGGTTTTTATACAAGACCTTTCAGAGAGAGACTGGTAGAAGAATATGTTATTTGTAATGTTATACGCCCACATGCACTATTGGAAAATACTATCCTGGAAAATATAAAAACAGCATTCTAAAAAACTAAATACGATGTAGGGGAAAATTGAATAAAGAATCATAAATCTAAAATTGAATCTAATATTGATTATTGGATTGCACATATTGTTTCTATTAACATTAAAATGTTCAGTAGTTATTTTGAAGGAGATATGTTACAATATATACATAATATATCTACTATTATAATAGACATATATTTTATGTTAGATAATAGATATATTAGGTATATCAAATATGTGTATTAGATATATAGATTTATACGAACATATATTATATATATTTATAAATTTAAAAGTAAATTAAGGGTAGATTAAAACAAAAGACTGCTGTGTTTTTATCTGACTATATTAAAAGAAATTTGGTGTATTAGGGTCTTGATACTATAAGAATGGTAAAAATTTAGCATTGCGCCACCTGGCAAATTTTTAGAAATGCAAATGCCCACCTCCAACCTACTGAATCAGAATCTGCAATTGAGTAATCCCCAGGTGACCTACGCAAATTAAATATTTTCTCAGAGTTTTTGTGAAGTTTAGTTACCAACAATAAAATTTACCAAAATCTAATCTATCAGTTCTTTTTTATATATAAAGTTTGTGCCTTTTGGTTCAATGTGGTAAGTACTTGTCTGTCTAAAAATTCTTTCTGCTACCAAGTTACTTATATTATTTCTAGTCTTTTCATATTGACACGGTCCAATTTGCTATTAGTTATGTGTAATTAGGATACATTTTTCTAATATATTTTACTAGAATATGAGCTCACTGAGGTCACACTTAGTCAACCAGTCTTGTTGTGTATTCCCATCCGGTAACCAGGAAGAACCACAACAACAACAAAGTAGGCTAGGAGAGTAGCAGAATCCAAGGACAACAGAGCAGAATAATGAAATAAATAATCAGGAAAAAAGGTTCAAAAAAGGATTGAGGAGATTTGTCGTAGAGAGAGTCCTTGAACTGCTGAAGATAAATTCACATAAAAGATTTTATATGATGCCTACAGTTCCAACAGTAGGTGAATGGGAGCTCCTAAAAACGTCAAAGGTATTCAGGCATAACACACACACACACACACACACACACACACACCCACACACACACCCCATAGTAGAGTTAACAGAGATCTCCGAGAAGGAGGGGCTAATTTCTGGCTAATCAAAGAAACAGCTAATCTTATTTATTTGTTCATTCATACTATTCTATCATTGCACAGCTACTTTCAAATCCATACTGTCAACCACCTTGCTGGTTACTAAAGATTCAAAGATGACAAATGTAGAGCCCTGCCATGGAGGGTGTTATTGAATTACAAGAGAGTACACTCTCTTAAGACAGATGTGATTTAAAAAGGAAGAAATGGATGTTTTGAGAATGGAGAAACAGGTGGTTATGACATTTTGGAGGGAAATAAGAGAAAAAAATTGCATCATACAAGAGTACTTAAAATATTCCCAAATACTGTGACCTGTGTTCTGAATAGTTACATTAAGTATGGATAAATCATGCATCAGTCCTTCCAGGAAGCTTGAAATAAAACATTGGCTGTTCCTTTGTTCAATTAAATATTACTGAAAATATAATCAAAATCTGATCATACAGAGAAGCAGAACCCATAGCAAAAGGCCATTTGCTTACAGGTATGCAGTTGCAAGTAAAGATAATATTTGACTATGTCTGATTTGTTATTGGTCATTTGAAATTCAGTCTAAAATCCATGTGAAGATTACAAAATAGTGAAAGCGTCCCACACTGTCTGGAGGGGAAAGTGTTACAATTATGATCTTGATGAAGACAGAATTATTGATGCACCAAATATGTAGAACTCTTGCAAAATTCCAGTTTAATTTTTTCTATGTTCAAACTATGCATTATTTGTGATACTTTATTTATGATTTAGTTTCTTAAATAGTGACTCAGAACAGGATAAAAAGAAGCTAGAGATAGCCAATGTCTATTTTGGAAATTTAGCACTCCTATGGAACAAGGACTTTTGAAGTCCAGCCTGTAAGTTTTCCGAAATTAATATTTTTGAGTTTGACTGTCAATGCATTTCATAAATACAGAGTTGGCATCTTTTAATATTATAATGGCATGTATATTTAAAACACAATCAACATCTTGTTATTCTTTGCAAGTATTAAATTGTTTTTTTCATTAAATTTAGCTCATATTCTAATATGAAATCACTGCATGTATGAATAATAAAATTACACAATGATTTCCAACTCAGATTTGTATTACAGATATTTCCAACTCCTTAAATCCTTATCTTGTAGCCTCTCAATATATTTAGGTTATTTCAGGATAAAACATTGTTTATACTAGTAAAGTAATGCTATATGTCGAAAAAAATAATGACATATCAAATAAATACTTGCATCTTTCTAAAGCAATTTATAGAAAGATAATAATTATTTAAAAATGCTTTGTACACCGCATGATTGAATCAGTCAGCATTCACCTGGAGACCAGTAGGAGACACAGTAAGGATTTCTGATAGAGATTTAGTTTACCTGATTGTGGGAGATAATTAATCAGTTTTTGTAAGGCTGTTGTCTCAGCATCAGACACTGAAGCTTGAAATGCACAGGACAGGCAGTGAGGAAGGAAGATCACTGAGCAGGCCAGAACCTATAGGCAGTAGCTGGAACTCGAAAGAGATGGACTAAAATCTGTGCACATTATTTTTTGACCTTGCTGCCCTGAAGAAATGATAATGCTACCCTGAAGAAAGCAGTGAGTATCCCTCTCCAGAGCCCTTCACCACAAAACTAAACAAACAACTGGGCCACTAGTTGGAAAAACTGAAAGCAGGTCTAGGGAAGATGGAGCAATTGTAGGTCACTGCAGATTCTCGACAACAAAGTGAATCAGTAACTACACAAACATGTGTGTGCACACGTGTGAGCACACACAGGGCATGCTATAAAATGGTGATTGCTCCCTCTGTCTCCATATCCTGCAAGGATGTCCTTTGTGTCTACCCCTAAAAAGGAAACACAAGAAATGAATTCTGAAAAGTATAGTTCAGTCTAACCAAGTTGACACATTCCAAAGCTATCCCAGTGATTTTTGACACCTAACAAATTTATATTGCCTATTGCAAAGTAATAATTTTTTCAAACAATGATCTCTCCTATAGATGAATGTTCAGTCCATGCTTCACGTACTTAGGCAAGCCTAGTCATGATTCTGTTTATACCTCCTCACTGACTTTTATGTTCTGTCACATGGTAGGGGTGCAAAAGGAAATATAGGAGGAAGAATTATGTTTATGTCTCTGACAATTATTTTTTCTGAAAATAATATTTGGAATGAGTTTCTGGTCTCAATGAGAGAAGAAACTTATTAAAATATGTATGAATAATTTAATTACCTGTTTGTAACTCATGATTCAGAAATAATCATTTGTTTCCCTTTATTACTCAATATTTTTTAAATTTAAATTTGTTATTTAGAGATAATTATGGAGTCACATGCTGTTAGAAATACTGACAGATTGCATATACACTTGATCCAGTTTTCCAAAAATGCTAAAGTCTTCTATTGTAAAACATCACAATCAGAATATTGACATTGATACAGTCCACATACCTAATATTTACATCACAAAAAAGATCTCTCAGATTACCCTTTTATAGACACATCCACTTCTCACTCACCCCTATGCCCTCCTTCACCCTTGGCAACCATTAATCTTTGGCACCTTTGGCTACCACAAATTATCGAAACCACCCATTTCGATAATTTTGTTGTAGCAATAATGTTATATAAATGGACTAATAGCATATACAACTTTTGGGGATCAACTTTTTTCACTCAGAATAAATCTCTAGAAATGTATCCAGGTTATTGTGTGTACCATTAGTTTGTTCCTTTTAATTGGTGAGCAGCATTCAATGGTATAGATCACAAGAGCTTAATAATTCACCCATTGAATGCCATCTGCATTATTTCCTTTTTGACTATTGTGATTGAACTGCTATGAATATTCCTCTATAGTTTTTGTGTGATTTATTTCTCCTGAATAAATACCTAGGACTACAATTCCTTGGTATTGAAAGTTGGATGTTTAGTTCTTTCTTAAATAAAATTCTAAACTATTTTCCAGAATGGTTTGTACCATTTACATTCCTATTCCCACTAATACTGTATAAATGAACTGGTTTTTCTGAATCCTTGCCAGCATTTGGTGTTAGCACATTTTATTAGCCATTCTGTAGTGATAGCTCATTGTTTTTAATCTGTATTTCCCTAATGGTCATACATACATTTAGAACCAGCACAAATAGGGTTGTAACTCTTACTTCAACCTTTAAATGTAATTTGGAGAACTCAAGAAAATAAGGGAAGCCTATTTTTACCTGTATTTTTGTTTATCATGTTATTTCTTTTATAAAAGCCCCTGGTTCCTTCTTTCATTGTTTCTTTTTATTATTTTCATTTAGAGAAATTCCTTTAGTTCTTATATTTGTACACTCTGCTTACAGTAAATTAGTTTCTCTGCCTTTTGAATGTCTTCATTTCCCCTTCCTTCCTAAAGGACATTTTTGCTGGATACAGGATTTGGGGTTGGCAGTTCTTTCCTTTTAGCACTTGAAAAATGATGCACTGCTTTCTTCTGGTTTCCATGGTTGCTGATTAGAAACCTGCTATTATACTTGTTTTTCCCTGTGTATAAGTTGTTTTTTCTTTTTATTTATTTACAATATTTTCTTTATGTTTACTTTTCAGAATTTTAATTATAATGTGTTGTAGCATAGATTTCTTTTATTTTATCCAAAGATTTCTACAGGTCTTGTCTATAGCTTTATATCTATCTCTTGCCAAATTTAGGAGGTTTTAGTCATTTTTCAAGTACATTTGTAGCTCTGCCCTCTTTCTCTTCTCCTTCCAGGACTCTTAATATGAATGCTTATTTTTTTTGTTACTTTACCACAGTTTTCTGAAGCTCTGTTCATTTTCTTCCAGTCTAATTTTTCTCTGTTTTCAGATTGTGTATCTTTTATTGTTTTACTTCCAATTCAATGTTTGTTTGTTTTTTTCATCTGTCTCCTTCATTCTTATATTGATCCCATTCACTGAGATTTTTATTTTTACTTTTTAAATTTTAATTTATAGTTCTAAAGTTCCCATATGGTTCCGCTTCACATCTTCTATTTCTGTGCTGAGATTTTCTGTTTTTTCGATGAGGCTTTCTTTTTATTTTTTGTTTTGTTTTGTTTTACATTTGTTTTAGTCATGTTCATAATTGCTCATTGAAAATTTCTTTGAAATTGTAGCTCTTTAAAACTGATCAGTTAAATATGCATCTTTGTCATGTTAGTGTTGGTATCTATTGATTGTCTTTTTTTTTCATATAGTTTTAGATTTTCCAGGCTCTTGGCAAGAGTAATACTTTTTGTTATGGATTTTCCTCTTATGATATAATACTCTCAAATCTTATGCAAATTTTCTTTAAGCTGGCTTTATCTGGCATTATTTTGGCAACACCACCTCATTACTGCCACGTGGATGTAAAAGTTCAGGTTCCCCATTTGCCCTCTGTTGACACTCAATGGAGGGGCTCCTTGTTAGAGCTGTGAGGGGATGGGGGTTCTGACTCCTTGTGTCATCTCCACTGACACTGCTGAGTGTGGTCTCTTTATCCCTGGGTGATGGGGAAAACCCTGGCTTCTATGAGGCTTCTGTTGAGACCACTCAAGAAGGAAAGGGGAGGAGTAATTCATGGACACCACAGGGTGTGCAACTCCACGTTCCCCACGTAATCTACATTAATATCATATTGGAGAGGGGACTTGTTATCAGCCAGTAGGAATAAAACTTTCAGACCTCTATTTGACTTTCTCTGGCATTACCCCAAAAAGGATGTTGGAGTAACTCATTGCAGTCTCCGAAGGGTGGAAATCTAGTCTGTCTTCTCAGTCTTTTTTTGTACGGGTGGGGATGGAGTCACAGTGTATTCTATGGTGCTTGGCTAAAATAGAGCAGTTCTTATCTAAAAGTTTCCTATCTTGCTCGGCTGCCCCTTTCTTAGTTCTACCCGAAACAGACTTTTTGATGACACATACATGCACACACACACACACACACACGCACACACACACACACACAAGCACACATGAGGTTGAACAATTAAGTTCTTGAACTTATACTAGAGAAAGTGCTACATACCTTATTGCTGAAAATCACTACAGTCATCTTCAAAGTACTCCTCTTGGGAAGCTATGCACTGACACCAGCGCCTAGTCCACCCTTCAAAGCAATTTTGGAACTCTTTTTCTCCCATGGCCATCAGAGCCGTCGTTGCATTACCCTTGATGGCCTGAATGCCATCAAAATGTCTTCCTTTCAATATTTCTTTTATCTTTGGGTAAAGAAAGAAGTCATTGGGGGCCAGATCAGGTGAGTAGGGAGAGTGTTCCAATACAGTTATTTGTTTACTGGCTAAAAACTCCCTCAAAGACAGTGCCTTGTTAGCTGGTGCATTGTCATGATGCAAGAGCCGTGAATTGTTGGCAAAAAGTTCAGGTTGTCTAACATTTTTCACGCAGCCTTTTCAGCACTTCCAAATATTCAACTTGGTTAACTGTTTGTCCAGTTGGTACAAATTCATAATGAACAATCCCTCTGATATCAAGAAAGGTTAGCAACATTGTTGCAACAAGTTCATGGACTTAATTGTCAGACCTCGTGTGTGTGTGTGTGTGTGTGTTTGTGTGTGAGTGTGTGTGTGTGTGTGTGTGTGTGTGTGTGTGTGCATGCGTGTATGTTTATGGTATCTGTTAGTGTTTCTGGGTTGCCTGCTTCAGCTTCGAGTATGAGATATGAGGCAAAAACAAAACCCAGGGGACTCACCATTGCATCATGTGTTGGGTCTTCAGATCCCTGTCTATTCTGTCTTTTCTCTCCACTTTAGACATTTTTTATGATCGGTTTAGATGCAATGCCCACTATATTTAGTTGTACTTGTCAGGAGAAATAGGAAAAAGTATGTCTCCTCTATTTTCCTCAAGGTAGACTTATATCTCACTATGTTTTTAGACTGTGACAATCAAATTTAATATTGTCCTAGTAAAAATATACTTTGGTAGAAATGCATCATCTATATCTATATCTATATCTATATCTATATCTATATCTATATCTATATCTATATCTATACCTATACCTATACCTATATCTGTATCTATATATCTATATCTATAATTTATATCTATATCTATAATCTATATGTCTACCATGTTTCCCCCAAAATAAGACCTAGCCAGAAAATCAGCTCTAATGTGTCTTTTGGAGTAAAAATTAATATAAGACTCTGTCTTATTTTACAATAATATAAGACCAGGTCTTATATAATTAATATAATATAATATAATATAATATAATATAATATAATATAATATAATATAATATAGTAATATAATACCAGATCTTACATTAATTTTTGCTCCAAAAGACACATTAGAGCTGATTGTCCAGATAGGTCTTATTGTCAGGGAAGTACGATGTTAATTCCTAACAATTACTTGCTTTCTTCCCATCGTTTACCACCTTCCTTTATTCTTCAAACTCCATTTACTAAGTTCCTTTATGATTTATGGCTAGATTAATCTATGAGAGCCTTGTTAAGAGATAACAGAAAGAAAAACCAGACTAATTCTTCTCTCTCTCTCTCTCTCTCTCTCTCTCTCTTCCTTCCCTTCCCTTCCCTTCCCTTGCCTTCCCTTGCCTTCCCTTCCCTTCCCTTCCCTTCCCTTCCCTTCCCTTCCCTTCCCTTCCCTCCCCTCCCCTCCCCTCCCCTCCCCTCCCCTCCCCTCCCCTTCCCTTCCCTTCCCTTCCCTCCCCTTCCCTTCCCCCCTCTCTGTCTCTCCCCCTGCCCCTGCTCATCCCCTTCACCCCTACACACACACACACACACACATACACACACACACACGTGAAAACAGTTTTCTGTGTCCCTTCAGCCTAAGAGTGGTATTGATTTCTTGCTGTTGTTCAGCTGTGGGTTGTTTCAACATTCTTTATGTGCCTTCTTATCTCTTCTATCACCTATGTAATCACTTTACTGTATTAAATACTCTCTGATTAAAATACCTAGAGTGATTTGTATTTTCTTAACTGGGAACTGACTTATCCTTTGCTTTAAGGATTTTCCACACTTGTGTTACTCCCTTTTTTGGAACAAATAATGATTAAAAGCCTTCTTTGATTTATTGTGTAACTTTTTGTCTTTCCTAATATAATATGATGCTACTGAGCCAATGAGTGCAATGAATTTATTATAATAGTTGTCTATTTTTTATGGCATTCTGTGTATTTTTTTCTATTTGAGACATTTGAGCAAGAAAATAGCCTTTTCCCTCTTGCCTAGCTCATGAATTTTCAAATCTTTCAAAATGATAGCCAACTAGCAATCACTCTTGTTACAAGCAAATATTGCTTAACGTTGATTATTGCCTTCTGGATTTGGGGATTTTTTGTTCTGTTTTTTGTTGTTATTTAATAAATGAGCTTCTTTTAAGCAGTTAGGTTTACAGAACAAAATGGCCAAAAATATAAAGAGTTCTCAATTACCCTCCATTTTGCATTTGTGAGATACATTTGTTATAATCGATGAGCCAATATTGATACATTATTTTTAACCGAAGTCCATAATTTCATTATGGTTCACTCCATGTTGTATATTCTGTGGGTTTTGACAAATGTTTAATGATATGTACCCACCAGAATGGGTGGCTTAACCAACAGATAGGTATTATTATTTCACCATTCTGAAGGTTAGGAGTCCAAAATCATGGTGTCTGCAGAGGTAGTTCCTTCTGAGGGCTGTGAAGGAAATATCTGTTTCAGGCCTGTATCTTTGGCTTGTAGATAGCTGTTCTTTCTGCATTTTTCTACATCGTCTTCTCTGTGTGTATGTCTGTGTCCAAATTTCCTATTTCTATAAGGATACCAGTCATATTGGATTATGGTCCGCCTTATTGACCTTATTTCAATTTGAGTATCTTTCTAAAGACCTTATCTCTAATTATAATAACATTGTCAGGTATTGAGGGTTAAGACTTTAGCATATTGTTTTTTTGGGGGAACACAATTTAACCCATAATACCACCATCAGAGTATCATAAAGAATAACAGTTTCACTTTCCTAAAAATTGCTTGTGTCCCTGTGTTCCATGTATTCATCCCTCCTTCTCTTCTCCCAAATTCTTAGCAACCATTGATCTTTTTACTGTTTCCATAGTTTTGCTTCTTCCAGAATGTCACTTAGTTGGAATCATACAGTATGTAGCCTTTTCAAATAGGCTTCTTTCACTCAACAATACACAGTTAAGTTTCTTCCATGTTTTCTCAAGACTTGATAGCTCATTTGTCTTCAGTTTTTAAAATTTATTTTCCCTTCCATTAATTTCAAGAAAAATAAATGTAATAATTTTAATTAAATACTGAATTAGTAATATAAGCTCATTTTTATAAAATATTTTTATCTTAATATGCAGCACATATATTTTTATATGTTTAAGTCTTGAGTTATTTTTTATGCTTATATTTACTCCATTGTCCAGGTTCCCTTTAATAAATTTGAATTATTTTTTACTAGGTAAAGTCACAATTTAAATAAAACAGTAATCAAACCACGGACATGCTATTTCTTGAAAATACATGCACATTTACAAGTGTAAGAGCCAAACTATTTGTACCTATGGGCTGATATCCCCAATGTCATTGACAGTGATTTGAAACCATCTTTACATGCTCAGTTGTGACTATGCATATCTAATATGAGTTCACGTGTTAAACTGCCAGAAAGAAACTCAAACTAAGCTATGACCAAAATAATGATTCTCAGCAAAAAAGGAAAACAAAGTGAATAAAAGTATACATCAACTCAAAATAACTTGAATTTATGCCCAATTATGCAACACGATATCTATTATAAAATGTTGAATTTCCAATGACTAGAATAATACTAAGAATATTCTGAAAAGACTCAATAAATGAGTTCTGTAATATGCCTAATTTTAACATTGTGTTTGAAAATATTTTTCATAAAATAATAAAAGAAAAACTATATATACTAAAAATGTAACAAAAGCAGATGTAAATATTTGAAATATTTTATTATGTTCATACAAGTTTATTATTAAGCAGAATATGCTAGAACAGAATAAACTAATATTTTCATATATCAAAAACCTCATCATACATTTTTCTCATAAGGCACTTATTCATATAGATATTTTTTTTCATTCCCTCCGTCCTCTCTCCCTTCCCACCATTCCCTCTCTCCCTTCTTTACTCCCTCCCTGTTTCCTTTTTTTCATGACCAAGGATAGGAATACAAAAAAAATGAAAGGTAAATCTTCACTTCCTTTTTTTGCACAGAAAAAAAAAAGTCTGTAGTAAACATGTGTTAAAAGAGGTGCTGAGCTTTTATGAGTTTTATGAAGCCCTATCTGTTAATAAAAATTTGATCAGCTCAGAGAAACTTGTTCTTTTGTTAAGTAGTAGGCTGTTTCTTCTCATCCATATTTCCCACTATAACACACCTCATTCTCTTTATTATTCTTGAGTTATTCCTCATCCTCCCAGAAACCTCAGGATGAAAACATGGTCACCAAAATCCATGTGGTACAGAACAGTCTAGAAATACATGCGAGTTTGAATTCTGGGGTCAGCAGTTTGGGGACTCTACCTTAACTGCTTCATAAAATACATTTTGAGAAACCTTTCTTCTTATTCCAAAGCAATTTCTATTTAACTTTGCCCCTGGATCTTCTTGTACAAATAACATATGTTAATTCTCCTTCTCTTTCCTTCTCTCTCCCTCTCAGGGAAATAAGATAAAAAGGATGAAGAAAGGCACTATAAATATAATCACAGAAGGTGAATGATAAAATCTCTAAGAAACTAGGATTTGGCAAAACAGATAATCGTGTCCAAATATTTGACTGGAGAGCTTATATTCTCTAACATCTGTTAAGAAACTTTATAAATTGTTCTTAATATCTTTTCACATGGGCTCTTTCCAACAGTTCCTTAATTTTTAAAAAAATGTGTTCTACATTGAACAATTTGAACTGAAGATCTGCTTACCATAAAAGGTGAACAGTTATAAGTAACTAAATGATAAGCTGAGTGATATAGTGCCTATTGTAGATTCCACAAAGTGAGCATGCCAAGCTTTCATGAATTATACTATCAAACATTATACTTTCGAAATTATACTTTCAAACATTATACTATCATCGTGTGACACAAGGCTTCTGTCAATTTACCAAACAAAATAAATTGAAACTTCAATCAATTTCTGAGTTAACAGAGAGAAAATAACTATTTTTAAAGTTATCTGTCAAATTGTAACAGTTTGTTCAGACACTCCCCATATACACATGCTAGTGTTACATATACCCACAATCTGAGCCCCAAGATCCATTATTATTATTATTGTTTTCATGAAAGATAATGTCCATATTTCCTACCATATAAATTTCTACAGTATATTAGTTAAAAGTGTGTTTTTAACTGCAATTCTTCATTCATCTTTCAAAGCATAATAATGTTAAATGATATTTTAATTACAAACACCCATCAATAGATGAAATCTAAAATTTTGAGTATTAAATTTAATTATTGAAAATATACTTTTATGAATATGATGGGTCATTTAATAACCTATTTTCAAAACTGCATTGATCAAAAAGCACCATAAAATAACCACTTAGTATAATTTAGGAAAGACTACTCATATGTTTTTTCTCAATAGCATCAAATGAATTTTTAAGTTATCATCTATTTTCATTTATTTGGTCCTTCAACCAAAGATAAATGTTTAAAAGAATAAGGAAAGCTTTTGATAAAGTATAATATATTTGTAGTAAAATCAATTCAAATAAATTAATTCATACAGATTTTCTTTCAAACTCTTTGGAGAAAGTGAAGGAAATGCAAATTACATAAATAGAGGAAAATATTTTTTCTAATGAATAAATTTGTTAAGAATAAGATAAAATCTTGAAAATTTTCAAACAGCACATTTACAAAAAAATGAATATTTAAACTAATTGACTTTAATTTACTCATAATAGCACCTATGCCTTGATTAGTTTCTGTCTTGCTGAAATGAAAGCATTTTTCTAAATGTAGTCTGATTTCCATGAATTCAATGCATATTCATTTCAATTATTACATCTAAGTTGAATGTACTTCACTCTCGATCAACACAAACCATTTGTTCACACATATACAAAATTCTGTTTACTTACCTAAGTACATTTTCCTGCTTACTGTGTTTAGTTTATTTATTACCTGTCATAATTATATTCTGGAACTCAGGAAAATCACACATCTGTTTTTGCTGTTTTTTATTGTTTTTCAATCCATCCATCGAGTGTGTGTCAAAAACTGGATAAAATATCTAAAGCAAACAAAAAATTAACTTTTATGGAGACAAAAAGAAATGAATCAAAGGATTCTATAATTTCAACTCTCATGTCTTGGCAACGACTGCTCACCATCTGCCTGTCATACTTTATTTACTATTGTTATTTCATGGAGATATTTTACGTATATTACACAATTGTATCTATACAATATTATAGTATAATAAGCAATTTATAAGCATTGTATGTTGAGGAAATTGAGGCTTAGCATGTTCAAGTGTTGGAACTTTGTAGTAAATCAAGGATATAATTCTAGGTTTGGCTGACTACACACAAAAACACATATGCACACATGGCATTTCTGTGATGTATACAATAAATATCTTTCAGGATTAAACTCAAGAAATGGAAACGTACTGCAGATATTTTAACATGAATCAATTTAGCAACAAATTAAGGCTTACAGTATTACTGGGCACGCAGGAGAAGTAAGAAGCATTTGGTTTCAGTGTAAATGCAGTTGTAAACTAGCAAGAGATCACTGCTACTGCTATTACTATTGCAGCCACCAAAATAATATACCACACACACTCATGGAATTGGTGACTAGACTGGAACATGGAAACTGGCCATTGTCAACTTTCATATCCAACCAGCTCTCCAGCTGACACTGGAACAGACAAGAACGGTCTCAGCCTTCTTTCAACTGCCAACTCTGAAAGAATCATTCTCATTGGCAAAACCTATACATAGTCAGAACACCAGACACAGAGGAATCTTAGAAATATGTTTTTTAGCTTTATATACTCAGTGATATCTAGGAGAATACAGAAGTGGATGGGAATGCTGAATTATAATGGTTCTTACTGAGCACAATGTATTATGTATTTTCTTAGGGGACTATCCTAGTGTGAGAGGACAGCAAAAACAAATGTAGCATAAATTCTGGTACTCTGTTGGATGTTCAATTTACTTTGTTGAAATGATTGTGTAAAAATAAACATTAGGACTGTGTTACATAGACAGGACTTGAGCCTAGCATATGTATACTGCATGTTTGATTTAAGGTTTCTTAGATCTCATGCTGAGACATAGAAGAAAACATCATCTACCAACAAAGAAGAGGAATACATAATTATTTAGTGTACTTCAGATATCTAAGTATTATAACTCATTTATTTTTTTAGGAAAAGCTGAGATTCAATTAGTTAAAGAGAGTTTTAAAGGGAAATAATCTATTTAAATTGGGAGATGTAATAACTTATTTCTCTAAATGTGTTATTTAAGGTTCAGCCATATTTTAATACGCTCTCCACTATGCAGCCCTGCTATAGTTGTCACCTGGGGATGAAATAATAATGCCTTACTGATCTAGAAGGTGTTTCATCATTTGATTACTTGATCATATGTATTCTATATAATTTTTAAGTCCACTTAAATGATTGGTACAAAACATGAGGAATAGTCAAGTTGTATAGAGAAAATTTCACAGTCTATCCAGAAAAAGAAAGTGAAATTTATAAAAGAAGAAGAAAAACCTTGAAATTAGATTTCTCATCTGCAGCACTGGAGACTATAAAACAAAGTAAACTAGGTAAAAATAACTAAGAAAATAGGACTGCAGCCCAATCCTAGACTCAGCCAAAGTGTTGTTCAACTATCAGAGTTAAAAGATTTAGACTGAATCATTCACATACCCAATCTAAAGAAAATACTTGAAAAACTACTGTAGTTAAAATTTAAATAATTCAGAGGGAAGACTCATTACAGAGGAAATGAAGCAAGTATAATAAAAAAAAAAAAAGATGAGTAATTAATATTGTATTATATGTTGTTTAATCTAAATGGCTGGTAATGATTGCCATTAGAAATTTAAAGGAAGAAAAATATATTCTTCCCTTAAAAAAGTTTGCATTTAAAACTGGATGAAATCATATTCTTTTAAATTTGGAAGTTATTTGCGCAGACAATTAGTGATAAGAAACAATTATTGGTGATTCCAGTCTAAAGGATATCTGTTGATTTCTCTACTTAGTATCCATAGTAACAACTCCTTGGATTCCCTTTGGGCAACCATCATAACCCTGTAAGTACAGTCTGCTTGAGACTGACAATCAAAATACGACGTATATTTTCATGGGCACATGATCGAAATGCACCAATCAGACACTCTCTTCTTGGAAATTATATTTTGAACATGGCCTTGAAATATTTTACAATAATTTAACCCTCTGACACTACTATAAAGATATTACGCACTTTTACCAGCTCCCAAAATTCCCAGAGACATTGTTTCTGATGCCTGCTTATCCAGCTTTACACCTCTACCTTTCACTCTGTGGACAGTCCTATATCCATCCAACAAATTTTTTTTTCTGTTTAAATTAGCCAGAGTTGGTTGTAATTGGTTGCAACAGAACCAATATACTAATTAAATTCTCATGATAGAAAAATCAGAAAGCTCAATAAGTAATAATGCTTATATAATAAACATACAACAATTTTAAGGGCAATATTAACTGTAAGGGTTCATTTCCAATGTTTGGAAGGTTTCAAAAAGATAGCTAAGTATCCAAATTTGATATGGAATATTTCATGATTATTTTTAGTTGTATCAAATAAATTATCAGTCACTACCATTGGAACTTTCAAAAAGTAACTGATGTTTGTTTCAAACTCTGAGTATAAGAAAAACGTTAATTTTCATAATTTTTCAAATTATTTGCATAAATGAGACTTAATCAATGAAGAGAAACTATATACCATGCAAAAATGTAACTAAATATAGTTAAAAGAATGGGTGGACATAATAATGATAATGACGTGACTTGATAAAGGTGTTAGTTAACGCTATGGTGGTAATTATATTAAATATATAAATGTATCAAATAAAAATGGGTAGGGAAATACTCTTTTAATTTGTTTTTTAATTATAATTGACATAAAATATTATTAGTTTCAGGTATACAAAATAGTGATTAGACATTGATATACCTTATGAAATGATCACCAAGGAAACTCTAGTACTCACTTGACACCATTCATAGTTATTACAATATTATTGACTATGTTCCCTATTTGTACATTACATTATCATGACTAATATTATAACTAGCAGTTTGTACTTCTTAATGGCCTTCACCTTTTTCTGCCAACCCTCTACCCCTCTGATTTAGCACCCATCAGTTTCTTCCCCGTATCTATGAGTTTGTTTGTTTTGTTTTGTTAGTTCATTTATTTGTTTTTCAGATTCCACATACAAATTAAATCATATGGTATTTGCCTCTCTGTCTGACTTATTTCAATTAGCTTAATACCCTCTATGTCTATTGCATATACGTACCAGTCCATTAGCCATTTGTCAGTGGACACCTAGATTACTTACATATCTTGACTATTGTAAATAATACTGCAATAAACATAGGGGTGCATATATCTTTTCAAAGTAGTGTTTTGGATTTTTTTGGATAAATTCACAGAAGTGGAATAGCTGGAGCGTATGATAGTTAAAGTTTTAATTTTTTTGAAGAATCTCCATACCATTTTCCTTAATGGCTGTACCAGTTTACATTCCCACCAACAGTGTACAAAGGTTCTTTGTCTCCGCATCCTCACCAACACATTCTCTTTGTTGTCTTTTTAATAATAGCCATTCTGATAGCTGTGAGATTATATTTCATTGTGGTTTTGACTTGCATTTCCCTAATGATTAATGATGTTGAGCATCTTTTCATGGTGATTTTTGGCCATCTATATGTTCTTTTTGGAGAAATGTCTATTCAGGTCCTCTGCCCATTTTTAAAATTGGATTGTTTGTTTGCTTGTTTTTGATATTCAATTGCATGAGCTCTTTATATTTCAGATATTAACCCATTATTGGATATATCACTTGCAAATATCTTCTCCAATTCAGTAGGTTGACTTTTTGTTTCGTTGACCATGGAGATAAAAGATCTGTACTGTGAAAGCTGTAAGACATTGATGAAAGAAATTAAAGACATTAATAAATGGAAGGATATACCATGTTCATAAATTGGAATAATTAATATCATTAAAATGTCCATATTACCCAAAACAATCTACAGATTCAATGCAATCCCTATCAAATACCAGTGGCATTTTTATAGAACTAGAACAAATAATCCTAAAATTGATATGGAATTACATAAGACTACAAATAGCCAAAGCAATCTTAAGAAAGAAGAATGAAGTTGGAGGTATGCTTCCTGATTTCAAACTCTACTAAAAAACTGTAATAATAAGTATAGTACTGAAATAAAAACAGACATATAGATCAGTGGAACAGATCTGAGAGCCCAAAAATAAACTCATGCTTGTATGAGCAAGTAATCTATGACAAAGAAGGAAAGAATGTGCAATGAGATAAAAACAATCTCTTCAATGAAAGGTGCTGGGAAAACTGGACAGATACATGCAAAAAAATGAAACTGGACCACTTTCTTACACCATGTAAAAAAATAAACTTAAAATGGATTCAAGACTTAACTGTAACACCTGAAACCGTAAAACTCGAAGACAACATAGGTGGTAAACTATATATATATATATATATATATATATATATATATATATATATATATATATATATATAGTGCTTAGCACAGTTCCTGGTATTTAGAACGTTAAAAAAAGTTTTTTAACAAAACTGTTATTGTTATTGGGATTGTTATTTTTGCTACTGTTTAGAGAAATTACAGGCATCTAATTTGATTTTTCTTTGTGGATTATACCAGAATAAAAAAAAATTTTTAAATTGTACAAAGCCAATATAGATTTGTTGACATGATAAAACTGTAATTTTTAATCTGAATTTCCCAATTTATTTGCAAATTGATTTAAAAATGTTCTTTTTACTAGCGTGTATCTAAATAGCAACTTCTTTATCACACATATAAAGGTATAAAAATGGTTCCTTTATCTACTCTTGTAAATCAGGTTGAAACAATGTCAACAAAACCAACTTGGTTTCCACAAAGAATCAGAGAGGGGTTTATTAGACACATCATCCTCACTCCGTGCAGAGCTGATAGGAAGAGCAGCTAGTTATTAAATCATGGCATGATACCAAAATAGGTTAGAATGGAATGTAAATATCATCATATGCAGTCTAAACACTGAAAACTTTTGTTACAATCAGGTGGAATAAAGTGGAACAATGAAAACCATGGCTCATCATTGCAGGAAAAGAAAAAACTACTTCTTATTTTAATCTACCAATGGTCACATGGGAACCATAGGAACTCTTAGTGAAGTATAAATGCAGAAAAAATGTTCCTATTCCAAACCACAAGTCATTTATCCACTAAATTACATTGAAATGTAAACTATAGATAGCAGTTTCTAGGTGGTATAAAGACTGTGTTTTCATCAGCATGAATTTCATTAATATCAATCACATTGATATTATCACCTGAGCATGAACTGAGTGTTATATGACTGAGTTGGCCACATTTAAAAACATGGGTTCAAAGCATACAAAGGACTCTGATAAAAATTTAGGGAACATAACCATGGTAGAGTTAAAAAGTAGCACAGAATATCTGAGAGAAGCAGTATTTATGTTATGGCCTCCTTTATTCAAATAAAATATGAGTTGAAAATCCTGTGACCTCAATGACAACCGCCAAAGTTCTGTGAAACGTACCGTGAAAATGTACGGAGGGTTTAAAAAAAAATCAAAACTCGAGCTAACCTATGTCATATCTATGGCATTTGGAAGAAAAACAGTGTAGACATTCAAGCCAGACCCCAGGAGACCTATATTTGAATCTTGGCTTTATGACGGGCAAGGTGTGCTGCCTAAATAAGCTGCTTCTTCATTTGATAAAAAGTAGTTAATATCACCTAGTTTGAAGAGTTATTGTGACAACCAGTGATAATGTTCATAAAGTGCTTACCACAGTACCTGACACACAGTAGTTTTCAAAAACATGATTATTTGTGTTATTGCATCTGTATTTAAGTCTCTTAAAGAGCATATTATTTTTTATTAAAATTTATTGGGGTGACAATGGTCAACAAAACTACATTTCAACAAAACGAGGTTTTAAGAAATATATACACACAGTATATACTATACAACCTTACTAAAACTGGGCAATAAACGTTTATCTATTAAACAATGACTTTAAAAGTATACATTATTTAAAGTCATTGTTTAGTAGATAAACGTTTATTGCCCAGTTTTAGTAAGGTTATACGTACTATGTGTATACATAAACTATAAATATTACATAAATATAAATATAGACATATACACAAATATTATAACCTACCCTAGGAAGCTTATTCTTTCACAATGTCCTAAGACTGAGTACTTTTGCAAATAATTCCTGAAATGTATCGCACTGTTCTTCATTTATGGCCATTTATCCACTGCCTTTTTTGTCATTATCATTTCCAACCTGAACTACTTGAGCAAAATACATGCCTCTGAGTGTCATTTTTTCCCCAATATGTTTTTAGAAGACTCAAAAATAATTTTGATAATATAAATAGCTCTAAAATGTTTGAGTTATTTAACTCAGAGCCTGTTTAGAAAATGGCCAGTATGAATAATTCTTCAATTTAAAATGGTCTCTTTCTTGTATCCTATTACCACTGAAGCACTTAATGTTATGAATATTTTATATATAAGTAAAGAGTTATATTTTATGTACAAAAGGATACAGTTAAATTTCTGATTGCATTTTTAACTTGCCCCAAAGAAAGATTTCAATGGTAGGAAAACTATTGATATAACAGGAAATTGTCCCTACACATAAAGTAGAAATTCTAAATCTCTCAAAATCACCCGAAATCTACCATGACCACTTAGCTTACCTATACAACATAGCGTATTCTGATGTTTCAAACCAAGCATTTAAAAATCAGCATTTTCTCCCTCATGTGGTTTTTAACTCTTAATTTAAGATGTAAAGCTAATATAAACCCAGCTTCTATCCTGTACTGTTCCATCATGCTGCAAACAAATCCTGAGGTTATTTATCAAACTTTGATACAAGCACAATATGTGTGTGTGTGTGTAAAGCACATCTAATAAACCTAGTACAAAATTAAATGAGTTCCTTTGTTTGATTTATTCTTAAGTGAAATGACCCTAATGATCATCTATCTTATTTTTCTATGTTAACTATCCGTTTAATATGTCATGCTGAAATATTTTCATGTGAATTACAATAAAGCTAAGAAGTGTATAATTTCTGGGACATACCTAAAAAAATACATAAAGTATAGACATTTGCTTCATCTTGTCTTTTGGCAACTCTGAATCTCCATGATTTTTCAAATATTATTTAGAGTGACCTCTAGCTATGAGAAATTCACTGTGCTAATTTCCCTTCTCAGTATAAGCAGCAACAAAATGCACCAAAGATATGAAGCAACGTTTTCAGACATTGTACATCAGCTAGAGGAATAATAAAGGGAAGCTCCTTTATCACCACAGCTTCCAGCTTGAAGATACTTCTAGACCATAGTACAAAGAGAATGACCCCAAGCAAACTCACAGTATTTCAGAGTTGAGGAAAAAGTTATTAGAGTATGAAAAGGATGAGGCATCTAGACATTTCAGGACAGAGAACAGGCTGGGTAATTATGCATATAAGAAGCTTCAGGAGTCTGCATATGGATACAATTAAGTAAACTAGCTAACCACTTTAAAAAGTCAGAAAAGAAGAGCAGAAGGAAATAATATGGAACTAAGCAGAAAGAAAAAAAAAATGAAAGAAAATATGGGAAAAAGAAGGGAAATTCCAAGAGCCCAATGTTGAGTTTTAAAGAGTAGCTCCTATGTCTCCGAAACTGTTTCTGATTAGTTAATTCACTTATTCTTTTCTTTAGATTCCACATTAAGTGAGATCATATGGTATTTGTCTTTCTCTGTCTGACTTATTTCACTTAACATAATGTTTTCTAGGTCCATCCATGTTGTTGCAAATGGTAAGGTTTCTTTCTTCTTTATGGCTGCGTAATACTCCATTGTATAAATGTACAACAATTTCTTAATCCAGTCGTCTACCAATGGGCATTTTAGTTGTTTCCATGTCTTGGCTATTGTATATAGTGCTTCACAAAAATAGGAGGGCATACATTTTTTTGAATTAGAGTTTTGGATGTCTCCGGACAGATACCTAGGAGTGGAATTGCTGGATCATAAGGTAGTTCCATTTTCAAATTTTTGAAATACCTCCATACTGTTTTCCACAGTGGCTGCACCAGTCTGCAATGCCTTCAACAGTGCACAAGGGTTCCCTTTTCTCCACATCCTCGCCAGCACTTGTTGTTTGTTGATTTATTGATGATAGCAATTTTGACTGGGATGAGGTGGCATCTCATTGTAGTTTTTATTTGCATTTCTCTGATGGTTAGTGAGGAGGGTTGCTAGATGGGAGGGGGGGTGGTGATAAGGGGGTAGTGAGGGGATTAGAAAGCAGTCAGTAACCACAAGATTGCCACAGGGTTACGAAAGTTAATATGGGGAATGTAATCAATAATGTTGTAAAGATTTGGTAGAGTATCCGATGGACACTTGTCTCATTAGGGAGACCACCTCAGGGATCATGTAGATGCCTGATCACTGCACTGTACACCTGAAGCTGAAGCTGAACAATAATGAATGCCAACTACAAGTTTATGTATATATATATATATATATATATATATATATATATATATATATACTTACAAAAAGTGGAGTACAGCATTAGGAATAGAGACAGTGGAAATGTAAGGGCTGTGTGCGATGTCAGAGGTACAGTGGATGGGGGGAGGGGGTTGACACAGTGTGAGGGCTAAGTGTTACTTTGTTTTGTGCACCTGAAACTAATAATAATAAAAACCCTTAAACTTAATAACTAAATAAATAATAAAATAAAAATAAAATAAAAATAAAGAGTAGCTCCTAAGCATTTTCAGTTTGGCATTGCCCAATTCAAATTGATGTTTGCTCGAGTAACCTGAGAAATATTCATGTACCTCATTTTATCATTTAACAGATGCTATATTGGGGGAAGTTGGGTGAAGGATGTGTGAAACATATCTGTGATATTGTTGCAACTTCTTATGTATCTATAATTATTTCAAAATAAAAAGTTATAATAAGAGAATCCTGTTACTGTAACTGCCCATTCCACCTGTTTTTTCCCTAGTAAAACCTTAGGCAATCTGCCTGTTCTGGAGCTCATACTGACCACTATATTTTGGACTTGAGTTTAAAGAAGGCAGGTTTTGCAGCAGTTCTCATCATATGTTTGTGATACTTAAGCATGATGTGAAATCCTTCTAGAGAAAAGGAGCATGCATTCAGAGACCTCATATATAGAGAGTAAAAATACCATCAAACAGCAAAATATCAACAGTACTATCTTTTCTATTTTCTTCACTTGTTTCTTAATCTAACTGTATAACTCTTATTTATCAAAGTGGGCTTTAAGTTTAGGGTAAAAGAGAGTTACTGCTAAATATTAATGGTTTATTTTAATATCAAGCATCCTTTACTTAAAAAATCAGAGCCCATTTTTAATATCTTGGTTACGGTTCTAATAATGTGTTTTAGTTATAAAGCAAATTGAATCTCTCTCTCTCAAAATAAAAAAAAAATAAAATAAAAACATCTAAAAAGCAAAGCATTCTTATAACATTTAAAAGATATGTTAAATAACATTTCCTAGATAACAGCTGAGTCTGATTGTATATTTTTTTCATTTTGTTATTTTGCTGTACACTGAATTTTTTAGATGGAGGCAGGAATGACAATGACTTGCAACTCTTCTACAATCTGTCCTGTGGCTTTGGAACTTAAGATTTTTAATGTGTCCACAAAGGTCAGCCAGTTCTAGCTACCATGAATCACATTTATATTTATGCTCAGTTGTTAAATGTTCTCTTTGAGTTAATATCTGTTAAGCCCAAATAATTCTCCTTTGTTCAGTTATCCAATATTATGAATTTAAAAAAATGTACCTTTTATTCAGTGAAAAATAATATCTCCTTAAACATAGAATAAGTAGTACCATAAGGTTTGACTTTTATGTAGCTATATTAATCTCTGTATGCATTAAAATTTTTCTAATCCTTTGGAAAAAAATCCTATGTACAAAAGACCAACATTTTCTTTGCAAGTTTAGTGGAGTGAATGAATGCCTACCCAAATAAAAAATGTTTCCATAGGACATCGTAATGAGTGACAATGGATATGTGCTTTGTTGTCTTAGAAGTGAGCCGGTCTTGAAAAATTAGATGTCAGTGGCCTAAGCATATGAGAGCTGAAAGTGAATATTTTCAAATCAAAGGTAGTTATCTATGGTCTGTATATGTTGGATAACTTCTTTTGTACTGTTATTTTTTTTTCTTTTTATTTAACAACTTAATATTTACTGTTAGTTTTGGGTCAACCAATGATAGGATGTGTATGGTAGATGTATTTTTTTTTTTTTCAGTTTTCATTTTCAACAGCATAATATTTAGTTTTTCACTATAGACAGGTAAGTTACAGACTCAATAAAATAGAGAATAATCACAGAAAGAGCAGAGAGGACACACCCAACTCCTGGGCCCAAAATTCTCTGGAGCAATTTCCACATTCAATAAGACAATATATTCAAATTTGATGCTTGGCTAATAAACTATTCATAGTAAGCTTATTGTATTCTCTAACATATTATCTCTCTTTTTCCCAAAGTCATGCCCATGTAAGAAATACTGACACTATATGAAATCTCTGTTTGAATACTAAGTATTTGTGGAGTCTTTATACATTTGCTTAATATTCTTCAGGGCCAGTGCCTTGATATGTAAAAGTGTGGCACTGAGTGAAGCACACTGCATGCGGGGCATGGGCAGCAATTTCTTTCTACCTTTGTAGGAAAGTAATTTCAAATCTTTATGCGGAAATGATTTCTGGGCAGGATGCTCTTGGTGGTGGTATTTGGGAATGGAGTTCAGGACTATAATACTAACCTGCTTTCTTTGAAAAGGGTATTGTGGAAAAGTGATACAACGCAAAATGTGTTTTTCCTTAATAAAGGTACAGGTGAAACTTTGGAGTGGAGGACACCCTATGAAATAGAATTTTGAAAAAAAAGTATAATTAAATTGTAAAAGAAATTAATAAATTTGAATAATAAAGAAAAAGCAGTAATATTGGTATAAGTTTTGAATTAACATAAAATTTGATAAAAGCCACATCCAGTGATTTACACATTCAAGTTTGTTTTATCATAATCATATTTAAATATAAAATCATATTAAAACATTATATTAAATTAAATATTACCACAATAAGAGTAGAACTTTGAATATTCCTTCCATTTGACATTTTGTAAGAGTTTACATTATATGTGTATCATTAAGACTCTTCCTATTTTTTAAGGCTTTTTTTTAATAGTATACTGTGAATTGCAGATTTAGAAAGTTACAGAATTAATTTGATTAACTATCCTAATAATCTAAAACAGCATTTTGCACCAAAGACATTCTAAAATTTTAATTCGTTGAGGACTTAGACTAAACAAACTTAATTATCAGGTTAGCACACTTGGTTTAGAAACTTAGAAAAGGACAATAATGCTCTTTTATGTGAAAACAGAAGGTAAAATTGACTGCAATTTCATAAAAAAAAAATTAAGTACCTTTTGCTTATCAATTTATCCATAATACCTTCATCCAAAAGGCTTTAAAATTGCTTATTAATTAAATAGAAAGCTGAAAGTAAGTTAGTAATTGGTTAAATACGGAAAACTTTTAAGCACTTTTTTTCTTATCTTTATCATTTAAGTACTTCTAACCTCACTGTGAAATGACAAAATTTGATCTCCAGGGCCCAGCTGTACTAAACTATTAACAAAATCTGAAACTATGTTTTTATTGGGAGTATATTGTTTGCTTTTACTAAAATGCTAACAGTGATTTTGAAATTGTGTTGATTCCACTAATATCATAGAATTTCTGTGTTGTGTCAAATGCTTTTATGTGATTTGTCCTCTACTCAACCAGAAAGAAAAATAAGAGAAAATTGATTTAACAGTGAAATTAATGTGAACTATTCTTTAGAGAATTTATATTGAGTCTTGCAGACCTCTGGTGACCATTTAGTCACACAATGGTACTATTTACTGAGAGTAATTCAGTGACTTTAAAAAGGTCTGCTGAGAGGACATGAACAGTATCTTCTCCCAAGACATACAAACAGCCAACAGATATATGAGAAACGGCTCAGCATCACTACCTAGTAGGAAAATGAAAATCAAAACCACAATGAGATATCATCTCACACCAGTTAGAATGGAAATCATCAACAAGACAAATAATAACAGGTGTTGGGGAGGCTGTGGGAAAAAAAGGAATTGTCATACACTGTTGGTGGGAATGAAGATTGGTGCAGCTGCTATGGAAGGCAGTGTGGGGGTTCCTCAAAAAATTAAGAATATAATTACCACATGACCCAGCAATCCCTCTCCTGGGTATTTACCCCCAAAAATCTGGGAACATTTATCCACAAAGATATATGAACTTCAGTGTTCATTGCAGCATTATTTATGGTGGCAAGACATGGAAACAATTAAAGTGTCCTTGGATAGATAACTGGATAAAGAAGATGTGGTATATATATACAATGAAATACTGTGTCATAAGAAAAGATGAAATACTGCCATTTGCAACAACATGGATGGATCTTGAGATTATTATGCTAAGCAGAATAAGTCAGACAGAAAATGTCAAGAACCATATGATTTCACTCATATGTGGGACATAAAACTGAAAACAACAAGGGGACAAGGCAAAAAAATAAAGAAACAAAAACTCATAGACACAGACAACAATTTAGTGATTACCAGAGGGTAAGGGGGAGGGGAGATGATACAAGAGGGTAAAGAGGGTCAAATATATGGTCATGGAAGGAGAACTGACTCTGGGTGGTGAGCACACAATGTGATATATGGATGATGTATTACATAATTGTACACCTGAAACCTATGTAATTTTACTATCCATTGTCGCCCCAATAAATTTAATTTAGAAAAAAATCTGCTGAATTATAGGTCAATAACTGTGCAAGTGAATACATACATATTAGTATGTTTCATTTTTGGATAAAAACAAACAAAAAAACACACACAAAAAGTGTTACCTGGACTTGATATAATTAGATGTTTTACAAGTTATAACTAATTGTTAAACATCAGAAATTAAAAAACAAAACAAAACTGTTCTTGAACAGTTAATTATTACTGATTTGTATACATTTTCCCTGAGAGACATTTTTGATGCTCAGCCAATTGCTTCTGTACACTTAGAATCTCGGAACTATATTTCTCCAATGACTTTCTCAGATTTTTTTTTTTATGCTCACAGTAAGCATTTTGGACTAAATGGTACAAAATAGCAAATTCAAACTTGGCAGGGCAAAGTAGATGCATTCACAATTCACAACAACTCTAAAGACTACCTATCCACCTCCCTATTTATCTTTGTCACTGAAATTCAAACACTGCCTTGTTGGTCAGGAAAAGCCAAGAAGAATTATCTACTGATTTGTATCACCAGTACTAGTAATAAGCTGAGAAATTACACCACAGAAAGCTTAGATTAGAAAGAGAAGGCTGGATATCTCTCCTCAGTAATGAATAATCTATAAGTTTACATCCTTTTGAATCATGGAATGCTTATGAAACAATACTGCTGAGTCCAGCCTTCACCAGCCCTCAGGTAGACAGGCTCTATTAATAACTGGAGAGCCTTTAGCTAACTTCTTCCTTTAATTCTCCACGTTTCATAGACAGTGCTTGAAAACAAACACACACCACAGAAAACCAATCATGTATACAATCAGGTAATTTTAATGTTATTCAAGCTAGCGTAACCATATGTTGTGGTTTACCAGTTTTTACTTGTTATTCCAAAATCCCACCTTGTTCATTAACTTTTGTCCTAGACAAAAGTAACATTTAGACATTTAACCAAAATACAAAATGATTTTTGCAAATACTGTTTCCTTTGACTATTGTGATGTTTTCTTAAATGTATGTAGAGAAACCACATAGACTTATTTTAAACAATCTAGCAGATATTATATATCCAAATGGATGATCCTTCAAAATTATCATATTGTAAGATTGTGTTGATAGTTGGTTTCAGGTCACATGGTGGACTAATATGTACCAAACTGTCTGTTGCTCAAAATTTATTATGACTTTTCTTCATGTTTATTATTTCTCAAAAATTACAAGTGTTGGGAAAGCTGTGGAGCAAAAGGAATCCTCATACACTGTTGGTAGAAAAGCAGATTGGTGCAGCTGCTATGGAAGGCGGTGTGGAGATTCCTCAAAAAATTAAGAATAGAATTCCCATATGAGCCAGCAATCCATCTACTGAGTATCTACCCAAAAAATGTGAAAACATTTATCCTTAAAGATATATGTGCTCCAATGTTCATTGAAGCTTTATTTACAGTAGCCAAGACATGGAAACAACCAAAGTGTCCTTCGGTAGATGACTGGATAAAGACAATGTGGTATATATACACAGTGGAATACTATTCTGCCATAAGAAAAGATGAAATAGTGCCATTTGTGACAACATGGATGGATCTTGAGATTATTATGCTAAGCAAATTAAGTTAGACAGAAAAAGTTTAGAACCATATTATTTTACTGATATGTGGGATATAAAACTAAAAGCAACAAAGGAGCAAGACAAAGAAAGAAAGAAACAAAACCCCTAGACATTGACAATAGTTTAGTGGTTACCAGAGAGTGAGGAGGGATGGGGGAGTTAGATGAGGGTAAATGGAATGAAATATACAGTGATGGAAGGAGAACTGACTCTGGGTGGTGAACACACACTTTGATATATAGATGATATATTACAGAATTGTACACTTGAAACCTATGTAAATTTACTAACCATTGTTACCCCAGTAAACTGTAATAAAAAACATTCCCCCAAAGCACTAACTATAAAAGTAAAAATTAATACTATATAAAAAATTAAGTGTTTCTCATTAACCAAAGGTAATATAAGTAAAGATAATAAGTATATGAAGAGATTATCAAATGACAAGTACACTTGTCTGAAATTTTAAAATAAGATAACAAGTGTTAGCAGAATGTAGAGAAATAGAAACATTTATTCACTACTAGTGATAACATAAATCAGTGTAACTATCGTACAGATATTTCTGGATTTTCTTTTTTGGAAATACAATATGTGTTTCAAAGCTTAGCTCCAAGACACAATCCTCAATGGGTTCATGAGGATGTTCTTGTTAGCTTGTTTGTGGTCTCAAAAGTTGGAGAAAACTGAGCCCCTGTCATAAAGGAACTTAATAATAGAATGTGGTATGTCAATATACAGTGATACTATTATGCTTAAAAACACAAAACTGAGTATTAAAAAATCAGAAACTATTTAGCATAATTTGGTTGATATAAATAAAATTATAAAACAAATTAATGTATTTTCAAATATAATATTATCTAAAGATATATCATAATATATTAATAAAATTCCTCATGTTGGGGTATAGGAGAGAATAGCGTTGGGGAACGGAGAAGAAGAGAACATATAATTAAATACAATAAAAATGTAACATTTTATATATTTATGATAATAATATTCCATGAACTGAAGAATTTTAAATCAATACTCTATGTAAAAACCATAATAAACAAATTAAACATCAATAAATTACACATTGATGTTTAGTCTATACAAGTTTTCAATATAGAGCCTCCATTAAAATACAGAAGCAAAGTCAAACAGAAGCAAGTTAAACAGTTGAACTTGTTTAAAAATACAAACAAAAGAAACATTATCTATCCATTGATGTCATCCACTCTAAGAGACAATTTGTAAACTGAAAGTAAACAAAGTTGGTAATAATTGGATACATTGCACACTTGGGATGAATGAAGCCATAACCAAAATTAAATAACCACATTGTAGTCTATGTGAAAAAAAAGAGTGAGAAATATGGTTTTGAACCTAAAAGCAGCATGTCAGCTTGTTTCTGGTCATCTGGTAGAAATGGTACCCTGAGCAGCAGCCCTGTCAGAAGACTAGTAGGTCTATTCCTTCAGTGATTGTGGGACAATCAAACCACCAAGGAATGGCTGGCTCAGTGATGCTAGCCATTAATACCACACTCATCCTGTGATTAAATTTCTCATATAGATTTACCAACTGTTTCCTCTTATTTATCCATTATGAGTTAAGATTTTGTGCCCCTAAAACTTATCAGATATGAATGTCATGTAAAGATTCACCAAAGTGACCTAAGTAAGCACAATATGTACCTGATGGAGCCCATCCTAAGTAGTGTATGTGACTGTCACTTTTGTGTATACATATACAGAACCCTGGCTTTTCATCCTAGTATAAAATAAGAATAATTGCAAACCATTCAAAGAAATACAGAGAGAAATAAAAAGATAAAAATGAAGTACCATCAAAACATAGTGACCATTAACTTCTAAGTATATAAACCTTCAGATACATATCAACTCATACAAAAAAGAAATGTATACAATCCACATATTTGTCAGACCTGTTGGCTGTTAGTTTTTTCCTAAAGCAATATATATAAATCTTCATGGTCTTTGTAACAGTTACATAACATTTCGTCTTCTAAAAATTCATGACATGAAAATAATATTTGAATTGGAAGATTTTAGTTTCTGTGTTTTATTTTTATTTGAGTTTAAAGTTGTTTCTTTTTATCTTTATTGGTTGTGTTAGGATTATAGTTATAAAAACATTGTATTTAGCTTAAGATGATGCATGTTTAAATGCTCACTGAAGGAAGTCTCCATGTCTTTATCCAGAATGCTTCTTATCTTGTTTGGGGGGAAAAAAAAAAGAAAAAGAAAAAAAAAAAAATACACACACACACACACACACACACACACACACGCATACATATATAATTTATTTTTAAATATGCCAAATGTTCTTCAAAAATACACACAAAAAAATTGACATCTTAGAATTTTGGTGGTCAGAATTCTGGTGACGTTCTTACCTAGCTAAAATCAAGGTGTCAACAGGGCTGTATTCCTTTCTGGAAGCTCTGAGGGTTAACACATTTCCTTGCTCATTTAGGTTGTGGCAGAATTCAGTCCCTTGCCATTGAGGATCAGAATCCTTGTTTCCTTACTGGCTATGAATTCAGACCCAGAATTTAGATGCCACCCGCACTGCTTATCTCACAGTCCCCTTCCTCCATTTTCAAAACCAGCACAGTGGACTGACGACTGCCAGATTGCATTCTGTTGACACCAATACTGCCCTAGACTGAACTAAAGTGATTGCAGCTTTATATTTCTCACTCAGACACACCTATTCATACACACTCCGCGTAGAGACTCAGAGAAACAAAGAGATATAGTGTATATTATATATATTTAACTTAGGATATATGATATTCATATCATTCATATTAAATAAAAACATTCAAAGCTGGAAAATAAAGGAACATAAAAAGTTTTTTTGTAAAACAAAGAGGAAAAGTTTTTAAAAGGAAAACAAACAAACAAACAAAAAAAAACAAGCTGCTGAGATTGGGTTTAATTTCCAAAATGGCAGCGTTAGCTTGGAAATTACTAGATTAAGGGCCCTTTTTTTAGGAAAAATAAAGGATTAATAGTCATATAATTATTATTTCAGTTATAAAAAAATAAATTCTGCATTTTTGTACCCCTAAGTTTGTGCTACTGGAATTCATTATGAGGTGTAAACTAAGACATGGAAAGGGGACCTATCTAGATTTCAAAAGCGTTGTTATGCAAAGCATAACTTCACCACACACACACAAAAAAAGTGCAGCAAACCAAAAAACTCTATACATACAGGTGTTATCTTGAGTCTTGGTAATGTATAATCTGAAAGTTTGAATAGCTAACAGAACAGAATGTCTTAGTAAAGAAGACATACTAATTCTAAAAGAACCATTTCAGCTTATAAATTTGGTAACTTCAGGCAAATTGGGAGAGGCAGTACTTGGAGGAAACAGCATGACTGTGCGAGAAGAATCCACAGTTGTATGGCAGATATTCAGGATGGCTTGTAGCTCTCAGGACCTAGAGACCACTGAGCCTTGTGGAGTCCACAAAAGCAGAACCGTAGTCAATTATCATAGCCCTCTCACATCTGGATGACTCAGCACATGAAGTTTTTTACAGTCAACTATAGGCTGAAGGAGAATTTACAGTCACACAAGATCATTTTTCCAACCCCCAAAGAGAAAATAGCTTGCTATGTGACAAAAGGTTGAGAATCAAAGTGGATAGTCATAAGGGAAGCAAACTTGCATCTCCCTCTGTCCTTTGTGTCTCTTCGGCAAGTAAGTGTCAGGAAATAGAACCGTATAATTTATAAAGATTCTGGGATAAAGAAAAGCAATGTCTTGTATACCATGTAAAACTTGAGTAAAAAAAAACTAAAACAAAGGCAAATAAAGCAAAAATGAAGAACTGTAAAAATAATAATTTCACTTTCTGTACACCACCACCACCATTTCCTTTGGAATATGAAATAGCATGACAGAATATACCCGAGTATTCTGTATCCCTACATCTTATGGCTGATGTAGAAAAGTAGACTTGAAGAAAACTTTCTATCGGATAAAGGTAGCTACTAACACGGTGTCTAAAGAATAAACATGAGGACAATTCAACTGTTGCCATGCAAGTGCCTGCCCACCTCACTCACCTTCTAAATCAAGAAGAGCAAAAGAAAATAAAAATGAAGGAAAAGGGAATATATGGAATTGACTGATTAGCTAACCAGTAGAGTAGAGAGAGAGTGAGGGGGAGGGAGAGGAGGCAGAGACCAAGACAGAGAGAAACCAAGAGAACTGCTTTTACCTTAAGTTGTAGTAATTTTCTAATAAAAGCAAAAATTGGAACCCAGTACCTAAGTATGCCATGTTTCCCCAAAAATAAGACCTAGCCGGGCAATCAGCTCTAATGTGTCTTTTGGAGCAAAAATTAATATAAGAACCAGTCTTATTTAACATAAGACCGGGTCTTTATAATATCATATCATATCATATCATATCATATCATATCATATCATATCATATATCATATCATATACCATACCATACCATACCATAATACAATACAATATAATATAACATAATATAGTATTTTATAATATAATACCGAGTCATATTAATTTTTGCTCCAAAAGATGCATTAGAGAAATTGTCCAGCTATGTCTTATTTTCAAGAAAACAAAGTATTTATGAAAAATAAAATTTTACTTTGGAAACCTGTGCTTACAGACTATGAACTGTAAAATTTGTAGACTATGAACTATCAGTGAAGACATTTCAATGTAGTAATGACCATCTTTTAAAGTTGCTACCACTATATAACAGCAGTACTAACAAGTTGTTCCTCATGTTTTCAGAATATTTGAGTAAGAGAAAAATACAAAGAAAAAATGCCTTAAAGAAAAAGAAGGAAAAAATAAATGGTTCTCTGTATTTAAATTTTGGTGTAGGGTAACTTGCAAGATGGTGGAAATGCCATCCATGTCTGCTTGAGTAAAAGGAAAAGGGAAAAAAAAGTATATGAGAGCCACTACCTAGACTTCAGTTATTAACTTTTAAGAAGGAAAGGGATTAAAGTCGATGATTTCTCAAAATAAAATCTAGGGCTGTCATTCTATCATCCGTTGGCTCTTTGATGTCAGAATGCAATCCAGAGCTTTTGAAGTATATTAAAAAACCCAGTATAACTTGCTGTCTCCTGGGCCACAAGCCAACATGAGGCTTATGAAAGAAAGTGTCAAGGATGGCATTCACTAAAGATGTAAAAATCACCCAAAGAAATAGATGAAAGAGGGAATAAGACAGTGAAGGATGCATTACGAAGGAAATAGTGGAGACATCAGAAACTCAGGCAGAAACAATCTGAATTAAGATGGCATGTATACAGGGTAGTTCTATCTGGTTTTATTCATTTCAGATACCTGAATTTTAGATGTTCATAGACAAGGATGTTTCAGATATAGGAAACTATAGAACTGTGTATAGATGAACTTCTTAAAACAGAGCGCTATGAAGAAAAACACTTGATTGAGCATATCTGAAATCCTGGAAATAAAATGTGTGTGTGTGTGTGTGTGTGTGTGTGTGTGTGTGTGTGTAGTGTGAGAGAACCTAAGATCTGCTCACTTTGTGTGTGTGTGTGTAGTGTGAGAGAACCTAAGATCTGCTCACTTAGCACATTTCATGTATACAGTAGAGTATTAACTATAGTTATCACACTGTACATTAGATGTCTAGAACTTATTCATCTTATAAGTAAAAGCTTGTGCCTTATGACCAAAATCTTCCATTCCCTCCAGCCCCTGGCAACCAACATTCTACTCTCTGCTTCTCTAAGTTCAACTTTTTCACATTCCACGTATGAGTGACATGATGTAATATTTGTCTTTCCAGCAAATGTGGTACAGTACTAGATAACAACACGAGATTAGCAAGTGAGTTTGAACAATGAGCAGTGGGTAAGGCATGGCCAGGTAAGGAGCTTTGCATTTCATCTCACAAAGGAAGCAAAGAAATGTTAACACAGGTTAATCCCTATAAAATCTCTATTATAATCTTTTCTCAAACTCATCCTTCATTTCTTCCCCCAGATAACTAGATGGCTCACTCCATCAACTCATTCAGTTATTAACTTAAATATCACCTATTCATTTCTTCATCCTATTTGAATCTCAAACTCCATCCAACATGACCTATTCCTTTCCCATGCTTTTTCTCTCTTTCCTTAATGCTTATCATCAGTAATGAAGCAGAATTTTTATTTTTATTTATTTTTTTTCTCTCTGTGCTTTGCTACTCTGTTCCCAGCATCACAGCAGTGATATAAAAATATAGTAAGAATTTAATAAGTATTTCTTTAATTGAATTTAATTAAATTATTTCTACTCTGCTGACCCTTTTCTTTCTGACAATAATTTTGTGAGCAATTACCCCTAAATGCTTAGCCTTCAAAACAGTAAAAAAACACAGTTCACTTTAAGTAAACTCTACATCAGTTGATTTCCACAGACATTGCCTCCATCTGAGATGCTCTGCAATATGCTGACAGCTTTCCTTATTTTCCACAGAATAATGTCTGTCTGTCTATCTGTCTCTCTCATTTTCCACACACACTATATATGCATGCTTGTATACCTATATACCTATGTATACACACACATATTACATTCACCCACACTATTTTTATCATAAGGTACATATCATTCTATCACAACTGCATTTTATTTAATATATCATGAACATTTTAATAACTTCAAATATTCTTATAAAATACTATTCTACTGGTTGCACATTATCCTATTACACAGATGTATCTTAATTTCGACATTCCACAAGGTTACCATAATTTAACTGATAAACTACTGCTTTTGATGTAGACAGATAATACTTTAAACTCTTTTCTTTTTTCTTAAGCCTTGGGCAGGTTTTCCTGAAACCCAGTTACTGCAGAATATATGACAACATATTTTACACGACATGTTTATAATTCCTCAATATGTTCCTCAGCATGTAAGGAGGGTTTCAGGCAGAATATATCTTTGAAGGTAATTAACACATTAAAATGTTGAATGACTTACACATATGATTATTTGTATTTTTATATTTTGTTAAATCCAATTTTTCATTATTAAAGAAACTCAACAATTACTATCAACTTCTCTAAGAGAGAATATGTGCTGCTTTAATCTTCATTCACATAACTGAGAATTATTAGGTATAAAGTTTTTTTTGTTTTATTTATATGTTTCCTTTAATAAATGCACAATATCATTTAAATATTTAATTCTGGGTAGCTTGTCAACACCATGTATTGCTATTGATGGCACTTTAACAGGGGGTAATTAAAGAAATTGGTGATGTGTTAGAGAGATTCTTAACATTCTTTTACAGTAAACTCATTTTGTGTAGTAATAAGCTTTGCCATTACAAAGGAAATGTACCACCTGGCACAATTAGTGTTATGTCTCTTACTTTTTTAGTACTTCTCAGAGCTATAGTACAGTGTTATAATTTGCATTGTTATAGCTCAAACAAAATGATAGAACTTGATTCAAAAAATGTCTTTCATTCCAGGGTCTAGTGTCATTTAATGTATAATATTCCAGTTAAGTGACATGAACTTTTTACAGACAGCACTGTGTTGATAAAATTATGACAAAAGCTTATAGTCTATATAAGCAGCTAAAACTTTCAGATAAGAGTTCCTGACCCATGTAATCCAGTGAAAGTCACAATGTTACATTGAAATATAAACTCAATACAATTAATCTTGTAAGTGTATTAAACTACCTAAAAGTAAAATTGTGATAATAATATTCAGCTAAAGTATATAGTCCTTCCAACATACCATGGGCAGATGGAAGGAAATCTAAAAAGAATTGTCTATTCAGTGTGTTGACTTTATTAATTAACTTGAGAACAGCTCTTAGCAGGATGAATATAGCACTGGAGCCATTAAATTTAAAACAACAGTGGTTGAATATAACAATTGTCAAAAATACATATGGTAAATCTCTCAACTATAAACCAGGTTACTAAGAGTATCTCCATCTCTATCTCCAAAATTCCATTAAAATCACAATAGAACATACAAATGACAATAAAAATCACAAAACCTCTGAACTATAAAGATAAAAATAGGAACAAAATGGTATTTATATCTCTAGATGTTGGGCTAAATTTGAAGCCTAACTTTCAAGCAGTCTTTCAAAGCATGAAGATGGATGCCTTACAGGGAAAGACTAGGAGATGGGTGATTGTGCTTACAGGCTCTACACTCAGCTGTAAGGGAGTAGCCATAGCCAGGGGGAATGCCAGTGTATTCATTTGTTTGCTACAGTCTGGTATGTCTATGGTTGTAAGCCTCAGTGAAGCTGGGTGTTGGAAGTTCCTTCCCGATTGTATGGACTGTGCCTGGGATGGGGTTTATGGCAAGATGGGGGTATCAGTCTCTCCTAACCTGTTTCATTGTGACTATTCTCTTATTCACCCATTTGTCCCTGGAAAGAGGGAGTTCAAGAGCCTCCTGTGTTGCCAAGTATTTTCTTGATTAGATGACAGACATTGTAAATTTTAAATTGTTGGTTACTGAATTTTGTTGTCTGACTTTTAACAGTGTTGGACGTTGCACGAAAAGCCTTTTTGATCAGGGTGAGCCTAGAGGAGGAAGTAGCAAACTTTTTATAAAAGGCCAGGCTGTATCTACCTTAAGCTTTGCAGGCTATATGGTCTCTATGTTAACTAATGAACTCTGTCTTAACACAAAAGCCTCCACAGATACCATGTAAATGAACGGGAAGATCTGTGTTCCAATAAAACTTTATTTACTGAATCTGGCCGTGAGTGAGCTTTGCTCCTTACTCTGCTGACCCCTGATCTAGAGTCATCTATTCTACAGAAGCAGTTCAGACCAACTACTAAAGCCTGCCTTTCTTGTATCTACTAAATGCCCCATGCATTTAATGAGGTTTCTTCACTTTGATTGCTGGGTTTTGGAAGGGTCTGTGGCCCTGTTTGAGGAACAGCAATTGTTTGGCTTACAGGTACCTGGTAATTATTCTTTCGTCAGATTTTTTTCTTTGTGTTTCATGGAGTTTCACTCTACACATGCAGATTGGTATTCCACCATAGACTCCAGAGGTTCCTTGTGCATATTTCTAGAGCTATGCCTCTCTGTAACTCCCTCCTCACTGGTTATCTGTTTCCAATTATTCCAGCCACCTCAACTTCTCCACACTCCAAACTCCTCTTGTCAAAAGTGTGCCACAGGCCTTGAGTTGGGTCTCCCTGCTTCAGGATTTAGAAATTGCTTCAGGCAGAAAGGCACAGTGATTGAGAGCATTTACCTCTTTTGTTTCTATCATCTAACAGTCCTGTGTTGATGGTTGTCCACTATCTGAAAACATGTTTTGTCTAATTTTCTAGTTGTTTATGGAGGGAAGACAGACCTTACCCAGAAGCTTTAGTCCTCTATGTAGTTTTTATTAAGATCTTTTTATCAAAAACTCTCTACCTAGGCACATTTTCCCCCCTGAGGAACACTTTTGGATACTTATTGAAAAAAAAAAAAAGGATACATTACTATTCTTCCTTGTATTCTACAAGAGGTTAAAGGACAGTAGAAGTTTTCCAGTGTTTTTAGATGGGAGCATCCTGCTTTTGAAGTATACCTTAGCAACAATTATTAGAACGAAAAATGCTTTTGTATACTAAGTTTGAATGTTGCTTTTTTGGAGAATTACCACCACAATTATGTAATAAATAAATAAAATAAAGTTTAAAATTTCATTACATATTTTGACTGATTCTCTCAGGTAGAAAGGTGTTAAGCAGGAAACTTTGAAAGAAAATTTAAGTTTCAACAGTGACTTTAGGAGTTTTGCTTTATCTAACTCTTCTGTATCTACATATTGTCACTTTTTTTTTCTGAAACAGATGATTTTAATATTTTTAGTCATTTTAAATTCACTCTTTCTTTTTCTTCCATTTGCTATTGTTATATTTTGTTATTTCAAATATTAAATAAGCTGCTTTTATTGTCACTTTCTTGAAAGAGAGAGCTGGCATCATAAACCTGCCCTGGCAATGCAATTAGTGATGTAATCTCTTTCATTAAGCAATATCTGGTATCCAAGCAGGGAGAATGTAAGGACCTAGATATAACTAAGAGAGATGCTAACAATGTGATCATGGTTAGATTTCTAAAATATACTTTTATATAATTTGAATATTCATTTACATGATAGCTGTATTAGTCATGGTTCTCCAGAGAAACAGATCTGGTTAGATATACAGATATAGATACTGATATTTGTATCTCTCTCTCTCTCTCTCTCTCTCTCTCTCTCTCTCTCTATGGAGGTAGAGAGAGAGAGAGAGAGAGAGAGAGAGAGAGAGAGAGAGAGAGAGAGATTCATTGTAAGAATTTGGCTCACACAGTTATAGAGGCTAGCAAATCCAAAATCTTCTGTGTGAACCATTAGGCTCAAAACACAGGGGAGCCAATGGAGCAAAGTCCAAAGGAATTCTACTAAAGAATTCCCTCTTGCTCAAGGAGCCTGATCTTTTTGTTCTCTGCAGGCCTTCCAATGAGTTGATGAGACACACCAACATTATATAGGGCAATCTGATTTACCCCAAATTTATCCATTTAAATGTTAATCTCATCCAAAGACACCCTCCAAGTTGACACATTCAATTAACCACGGCAATAGCATTTATAGTAATTCCTTAGGCCATAGTAAAATACTGATAAGAAGAAAACAACTAACAATGACTATGTCTGATAAACTAACAAAGACATGCTCATTTTATACTATGTAATGGAGAAGAGGTATTGTGAGGAGGAGGAGGAGGTAGAGACTGTAGAAAAGGCATTGAATGTGAAACATGCAGAAAGTTTAGATAAAGGAAAACAGTATATTTTTTGTATTCTATTATTAAATCTCTAGAGTGTCTATGGCTATGCTGAAGGCTTTACATGCCAGTGGCACATAAGGATAGCTGTGAAGACTCATGAGTACTAATGTCAGATACTTCAAGGATCATATGTGAAAACCCTATAATTAGTGTGATAATTAGCAGTTTTAATCACACAAGGGGTAAGTGATTTTTCAGCCTTAGCTTTTGGTGTAAACATTCCTAAAGAGAAAGCGGTATTATTCACAGCAATAATAACATACTTAAACTTTGTTAAAAGAGTTCCTTTAAATATATATCTATATATTATATACATATACATATACATAGACATAGACATAGACATAGACATATACATATATACATATATATATATGTATATGTATATATACATATATATATGTATATATATATATATATATGTATATATATATATATATATATATATATATACATATATATATATATATATATATATATCCTCTTGGACCTCTCTTATTGGTCCTAAGGCAAAAACCAAAGAATTAGTGTGTTTCTGACTTATTTGTGAGGAATTCTCCCGACCTACACTATTTTCTTTCTTTTTCTTTTCCCAGGATACTTAGAGTAGGTAAAATTCCTATGCTCCCTTGATTCTTGTCCCCACCCTCAAAACTAAATGCTTTCTCCAATGATAAGGGATATTTTGGTTCAGCTGTGCAGTCACACTGGGTGAAACAGAGAAGAAGCAGAACCTTGTGCCTTTTGTGTCAAAAACAGCACTCTTCCAAATACTCAAAAATAATTGAGACACCATTTTCACAAGGTTTAACACTTATTCAAAAACTGTCTCTCTTTAGTCAGTGAAAAAAAAAATAAAAAAGCCTCTTAATTATTTCAGAATAACCTATGAAATATTCGTACAGCTTTCCTATTTTTATATTTGGAAACAATAGAAGGACCTATGTAAACATTCGATAGAGTAGATGATGCCAGAATAATATCAACTAGATCTATTTTCATTAATTCTACATTCAAATGTGCACTTTCAGGTTTTGTATGTGAATCTATCCCATGGCGATATGAAACATTCAGGGAAGTGTTGCTGAATATTATGTGCATCCGTGTGGTTATTCATGAACATTTATATGAATCTTTCATTGCCCATCCAAATAAATGCCACATTGAGCATTCAATATGTTTGAATGTGCAATCTCTCACACAAAAAAAATATTCTTTCTTCAAACCATAATGTTATACATCACTTTACTATGGGGCTTTTAATATCCTACTAGAGTATGATTCGTGCACATACCATCTTTGGGATTTTGTGCTATGAGCCATGGAATGCTCTTCTACAGTAGTGCCTGGATCAATGGACATGAACTTCATTATTCCACTGCAAAGAGAAAGCAAAGCATAGGTGTTTGCCACTTATATGACTGTCTCTTATTTGTTATTTTTTCATTCAGACAATAAATCTCAGTGGCATTAAAGCTAATCTGAAAGTTAAATATGGTAAAGGATTTCCAAAATGAACAATGGGCTGCTTTAAATAGTAAAGTGAACAAAATTCACTGAAGATTGTAGGTGTATTTATTTTTTCCTCCCTTTTTATTTTCCTTTAAGCCTACAAAAATTAATTAAATAGCCCATTTTTTCCCCCTAAAGCTTGCAGAGATATTGGACTTGCTGAAGGCAGCCTTTGTGAAAGATGTCAGAGATAAGCTGCCTTTTTGCTGTAAAATCCTGAGTTTCCTGAAAATATGCATAATATATTGTAATTCTCATAGAAATGTTAAGTAACAACACTCCAACATATATCACTTAAAATACCCATCACGTTCATCAACATTGATCATAGTACAGAATAAACCTAATGTAACCAGAACCAACTTACTTCATACTTCCCAGTTATAGTAGAAACAGGAAGGAAGAATGTCTCTAAAATCTTTATAAATGCAAAATCTAGGTGTGACCAACCATCACAATGTCATTCTCAATCACTTTCTGTGATGGATAATGTAATGTGCCTCCCAGACTCCCCCTGCAGGATTGAGACACTCCTGCACCTTTTGGGAATTCTGCAGCTGAGTCCATCTCCAGAAATATACTTTAGCTGAAGAGAGCACCTATACTTGAGTCATGTCCTACCCAAAAGAGTGACACCTCCTCAAGAACTGAATTGCAGTTCGCTCCTTTACACAGGAGTGTAAAGTCGTGGCTCCTTTGTCTCAAAGCAGTTGACACAGGGATATGAAAGACAGTTTGGGGAATATAATCAATAATATAGTAAATATTTTGTAAGGTATCTGATGGACACTTGTCTTATTAGGGAAGGCACATCAGGGATGGTGTAGATGCCTGACCACTGCAGTGTACACCTGAAGCTGAAGCTGAATAATATTGTATGTCAAATATATATATATATATATATATATATATATATATATATATATATATATGTATAGTCATGGGATATGGAGTACAGCATAGGGAATAGAGTCAATGGAATTGTAACAGCTATATACGATGTCAGAGGAGTAGTAGATTGTGGGAGGGGGTTATCACTTTGCAAGTAAAAAGAAAAGACAACTCTAAAGGGCCATCTCAACTCCAGGGCTTCCATGAAACTATGAGTTCAACGTGTAACTGCATTGAAATTCAGCTCTTCTTTTTGCCTAATTCTGGTGCCTTTACTCCTACAAAATGTTGCTATTGAGAGTACTGCCCAAATACTTCACACATGCAAATCTCCTTCTTAGAGTCTCCTTTCCAGAGATACTGATTTAAGGCAGTTAGTGTTAGCAGTGGTCTAAATAGATAGATTTTAATACAGGATATTAAAGTTGGATGCCCTAGCAGCCAGCTGGCAAAGAATTAATTATAATAGCAGAGAGCCTTCCAGAGAACACTGAATTGTCAGTTTTTACCACAAAGACTATGCCAGATCCCTAGTTGGAAACAGTGAGACTCTGAGGCTTGAGTTGGGGACATTCGGGATGATGAACTCATATCCATTAACTCCAGATCCCTTGAATCCTCTGGGACTGAAGAAGAGATTCACCTCTTCCTAATAAAGGAGGGCATGCCTCCATTGCTTGAAAATGAGGCAGTGATCTCTGTCTCACATGGCATCGTAAGCACCCCTCAGCACCAGGTCGTAGTACCCTTTTATCCTCCCAGTGTGGAAGTGCTAGGCACACTAAGATAAGGGGTTATGCCCCCAAGGGCTCCTGAAGTCACTTCCCAATAAACTTCAAGGGAGTTCTGCAGGACCTGGTCAATATACACCAGGAGGACTTGGGAAAATATGATTGGGATTACATCCTGAGGGTCCTGTATCAAAAAAGGTAGAATATAAAACTGAATAAAGCCTCCTTAGTTTATTGATAAGGAAGAACTAGCCTAGGATGAAGGATTACACACCTTGGCAAAAACCTCAGACCACAGTGGCCATACACTGTTAAGATGGCTCTTGCAGGCTTGGAGAAAATGCTAGCCCATAATAAGTAAAGTAGAAATGCCAAAAATGCCATGGTGGACATAAGAAAATTAATTTAAAAAATTCAGCAGAGTGGCCAAGCTACTGGATTTACTGTGTAAGTCCAGAAAACCTATCAATTAACCAACCATGTTCTGAGAGAGCCTGGAAGGTGCCCCATACACAAAAGCAGTAGTAATGTACTGGTGAGAGACATAGCATCATCCTTTAGGAGCTCATCTGTAGCTTCCCTCTGTTGGTAGGGCTCAGGGTAATCAATGCTGTAAAAAATGTGTTCTCTGATTGTAAGAAGGATGATAAAATCTTGAAAAGATAGAGGCCAAAGGCAGCATCTAACCATCAGAAGCAAAGTGGGTGCAGCTGTCATAAATAGTGGCAAAACTGGAGTGACTATCATAGGTGCTAATTCAGAGAGTCATGGAAGAAGTTAATAGCACACAGCATTTTACTACGAGCAGCTGACAAAGACAGTCCTCCATGTGCAAAATCAAAATAAATTAAAAGTAGATGCTCAGTAGTCTGAAAGCCGTCACTTCAATAAAATGTCATAATTACTAGCCCAGCTTCTGAATTTCAGACATTTTTCATGCCTGGATCCCACTGAGAAAAAAGAAGGGAGGGAGGGAGGGCAGGGTGTGTGTGTGTGTGTGGAGAGAGAGAGAGAGAGAGAGAGAGAGAGAGAGAGAGAGAGAGAGAGAGAGAGAAGGAAAGAAGTCCCATATTTATGCAGGAATATTTCTGTGACATGCAAGGCTGCCATCTCTGAGGAGGGCCCAGGAGGAAAGTGTTCTGTAGCAGATAAAGACAGAATAGGTAAAAACTACAACAACCTGTCAGACTATATTGTATTAGAGGTTTGTGTAATGGTAAATGATTACTTCTGTTTTTGTTGTTGTTGTTGTTATTTTGTTTTGTTTTGTTTTGTTTTGTTTTTTGTTTTTTATGGCTAACTCCATTGTGAGAATCACAAGGTTTCTGGACACGACTGTACCATTTTCAGTGGAGAATCATACACTATTCAAAAGAAAAAAAATTGCTTCTGGCAGGTTACTAGGCTCTGGTGTAGAAGGAATACCTAACTGTGGGGAATTGAGCTATCATGCAGTCTGAACTGCCAATTTTTAGCTGAGTTCTGTAAGACAGATCCTTCAAGTCACAAGCAAGGAGGACAATGCATTCTAACATGGAAATGGTACATGGAAATGGTACATATAAGATCAGAAATGTGCAGGGCCGGATGGAAACTGTAAGCTACAGGAACAAGTGGCCTAGAACCTCATTACACCCACACCCCTTGTACCAGAACCTTTCTCTCTGCCTGCATTTATGACCATAGAGGGGCTGTTGGAGGAGGTGGAGGCTAATCTGCTGCTGAACTACAGCCCCCCTCAGGAGTGGCCCTGACAGGTGACAATGATAGGAAGTCCTCTGCATGGTACAGCTTCAGATTTAGGACCACCTACTTTTGCAGAGGTGATAATTCATCCTGCTGTCCTTCCTTTTCGAAGTTTCTCTTGAATAAAAGTCCAACGGAAATCATATAAAATAGGTTCAAGATTTATTACAGGGTGGAAGTGGATTAAAATGCACAAGGTGGGGCTGCAGGGGATGTTGTGATGCACAACCCAGAGACCACACTTCAGAACTGTCAGAAGATAATGGTTCTCAGCTGAGTCCTTCTCTATGTGTTGCCTTCAGTCAAAAAAGAGCTGCCTTGCTCTACGCTGAAGCAACCCACATCTCATGACTTGTCAGTATAAAGATATTACACCTTACCCCTTGCCTCAAGGCTGGATGACACTGACAGGCTTTCCCAGATTCAGAGTGGACAGGGTGAGACTTGCGTTAAGACTGAATCACAGTTCACCTTCTCTCCACCCAAATTTACTTCCTTCACTCCAACACAGGTCTTGACATCAAAGGCACTGAAAAAATTTCTACATGCAAATCTTCATCTCAGAGTCCAATTCTTGTACCAAATAACATGCACACTCCTTAAGGAAAATCTGAAGTCTTTATCAGCTGTGCAGGCATACCTCAGAGATATTGCAGGTTCAGTTCTAGACCACTGCAATAAAGTATCACAATAAAATGAGCCGTAATCTTTTTACTGGGGGACGGTCTTGCTTTCAATTTGTAAAAAGCACATCTGTGAAGTGCAATAACACGACGTATGCCTGTATTAACATGACAAATAACTTTAGTTCAGCAAACACCTAGGCCTTCATTGGACAACAGGATAATCCAAACTTACATGTTTGAATCCAAGAAAGCTTAGACATTTCTAGTATAATATTAGGGATGAGGAATTGAAGCTAGAATTTTGATCCAGCATAAAGTCACTATTCCTAGTAATCTCTCCTGGATACCTGGAATACCTTATTTATGATGAAGCATGGTGGTCATAATTAAACAGCAGAGGGAGATTTCTGACACAATGAAGTATTGGATAGATACTTACAGTTCTCAAGGATAAGCCATTTCCTAGACAATATCCTATATTGTGACCTAGTTGTTGCCTTTCCCTACCCCCAGTCATGCATTCATCATCCTCTAAGAACATGAAACCGATTTCCAGTTCAAAGAAATATTGCGAACTCTAGAATTCAGCATGTTTTCTTGTTTGTTTTGTCTCTAGCACATTGTTCATGGTTCCTGTCACTTCTTCACCATTGCATTGAACTAATCTTGCTACCACTTGCCTTATTTCACGTTGTTTTAGAGTAAAACACCAAGATAGGATTAGATGAACAAAAAATTTATTGGAGGAAGAATTCTCATGAGGAAAAAATGGGAGAGAGCCAAGGGAGGTGGGATGACTCTTCTAATCAGATGCAGGCCTCATCCCTATAAACAGAGGTAACCTTGAATCCAAGCTTGGGCTCTGCAGGTACTTAATACTAGTTCTGGGTAGTTTAAATGATTCAATAATCATTATTCATTAGCTAATGTAAAAGCAAGTTGTGAGTCTGCGAGTACTGATGTCAAGGCGCCTGAAGAACTTTTAGAAATTTTAGACAAGCTGATTGTGTAGGAAAATTACTTGCCTGAGCAAATATTCAATATGGATGAAACCTTCCTATTCTGGAAACGGATGCCTCAAAGGAGGCCAAGTCAATGTCAGGTTTCAAGGCTTTTAAGCACAGGATAAGTCTTCCTTGGGGCACTGATGTAGGCTACAAGTTGAAATCCTTTTGTGATCTGGCACTGAGAAATCCAGGGCCTTCAAGCATCTCACTAAACACACACAGCCAGTGTACCACAGGAGCTATAAGGAGTCGTAGATGACCCAGCTCCTCTTCTAAGATGCCGTCTTGAATCACCATGCCAGCGATATAGAGAAGTACTGTTTGGAGAATAGCACACCTTTCAAGATTCTGCTTGTTGCTGATAATGCTCCGACATCCTCCTTTTATTGGTGATCTTCATCCCAATATCAAAGTGGTGTTTCTCCCTCCAAACATCACCTCTTTGATCCCACCAATGGATAAGGAGCTATAGCAGCTTTTAGGGCCTCCCAGCTGAGGAGGACCTTTGCCCAGGCTATGGCTGCAACTGAGGAAGACACTGAGAAGACACTGATGCAACTCTGGAAGGACTACAACATCTATGGCTACACAAGAACTTTCCTTGGGCTTGCGCTCATGTCACCAGGGTTGTATGAATGGCATCTGGAAGAAGACACTAAAGAGGCTCCTCTATGACTTGAAAGGATTTGCCAAGGATGAAAAAGTTATAAAAATCAACAAGGCTGTAGCTGAGATGGCAAACAACTGTAACCTGGATGTGGATGAAGGCGACATTGGGAAAATCTTGGAGGTGGTTCCTGAAGAATTGAATAAAGAGGAGTTGTTGGAACTGGAACAGGAATACATAGCTGAAGAAGAGGCAAGAGGAAAGGAACTGCATGAGAAGAAAAAGATGAACACCCAAGAAAATTCACAGTGAAGGAGATAGCAGAAGCTTTTGCAGACCTCAACAAGCTCGTTAAAAAGTTTGAAAACATGGATCCCAACACCAAAAGATTTTCATTAATAGAAATGTTCATGGTGCATTATCTGCTTACAGGCAAATCTTTGATGAAAAAACAAACAAACAATTAAAAAAACAAAACAAAAAAGAAACCAAGCAAACCACCATGGACATATTTCTGAAAAGAGTGACACTTCCTTGAGAAGAGCTTGGACAGGTCCTTCAGTAGGTATTCTGGAACAAGGTATTCTTACCGTGGGAGATGCCAGCTCCGTGCCTCTTATTTCCCCTGCAGACCTTCCCAGTGGAACAAGATGTGGAGTGGGAGACAGTGATATTGATGTTCCTGACCCTGTGTAGGCCTAGGCTAAGTGTGTGTGTGTCTTAGTTTTTAACAAAAAAGTTTAAAAAGTAAAAAAAATAAATAAATAAAAATAAAAATAGAAAATAGTTTATAGAATAAGGATATGAAGAAAGAAAATATTTTTGTATAATATGTTATTAAAAAAGAGTCAAAAGTTAAAAACATTAAGTGTAAAGTAAAAAGTTACGGTAAGCTAAGGTTAATTTATAATTCAATATTTTTTTTATAAATGTGGTGTAGCCTAAGTGTATAGTGTTTATACAGTCTGCAGTAGTGTACAGTAATGTCCTAGGCCTTCACACTCACTCCCCACTCACTCACTCCAAAAGAGGGAGAGGAAGAAAAGAACAAAAAATGAATCAAATAGAAAAGTAATATCAAATTAGTATACTTAAACCAAAATGTATTAATAACTGTAATTAGACTAAAAAAAAAAAAAAACTAGAAAGGCTAAAAACTCCAATTAAAATTTTAAAAAATTGTAAAACATGATTTAAAAAATATGTATATGCTGTCAAATTCTCCTTAAGTATACAGGCAAAGATAAGTTGAGGGTAAAAAGAAAAAGGGTATAATATGCAAATTATCAACATTGAAAACTTTCAAAACCAAGCCACAAAAAGGTATGTACACATAAGTCCTTTTCTATGGAGCTCAAGAACAAGATAAACTAATCTTTGGTTAGATAAATAATAAAGAACCATGGTATAGAGCAGATGGAGATTGACTACGCAGAGGGACAAAAGGCATGTCTGGGCTGCTGGAAATGTTCTATGCTGTGAGCAGACTGCTGGTTATTGCTTACAGATTTTACCAAACTCATCTGATAGCATCTTTAAGAAAAGTACATTTCACTGAATGTAAATTATTATATTAATAAAATCAAAATGACTCTCGCTAAAGTCCATAGTCGAAAATGAGACAAGTAGCTAAATTTATTGCTATACCTTTGTAAATATTTATATTCCCATAGTTAATCTCTCTTTTGTTTAATTAACTCTTTCTGTCTTGAGCAGATAAATATTTTGGGTTGTTTGTTTGATATTCAGGAGTTTTGGTGCCTAACTTTCAAATATAAACATTATTAATTTATTGAGGTGATATAATTAAGGGAAAACTTTCTCCAAGATTAATATTCAAAAATATGTGTATGTCATGTCAGTTTTCTGGAATTACAATGAGGTAAACCCTCTAAATTTTTAGAATAGCATGGGGTAATGGTTGCCTCTTGAGAGAGAAGTTTTAAAATGAAAGAGTAGAGATACATGCTATATAAAGGAGATAGAATAGCTACATAGCTATGAATACATAAGTGTAAACTGACTGTATGGATAAGAAAGCTAAAGAATAAATGTAATCAGTAAGGATTAAGATTACACCAAATACTACAGAAAAAAAACAAAAACAAAAAGAAAAGTTGAAGATATGAGTTTTGTCCGCTCCCAGCCAACCAGAGTCCTTTGGAAAGTGCTTTGGCCATCGACTTTCAAATACAATACATTTAGCCCACTGGCAAAACCATCCTTATGCAGAAATGAGTCAAACAAGCTATTAGCATCAAGAGCTTAATAACATGAGTCTGCCCTTTGACACATGGAACATTTGTGGAGTAATGATAAAAATCACATATCTGAGTCAGTAAATTTTGATGGCCAGATATTGGATCATAAAAAATTTGCCATAGGAGAATTGCTGTTTTCTGAAGGTTTTAGGTATATGGACTAGCTAACTTTTCCTTTCTAACAGCACTATTCCCATTGCTTTACCTGTTTTTATTTTCTATGATTTTTACAGCAAAATATTCTTGGTATTTATTCGCAAGTAAAAACTGTTTTTCTTTGACATGTCATGTAAGTCATGGCCTGGAACAGGAAGGATTTTCTTCTGGGTTCTCATTACATATACAAAATATCTCTCCATCTCCTTTGGATCTTATGCCATCAATGGTGTCTCCATCTCTCGCCCCTTATGCTATCATCTACATGCCACCTATTCATTCCCAGGAATTAAAGTCCTGCTCAATTCATAATCCATACTTAGTCCTGTCCATAACACTTAGTGACTTCAAATAATCAGATGGGCAATCCATTCAACACTCTAGTCTCTCTCCACTTCTTGTCTTCAAATCTTCCATCACTTTGGACCCTACAGATTCTACCCATGAAAGATACCTGTCTGTCTTCCCAGTGTGGATCTATCTCCTGAGTATTAATCTCTTAATGATTTATCTGTTATAACTTTTTTATCTTATGTGAGGTATCAGTGCTACTTTCCAGTGGTAGACCTTATTTTTGCTGCTAAATTTTTGCTCTCTTCTCTTCCTCATTCACAGACATGTAACATGCCGGGCCCTCCTGAAGGAGGTGCTACATTACGGTCACAATAAAAGCTTTAGCCAAAGAAATGTGAGGAAACTTACAGAAATATCTGAAAAACTTTAGGATGCATCAGGATTTTCTGCCAGCTCTTTTTCTCGATGTCCCAAATAAGGCCTGCTCTTTGAGTCTGGAATCTGGAATGAGAAGACACGTAGAGCAGATCTACAGAAGTTGACCCACAGCTACTGAAATCTGTCATGAACAAGAAGTAAATGTCTGTCGTTGTAAACCAGTGTGATTTGGGGGGTTATTTTAGTTAATAAAGCTCATAAAATGTATTTGCTGGATTAGGAAATAATCAAAATGAAATATTTTAACAGCAAATTTGAACTGCAAATTTGAACCCATTTTAGATGACGTGTCAAATAAGACTGATGCCACGTAAACAAAAGTAAAAATAAGATTAAAGTTATTTAAAATTCACATTAATACAAAATTAAAAATATTTAAATAAGAAGGCATCTGCGATACAGAGTTAACTGAAAAAATAACAGTTTCTTTGTCTTTTGGTTGTAATAATTTAAGATTAAGTTAACTAATATTTTCATCACTTAATGATCACTTCTGAGCATTTGAGGAGCGATTTCTCCTTCTCCAGCAGGCCCTCGCAAGTAAAAACTGTTTTTCTTTTGACTTGTCATATAAGTCATGGCCTGGAACAGGAAGGATGTTCTTCTGGGTTCTCATTACATATACAAAATATCTCTCCATCTCCTTTAGATCTAATGCCATCAGTGGTGTCTCCATCTGTCACCCCTTATGCTATCATCTACATGCCACCTATTCATTCCCAGGAATTAAAGTCCTGCTCAACTCATAATCCGTACTTACTCCTGTCCATAACACTTAGTGACTTCAAATAATCAGATGGGCAATCCATTCAAAACTCTAGTCTCTCTCCACTTCTTGTCTTTCTCATAGCCAACAAAATTTGGTGTCACCTCAGTTTAGTCTTTCATTAGTCTCCGATTCCCATAGAACTCTTATATCTTGCATAGCCATTAACTTATTTTCCCCTGAAATCCAAATTGCATGTATCTCAGCCTCTGTGCCCCATCATCTTTTCAGCTTACTATCTCTAGTAGCCAATTAAAATTACTTCATTATATTGAGAATTCATCCATTGAGTTGTAGACTTTATGCATCTATCCTCTTCTGTTTTCACTCCCCTTTTTACCATCTTAGATTAGATGTTTCATCATTTTAATGAGTTTTTAAGCACTTTCAACTCTTGTTTTCTTTTTCTCCCCCATATTTATCTGGCAAAATCTCAACCCTCATTGAACTCAGGTATATACATTCTGTGTCTAAAAGCTGTATAATTCAACGCAACTGGAAATATTTATATAATCATGCTGACAAGTCTGTTTTAATTCATGAGCTCAAGCCTCAAATAGACAAGTAGCACTGCCTAAAAAGAATACTGCATGTCCTCAATAATTTTGCTTTCCCAGGCTTTGGTATAACTATTTCAAAATTTGCTTTCAACAAATATCTTCGCTTTTGGTCTTTTAGTTTGCTTAATTGAGCATGCACAATATAATAGCTTCCATTGTATTCTTTATTTTCTGACATTTCCGCCTAGCCATCTTTTACTTCCTGGTCTGTCTTTGCACGTGCTGTTCTCTCAGCCTATAATGCTGAAGCTCTGTGCATTGCTAGCTCCCTCATACTCTACAAGTCTTGCTTCAGATGTCACCTTCTCAGAGAGCCCTTCCATAACCATCTTATTCAAGGAACTACTTTATTACCCTCTGCTACGTTGCCCTGTTGAGTCCTTCATAGCACTAGTCAGAATATGCAATTGCCTCCATTTTCCCCCTTTTATCATGTATTTTTATATCTAGAAACTAAACTCAAGAGGAGGACATTTGTCTGTTTTGTACTTTGCTGTATCTTCAGTGCAAGGTACGTCTGGCAAACAATATGTACTCAATAAATATTTGTTGACTAATGAATAAATGAATAAATATCATATACAAATCACTAGATAACACTCTGGTTCATTTTTTTTTAATCTATAGAGTAAAAAGGGAATAGTACACATTTTTCAAAGTCCTTTGTGGGATTCTTGTCCCATCTCTAACTTCTTGACTATAGTTTGCGAATAACTACCATGAGATTAAGTGGGTGGTTGAACCAACAAATACTTTGAAGTGTCTTTTTGAATTTGGTCTACATTTGTCATCAGAGAACTGATGATATAAGCCTAGTTTTTTTGACGCTTCCTATAGGTGACTTAATCTTCAAAGGGAATTCAACATCTATGGGCAAGAATTATCTATGACTCAAATACCTCTGCTCACCTCAACAGACAAGACAATGTCTATAATATAATATCAACGACACACATTCAAAATCTTCATGGGTGCTAGGTTAGTCTCCACTGGAATTCACATTAGAAATATTACAATAATTCATTCAATCCTGAGAATTCCTTGTAAATTTACCCCTCTCTCAAAAAGATTATAAGTAGATAAACCCAATCTACTTTCTTTTTCATATCTCCATCTAACACATGTGGTCAAAAGATAAATAGTTTTACATTTAAGTCGCACAAGAGGTGTTAATATCCCCAGATATTTTGGATTTTCCCAACAGAATTTTAAAATGTACTTCTTTGTTTTTCTAATAGTAGTACAATTGTAACCAATATAAATTATCGTAATTTGTATAAGCTATGAATTTATGAGTGTGTTTCACCACAGTACCTATGTTAACCATGGGTATTTACATAAAGTTTTCTGGTAGAATGTAGGGAAATATGATTGTGGTAATACAGAAGACAGGTTATTTATGTTATAAGGCACAGGTCAGACGTGAATTAGACTCATTATTTTTCCTTTATTCTGACAGGGTCCCTCCAATAAGTATCTATTGATTCATTTTCTCACAGAAACTTTCTCCTGCTGACAGACTAGGTATCTCTAGACTTGGCATTCAAAAGTTTAGTTCATAAGGGCTTTATTTAATTATTTGCTCAACTATTCTCTTTACAAAAGCCGAGATTATCACAATTTCAATCCATTCACAGATAAACCATGCATTATGTATCCTTTAATAGAAATATTTACTTGAAGGATTGCAAACTCAAATGCATGCAAGGACCAAGTAGATAAAATAACTGAATAGAACATTCTGGAATAAACAAAAAATGTAGAGAGAGATGAAACAGCTGTTACTTAATGCCTCCTAATCATTACTATCAGAGTAGGTGAGTCAGGTATTAACAAGTCTTATCACATTTTTGAAAATAAATTTGTAGTACTGGCAACAAAGTGTGTGTGTATTTAATTTCAATTCACTTTTCTGGAAAACAAGTCTTCTGCACGCTATGTCCATCACTAGTGTGCCAGTTAATAACAATCTCAATATTATTTTTCTTTAAAATATTTAAGTAATAAACATTACTAAATCACTTAAAAATGTTTGCTTCACAAAGTTTAATTTACATAGAACAGTTCCATGTTATAATATATATAATATTATATATATATGTGTGTGTATGTATATAATACATATGATATATGTATTATATATATGTATATATACATACATATATATATATATATATGTATATATACATACATATATATATATATATATATATATATATATATATATATGTATATATATATGTATATATATATCAACAAGAAAAACCCTGAAAGTAACAGAAGGACAATGAATATACATATAGAAAAATAATCAGTGATGCTTTTATGCATATTTACATGGGCAAAAAGAATTAATTTAGAATAAATTTTTAAAAGCTATATATTTTGTCCAGAAAAAAAATAAATAAATAAAAGTGAGTTGCTTAGTGGTGAACAGTTGAATTTTCTCATTAATATGCTTCTTGTTTTTCCTGATCATTGATTCATAGGTAAAAGGCTTTGCATGAATAATTCTCACTACACTGCAAGGTCACTAACAAGAACTTCAGCCCATCTGTGATGATTTTATGTGCCAACTTGAATAGTCCATAGTACTCAGATATTTGGTTAAACAACGATGTAGACATTTCTGTGAAGGTTTTTTCTTAGATGACAATAACATTTAAATCAATGAACTATGAGTGAAGCAGATTATCCCCCAGAGTGTGGGTGGGCTTCATTCAATAAGCTGAAGATCTTGAGAAAAAGCTTCCCAAAGGAGGAATGATGTCTGTCTCCAGATGTCCTCAGACTTGAGATGCAACATTAACTCTTCCCTCCTCCCAGGTCTCCAGCCTACCACCTTACCCTGCAAAATTGGGAAGTGCCAGCCTCCACAATCACATGATCTATTCCTTAAAATAAATCTCGTTCTCTCTGCATGTACACATATCTTATTGGTTTTGCTTTTCTGGAGATTCTTTAGTAATAAACCAACATTTCCATTATTAAATTGTTATGGTACTAGCAAGGGGCATTGCAATTTGAAATGAAAAAATAATAGCATTTATGTTAGCATTCAAAAAAAAATACTTAGGTATAAATCTAAATATATACAAGATCTGTATGATGAAAACTAACAAATTCTGATGAAAGGAATCAAAGAATAACTAAATAAATGAAAAGATAATCTATGTTCATGGAGAGCAAAACTCAACATTGCTAAGATGTCAATTCTTCCCAAATTGATCTACAGATTCAACATAGTTCCAGTCAAAATCCCATCAAGTTATTTTGAGGATATTGACAAACTGATTCTAAAGTTTAGATTGAGAGTCAAAAGACAAAAAGATAACCAACACAATATCGAAGGAGAGCAAAGTCCAAGGACTGAAAGGACCAGACTTCAAGACTTACTAGGAAGCTACAATAATCAAGACAATGGAATATTTGTGAAAGAATAGACAAGCAGATCAGTGGAACAGATAAAGTCCCAGAAACAGACCCACACAAGTATATTCAACTGATCTTTAACAAAAGAGGAAAGGCAGAAAAGAGTCTTTTCAGCAAATGGTCCATAAACAACAGGAAACCACATGTAAAAATAATGTATATATTCATATACCTTACACTCTACACAACATTTAACTCAAAACAGATAGTAGACCTAAATATAAAATGGGAAATTATGAAACTCCCAGAAGACAACATATGAAAAAAATCTAGAAGGCCTTGGGTGGACAATGACTTTTTATATTTAACATCAAGGCATGATGAACGTAAGATTAATTGATAAGCTGGACTTAATCAAATTAAAAACATCTCTTCTATGAAAGACACTGTCAAGAGAATGAGAAGCAAGCCCCAGACTGGAAGAAAATATTTAGAAAGCATGTGAAAAAGGACTGTTATCCAAAATATACAAAGAACTCTTAAACTGAGCAGTAAGAACATGAAAAACCTGATTTGAAAATGGACAAAAGATCTGAACAAATATCTCACCAAAGAAGATATACAAATGGCAAATAAGGGTATGAAAAGATGTTTCATACCATATGTCATCAAGAAAATGCAAGTTAAAACAACAATGAGATAACACTAAACACCTATTACAATGGTCAGAAGACAAAGCACCAAATAGACCAAATGCTGGTGAGGATGTAGAGCAACATGAACTCTCTTTCATTGCTGGTGGGATGGAGAATAGTACAGCCACTTGGAAGACTATTCAGGTTTCTTACAAAGCTAGCTATAGTCTTACTATCAATCTTACCTGCAACTACACTCCTTGGTATTTACCCAAATGAGTTGAAAACTATGTACACACACACACACACACACACACACACACACACACACACACTACACATGGATATTTATAGTAGCTTTATTTTTTTTATTTTTTTAAACTTTTTATTTATTTAAGTGTGCTTTTTCAGGACTCATAAGTTCCAAGGCAAATAGTTGTTTCAATCTAGTTGTGGAGGGCACAGCTCACAGTGGCCTATGTGGGATCGAACCGGCAACCTTGTTGTTAAGAGCACCGCACTCTAACCAACTGAGCTATCCGGCCACCCCTATAGTAGCTTTATGATTGCCAAAACTTGGAAGTAACCAAGAGGTCCTTCAGTAGGTATTTGGATAAATACTGTATACCCAGACAATGGAATATTATTCAGTATTGAAAAGAAATGAGCTTTTAAGCCATGAAAAAATACGGAGGGATCTTTAATTACTAAGTAAAAGAAGCCAATATAAAAGGGCTGCATACTATATAATTCCAACTATATGACTTCTGGTAAAGTCAAAACTTTGGAGACAGTAGAGAAGATCAGTGCTTGCTATGGGTTAGTGGGGAGGGAGGGATAAATAGGCTGAGCACAGAGGAGTTTAAGGGCAGTGAAACTACTTTGTATGATACATGGTGGATACGTGTCATTACACATCTATCTAAGGCCATAGAACGTACAATATGGAGAGTGAACCCTAATGTAAACTATGGACTTTGGGTGACAATGATGTGCCATGGTAGTTTCATTGATTTTAACAAATGAACTGCTTTGGGGTGGGATGTTGATAGAGAGGGAGGCTGTGCATGTTTGGAGGTAAGAGTATATGTGAAGTCTCTGTACTTTCTGCTCAATATTGCTGTAAACCTAAAACCGCTCTAAAAATGGTCTATTAAAAACTGTCATGGGCCATTAAAACAACCCTCTATGAGACTCCATGTGTCTATCCATTTATTTCTAGCTAAAGTTGAGGTCACAGCCAGCAATTAAAACATGATTTACATTAAGTTAAAGGATAAAGTAGCATTTTAAAAGCAGCTGCCATTACTTGCATTATTTATTCATTAGATACTGTGTATTGCAGAATTGTGCTGAATAAAGACAAATGTGTTCTCATTATTGAAGAACTTACAGTCCAAAGATAGAATAGAAATTCAGGAACAACTTTAATTTCTCAGGATCATCAAAACAGCATTCTAATGGGAGGAAGTCAGTCCAAAAGACTCTTATGTGGATAAGGCCTCTTACTCAATATTTGTATTTATGGTTCTTGTACCTAATTGCATATTGAGAATAACCAGACTGTCCTCAATTTGGCCCAAGTGTTGGCCTGTATGTTTTTTATTAACTTGGCAAATTGTTATGGATGCATATTTCATGAATCTAATAATATTAAACAAGTGACACTAAAATACACTCTAAACACTAAATTGTTCAAATATGGGTAGAGGAATCTCTTGAGTCTCACTGAACCATTATCAATCATTCAGAAGCTCCACCTCATAATAAAAGTGCTATGCTTATCGAATTTGTAAATAGCAGCATTATACAATTGGGGAGTTCGTTTTTTCTCTTCTAGATGTTTAAATATGTCTTCTAGGAGTATGTTCCCATAACTAGTTCTTGGTGTGTTTTTATTTTGCTATTGTGTTTGTTTTATTGTTTGGGCCAGATGAACAATTCCCCCTAATTTAACTTAAAACTTAATATAGGAATGAAACCTACTTTCCTCTTGAAGATTTTCTTGTTACAACTTTCCCTTTAGAGGAGACAGTTTGGCATTGCGTAGCTGTAGAATATTATGATCACTCTGAAACCTTTGTCCCACTTTTCTTCCTTCCTATTCCTGTTCTAAAGAACTGAACTACTTCAAATTTCCCCATTTTAATTTTCTCTGAAATCACACATATTCTTTCCTCTGCTTGCAATGTTCTATCATTCCTCTGCCTTCCTAACTTCTTAGATTCATGGTGCCATATTGCAATTTACGTCTTTTACAATCTACACACTCTGAGTGAGTAAACTTCGTGTCTGGTTAAATGCTGTTTTTTACTCATCACTGTGTTCCCAAGCCCTCACACATTGCCTGGCCCTTAGTAATTGCTCAAGAAGTGTTGGGTAAATTAAATTAAGTGATGCATTTTACTTCATTGTCATCAGCCAGTGGTGTTTTATTTAAAATCCAAAATACATGTGTTTAACTATTTAAAATTCGTAAGTTATCCTAGAGAATTTAGTATCCTAACCATGCATTGCTCACCTCCTCCCTTCCAAGTTCCTTTTAACTTAAACTGTTTTGTTCTTGCAGTTTCTGCAAGTTGAGAAGTCAGTGTGATAGAGATGCATTAATGCAAGCAGGATTTGCCTAGACATCAATAAACTTGAAAGGCTCCCAGTGGGCCACTTGCAGTGTCAATAAAGGCTCATAATTACTTGCTCCTTTGAGCATTTTAGATCCAACCCCCTAGTTCACTCTGCTGTGAATAGAGGCTCCAGAGCTGAGAGGTTCTTAACTTCCTAAACCTTAGGCGAAGCATGTCAAACATTGGCAGGGACCTCGGGTTTTTTTTTTTGTTTGTTTGTTTTTTTGTGTGGTTTTTTTTTTTTTTTTTTTTTTTTTTTTTTTTTTTTTTTTTAGCAATGGAGCTGGCTGTTATCCTTATTTTAAGTTCTCAGGGGAGTAATAACTGAGAACTCCCTTCTTGCTTCTTGCCCCCCTCCACTGGAGGATTGGTGGTGGGCCTCACAGTTTCCCAGACTTATGTGGATGTAAACCCCAGGGGCCAAGATCGGATGATGACATCTGAAACCAGTGCTCAATCTGAAGGAAAAAGGCATTTCTTTGAGAAGTTGTGGGTGGGGTGGAGAGAAGGACTTGGGACCAGCGTCTGTACGTGGGGGAACTCCTGGCTTCCAGGCACTGTCTCATGCTAAGGGTGCCTCTGGGATTCATAGCCACAGCTTCCTGGTGGAGAGCCAAACCAAGGCTGGGCACAATCAAAGCATCAAGCTTCTCTCTGGGTGAGGGAAGGGACCAAGGGACCCTGGAGAAGTACTTAGACTAAAGAATGGAACCCAGGACTGGAAAAAGGCCCCTGCCACATAATACAATAGAAGTGAGGAAACAATAGGAAAAAAGAAAGGGTGAAAATGAGAGGACAAATACCTATCATTGAGACTTTTATAGAAGAGCATGTCCTTTCCTTCTTTCCCTCCCTCCTTCTTTCCTTCCTTCCCTCCTTTCTTCTTTTCTATTTTTTTTTTTCGTGTGTGTGGGTGTATTTGCATAAAAAGAAGGGCCTTGGTGACTGCTTTTACTGAGAATCTTGTTTCTCCTCAGTGAAGTGTAAGTGGGATTGGAGTTTCCTTGACTTCAGCGTGAGTAGTTTCCAAATGGTAATGAGAGTAACATAAATATCCATAAAGTGCCTAATGACACTTCTGTCATCACTTGTTACCTACAGGATTCTGAGTCCGGGTTGTCATCCACCACTCACCCTGAGTGGGTGATAGGCTAATCGATTCATGCGTGTACTTGTGCTTTGGAGCTCTGCATGGATGGTACAACGCCCTCTTCGCCCTCCTTCTGATTCACTCTACTTGGAATGGCTTGTGGATAAGTGTGCGCCCGCGCACGTGCATGTTTAGCAAAGGCGTTTGGAAGAAGCGACCCTTCTAGTTACGCATCTCCAGCTCAATCTGAAGAATTGCTCCACCAAGAAACGTCCCTAATCTGCCCGCAGCACAAGTGCCTTCTTCAAGCTGATGGGGACAGACTGTCTCGGCGCTTCTCTGTCCCTGGAGCTGGCGCTTTGGTGTTCTGGGAGAGCTGCCTGACTTCCTCCTGAAATGCTGAGCTTTCCCCGGGGTATTGGGGTGCTGGTTCCTGTGAGTGAGTGAGTGAGTGAGTGAGTGAGTGAGTGAGTACACGGCTGTGAGCTTGTAGGCTTCCTCTGTTCTCGGAGCCAGCAACATTACTCTCTCAGCAGCCCCGAGCTATATGCGAGGCAACAGCAGCAGCCCCCGCCTCCCCAGTCCGGTGATTGGCTGGGTTTGCTCATCATTTCCCTGCTAAGAAAAGGGAAGGACCAGTGACGCCCCCAAACCAGCTGCAGAAGCGGCCGACACCTCCAATGCACAAGGTGTCGTGTCTTTAAAGAAATCTGAGCCCTAGGGAGGCGGCGCGGAGCAACCCCGCAGGGCTGGCGCGAACTGGGAGGGAGAGCGCTGGGCAGCGCTGGAGCAGCAACGGGAGCTCTGCCACAGAGGACCCTCGAGACCTGCTCCTGAGATCCCGGCTCCACGCTCTCCTCGCATTTTACGGATTCCGCTCCCCCTCCCCATCCCCCGAGACGATATCTCCCAAAACGGAGCTTTTATATCCAGAGAAGGTGCCGGTGCTGGGACAACCAGGACTTTCCCGGGCACCCAAGATGCGCTCCATTAGGAAGAGGTGGACGATCTGCACGATAAGTCTGCTCCTGATCTTTTATAAGACAAAAGAAATAGCAAGAACTGAGGAGCACCAGGAGACGCAACTCATTGGGTAAATGCAAAGCTTAATTTCAGAATATTACAAAAAGTCAAGTCATAAATGATATGCGAATATAGACGATAGAATGAGGTTTGGGATAGTATGTGTGTTCCTATAAGCTGGTGTGTGTTTAGTCTCATGAATTAAATAACAAAGGCAGTTGTTGAGGCGTGTTCCCAATAAGAGTTCAACTTGTCCCTGTGCGGTGGTCTTGACAGTTGTGTCGGCGCCGGGGCTCGCACGCCAAAGGGGGAAGTCACTGCAGAAGTGTCAACAAAGAACGTGTGCCCTTGTCCTTTTCATCCGTGGGCAGAACTCAAGTGAGATATCTTTATTCACCATCTGGTTGCCCTTCCTTCTGTCTCTACCCTATCACTCTAGGAAATGCTAGAGAAAACTGGCTTTCTAAAAGGCTAAAGTTAAAGCCCGGAAAACAGGAAACGAGTCCCCACTGTTTCTTTACTCTTCTTCGGCGTTGGGTAGATCTGTGTGTCTTAGTTTGAATCAGAAACTCCAGCACAACCAAGGATACTTCCTTATTTGCTCTTTCGTGGGTGAAACGCATGGGCGTCATGGTTACAGTTTTGGAAACTGGGTACTGTAGCTTCACATAGACTATATTTCTGCCTTTTAAATTTTTTCTTTTTTTTCTTTTTTCTTTTTTTTTTTTTCTTTTCAGTTTTTCTAGATGAGTTCAGAATCTATCCCCACCCTAGCAAGTTCTCTAAATATCACACTTCCTTCCTCCCTCCCCCTGGCCTCTGTGTCTTTGAAGTTTACGCAGGAGGTGGCTGCAACTTTGTGTTGCTTACATAGCTTGGAAGCGTTTTCTGAGGATGTGAACCTGGTTGTCAACTGTGTTCAAAGTCCTGTTTCGGAAATCCTCCCTCATCCAGAGGCTTCCGCTCTCGGAAACTCCTCACTGCCAGAGATGCCCGCTTGGTTTTTATTTTCCTTGACATTTATTAAGCGAAGATAGAATTCTCTCTCTCTCTCTCTCTCTCTCTCTCTCTCTCTCTCTCTCTCTCTCTCTCTCTCTCTCTCCACGCGTGTGCATGTGGCATAGGACTGCTAAAATGTGCACACACAGGAACTTCATGCACTCCATTTCTTAATATACCTCGCTCCTCCCTAAGTAATGAGCATTTAAGTAACAGGCAGTCTTAATCCTTACAGAAGGAATTGCTATTTGATAGAAAAGGAAGATAGCCAGAAGTACAGTAGAAAGGAATTGGAAGAGAATGAAAAACCTAATAAGGAATGGGCTAGATGGTCGTTATGTATCAACAAATCTATAAATGGTCTATTCTGGGGGGTGGGGAGCCCAACTGTACGACGAGTTCCTTTACACAGGGTTGCAAATGCAGTCTAGTTCAATTGTCAGAAAGAAGGCTGTTGGGTGGGGGCGTGGGCATCCCCGGCAGACCTGTCTGTGCTTCCCTGGCAGACAAAGGGGTCTGTGGGAAGGTGATGATCAGCGCGTGGGGGAGAGGCGTAGGCTGGGGCGTGGGGGTCGAGGCTCTTTGTTCCCTTCCGGCTGGTGGGCTCCGAACACAATCTTGAGCCCAGACAAAGCGACCGAGCTTCGCCAGGACTCTGAGGGTTCGGGCCCGTGGTTCGAGACCCTGGAGAGCAGGAGTGGGCGGAACGAGAGAGGCTAGGGGAGGCGACACATGCCGCCAAGGCGCTCTCTCTGGGCCTCCCTAACCACCCGCAGGAAGGAGGCGCTCACGGCAAGTCCCTCTGGGGTAAAATAACAGACCTGGGACGCTCCATGTTTCAGGGGCGACATTCCTCCTGTGGCCCTTTCCTGGACGCCCCAGTCAGTAGGCGCTGCCCAGAGGGCAAGGGAAGAGGGGGCGGCGCAGGTATGGGCGCGGTGGTTGGGCTGGCCCGGCCGGGTTTCGCTCGCACTCTTTTCCGGCTGAGCTATGGGTTCTTCCCCGCTCGCCTGAGAAAGCCTGGGGTGGGCGCCTGAGTTAATCACCGGGGAGCGAGGTGCGCGTGGGGTCTACCCCTCCTGCCGAGAGCTGTTGGCGAAGGCGGAAGAATGAGTGAGGAGACCAGAGAAGGCTTTATCGTAGGAATCAGAACCCCTTTCTCTCTATATATATCTTTCCTGCTCACCCAGCAGCCGGGCTCCTCCTCCTTAATTAAAGCCCACAATTACAGGTGTGAGTGGGGCCAGGCAGAGAGCCTGCTGCGGGCGTCGCGCTTATACTGTGCCCCGCAGTGTCCCGGCAGCTGCGGCCGCCACTGACCGTGCAATTGGCGCTGCCAGGAGCAATGCAAGGACGGCGGGTCTCCCTGAGCACTCTTGCCGTTTTTCATCAGGATAAACCGTTTAACGGAAAAGCTTGTGATGATTGTTCATGATTTCGTTTCAACTCCCAAATAGTCCTTCTGGTGGAGGAGTTGACTCATCAAACGATCGTCTCATTGACTCTCTACCTAAGCCACGTGGAAGGGGCTAATTTTGAGATGGGGAAACTAGAGTGGAGATTTGGCCACAGGGCCCAGGCCAATATTCGAAAGTGACATAAAAGAGGTAGTCTTTGACCTTTGGGGAGCATCGCATGCCTTGTGTGCGAGTGGGCAGTCCATTCAGTTAAGAGCCTTCCATAGTCCTCTTATTTTAGAACATACCCCTACGTTCATATTTAGCTTCCCTGCTACCATTTTGCAATAGGCAGACAGTTTCTCTGTCCATTAACTTTCTCCCTCCCTTAACTGAAAGTCCATCTAGAGTCAGTGCAGTATTACTCTTAGGCACAATGTTGAGCAGTCATTCCAGGCACAAGGAAAAAGAATAGCACAACTTTCCTACCAACCATCCACATTCTCATATGTCCACAGGAATACTAGTGGTGTGTTTCTTTATAAGGGACTCTCTGAGAATAGGTCAAGTAATTATTGGACATTTCTAACTGATATTTCCTTCCATGCAAACCTATTCACTGCCTGGCATAATGACTCCTTAATAAAGTTGAACTCAAAGAACATTGGGGGTATGAAGTGGTCTATTCTTGACTGACATTTTTTCTTTGTAGGGAAAAATGGCACTTGCCTCATAATTGGCCCATGATGTCACTGGCTCTGTGTGCTCTTCGGGTATAACTGGAAATGTGTTAACTTAAGGGTCCTACAGATAAAAATATGAGGGTATGCTCATTTAATGAGATAATGCATTTGAGAGTGTAACATAAACTTCAATAACATACAAATATTTGTTCTGATTGTCAGTCATTAAAATTTGCCATATACCGTTTGTCTGGTTGACCACAAATGAGACTTTAATTTACTTTTCTTATCATCTAGAGATCTTTTTTAATTTGTGTACCTTAGTTTGTCTTACCAGCATTAGTTCTGAAACTTATGACAGAATTGACAGTGGAGATAAGCATTCATACTTAGAGTATTACTTACCATTGTGAGTAAAGTTTCTTCTAGTTTGTTTTAGGGTAGAACACACTTGTAAAACAGGAAACCAAGAATCTGCACTTTACTTCATATGTTATATTTGAAATTCTGCTAGAAACTATAAAGCAGTAAGGTAAGGTAGCACATCTCTCATCTTTATTTTTAGTTGTTTGACACTTAGGCAATGAAAACACAAAACTGTCTCCTGTTTGTTTTCATGCTTAGTTGGATACAAGTTCTTTTCGTTTACATGACTTTCGTTTTATATTCAGGAGGAAATTTAACCTAGTCCAAAGGAAACACATTCATTTCCAGACCAAGTAATGAAAACTTTTCAGTGGGGTTGAATGAAGGGCTTCTGGGCCCTAATTTCATGGAATAAAATCAATCATATTTGTTATGTACTGCAAAATTAATAGAATAAATTGTAGTGATGCCTGACAACTCATATTTCAAATAGAAAAATATTTGTAACTATTAGTAACATAACTAATGATTAGTTTCTGTCACTAGTATTGCATAGATGGGCATCTAAGTGGGTTTTCCTTATCTCCATATAAGCAGGAATACTTTATAATATATATTGCTTTATGCTGCATTATTTCCTTGATGTGTTTTACATTTTTTCCTTTAGAAGTACATATTGAGTCTTTCTGTAAATAGCCCTATGCAAGAAATGTTTTCAGTGCAGCTGTTTATCCATCACTTCCAATCTGGAATGGAAAACTAGTAGGGTGTGGCAACATCCTTCATGCTTTGCATTCAAGGGAAGGGAAAGCCTTTTCTAAGACAGGATACTATGAAGATCACAAGTGCAAAGTTCCTTGGGACCCATTTAACTTAATACAAAGAAATTTGCTCCAGAGCCTCAGATCGCACTAAGCCTCGCCTTCTCACACAGGAATTGCACTGACTTCAACAAGTGTGACTAGTTGTAGCTGTTTTCATTCCAAGTCCTTTCCAGTGATAAGAGTCTGAAATTTTGGCTTATCACTAGTTAAATGAAAGCAATTCAAAGAGCAGAGTTATATAGCAGCATTTCATTTATATAAAACTGATTAAAACTTTTAAACCATATATTTTTTAAAAATCTTAGAGGTTCTGAAATGGCTCCATAGATAGGTATATCATAACAATCATTCTGCCATATAAAAATGTATCTGTATCTACATCAGGAAAGCAGTCTTCTAGAGGTATTTAAAAATGCCAGCCCCTGTATATTTGTACTTCTCCTATAAAAAATTATTGATGGTAGAAGTAATTATTATAATTATCGCAATCTGTGCTTAGAAAGAGATGATATTGACAGGCCAGTTATTAAAAAGATGACGACTGGAACGACCCCTACCCCTAGAAATGGTGAGTTTGTGCCATACTCTTAAAGGTATATCTCCAAAAGTGTGAAGGTTAACATCTGTGTATATCCACATTTTCATTCATATGTAGTTATTATCATTAGACATGTAATATAAAAATTAACTTCTGGGCCACTGAGTAGTAAATTGCTCCCCATGTTTCCTTGCATCCTAAATGACCTCTATAAAATTATTACTATTAGCCATGCATAGGCATACAAATGTACCATTTTCATCAGTAGGGTAGAATAAATATTAATTTTTACAGAGTTCTAAATTTCACAAGGAGTAGTTGCATATGATGCTTTGAGTTGCTTCAAATTGGAACTACATGTTTAAAAAAGAATGCAGACCAAAATTCCACACTATAAGTCTCCAATTACAGAATTCATCTAACAGCTGTTTCACAAGCAGTGTTTCCATTGATAGTAGGAGAGGATTGCCTATATAATAAACACAGATTTAGACTTTGTGACTGAGCAAATCATCATGTTACTTTTTAATTATGTTTTTGAGATTCTAGAACATTAAAAGTTCACATGTAAAGAAATAAATGCATTGACAGGGCTATGCCATAAACAGGTGGCTTTTCAATTCTCTGATGCTAGGTTTATATTTATAAAGTACCAAGAAAATAGTCTATTGAACAATGATCTGGTTCAGCTATAGATGTTCTAATGGCATGAGTACTATCATAGGTATCTGTCACCATCACTGTTATTCCAGTATCCCTGCTACTGCCATGACACACTCTGTATTTGCCTGACACTATTGAATGGAGGGAGTAGCACAGTCAATTCTTTTGATATAAAAGAAAATACCAATAATAATGGCTACTCCCCACTACAGTTTTTGTCTCCCTCTCTCCCTCTACCAATTATCAGGAAAGTGTCTCTTGTTGTGGTGTTTTGAGACTCAATATAACTTTAGAAATTAGCACTTCAATAGTGTTTCACATACAGGGTCCCACTCAGTACTCACAAATTCATTGCAGATTAGATAATGTTACTACAATTTCAAAGGTAAGCTAAATCCTCAGTGGTCTAGAAAGAGAATATTGTCCAAGGTTATATAGGCTGGCAAGTGATAGAATCACCAACATGTCCAGTTCACCTGATATTCCAGGGTCTTCTTATTCCTAAACAAAAGGCCTTTCCATTATGTCTATATGCCTTCTGTGGAAATAAAGTTACAATCTTGGCAGTCACAATTAGACAGATGCAGAAGGACTGGCCAAACATCCTGTCTCTATTGTCTAAACACAGCAGGAAGGGATGGGCTAAAGGGGACCAGAACTTGGATGATAATTATTTTCTTTAAATACCACAGTCCTTTTCTTTCTTTCTTTTTATTTTTTTCCAGAATTCTTTTTTTCCCCCATGTAGGTAACATTGGTTTATGTTGGTTTACCATGGTTTATAGTGGTTTATAACATTATATAAGTTTCAGGTGTACAACATTGTAATTTAATACCTGTGTACACTACAGGATGCTCAACACCAAAGGTCTCGTTTCCATCTGTAACTATACAGTTTACCCCTTTTACTCATTGCACCTATCATCCTTTCCCCCTCTGGTACCACCAATCCCTTGTCTGCATCTATTAATTTGTTTTTATTTTCTGTTTGTTCATTTGGATTTTTTTTAGTCCACATATGAATAAAATCATATGGTATATGTTTTTCTCCATCTAACTTGTTTCACTTAGCATAATACCTTCAGAGTTCATCCATGTTGTTGCAAATGGCGATGTTTCATCTTTTTATAGCTTGGTAGGATTCCATTGTGTGTGTGCAGGTGTGTGTGTGTGTGTGTGTGTGTGTGTGTGTACCACATCTTCATCCATTCATCCGTCCATAGACACTTGGGTTGTTTTCATATCTTATCAATTTTAAATAATGCTGCTATGAACATCGGGGTGCATGTCTTTTCTAATAACTGTTTTCATATTCTTTGGATAAATACCCAGAAGTGGAATAGCTAGACCATATGGTAGTTCTAGTCTTAATTTTTTGAGGAACTGCCATACTGTTTTCCATAGTGGCTACCCTAATTTACAATACCAACAGTGCACAGTGGTTCCCTTTTCACCACATCCTCTCCAACACTTGTTATTGGTCATTTTTTTAAATTATAACCAGATGTGAGCTGATATTGTGATTCTGATTTGCATTTCCCTAATAATTAGTCATGTTGAACATCTTTCAATGTACCTGTTGACCATCTGTATGTCTTCTTTGGAAAAATGTCTATTCAGATGCTCTGCTCATTTTTTAATTGTTTTTGTTGTTGTTGAGTTATATGAGTTCTTTACATATTTTGGATAGTAGCCCTTTATTGGATTTGCAAGTATCTTTTCCCATTTGGTAGGTGGTTTCCTTTGCTGTCAAAGGCCTTTTATTTATATGAAAATGGTTTTATTTAAAAAAGAATAAATGTAATGATTATCCTGGTAAAGTTATATTCACTTTATCTTTATAATACCTTTTATCATGCTCATATCATGCCTCTTCTTCTAGCATGTAGAAAAAGTTATATCTACAATTTATCACCACGAATCTAAATCAAATTACATATTATAGAACTTAGACAAAATTCTTCTTACTTTCACAAAGATGGCATTTTTACTTTGTTTCAGAGATGGTGAACTGTGTTTGAGTCGATCACTTGTCAATAGTTCTGATAAAATCATTCGAAAGGCTGGCTCTTCAATCTTCCAGCATTCTGTAGAAGGTTGGAAAATCAATTCCTCTTTGGTCCTGGAGATAAGGTGAGTTTCTTTAATAAAACAGTATACATTTCACATCGTGTTCTTGAATATGTTGGGCTTGGCGAACTTATATTGAATGCTTGATTTATAGTTTAACTATGAATATTTTAATAAAAGAATGAATCAGCTCTACTTATTGTTATTCACTGAAGAATATGAAACCATAAAACTGAAATCACGCAGTCTGAAATTTAAGGATGAATATCTGAGTCTTTATACCAATGGAATGAGATATTCAAGAGAGTACTAATATTTAACATACTGTTCTTCACTCAATTTCTCAGGACAGACATATATTTTGAGAATTATTTTTAACTTCCCTATTAAGTTTTCATACTGATCTTGTCTTTTCTCGCACTAGATGAAAACAGAGCCTATTCAACTCCCATTTTTCTGACAATTATAAATACATTTGACTTACTCTATCTATGGGTATTTTTATGTGAGCTCCTGTAATAAGAGTCTCAATAATCATGTCCTAAACAGGTAAAAATCAGAAAATACACTTTCTAGAGTACTGGTTTATTCTTTGTAGGAATTTGGCATTTTAGCTGAAATAAGCTAAATCAAAGTTGAAATCAAAGTTGTTGCCTATATGTATCCATTATGTCTTATTTTCTTCAATTATACTCCTATTACTAGTAAGAAAGGTAGGACCAGACTTCCCTAATTATAGAGGAAGCAAGCAGATAATTTATCTTCTATAGTTACAATGCTGTGTTGCTTGGTATGTTTAATCGGAACATTTTGGTAAATCAGAACTATTTAAAAGTTCAAGAGAATAACCATCCTTTACATAGTAAAATCACTGCGTTTTTCTAGTATTGGCAAAATGCTAATTATTCAATGATTGGATATTAACTTAGATTTTTCAAGAGCAGTTAGCGGTTTAGAGGGTAAACTGCTGATCTGTTTAGGTTACTACTCACTTTTTGGATCATACCTATATATAATGTAATTACCAAGAACTTGAAGGAAGAATCTAACACCTTCATCTTTAGATATGCATAGCACTTCATAGAATTCATTGTAGCAAAGGCACCCCCTACATATTGAAATATACTTGCCATCTGTATGTCCTCTTTGGAGAAATGTCTCTTCAGGTCCTCTGCCCATTTTTCAATTGGGTTGTTTGCTTTTTGTTGTTGAGTTGCATGAGTTCCTTGTATATTTTGGATACTAGCCCCTTATCGGAGACACTGTTTGCAAAAGTCTTCTTCCGTTTAGTTGGTTTTCTCTTTATATTGTCAATGGTTTCTTTTGCTGTGCAGAAGCTTTTAAGTTTGATATAGTCCCACTCATTGATAGACATATGAAAAAATGCTCAACATCACTAATCACCAGAGAAATGCAAATAAAAACCACAGTAAGATATCACCTCACTCCAGTTAGAAAGGCTGTCATCAATAAGACAAATAGTAACAAGTATTGGAGAGGCTGTGGAGAAAAAGGAACCCTCATACACTGTTGGTGGGAAGGCAGATTGGTGCAGCTGCTATGGAAGGCCGTGTGGAGGCTCCTCAAAAAATTACAAATAGAATTACCATATGACCCAGCAATCCCTCTTCTGGGTATCTACCCCAAAAATCTGAAAACATTTATCCCTAAAGACACGTGTGCTCCAATGTTCATTGCAGCTTTATTTACGGTGGCCAAGACATGGAAACAACCAAAATGTGCTTCGATAGATGAATGGATAAAGAAGTTGTTGTATATATACACAATGGAATACTATTTGGTGGTAAGAAATGATGAAATGGGAGCATTTGTGACAACATGGATGGATCTTGAGATTATAATGCTAAGCGAAATAACTCAGACAGAAAAAGCAGAGAACCGTATGATTTCACTGATATGTGGTATATAAACCAAAAACAAGAAAAAAACTAGACAAACAAATGAGAAACAAAAACTCATAGACACAGACAATAGTTTAGTGGTTACCAGAGGGTAAGGGGGGGGGGGTGGTAGATGAGGGTAAAGGGGATCAAATATGTGGTGATGGAAGGAGAACTGACTCTGGGTGGTGAACACACAATGGGATTTATAGATGATGTGATACAGAATTGTACACCTGAAATCTATGTAACTTTACTAACAATTGTCACCCCAATAAACTTTAATTTAAAAAAATATATACTTGAAAGACTATCTGGAAATTAAAGAGATGGGTCAGGGAAATGCAGGGTTAGTTAGACCACATTATTTTAAAGCTTTGGAAGTGACTGGAAAGGGAAACAGGAATCAAATCAGGGCAGTGACAAGTAGTGTTATGTTTGATTGCTTTTAATTTAGGTGGAACACTATATTTTTGTAGGTGGAGTACAAGAATGCAAAGCTGAGTCTGACGACTGTGTTCATAAATTGTATCTTTGGGGTAGAATATGGTTAGCAAGCAAGAGTTTTTTTCAACTGTATGGGAACAAAAACTTAACACCAATGTTAAAAATTAGGAGATTCCTTATAAAAGTATAGATTTTCATATACTCTTGAGAAACTCAAAACTTTGACATTTTGCATCTGTATTTCCCATAAGAACTAGTTGGTTGAAGCCAACACTAGCCAAGGTCTCTCTAGTTTGCCATGTTTGGTATTTGTGAGATATTCAAGCTAACCATTGACCCAAACAGTTTACTATTGCAACTTTATGAATTAATGAAGTTTTCATTCATATCTTTGAGGGTGATCTGTTTTCAATTAGAACAGATGATAATAGTTGTGAAATGTTAGTCTTCTTTTCATATGGTTGTCATTAACAGATAAAGAAGTAAACAGTAAAACAGTGAGCAAATATTGAATAATACATACAAAGTTGTCACTTCCTTACAAGGAAATAATAATTTGTAAAACCATTATTGCACAATATGCAAACAGTTCATTAAAATTATAATTGCCTATAGCAGTAGTGACTAGTGAGTATTAATCAGTTTGACACCTGTAATGAAAAAATTAGAACACAAAAATGTCTGATTATTAGCTTAGCTATCGTTTTTCTTAAGTCATACTTGAAGCTAATTGTACTTTGGATTTTTTATTTTTTATTTCCCCATATTAATAACATTTATAAAGAACCATAGTACTTTGTCTGTGAGTGGGTGTGGGCATATCTTACAAGTGTTTTCAAAATTGTTCTTTGAAGTTTTTGATCAAGACATTACAACTAATCATTTTTGATCTCACATGATGGAACCGTGCTTTAAAATCTTTCTTATTTTAAAAATCTCATTAAACTTATAATGCTCTTATGACATTCTTAGTAAATTATTTATCTATTTACATTAAAATGTGAAACAGTCACTGAAGATAAATTGTTTTTCCCTACATTTATAGACATGATTTTCTTTCTTAATACTAATTCTTTCAGCCCTATATGTAATCTGCTACTTTTAAAAGCCTATCAAGAATTGATTCATATATTTTCATCAAACAACTGAACCTCTGGGGAGTTGACTAAGAGAGATGGTTTCATGTATCAGTTCCTTGTACTTTCAAGATTCATCATGATATAGGGGAGTTTATGCATTCTACAACTAACTTCATAATTAAAATAATTAGCTTGGTTAAAGGCTTGATTTTATTGGTCCTAGGTTGTTCTTTATTATTGTAAGCTAAGAAATGACACATTTAAGATGCATCAGATGTGAGCAAATCTATGAACATTGTACTGAGAACTTATTTGGTTATGTCCAACACTTATGACTTGATTTTTCCCCCTCATCTTTGGGTTGTTTCTTGTCCTCCTTTTTTTTTTTTCTTCTTCATATGTTGAATAAATACCTGAATAATTACCATACCAAATATGGGTGTATAGAAATGTACAAGCTCAGCTACTCATCAGGACAGATTAAGGATCTCATATTCAGTTAGAAAAAAATATTTTCATTTCTTATTATCATCATATGTCAAAGTTCTTAAACAGATAAGGCTGGCAGGTTAACTATATATAATTGCAAATTTATATGTGCTTACCTGTAAAAATGAATTTGCTGTTGCCTGCAATGATTTACTTTAGAAAATGGCCCACAAACACTTCTTCCACTTATTTTGTGACCAGTAGAGCACATTTTTGGTCACATAGCTTCTTAGTGGCAGAGTCAAGCTTCAGTGTCAGGCCTGTCTCACTATATTTTAATCCTGAAATGTTTACTATTAAATGAATCTTTATGAAGTACACAGGTTTTATCTGCTCTAAAACATATATTATTCATACAGTGTTATGGGATGAATAATGCTGGGCCACATATTAAATGGCCACCTGAGGTGTAAATTAAACTAAAAAAATGCTTTTCTTCAAGCATTTTAAGGCAATTATGCCTTTTCGTTTGGTTGTTTTGGGGATTTTTCTTTTGATACTAGAATATCTTTCTCATAACAGCAAGGACCCTAAGCTCAGAAGTGCTCACAAGCTACACATTCTTTCAGAGCATTAAGGCACACTGCCTCATGGAAATAATATTTTCAGACAAAAAAATTGTGTGTTCTTTCTGCTTTTCGTAGGCATAACGAAACAGTTAGCATTTCTTAAACTTTGTTTTTTCTTTTAAGTAAACCATGTAGTAACAATCAAGTTGATTCAGTGATATGTGTCTGGGTCAAAAGTTTGCAAAAAATGATTCCCAATATATGTATCATTAGTTGAGAACCTAATTTACTTCTCAACTCGTGATGCATTCCAACCATAAGATTTGTCTTGCAATACTTGCTGATGGAGTCCACAATGTCATCTAGATTAAAGTTTAGTTGCCACAGCACGTATGCTTGTTGTTGACAAGAAAACTACAGAGAAGAAAGAGTGGCGCCTCGTGATAGGTTAGCTATATTTAACATTTCAAAAGTGAAAACAATGTTTAGTAAATTAATTCTCCAGGCCTGTGCAGCTGCTGCTTCAAGTGATGGGTGATGTTAAAAGGGATGTTCTAGTTGAAAATTCAGTTGAAAAGTTTCTGTATTGAATCTATTTTTGTCAGTTTAACAGTCAGTCTAAACCAATCTTTCAGTTTAAGCCAACGTTGCCAAAAAAAAAAAAAAAAAAAAAAAAGTGATCTTTATGACTACGTTTTTTTTCAGTCTCACTGAAAGTGAAACATGTTTTTGGATTCTTTCAGTTATCTTTATCATTAAAATAGTTGCTGAATGTAGGTGTGTTCTTATCTCATGGAGTTTAAAAAGCTACAGTATCCTCCCAAAATAACGGTTAAAGACATATAAGGAATCCTTTTTTGTTGTTGTTCTTTTAAGTCACACGGAAAACACACACACCCCTCCTTTAAATATCCGGTAATAACTTGACTACATTTTAGGAAAACTTGTTCAGCAGGATCTCGAATAATGTGGTTTCATTCAATGTAATTCTGTTATAACATTGATGAGAAAAAAAAACAACACACACACACAAAAAAAACAAAAAAACAAATCTACAACCTGCTGAGGCCACTGAGTGTGGAGTTTGCATGTTCTTCCCAAGTATGCATGGGTTTTCTCTGGGTCCTCTAGTTTCCTCCCACAACCCAGAGACGTGCACATTAGGTGAACTGGCATGTCTAAATTGTCCTAGTCTGAGTGAGTGTGGGTATGGGTGTGAGTGTGTCCTGTGTTTGAAGAGCGTCCTGTCCAGAGTGGATGCCCACCTTGTACCCTGAGCTACCACAATAGGCTCTGGCCACCCATGACCCCAAACTGGAATAAGGGATTGGAAAAGAATGCTCTTAGTTGCTTTTATGAATAAAAGATGAACTTTTTTATATGTATGTTTTGCTCAAATTTATTCAAAGTTTCACATTTGAAGTGTTTGGGGTCTTTAGAAGTTTGGTGACCAGAAATACATTGTGGGAACTTAACTCTTGTTTACATCAATTAGCCTATGGCAAACTTGGTTTTGTTATATGTCCTTTTGCTTAAAGTTGCAGTTTCCAAGAACCTATCTATGACATTATATGAGGACTTACTGTACTGGTTCAGCTTGCATATTAAACATTAGTTTTTGTTGATTCAAGTTTTTTTACAGCATAGAAGTTAAACTGAGTTTTCTATTACTCTCATTCTGAAGTAATTTTGTTTAACCTGTTCTTTTCATTGCTATCAATTATCTTCTGAGCAAAAGCATGTCTATTCTCATTGGTGATACTTAAAGTGTTGTTTAAGGTCAGTGTAAGTACAAGAGTTTTTCATGCATCTAATGACATTTAATTATATTTAAGCGTTTTCTCCTTTCTAAAGTCTGAACAACAGCTAAACTTAGCAAATTCACAGAACTTTCTATAGTCCATTACATCTATAATGTAAAAAATGCCCACAGCCTGCTAGGGAGGAAAAAACATAAAGAACTAACCTTTCCTAATTGTTAAAAAAAACAAGAAAAACAAACAAACAAACAAAAAAAAAACCCTTAAGCATTGAAGTCACAATATTATTCACTCATAGTAATTATTTTCAGTCTGTCTTGCATCCTACATCAGGAATCTTAGCTCAGATAATTTTTCATGAATACATGAATAGATTTAAGCCCTAGAAGAGTAACTCAAAGTTCGGTTCAGTGTAAGAAAAAATAAACATATTGGATACATTGAAGGTTTCCTCCCTCCACCACTTTTCATTTTTAAAACAGCAAATATTATAGTAACAATCTCTGAATTTTGCCTAAAATCTTAAATTTCTATATTTTGATTAATCTATGTGAATTTGTTTTTTTATTCTGTTTTGGAAGGCAATTTTACTATTTTAAACTGCTGCCGTTTAAAAAAAAACAAAACTACTATTGCACCTATAACAACATTGGAAGAATACACACAATAGTATCATCTACACTTAATAATTATTTCTCTCAGTAAGCATTATGTTCTCCTAAGAGTAGGACAGTATGATGTCTTTCAAAACTTTTCTGAACTCAGTCCGCTTTTTTATATCAATTGACCATGAGTGAATAAATTAAAGATGTCCTATGATACTCAGGAATTTAGAAAACTTAATGTTTGAAAATACTTTTGCTGCTAACTTTCTATAACACAGCAAAGATGCTGTTATTGGAAAGTCCCCTTTGCATCAGTTGAAAAACATGTAAGTGTTAACTTTTTTTCATGAGTAAAGGGATTGTCCCTTTTGGATTTCCAAGCTAAAGAATCTCCTTTCAGTTCTGGACCTGGAACCTATTCACTGTACGCTTGCAAACACGCCATTACTTGAGAGGTATAGCTTCAAATATCTACTGCAACCTCTTCAAATTATGTTCAAAGGAAAATGATAATACCATCCATTTTGATGATTTAACCACATCCTTGCAGTCTTTATTTTAGAGCCAACCTTGTCATTTTCACAGGAAATGAATTTTTTTTGTTGAAATACAGGTGCGGGCATTACTCAAATTTTTTTTCCCAAAACAAATAAATGGTAGTTAATAAGTATGTACAAAAGTTTCTATGGATTGCTGCTCTTGATGCTAGTTGTTAACTTTTTAAAAAAATCATATTTGTTTGCTTAGCATAATGAAGGACTTCTCATTTTCTGCAATTCATATGCCCTATAGTTGCTGATTTCACCAGCAATTCTCTTCTTTTATATTCTGTACTTTGTTAAGATGGAATGTTATGGTGCCTGATAGTATTTCTATTATTCTTTTAAGTCATTTTGTAGGGCAATTATACAGGTTGTCCTGTACAAATTCCACTCATTACAAACCTGATATTCTAAATATTTGAGAAAAAAAAAAAAAGTATTCTTTTTCAGAGAGCTGATGGACATATCCAAGGTAAAATCTGGCCAAATAAAGTTTTAAATGACCTGTTTTTCTAGTTAGACCACACATTAATCTGGGATGTACTTAAAGCAAACCAAACTAGAGGAAACAAAAGGAAATAATATGCGTTAGTTATTTTCCATGCCTCCTTGCTTCTGGCTTATAAGTGTGTTTTGGAGAATTGACCTTTTGGTAGAGTGATGGGAGGACATATGTTGTGCTCAGTAATAAAATGTACAAATTGTCATGGAACTTAAACAATAATAGCACTAAAGGAAAAAATATGTCTGTCATATCTTGAATGCTATAATAATGGCATTGTTTTCAGCACTCTGAAAATACAAGCTTGCAATAACAGCACTTCAGTAAATAATATCCCACTTTCTACCTAGAAAAGAGCTTTCTCAGATTATTTCCAGCTGCTGTATGTTTAGTAGCTTAAGGATCAAGCCATCTCAGACTTTGTAGACCAGGTTCATAGTTCTTAGGCAATATAATTCCTTCAAAAATGTATTAGGCTCCTAGACTACTTCTCTGTAGTTAGTTCCTGGTATAATAACACCACCTGAAGATTTCTTATGAACACAGCTCTTCAGTCTTTTGACTGTCCTCTAATTATTCTGGCCTCCACCTCCTTTCCCTCAATTTAATGGCAGCTAATCTTAAGTCATTTGAATTGATATTTGATATACTTAGGTGGGAAGGCAATATCACTCTTGCTGCTGTGATGACCCTGATTTATAGTTGCATCTCTTGTTCGTTGGGTTATTAGAAACATTTGGGAGGTCCCAATTACTGGACTCTCATACAGTTTGGATTATAGGTCACTGCCAGAGATATTTCCTTCCATCTCAGCTTGCAACTTGGCTGTTTCATGCCTAACTTTGCCAATTTTTTAGGGCTTTTCTAAAAGGAGCAACAGACATAAAGCAATGTACAAAGACTTTTAAACCAATTCTCGAAGAACAACAGGCTTATTATAGAGCATGACTCCCAAATTGTTGCACACAGTTTTATCATGAGCTTTGCTATAGCATGCCAATTGTCCATAACTGTCCGGCCAGCTCTATTTATTTTCTCATCAGCTATCATCTGACAACATATGCATATAAGTTTATGTAGCATCTCACATCTGTTATCAATTCCTTTATTAGTTATGGGATAGGCTAAGCTTCCATATAAAAGGGACCTTAAAATACAGTGACTGAAACAAGGCAGAAGTTTATTTCTCTCTCATCAAGTCATGCACACGATCCATTCATGTACCATTTAAGATAATCGACTCATGTGACCAAACCCTGCTGCACTGGTGTTTGAAAACTTGAAAATGTTCTATTTGAGCATCCATGTGCCCAATCAAATCTTAGAAGATTCAAATACTAAAAGGAAGAAGGGAGGAAAGAACACTAAGAAACAATTAGCCATCTCTGCCATGCATGAGTCTACTGTTCTATCTGTCCATCTTTTCCTCTAATGTACCCATCTTACTTCCTGGATTTTTGAGTTTGGAAGAAAGCTTTCATGTACATACAGCACTATATAGTTTTCACTCTTTTTCAAATAATTATAATATACACATGATTTGGATAAATGTATATGTAAGTTTATTGGAAAGTTCAATCATTTTAATAGAGTTAACTAAGGTGTAATCCCAAACAATTTCAAGTCACTTTTATTCATCTTAACTAGACAACATTAAACAAAATAGATGACCATAGAAAATTAAAGCTAGCAGAATATCTAGTTATGCAAAGCGACGTCATGGAAATTGCATTTTATTTAATAAACTCATTTTTAAAATATATTTTGGTTGATGGGGGACTTTTTTCACTCCACAGTAAATTGAGAAACTGTGCAAATGATTTTTAAAAAAATATATTCTATACCCTATGGACTCTACCTAATTGGTTTGTTTAATTACCATCCCACAGTTTAAGGTTAATAATTTACCAATTTGCATTTCATCACATGGAATTTGGTAAAAAAAAAAAAAAAAAGAAAAGAAAAGAAAAGAAAAGAAAAGAAAAGAAAAGAAAAGAAAAGAAAAGAAAAATTATCACCAGTTCTTAGATATGTTGTCATTAATGGAAATATTTGTTTCTCTTTCAAATATAGGAAGAACATTCTTCGTTTCTTAGATGCAGAACGAGATGTCTCAGTGGTCAAGAGCAGTTTTAAGCCTGGTGATGTCATACACTACGTGCTTGACAGGCGCCGGACACTGAATATTTCTCAGGATCTGCATAGCCTCCTACCTGAAGTTTCACCAATGAAAAACCGTAGATTTAAGACCTGTGCAGTTGTTGGAAATTCTGGCATCCTGCTAGATAGTGAATGTGGAAAGGAGATTGACAGTCACAATTTCGTAATAAGGTAAGCTTTATTCTGTTCCTAAAGATTGTAATTTCGTCAAAGATGTTTAATTTAGAAGTGGAAAACTGGCAGAAATGTTTAAATCTCACATCAATATTAAGGATTAGTGAAAGCTCAAACACATATTTATCTATATCTTTTTCTGTGTAGCATCCAAATTTACATTTATCCTGAAATATAAATTTAGAATTACTGCATCATTGAAAGAAAAGATTCACATCAGTGGTTCTTTTTCTGCCAAATGGCAATTTTATTAGTTTTCATACTACATAGGGAAACTATTTTTCTTAATATTTTTCCTTAATATTCATTAATTTAATATTAATTTATTCACTAACACAAATAATTAATCATTTATATTAGTGAATGAATTAATTCACTTAATTAATTATAGTCATAATTATTTTTATATTAAATTATATTTATTCATAAATATAAACATTAATATGCAATGACATAATAGATGTAAGTTAAGTTTACTTTTTATGATAATTATTTAGCAGATTCTAAGAATATAATTTAACAAGATTATATTTGCTACCTTGGGCCAAATTGCCTTTATATGTGGTATTTGTGTATGATAGTATATTTTAGTTTTTGAGTTTTCACCCATAATTAAATATACCTATTTGTTTTTCATTGATGGTCAACAGATATTTGATGAGTCATGTGCTTGGTGAACTTTTAAATAACTGATAAAAACACAACAGTAAAAATAGTATTGTGATGGCATCATATATATCACAATTTTTAATTCCCAATTCATATATCAGAACAGAATTTTTGGCTTGTTTAGTTCTTTAGAAAAATTTGCTAAATGAGTGATATATGTATATTGAAACATGAAACAGGGCAATATATAGATAAAAAAAGTATGTGATTTGTCATGTTGACAACCTGAAGTTTGTTTTTTTTTCAGATTTTTATTAAAATATAGATAACATACAACATTACATTAGTTTCAGGTGTACACAATAGTTATTTAACATTTATATACTTAAAGAAGTGATCACCGTAAGTCCAGCAACCATCTGACACCATACCATGCTATCCCAGTATCACTGACTATGTTCCCTATGCTGTATATTACATCCCCATGACTTATTTTATACTTGGAAATTTGAACCTCTTATTCCCTTCACCTTTCCCCACCACTTTTTAAATTTTTCAATTACAGTTTACATACAATATTATTTTATATTAATTTCAGGTTTACAGCATAGTGGTTAGACATTTATATAATTTAAGAAGTGATCCCCCTGACGAGTCTAGTACCCACCTGGCACTATACAGTTATGTACCATGTTATTGAATATATTCCCTATGCTTTACTTTACATCCCTGTAACTATTTTGTAACTATCAATTTGAACTTCTTAAGGCCCTCACCTTTTCCACCCTGTCCCCCGACGCCCTCCCATCTATCACCCCGATAGATCTAGTACCCATCTGACACCATACATAATTACTACAATATTATTGACTATATTCTTTATGTTATACCCTACATCCCCATGACTACTATGTAACAACCAGTTTGTACTTCTTAATCCCTTCCCCTTTTTCACCCATTCCCAATCTCCCTCCCATCTGGCAACTATCAAAATGTTCTCTGTATCTATGAACTTGTTTCAGTTATGTTTGTTTATTTTATTCTTTAGATTCCACATATAAGGGACATCACATTGTATCTGTCTTTCACTGTGTGACATACTTCATTCAGCATGGTACTCTTCAGGTCCATCCATGCCATCGCAGGTGGCAAGAGCCCATTCCCTTCCATGGCCGAGCAATATTCCCTTATATATCACCTACTCTTTATACCTTCATCCATCAATGGATACCCAGGCTACCTCCACATCTTGGCCATTGTAAACAATGCTGTAATTAGCATATAGACACACAGGTCCCCTCGAAGTAGCATTTTGGATTTCTTCAGCCAAATACCCAGAAGTGGGATTACTGGGTCCTTTGTCACTTGTTATAGCCTTTGTTTTAAAGTCGATTTTTGTCTGGGATAAGTATTGCTACCACAGCTTTCTTTCTTTTTTTTTTTTTTTTTCATTTCCATTTTCATGAAATATTTTTCCCCCATCCCTTTACTTTCAATCTGTGTGTATCTTTTGATCTGAAGTGAGTCTCTTGTAGGCAGCTGTGGGGACAGAGCCAGGAGAGCAGTATCCAGGCTCTCGGCCTCACATGGAAAGGTGATGGCTCAGTTATTAGATGGCCGTCACCTGTAATCAGACGGCCATCTGCTATGGCTGGGTGGCAATCAGCTGTAACCAGTTAGCCATTAGCCACTAATATAACTGCTGTGGCTATGCTGCAGGGTTGCTTGGTTGGCAGAGAAGTGGATGGCAGATAGCAGCTAGCAAGCGGGTTTGGTTGGCGGCTCCTGCTTCCTGTGTCTCCAACCCAGCCACCAGCAAGAATATAGTGGTATGACTCCCATGTCTATGGCTCTGTTGTTGTTCCTTTTTGGTGTCACCATATCCTGTGTTCTTGTGCGGGGGCGGGGGAGTGGGGAGTGGGACTAGAGACCCCGCCTGACAGCAGCACATGTAAGGGTCTTGTTTTCTTCTCCATTCAGCCACCCTATCTTCTGATTGGAGAATTTAATCCATTTACACTTAAAATAATTGTTGATAGATATGTAGTTATTGCCATTTTATTATTCATATTTTTTAGTTATTTATTTTTTTGTCTTAAAGAAGTACCTCTCAGATTTCTTATGATACTGGTTTTGTGGTGATGAACTCCTTTAGCTTTTTCTCATTTTTATCTGTCCTTCAATTCCAAGTGATAGCTTTGCTGGGTAGTTTTTTGTGTGGTTTAGTTATAATTGATCTGATCCTGAAAGGAGGTGAGCACGGTGTCTACCTATGCCTCCATCTTGACCGGAAATTCCAATAACCTGAAGTTTTGAATATGCTGGAATCTAGCCTGTGAAACTACCCATCTGACACCATACATAATTACTACAATATTATTGACTATATTCCTGAAAAAATCTTTTTGATATGTAGTCTTAAAGATAAATATAATTGATAAGTATCAATTATAAAAAAGCAAAAATTTTTCAAGAAGCAATAATAGCTAAGAGAAATCATAATATAACAGTATGAGGTGAATATAATTCACAGCAATGAATATAAGTAAACATTTTGCCTTATTAGCTTACCTCTTCTTAGTTTGATGCAGGGTCAGAGATTCATTTGACTTCAGTTGAGCCTTTAAAAACACGAACTCTTAAATTGATTGGACCGAGAAAAAACCCTGTCAACATGTAGATATACAAACAAAATTGTATCCAAAGAGGAGGTAAAAATATTTGATAAGGAAATGACAGTGGAAGTGGAAGTAATGAGCTTCAAACATTGAAGTCTGTGTCCAGTATGGTTTTAAAGAAAAAGTAAAACATCTAGAATTTCCAGAGTCTAAAATCAAAGGGCAGGTTAAATAAAGGAGTAAAAATTTTAGAGTATAATAGAAGTTGTTGCAATGGAAAGAAGAGAATTTTAAAAGCTGATTAATACTGGAGGAACACAGGATTCAAATGTGACTGATTCCTTGTTTCTACATTCCTCTAAGCTTTAGTATTGGGATATTTATAACCCATTAGATGCAGCCCATCTCAGACTCTGCAATTAAGACCACTTTCTTCTATTCACTCATTTTATTTATTTATTTATTGAATGAAAAAAATAATGTAGGACTTGAGAAAAATTTGGTTTGTGTTCATGTATTGTTGTCTTAGAATTTACACAACGCTGAATTCCAAAATTAATATATAAGAGGAGTCATATATAAGTAAAAATCATTTAAACCCTTATAATGAAAAAGAAAATGCAGAAATACAAAGAATAGTTAGTGTAATGTGCTAGATATTGGGGATCAGAAAGCTGGGTTTCTGACAATTACTGAAACATAATATTGGACAAATGTCTTAAGGTTCTAGACATCATTATTTCCACTATCTGGTGAAATTAATAATGATAAGCCTATTATTTCAAAGTTTTTTTTTCCTAAGCATCAGATGGAAAATATAGTAAAGAAATGCATAAACTGTAAAGCTTAACTAATGATGAATGACTCTAAAGTACATCTTGTTTGAGTTAAATGTTGTAGTTGAAAATTAAATTTGTCACTGCATTTCCTGATAACAATGGTCATTGACTAGAAACTCACATTCTTATTTTCTGATGTAAACAAAAAGACAAACTTTCCCCAGTTTATCAAATGTGTATATAGTTGACACTGAATAACATATTAGAAAATATGAAATGCAGCACAGGAACACTGCTCAAAAAATGTATACAACTGGACACTTGGGTCAACGTTGCTCAAGCAATAGTTCACCATAATCAGAGGTGTCTGGATGCTGATGGTAACCACTTTGAGCACCTATTGTAATTGCAGAAGTCAAATGTGATTTGTGTTCATCTTTTGTTATCAGTATATATTGAGTATTGCAATTTTAATACAGTTTTCCTTTCTTAAAATGTGTATACATTTTTGGGCACCCTCTGTAGATAGACAGAGGTGTCTATAAAATGTGAGTACGTAAAATTAGAAATAATTGTAGTGAAGATATATATTTCTTCAGGAAACTACAAAGATAAAAAATGTTTTTTACTTTATGATGATCCAGCTTCTTAAGGGAAGGGGATGATACAGTTCACAGAAGAAAAAGATGGAGGGAAGAATTGACCTGTCTTGACTTACACAATGCATTTTTGTAACTCAATCAATTTTTCATTCTCTGCTGGTGGGTAATTTACGGCAAACTTTAAATCATCCTCTTGACCTTCTATGAAAGCTAACTCTTTTATAATAAAATAGACTTTTCTGGGAGAGAAAATATATTCCTGTTTTTCTATGTGTTCACAAAATGTCCTTAATTCTTTCCCAGCTACTCTCACAGAGACTATGTTTGTCCTTAATTCAAATGTTTTAACTACAAACAACTAAGTTTCTGGTAGGAATCCAGGTCCAGGGTATTAGAATTTTTTTTTTAATGAATCTTATTGATTAAAATAACTACTTTATATTTTAGGTATTTGCTACACATATTTTCTAACTTATTTTTACTTAATATTACTTAACATAGTATTCATATTTTTGATCTGTGAAATTTTATAGTTTTTAAAGGTAGTTATCTTTATTATTTCTATTGACTTTAATAATCCAATGTACATTCTGGGTAGAAATCAAAATTTCTGTTTTATTCTAGTTATTTATGATTTTAAAATTTTAACTTAAAACTAAATATGAAATGTTTAATTATGGATTGTGTTGTGAAGTAGAGCTCTAACTTTTTTCCTTCAATAATGTCTCTCCTTGGATACAAATATTTTATTTGCAGGAGATAATTTTTTTAATGTAAATGACAATAACTGATAAACGATTTAAATTCTAAGACATTTTTAAAATGCTTGTTCTATTTTCTAAAAACAATATATTATTAACAGACAAATTGCTCATCTATCAATCTAGCAATATTTTTTTTTTAATTCTTAATATTCAGTGCAAACTTGCAATGATATTGGCAATCCTGTAAAATGCTTTCAAAATTGTAAATTCATAAAACTTTTCCAAAAATCAGATTGACAATGTCTACCAAGCCTTAGAAATAGTGTATTTCTTTATTCACTATTTCCAGTTCTAGGAATCTACCCAAATGTGAACAATTGTTTGAGAAGAAAGACATTTTACAAAAATGACAGAAAGAGACTAGACTCTAGGCGGTGAGCACACAATGAAATTTACAGATAGTGTATTATAGAATTGTACACTTGAAACTTATATAATCTATAAACCAGTGTCACCCCAGTATATCTAATTCAATAAAAAAAGCATTTTATAATGCCCAAGAATGGACAAGTACATTGTACTTCTGGACGATTAGTTATTCAACAGATGGAAAAGAGGAATCTAAGGGGAAGGGACAAGTAAGCACAAGAACAAATGCTTTCCTTAGTCTTAGCTAACATAAGACAGAGTTTGGGCCCACTCTACTATTATGTTCATTATGAGCAACAATGTGGAAGGGGAAACGGTAAAGTATGATGGACTTAAATGATGAAGGATCATTACATCATATTAAGAATTTACATAGTATCCTGTAGACCAAGAAAGGCCCCGAGAGTTTGTTGGTTTGCTGGTATATTTGTTTGTTCTTGTTGGGGTTTTATTACTGTTGCTATAAGCAGGAGAGGAACACCCTTAGAGGTACGGAAGCATGAGTGTATTTGCAGATGGAAGGACCGTGATAATAAATAAATCAAAGATAAGAAAGAGAAAGAGCACTCAATAAGGAAAATACTAGATGAAGCAAAATATGATGAATTCCAAGTCACAGGACAGACTAAACCAGAGTACCCCAGATAAACCAAGTTTAGATGGTATGATTTATATTAATGTAGAATGTTGTAGAGATCATCCTTCCCTGATATCAAATGAACATTAGCAAATGGGCAGTTGATTAGTCCTTCCATAGATTTCAAAATATGGCTCCAGTTTTGGGCTTGAAGTGTTTATTTTTCAGCTACCAAACTCATATGTAAATGGACGTAGGCCCCAAATATATACTCCAAAACCAAATACACACTTTTCAATATTTATTGCTTTTAGTAATACATAGCATAGCTTTGATTTTTCTTATAATTTATTCATTCACTCCTTCACTTTTTTATTTGCCTATTTATCAGAAAGTGGCGATATAGAAATGGAAAACAAGTCTCTACATTGAGATGATCACAATCTAGTAAAGGAGATAAAGTAATGAACGATTACGTTGGTGTAAAAGTAATTGCAGTTTTTGCAATTATTTTTAACCGCAGTTACTTTTGCACCAACATAATAATGTGTAGATTGCTTTACTAGAGGTACACAGAGAAGTAGGCAGTGCTAATGAGACAGAGAGGAGACATAAATGGATGACCAAGGATAATTTTCTGAGAGAAGCAGCACTTGAGTTGAATCATGAAGACTGAGGAGGTAAATATAGAGAGAAAAGAGAGTGAGTCGTAGTCGAAGTAGGATCTATGATGCCCAAAAGGACCTGGGCATGAGAACAAGTGGCTTTCCCAGTCTAAGTTGTTTCAGCATGCTGGAATAAGTTTCTGTAGGTGCATGGAAGCGATGAGGCTGAAGAGGGAGGCTGAGAGATAGGTAACACAGGGTCCAGTATGCCTTGTTAAGGAGGGTTAAAGTTGCAGGTAGTCTGTGGAGCCACTCAGGAGAGGAATAACATGATCAAATTTAAATTTCAGGAAGATTTCTAGGTGATAAATAATTTAGACAAAGATGGTGATACTGTAGAGTCTAAAGGTGGGGATAATGAATGGCAAGGTGAGATAGTGACAGTGAGGATAAATGAAGAAGGAAAATTAGGAAAATCAAGGAACAATATGAATTGTATAATAAATGGAATGTGCAAATGATAATGAATATAAATACACTACATTTTAAAATGTAACATTTTTTGGAACGCAGAAAATGGACATTGAAGACTTCTAATTGTTTTCCATCGGTTCCTCTGAGGTAGTTAGGCTTAGGTTAACAAACTATAGTTTTCCATAGAACACGGTTTTGAGTGACTTTTCTGAGTGTACACAATAAATTGGAGAAGAAGCAACAACACGACTTTATTTCCTCTTACTCAAAGTCCAATACTTTATTTCCAAATTAAGATTGGAAAAACTTATCTTTTCTAATTAGAAATATCAGTCAGTGCTGCACTAGATTGGTAGATTTTTAGTTGCATGTGTACAGTGAAATATGAAGAGCAGTGAGAGATTGTCCTAATTAGGGTACATTTCAAATTTTGATGATGTAGCATGAAAGATAGAAGAAGGAATGCCATTCTAATGTCTGATATTTCCACAAGGTCCCAGCCATTCTTCAAAGTCTAGGCTAACAAAATCAACTGAACCACAAGTAAAATCACACACACACACACATAGTGGTAACTACTTGAGATGATAAATGTGTTAACTATCCTTGTTTGGCAATCATTTCAATATATGTTTTATATCTGTATATCAAATCATCGTGTTGTGCAGCTTAAATTTACACAATATTGTATGTTAATTCTATCTCAATAATGCTGGAAAACAACAATTAAAAATCAAAGAAATACAAAATAATGAAATAAACAAGCTGACTTTATAACATGGAGCAGTTTCTCCAGTTGTTTATGGACCATCTGAGAGAATTTTTTTATCAAGTACTTCCTGTGTCCCAAGAGTATGTCAAAATATTCTAAAAACTAATAAGTGTGCAGAAGACAACCTATTCTCTCAAGGGAGCTAACACCTTAATCAAATGAGATACATCTTTAAGTCAGGCATATTTGATTTCTAGTCCCAGTCTTTCCATTTAATATATATATTCATTCTTAAGTGATTTATATGCTTCTCTAAGTCCTAGTTTCTTCATATATAATGTGAAGAAAATAAAGCCTTTCTTCTATTCTGTTGGTATAGAAATAAAATGTGATGATATGTATGAAAGCGTGTAGTATAAACCCACGTACAAAATAGTTATTCAAGAAATATAAATTTTTCTTCCTTCTGATGGTGTAGGATTAATATTCATGGTGAGAAAATAGTGTGTGTGACCTATGTCCACAGAAAATGTAAGTATTTGCAGTTAAACGGCCACTGTCGATAAATAGTACATATTTTTCCATGAAATATAATTTAAATAATACTTATTTGAGAGTTCAGAAACCTGGATCCCCACACTGGCATTGCCACTAAATATGGCTGTGTGACTGAATAGAAAATGTAAATTACTTTGGGTTTTAGTTTCCCTATATGCCAAATGAGGCAGTTGAACTTACATGGACTCATGAATTCCTTACTGTATACAAAACTCCATAACTCTAGTTTCTTATGATTCAATAGATACCTTTGGAAAAGATCCTGTCAACTTGCATTATTGTTTGAATTTCTTTTCTTCTGTTTGCCAAGTTTTATGAATAAATTTCCTCCTTATCAGTCAACTTGTAGAAATGACATTTTCCACTTAATATTACATCCTCCATTCTGGCTATTTGTTTCCTTTGGTCCAGGGGGGTACTGCTTTTCCTTCTAATGTATACAAGCAAATGTTAAGACTTAAAATCAGGAGAGAAGTATCACTTCTTAGCCAAAGAAAAACAAGAATGATTTTTTAATGATTCACACAGATTATTGTAAATGTGACTAGGTCAGGAGCTTGGGAAGTCACGGTATGTACAAAATACTATGTAAAGAAGAACCAGTAAATACAAGTATTATCAAAAGGGAGAGAAATTATTTTACGTCAACATCATTTGGTATAGTTTTGGGGAAAGAATTATGACATTTCTCTGGGAGATAAGACCTCCCACTTCCCATATCTACTTTACTGGCAACCACTGACATTCTTGGAACCACAGAAAGCAGTCTTTTTAGTGTATTATTTGACTTATGCCATTACTGGAAACTTTTTTAGAACAATCACAGTCAGTACGGTATCAAATGTTAACAGTGATTGCCTTTTAGAAGGAGACTTAGAAGTGTAAATAAGAGGAAGGTCATTTCAGGCAAAGACATCATCCTAAATAAAGGAACACAAAAAAGTGCATGGAGTAGTTTGATGCCATTCAGATCTAACATAAGCAATGGGCATGTAGAGATAAAATTCTGGAAAGTCAGGGCCGGTACAAGTTATACAAACCTGGACTGATATCACTGGAGATTTTTGGTTAGGATAGTAGCATCATCAAATGTGCATTTTAATAAGATGATCCCATTCTGGAAACAGAGAGTGATATAGTCTCTGTCCTTGTGTGAAAGAACTGGTTAGAGCAATTTATTTCAACTGTTCAATACAGATGCATAGTAGGAAACAAACTGACATCCGGATATACTCCTACTATACTCCTACTGTTGCTTCCACTATTCCTATTATTTCACACACATAAATATGAAACAAATTTTCATAAAATTTTGTGCAAGGACACCTGTTATTTTCTATTATTATCAATTCTAATCCTAATTTTTATTTGTTAAAAATTGCTGATCAGTGACCCAAAATTGAATTTTTTGCCATTATAAAGATTTTATATATATATATATATAAATTATTAAGGTTATATTTAAATTATTAAGGTTATTGAAGTGACATTGGTTAGTAAAGTTATATAGTTTTCAAGAGTACATTTCTATAATACATCATCTATATATTACATTGTATGTTCACCACCCAGAGTCAGTTCTCCTGCCATCACCATATGTTAGACCTCTTTTCTCCTCTTCTACCATCCCTCTTCCCCATTCCACTCAGTTTGTAATCACTAAACTGTTGTCTATGAGTTTTTCTTTCTTTGTTTGTTTGTCTTGTTTCTTTGCTGCTTTCAGTTTTATATCCCACATACACTGTTTCCCCAAAAATAAGACCCAGCAGAACAATCAGCTCTAATGTGTCTTTTGGAGTAAAAATTTATATAAGACCTGGGTATTATATTATATTAATTATATTATATTATATTATATTATATTATATTATATTATATTATATTATATTATATTATATTATAGACCCAGGTCTTATATTACAGTAAAGTAAGAATGGGTCTTATATTAATTTTTGCTCTAAAAAACACATTAGAGCTGATTGTCTGGATAGGTCTTATTTTCGGGGAAACATGGTATGAGTGAAGTCATATGGCTCCTGACTTTTTTCTGTCTGACTTATTTTGCTTAGCATGATAATCTCAAGATCCCTCCATGTTTTTACAAATGGCAGTATTTCATCTTTTCTTATGGCCGAGTAATATTCCATTATGCATATATACCATATCTTCTTTTTCCAATCGTCTATTGAAGATCACTTTACTTGCCTTGGCCACCTTAATCAATGATACACCAATGTGTCTAATTAATTAAGTAATTAATTATGTGAAAAATAATTTGGAAATTATTGCAATATTTGTTCAAAGAAATGTGGTGGTGCCTAAACTGACAAAGTAGCAATAGAAATAGAGAATTCAGGAGAAAATTTATGATAGGAATTTTCAGGGATTTGTATTAAATCAGATATGGAGGATAAAAGAATTACAGAGATCAAGGCCTTTTAGCCAAGCCCAAATGTGGCTTACTACTAAAACAGAGCATGAGAAAGATCCACGTAGAATAAATATGATGTGAAGTTGCCTTGGCCTACCTGTAATATCAGAAAATAAAACATTCATTTTATCTACTCATGACATACTTTTCTGAATGCTTGATTCTTACCAGAATGCCTAAATCTTCTGGCCATTACACCAACTGTCTTTCTGGGATCAAGTGTCGAATAAATCATATGTACTAAGTTACAAATCATTTCTCAATTGGGTTGTACTTTCAAAAAAAATAAAAAATAAAAAGAATAAAACATATTTATAATATATAATGACAAATGAAAATATTTTCGTTTTTTAAAATTTCTACTAAACAAGAAAATTGAATATCAAGACAATGGTACTATGATGAGTCTGGTGGTGTAATCACTAAAAGTTAGAAAACTCAGCTATGTTTCCCACAGACACCGTAATGGCCCCATTGTATATAGTTTATTAACATCATGACTTGCACAGATAAAAAAATATTGTTTCTCTGCCTTGGTTTTCTGGCATGGATGATTAAAGTATCAGCCATAATATTTCATGAATTCTATTTCCTTCTTTTTAATGCACAACATAATTTTTCAGAACATAAACCCATGCTGAATCAGTTCTTCTCTCTGTAAAACAGAGTAATACCTGCTCAGCAATCAACGATCAATGGAATAGTCCAGTTCCCTTATTATGACAAGAGTGCCTGACAGTAAATTCTAAGAATTCTTGCTTGGTTTCCTACCCTCTTGTCTTTAATATCCATCATGGATTTTTAGCAAGATATTGAACAGGGAATTCTACAACAGCTGTCAGGAATTTCTCTTTACACCTCCTTCAAAAAAATTTAAATGATTTTACTTTTTTAATTACAAAGGAAAGATTTAGAGGGTATGTTTAGTATTCATTCTATATGTAATTTCGAGAAACATGACATTTATAACATCAAATAATATTGCTCTTGCATATATATATATATATATACACACACACACACACACACACACACACACACACACACACACATACAGAAGGTGCCAAAAATATGTATACACATTTTAAGAAAGGAAAAAAATGTATTAAAATTGTAATACTCATTGTATATCGATAACAAAAGATGAATACAAGCCATGTATATACATTTTTTGGTACCCATACATGTATACATATATACATATATACATATAAGTGCATATATGTATGTATATACTTATATATACATATAAGTGAGTATATATACATATATTCACTTGTATATAAGTGAATATATATATACATATATTCACTTGTAGAAAAGAAAACAACCACATGCAAGTTCTTAACTGTGACAAAGAGTGAAATGAATAGGTCATATTAACTTTGAGAATTAAGTTAGTGTAACAGTAAGTTTTTAACAATGTTCATGAAGTTTAGCAACTTTACAAATATACTGTCAAGCCCCAGATAGAACACAACAGCTAAAGCTCCTATCTTCTAAATTGCTTAGTGTACACAATCATGCACTGACAACCAGAGGCTGTGAGACTAGTTTTATTGAGAAACATATATTTGCAAATTATTATCCTTTTGATGTTTTACCTTTTCCCTTTTACTCCTCCTATTATTCCTTTTAGCCCTTCCTCTATTTTTTTTATTTATTTATTTTTTGAAACATGGGTGATAACTTGTAAGTAGTCATACCATTCAAAATTAAGTGGGCTCCACTTAACTGGTACACGCTAAGTCTGAGCTCAACTAAAAATGTGGCATCATAGTGGAAAACTCTGACTATAACTACCTCTCCTGATTTCCCCAGCTTTTGCCTATTCATTTGCTAGTTAATCCTGGGAGTCTAAGGCGGAGGCCTATGGAGTCAATTTCTTGTCCTTAGCTGAAATTTTGGAATTACTCTGCACTTTTAGGCCTTACTTTTAATCCCATTGCTTTATATCAGAGAAGAGAGTTTGTATTAGGTTGGTGCAAAAGTAATTGTGGTTTTGCAATTATTTTTGACCTTTTAAACCACAATTACTTTTGCACCAACCTAACATTTTATATTGCATTTAAAATCATTAAAGTTACTAATAGCTTTCCAGTACTCTCTTACTATTTTGAGATATTTCAGTATCCTCTCATTATTTTAAGAGCTGAGTTCCAATGTTAAAGAAGATTTGTCCTTTCAGCAATACTGTTAGTTCATACGTCGTTTTTCATAATGGGCAAACAGTTTTTAGAAGAAATAAATCTCCAGAGGAGAAAGAAAAGAAAAATAAAATGTATTTATTTCAAAATTAAACTCAATGAGTAGACTTCTCTTCTTATTCTCACCTAGGACAATTTCCTTATTTTAGAGAAGAGAATGTAATCCACTAATTTTACTATAGAGTTTTGATTTGAATTCACGTGTTTTGAATTTTAATCTTATACTTTTAAATGTTACCGCCTGCCTGCCTACCTTCTTTCTTTCTTCCCTCCCTCCTTCCCTCTCCCACTCTCCTATCGTTGTAAGTGATATCTACCAGCTACTTTTAATTATCCTACCTTTCTTCCATCCTCCACTGGTGGATAATCTCAGAATCAACCTTTTCTTTTCCTTCAAATCCCTTTCCATGAAAGTTTGCTTTGGAGGTTTTTTAGAGTAGCACAGCTTTTTATATATTCCTGCCTAGGAGTGAACCTCCACATCTGGGATTGTCATCTTCTTCCATCCACAAGCCCATCTTTGGCGAGGAGTGCTTACAGGAGAATGAGGAAGGATAATACCTCCACCTTAGCCAGCCAGACCTTCAGACCAGACATTCAAATCAATGAAATCAATGAGATGATAAAAGCCATAGCTGTATCATATTTCAAAGCAACTGAACTTGTGACCAAGTTCTCTAAATTTGTTTGGGGACCGGGAGTTGTTGTTCCTTTTCATTCACAAGGATTAACTGGTGTGCAATGTTTAAGAGCTTAAAACCAACCTGACTACACTACTTACGAGCTATGTAAATTTGTACAGTTTATTGCAACTCGATTTCTTCATCAATGGGGAAGCATATGGCAGTACATGTCACATTGGGTTATTATGAGAGTTTCATATAATATTACATGCAAAGGAAATAAAACAGTTTCTGGCATATAATAAGTGCTTAATAAAACCTAGCTATTCTTCTTCTTAATGCCTTAATAAAAGGCCTTCACTATCTTAAATATGAAGTATTTCAATGTTCTTATCGTAAAGCTTTATTGTCCTGTACACTTATGTTATATTCTTCTTAAGTACACTTGGCCATGTCTATGAGCTTCTAAAGTTTTCACATTGCCTATGGAGTCAGATTTGTTCTAATATTCAAGATGTTTGCAATCAACCATTGAATCAACCATTCTAGCCCCAGTTAGTTTTGGAGGTGTCCAAATTCTAGACAAAATGGTTTATTAAATGTGTTATAAATAAATCTTTCTTTTTTCCACACTGTTGGTCAGTAATTTCTCCCTATTTGACATGTTCTTTAATTTCCTGCATGCATTTCTTTTGCCTCTCACAATAGGTTGTAAACGGAAAGAATATGAAAAAGATGAGCCTCAACTAATATTTATTACCAACTCTAAGCAAACAATTCTGAGAGGATATTCAGATATTCTGTTCCTTTTTTTTTTTTTGTTTTTTTTTTTTTACAATTGCATTGCAATCAGTATTAATAGTGTCATGTACAGAAAAAGTTAGATGTCAGAGATGAAGTAACTTAACTGAGATCACGTCGACTGGAATGTGAATGGCAATTCCCAGATAGCTATACTGAAATATGCCTAAGGGCAGAAACTAAGCTCACTACTTTTTATTCCTTAAAGTATAAGCCAAAGTTGGGTATTATTAGGTACATATTTAACATTTTATTTAAGCACAACATTCCATTCCTTGGCATACCTTCCTCTTCACCCCTGCCAAATAAATCAATAAAACTAAGTTATTAAATAATACCTGTGCAGTTGTAACAAATGTACCCAATGACTCTATTTTGGTTTTGACTCAAGTGTAGGAATGACATAGTCTAACATGTTTCTTGGTATTCAGATCTTTGTCTTCTAGAGGGAGTTTGGTTTTTATTTTTCATTATGTGATTTCCCTGTTCTTCCTAACTTTGCCAGTAATGTAAACAAATCTGGCTTGTGAAAAACTCCCTGTTCTGTTTAGTCAGTTATTTTCATGGTATGTGTCATTACTATTTATTTTTATCAAGTTTAAGATTTTGTTGTTGTCTATTAGCAAACATCAAATGTGATGTGTGTATTTTTGTGTTCATCCATCATACTGAAAATGCAAATCTCCAATAGAGAGTTTCATCTCTATTCCTTATACTTTGTTTACTACATAATGGTATACCATATATAAATCAACTGTTAATCCTATGCTTCATATTTCAAAAAGTCACATCAATTAGACAGTTAATCCTTTTACCAGCATTTTGAAAATCCTCTCCCTCAAGACATCTGATGCGTAAATATTATTTTCATATTTAATATTCTTAAAACCCTTTTTTTAATAACTGCTCAGGATTTGGGAAATGTCATGGCTGAGTGACCTTGGATAATATGCTTAAGTTCTGGGAGTCTGAGACCAAAACCTAAAACTAAATGGTAAAGTACTCTTTCTCCTACAGGAAGGTTGTGGTGAAGGATGAACACAGACATTTTCCTCTGATTCTGAAAGAAAACACATGTGTAAATAGTGTCATTTAAAATTTGTGCCCGGAGTCATCCTAGAGTAGCTGTGCGTTTATTTCTTTTGTATGTACTATGTCCTTGGGCATGTTTCTTAACCACATTGACCTTAGTTTGTCATCTCTAAATTGGAGGTGATACTACTCCTTACCATAAAGTATTGCAAAAATTATTGGTTTCAAGTGTATTTGGGGCCTACAACTCTCACCTCAAGAAAGTCAGAGAGATGGATAGATTGCAAATTTCTGCTTAACTTGACATTTTGAGAGGGTAACCACAAAACCTAAAACACCCAGGTATCAGAGATTCTTTGTTCTCTTTGTTCTTCAAGCTCAAAAGCATATGAGAGCAGATAGGAACCTAAGCTTTCTCTGGGGGCCATAAAGAGGCTACATCCTTTTCGTGATTGGTTAACAAATATGATTTCCGTCGGTAACGATGGTTTGGGTTGAGGGATTTCAAACACACAGTGGGATTGGCCAAAGGAGAAAAGCGATGCTAATCATGTGTTTGGAACTTGTCTGAACATTAACTAATGGTGAGAAAGAAGAGTTTAGTCTTGTTTTCTTCTCACTTCATCTATGTTATATGTGTAAAGAAACAATGAGCAACCTCCTATATCACAGTACATGCTGTTTTATCTCAGTGTCATGGATGACTGACTAGTCCTATAGCTAACACAAATGTTCAACATGCACTATGGGATGAATAAACACATGGCTAAATGAACGGGCACTATATTACTGATCTTACTAATAATAACTGTCAAGATTATATTTTGTCCAGATGATATCATTGTGAAGTACCACAAATAATAAAATAGTTGGACAAAAAGTTCCGTGCATGTAGTGTAGTATTTGTACAATGCATTCTCAAGACAAATCTGTGGAGTTATTGAAAGAGGGACCTCCTACTTACTTAGACTGTTTAGCTACAACTTATGGGAAATGCGGAGAATATTGACAAATCTAAGAGCTATGTCTTCCTAGGGAATTCTGTGATCTTGAGATATTACACATGAAATAAGCATTTATGTCCTTCAAAAAATAAATGAATTAATGTTAAAATTATTTTTAAAAATGATATAGCCTTGAAATAAATGAAAGTACTTTCAATTCTACATAAAAGGAATGTTGAAAGGCATTCCTATTTGGTGTGAGATCACAGAAGAAATTATAGAGGTCTAAAGAGCGAGAGGATCCAGCTGCATTTCTGCAGATTTTTCATCAACGATGGAACATAAACACATATAAATTGAAAATTGGGCAGCTTAGAATAAACAAGGAGTTTAGCCAAAATATCTAATTCTGTGTATATGTTTTCAGGTTTTTAAAATGTCAAAAATAGTTGGACAGTACAAATAATTTAATTTGGCTAAGAATTAGAGCTTAGGTGTATGAAATATTCTTATGCACTCAGTAGTTTTGACTCAAAAAAATAAATCCATCATTTAAAAAATTGGCCACTCTTTAATTTTATGAGATTAAGAATAATGTATAGAATAGAGTGTTACTTCGTAAATGCTTGCTACATATTCTGGGTATTTTTGAACATTTAATCCCAAAGAAGATTTAAAGAAAGGAAGATTAAGAATGTGTGATTGCAAATCTATTCATAATCTTGCTCAGTCAGCAGTATTGCTACTAGTATAGCTATGAAATTCAAAATTCTATGGAATTGTGGGACTGTAACACAGCTGGCCAGTTATTTTGGCTTTCTTAATGCTTGCCTGATTATGCGGCATTGAGCTAATTATATGACTAAATATCTGACTCAACCACAGAGCAGTTAATTTACTGGCCACATGTGGACATGATGTTAATCTTTCCTTCCAATGAAAAATTAGACATAGTTACTCCGAGGAAAATGAACAAACCAGACTCCTGGAGCCAGCATAGATAGTATTTTAGGAGGTGTCCTTCTGTCATTCTATTTTCAGTACCACTATTTCCATCCCTCCCAAAGCCTGGTTGGGCTATGCTCAGGTCATAAACACTTTGCAATAAAGCTCATTTGGATTAATTACTCTTTGATATCTTAGTTCCCTTTAGTTAACACCACAGTCATTTGGCATTCTTTGAGTGAATCAAATATGTTAGTTTGTCTCCTATTCTCCAGAAATATTCTTACTCTTAGTTTCCTTTTGCTTCCAAGGTGGAAAGTACCTGTCTTTCATTACCCAACTTTATTGATGAGTGTCCTTTTAGCTCTTGAATGACACATGGCCAGAGAATCATGCTCCAGAAACATGTTGAGTCAATCCTAAAAGAGTGGATGTTAGCACTTATGGGAGGAGCTTTTAAGTATGTGATAAGAAAAAGTAATGCAAAGCATAAAGTAATTAAGTGATTTTTTTCCTACAAAAATAATTCAGTAGAATGTTATGTTTGTTCTCTTTAGCTGGGTTGGCTCAGATTATTTTTACAAGTAGAGAGAAAATGAAGTGTTGATATTGTTTTTCTATAGTGGAAACCCTCTGAAAAGAATTGCTGAAGAATTGTTATAGCAGAACGATATATCTGAAGCCATCTCCCCTGACAAGAACATGATAACTGTAATGTTAACACATGTTGTCTATTTTTTACCTGAGGAAGGAGAAGTGTGTGTAATAAAGATGTTCAGAATGCATTTTCCCCACACTATCTAAATGCATGTTATCATCAGCTGGGTTAGACTATTTTTAAAGCTGGTGTGGAGTGCATTTTAGGACTTCAAAATTATTCCATCTTCAATCTTCTATGAGTTCCACTATAAAATGTTCACTTTGGCTTCCATTCACATGTAGCTCTTCCCTTCTGGGGCAATCCTGTTCATAATACTCTATGATGGAAATGAATAATATCTACTCTGAAATAGCACATGGATAGAGACAAAAAAAAAAACTACTCTCATATACTATAGTGGGTGTAATTATATATAACTTTAAAAGAGTATTTCTAAATAACATGATATGTTAATTTTTATTTGTTTTCTCTCAGTAGCTCATTGTAGATAATACATATTTTACTTAATTATGTGAGATGAAAGATATTTGTTGTGGTATTAAATGTTTTTAAAGATCTAAGAAGTAATAAGATGTATTAATTAAGAGAGATAAGGAAGGATATGCAAGCCAGTATATTTAATAGCAAAGCACACTACTTTTTAATTAAATTTAACTTGTCTGAGATTTTAATTAATGAGGCAAAATGCACAAGGAAGAGAAATGTGAGAATATTCCATAATGCAACAAACCTGCAAAATGCAGAAAGAGGAAATCAGTTTATTTTCCCTCCCCATGAAAGGCTGATATAAAAAAAGAAAAAACAAAGAAGACGAAATGTATGTGTGTGTGTGTGTGTGTGTGTGTGTGTACATGCATTTTCATGAAGGTGTAGATCGCATAGGTTCAAATGATTTTTTTTTCCAAATTAGCATTCTTGTTTGTTAAATTTCTAATTTTTCACTAACAACTATATTAAAATTTGCCTTTTTATCAAGTTAAAATATTGTAAAATAAAAGGCTATTTTTTAAGTATCCAAAGATTTACATGACAGAATCAAAGCAGCATCACATTTTGGTTGAAGACAAAATTCAAGGTGCTTTCCAAAGCTTTCTTGTAATACAAGAATGAAATCAGGCCCAGGCACTTTGGAAGTTTCTGGAGCTTCAGTGGTGAGAACAGGAAATCCAATTCTGAACCTCCTCCACAGAGGGCGTGTGGCCTGTTAGCAGGGAAAACAAGCTTTTTGAGGATGTCCTCAAAAGGAACAGAAAGATATTTGACCCTATGATCAGGGCTTTCCTGCATCATTTAACACCTCAAAAAGGCCTATTAAATAACTCCATTTTTCTTACTTTTATTTCCCATTTTGGCCTCTAGAAGACAATTACAAATATGTTTGTGGAAAATGCTATAAGGAATTATAGGTTTCCCTCAACCTCAGGATACAGAAAAGTCATCTTCACTTATATTTATAAAGTTGTTGAAATGCCCTAAGCTTGACAAGTCACGCAGACTGGAATATCAGGTCTCGTGTTTTACTTACTTATAGGTCACCATGTACTTTAGATTTCCTACCGGATGACAGCAGCCAGATTTACCATCATCAATTCACCTAAAAATTCATATCCTGTGGTTTTATGAAGATAACAGCAAAGAGTGTTCTTAGACAACAGATTGAATTAATACAAATGACAATTTGAGCTCAATACTAGGAGGCCACATCTTTATTGAAGATTATATTCCTGAACGTGTAATGACTTACTGAAAAATGTAATTTTACCAGATTATCGTTAGCTTTTTCCACCTGGTTAAAAACAAAACAAAACAAAATGCTTGTTTCTCATTCTTCTTTCCACTCACACCATCTTAAGAGGGAATGTTTCATATTTACTCTTTAATTTTTTACCCCTTCAGGTGTAACCTTGCTCCTGTGGTAGAGTTTGCTGCTGACGTGGGGACAAAATCAGACTTTATTACCATGAACCCATCAGTTGTACAAAGAGCATTTGGAGGCTTTCGGAATGAGAGTGACAGAGAAAGATTTGTGCATAGACTTTCCATGCTGAATGACAGTGTCCTTTGGATCCCTGCTTTCATGGTCAAAGGAGGAGAGAAGCACGTGGAGTGGGTTAATGCATTAATCCTTAAGAATAAACTGAAAGTGCGAACTGCCTATCCATCACTGAGACTTATTCATGCAGTCAGAGGGTAAGTGTCTGGCAATGACCAGTCTGTCCTTGGCACAGTGGAATGTATAACGAAACATTTTTCCCAGACAGGAAGGAGCCTTGGTAAAAAAACCCCCAATGAATATATATTTCCATTATTTTATAATGGCTACTCTAGTCACCAACTTGAATTTTATTTGTGTGCTATAGTGTTTTAGCTCATACTCTTTCTTGAAAAAGCAAATATTTGAACTTGACACTTATTTATGTCAGTCATAAACAAACTACTGATTTTGATATTTTTCTGTGTTAAAGAATAATACGAATTATAGTAAAATTGATGAATTTGGGGTAAGAGAACTACCAAGAGAAGTCCTAAAAGGCTAGTGGGCAATATTGTAGATGCATAAGTGTTAAATATATTTAAGGAGCAATTAAGACCCATCTGTAGTGAAGAGGCTTACTAGTGATAAAGAAGGTGGGTTGAGATAATAGTCCTTAATGCATCCCGTGAAAGTTACAGATGCTATTTTTATGAATTAAGTCAACATTTCCTTCTTATTAACTCAAGCTCAGAAGAAAAATCCAAGAAATAGACTCTTGTTTAAAAGTGGTAATGACCAAAAGGCCAAATTCAGTCATATAGTTGTGTGTAAAATATATAACACAAAGGTAAGTGATAATGTGCTATTTATTGAATATCTCCTGAGTGTCAGATGCTGTAGACACAAAAACAAAGAAGAGGTGGTCACTGCTTTAAAGGAATGCATAGGCTTTACAGTGGAAACAGAGTCATGTACAACCAGCTAGAGCATAAACAAATGATAAGGGGGTATACTGTGAAGAGTAGAATGTGTCCCTCGGGTTGGCAAAGAGTCTTAAAAGTCTAATATTTGAACTAGATCTTAAAAACAGAATAAGGATCATGGGGGGGGGCGGAGATTGAGAGAGAGACAGAGACAGAGAGAGAGGGAGAGAGGGAGAGAGAGAGAGGACAAGAAACAAGAAGAAAATGGTATTGCATCATTAGCACAAACTGAAGCAGGAACTCAGTACTAGTAGTAAACTTGTGGAGTAATGGAGTCCATTGTGGGGCATTGTAATATAAAGTTAGGAAAAGTACTTGCATCCTGGTTGGGAAGAGAATCTGTGTTAGCCTGCGTTAAGCACAGTTAGCTGTGTTAATTTAAGAGTGTAAATCTTGTAACTGCCGACTGCACTGGCTAGGAGAGGTGTGGAGAATGAAGGCCAATTAAGCTTTTTGACTAATTTACTCCTAAGATGATAAATATGTAGAGCGGAATTAGTGGACATGGAGAGGAAGGGCAAGTTCAGGGGATCAATTAAAAACAGTGGCTTAAAGTCCTAAAAGAAAAATGTTTCCAAGCCCAGAGTTAAAAATAGTTTGCTTCGTATAATTGAGACTGGGCTAAAGGGTTTTCATTTGGTTTTGTATTGAGATACTTTCCTTCAAGGATTTATAGTTTTCTTGTTTAAACCTCCATACAGTTTCTTGGATTGTATTATTCTGCACACCATTTAATTACATTCTTATAATCACATCATAGTTATTCACCATTCATTCTCTTAATGTTTTTGACACAGAGTTTCAACAAAGTAAGATACTGTACCTGCATTTGGAATATAAGTATTTTTTTAGTTAAGAAGATTCCTGGTAATAACAATTTGACAGAGAAAAATAATGTGTTTTTAATAGAGGGGACCTTTGTAATATGTTGTGCTAAGAACACATCCTACTTTTTGAGATATCATTGCTGAGTGTCATTCGATTCAGAGAAAAGCTTAATGATATTACTCTGTCCTATATTACAAACACACACTCTCTGACATGTGCATACATATACACACATACGCTCCATTGATAACTTATTAAGATTCAAAAACAAATATTTTGAAATACTTTTGAGTATGTGAGACTAACTAGAAAATGTATTACTCTGAATTAGTACTTTTTTAATAGACTGGTTTTAGAGCAGGTTTAGTTTCACAGCAAAATCTAGAGGAAGGTACAGAGATTTCCCATATACTCTCTGCCCCCACCCCACGCATACCTTCCCCCATTATCAACATCCCACACTAGAGATATACATTTGTTACAATGGGTGAAGTTCCATTGATACATTATTATCACCTAAAGTCCATAGTTTATACCACAGTTCATTCCTAGTTTGTACAATCTATGTGGGCTTTGACAGATGTGTAATGACATGTATCCACCATTATTGTATCATGCAGAGTAGTTTCACTGCCCTAAAACTCCTCTGTGCTCAGCCTATTCATCCCCCGCTCCCCACTAACGTATAGCAAGCACTGATATTTTTTACTGTCTCCATAGTTTTGCCATCCCTGAAGTCATATAGTTGGAATTATACAGTGTGCAACCCTTTTATATTGGCTTCTTTTACTTAGTAATATGCTTTAAAGGCTCCTCTATATCTTTCCATGGCTCTATAGCTCATTTCTTTTTAGTGCTGAGTAATATCCCATTGTCTGAAAAAAACAAAACAACAAAAAAATAAAAATAAAAATATAAAACAAAAACAAAAAAAAAACCAAACAGCTTATTTATCCATTCACCTATTGATTCCACGTTTTTGCAATTATGCATAAAGCTGCTATAAACATCGGTGTAGGTTTTTGGGTAGACACAGTTTTCAACTCATTTGGGTAAATGCCAAGGAGTACGATTGCTGGGTCTTATGATAATAGTATGCTTAGTTTTGTAAGAAATTTGCAAACTGTCTTCCAAAGTGGCTGTACCATTTTATATCCCTACTAGTAATGAATGTGAATTCCTGTAGCTTCACATCCTCATCAGTATTTTGTGTTTTCAGCGTTCTGGGTTTTGACCTTTCTAATAGGTATGTGGTGATATTTCAGTTATTTTAATTTGCATTTCTCTGATGACGTATTATGTGGAGTGTTTTTTGATGTGCTTATTTGCCATCTGTATCTTTTCTTTAGTGAGATGCTTTTTAAGAAGTTTGGCACCGTTTTAGTCAGGTTGTTAGTTTTCTTATTGTTGAGTTTTAAGAGTATTTTTTTGTACATTTTGGATAACTGTCCTTTATCAGTTGTATATTTTGCAAATACATTTTTTCCCAGTCTGTGGCTTGTCTTCTAATTTTCTTGACATTGTTTTTTGCAGAACATATTTTTTTTTATTTTTAATAAAGTCTAAATTATCAATTATTTCTTTCATGGATTGTACCTTTAATGTAGCATCCCACCCCAAAGTTGTACAGATTTTTCTTCTATGTTGTCTTCTAAGAGTTTTATAGTTTTGCATTTTACATTTACATCTGTGGTCTATTTTGAGTTAGTTTTTTGTGAAGGGTATAAGATCTATGTAGATTCTTTTTTTTTTTTTTTTTTTTTTTTTTGCTTGTGAATGTCTAGAAGTTCCAGCACCATTTATTAAAAAGACTATCTTTCCTCCATTGTATTACTTTTGTGTCTTTCTCAAACATTAGTTGATTATATTTATGTGGCTCTATTTCTGGGCTCTGCATATGTTCTGTTGATCTATTTGTCTATTCTTCACCAACACCATACAGCCGTGATTACTGTAACTTTATAGGAATTCTTTAAATTGGATAGTTCCAGTCTGCTGACTTTGTTCCTCATCAATATGGTGTTTACTATTCTGGGTCTTTTGCCTTTTCATGTAATCCTTGGAACTAGTACTTTTGTTACCTACTTTTGATTCTGGTTTATATTTCTCTATTCATTATCAATAGCAAGACGCACAATAAGAGGTATTGTTCAAACAGGGCATTTCCAATTACTTAGAATCCAGATAGAACTATGTATTATTAACAGCAATGAATTCATATAGGCTTTTTACAGATATATTAAACATAGAAAGTACACAGCCTTTTATAATTAGTGCATCAGTACTCTCCCTTCACGTTTTGTCTTACCCACTTTTCTTCCACAAGCATTATAAAAACAAACTACTTCACTAATTCCTAAACATTTTATTTTAAAGAGCAACAAGACCAAACTTCTGATCACTGGTGACGTTAATGGCATGCTTTCTTTTGATTGCTATGCTTTCGGTGTTTTTGACAAGACTTATTTTAAATTCTCTAGAATGAACTTACCTTGATACTTTCCTGCTCATGTATCTGTATATACCCCCTCAAATGTCAAGTGATTGACTTCTAAACCGTGGCCCAGAATACGAAATGTGTTTGCAGAGATGCCTTTAACCTTTGAAATACTTTGGAAATGTGTACACATGGTATATGTGAAAGGTAATGTCATTTACGGAATTAATGACATTAATGCACGAGTGCATGCAATGTAGCATTTCTACACAAGCCCATATAACTTGAAATAGGGAAGTGTGAATGCTGGTGAAAGAAGGTCACATGATATGAAAACAAGAGCAAAGTTCCCAAAGATCTGTTCTTTAAGTATCTGTTTGACATCTCTCTGAAACCCTGTGGTTGATACAATTCAGAAAAATAGTTTAGAAAGTTTCATTTCCTCTCTTGATTACTGGAGTTTTTTGTCTCTGATGAAAGTTTTAGAGCCCCCAGAACATACATTTTAGGGTGCACGGAATTATAATGTTAAAATGTGAAGGCCTGTCCAAGCCCGGCAATTACGAGTGGAAAGTTTAAGTGATGTGGGAAGTGAAAGGGTCTTGAACACAATGAGAATCATTTAGGTAGTTTTCATGTTGTCAGATTTCATTATGTAAACTTTTTTCTCTGAAAATTATGATGGCTTTGTAACTTCAAACTTCCATGTATTTATAGATTTCTTTTTTTAAGGCTGTGAAAATATAACTATCAATCACAAAACTCAAAGATATTCTTAAATTGTTTTAATGTATGGTCATTCTTCCCAAACCATATTAAGTGAAACAGGAGAAAAAAAATAGAGCTGTATTCTAAAACAATCTTACAAAATAATGAAAGGGTGATCTAATAGGGACAAATAAAAGCTATAATTACAAATTAAAGAGAATACATAAATGTATTAAACTGATTTGGGATTGCACAAATCATTGGTATTCTTCAGAAGCCCCACATGTCTTCACATACTTATTATTATTTTGTAATTTTTCTTGTGAAGAATGGAACAATTTTCATAAGACTTTAAGACTGAAGAGGAAATTTTGAAACTATAAAATCACTTCTTGAATCTTTTAAAATGTGGCTACAAAATATAAAAATCAAAGTTTTTCTCTTTGTGCATTGATAATCAATGTACAACATAAAAACTCTTGAAATAAAAATTTAACCCAATGACATAATTTAATATACAATTTTAAATTATTATATATAACATACAAATATATATATATATAAATGAAATTTTAGTTTTAGGCAAAATATCCTATTTTTATAATTACTATAATATGATTTATAATAGCCAAGTGCTGTTTTTTTTTGAGTGGGATAGTTAAACTTTATTTTCTTATCTTTTAACATGGTGAAAAAGAAAAATGAAGAGTGTAAAAAGTAGATCCTCAGTTCCACTACGAACTACCATAAATAATTTCTTAAGAATTCTCCCAGGAGGGAGAAGGAGAAAGAGAGAGAGAGAGAGAGAGAGAGAGAGAGAGAGAGAGAGAGAGAGAGAGATTTTAACATTGTTTTATATAACTAAACATATATAAATCTTTAGTTCTAGATTGGAATCATATGAAGTATTGTGTACTTTTTTTTTGAAATTTGCGCGTTAGGGAGTTTGCTCTTATAGTTCTCATCTCCATTCTTCTATTTCTTAGTATAATACTCTTAGCTCTTCAGATACTTATATTTAAGAGCTAAATTGATTTAAGCTTTATATTTTTTTACAATCAGTTCTGGATAAAATATTCAAACATTTATATTTGAATCCTTTGCCCCCTGGCAATTATTATGAACTATTATTAAAATATTTAAATTAAAAATAAAATAAGTCAATTATTTTATAATTTATGTGATCCATTAGTTTTATATTTTAATTCTGCTATAACAAAATTATGTATTTTTCCTCTTTTGTCACCACATTCTAATTATTAATTTGTTTTAATATCAATATTCATATTACAGTGACTCTTATAAGCTGATGCTTTGTATGAATCAAGATAAACACTTGGGTTAAAGATTCACTGGTGATTATTGAGATTGATAAAAATACATATGTTCTGTGATGTCACTTTCATAGTTAATAATTATAAAGCTATTCAACAATTTTATAAATAAACATTTTCACCAATATGTTTTTTTTAGGAAAATATAAATTCAGTTCATATAGATTTTTAAAATGTTTATGTGAATTCTACTTTTGACTTTTGTTCCTTATCTTTTAGTGGAGAATACATATGCTACCCTTATATTTGACAAATGTTCCAGATGTTTTTTATTTGAAGGATAATTTAACAACTACAAAAAAATGTGCAAGTTTGAGATAAATTGACCATATGACTGCTTTAAATTTGTTTGGAATTTAAAATTTTTACTTGAAATGCTTGATATACCCCTCATAACCTAGAGCAGTGTTTCTCAAATTAGAGTTCACAGATGTATTTCGCAGGGTCTGAGAAAATGTTCCTGTTCTCTTTAGAACATGCTTTTATATTGATCCAAACTGAGAACATTTGCTTAGAGAATTTTCAATAATTATTTAGGAGTTAGATTTCTAAGGAAGGTTAAAAAAATTCTGACTATAGACAAGACTATATCCTTGAGTCTCAGATTTGTATCCTTTAAAATGTGGGTATTGACGTAAGTAATTGTTTAGATTCCTTTGGGCTTCAAGTTTTACTGGTTTTCTACTGTAATTGTTCTTACTGAAGAGAATATTGAAACCACCACAATAAACATTTGTACTTAATTTTCATAAACATCCTCAAGAATGTCTTCTCTGTAACCTAAAGGAAGTTCATGTAACTTTTGATCATCATGATAGTGGAGGTGGCTTCCTAAAATATTCCTGCTTTAAAGTCATTTCTCTTGGAATTTAAATATTCTTCATGTTCTTCAAAACTATAATTTAACTAACCCACATTCACCTAAATGCTTCCTATTGATAATAAAAGATACACACACACACCACACACACACACATCCATACACATTTGTGTGTGGATGTGTGTGTGTGTGGTGTGTGTGTGTGTGGATGTATATATATGAATATAAATAGATAGATGCAGAACATAAAGGTATATATGTTATGGGGTCATTTGTTCTATTGAATTTATTCTTTCTTTGGATTTCTGCAATTATTAAACTTCTTAAAAAGCACAGCTCTGTTTATAAATGCAAATTATGGACAATTAAATCTGGAGTGGTATATGTTGCATATATGAAAAATAAAAGTAGTATACAAATATACACATATATACATATATAGAATACATACAACATATATATATACATACAACATATACTACATTTAATCTACTATTAATATTTTATATGCAATCACAAATATATATAATATAATGCACTGTTATATATAATTGTATAATATAATGTATTAATAGCATACATATATATATATATATATATATATATATATATATATATATATATATATCAAAGGATCACAGCCTCAGGCTACGACTTCCAAATAATGGCTTTAGATATTTGAAATACCAAATGAAGTTACTGTAATACATTAGAAAGAATAAGACAAAGGATTAGGGCTTGCCAACTATAATTTTCATCTAGGAAACAAGTTATTGATAGAGTCTGTTGCATATTTCAAAGGCCCATGTGCTGGCACACCCTGAATCCTTTTGCCAAGAGATCAAAGAAATAGCTATCTCTCCTCCTTTTTTTCTTTTCTTGATAGTCTTACCCCAAAACCACTTGACTATTTGAGTGAGCAAGTTAGCATATTGTATCAGAATAAGGATGTTGACTGTTATTTATTTTAAAAATCCTTTAACAATTTCTCTTGGTTCCGTGGTTATATCAACAGCAAGAATAGGAAAGCACATTGACCAGGTGCCGACGAGAAGCTGTTTCTTAATGATTCCAGTTGGAGCTGGAAAACTGGGATTGACTTTTCAGAAATAAGACATTCATATTTTCACATTCCATGGATGAAATAAGTCAAGAAGAATATTCACAAACACAAGAGAAGAATGAAAATTATGTAGTCCTAGTAACAACCAATATTCAGTGGTAGGAGGGGTAACCACATAGCAGCTGTATGAGTTTTGCTGCCACTCCCAGCTTGCCCTCATCAACGCGCATGGCAAACACCCAGGTCCTTCTCTGTTCCCCACTGATACGCTGAATGACATTCCTTTTTATGTATTGATAAGTGAGTTTTCTCTGCCTTCAAGTTAGGGACTTAGTGATTCAATGTTGTTTTCTGAAGACTACATTTAAATACAATATATGTTTGTTAACATGTGGGAAACGTTGTTCAATAGTTTAAGAAGCAATCAAATCACATTATATAAGTTGTAAGTTCTTACAGATTAGTGTTGTCACAATCATTTCCTCTATTTGGTTTTATGCTGGGGCTGTTACTTCAGGGGCCTAAGTGAAAGCAAAATCCTAAAGTAGTTTTTTTATTTCCTAAGAAAGGATATTTTTCATCATACCTTAAGAACCTTAGGCTCCTAATACACCATTGTTACTACTTGTTGACAAATTAGGATCCTGTTTGCATGGTAGAATATTTTTGTATGTGCCATGAAGGATTCCTGCTCCCTTAAAAGACCTTACTGCTATATATTTGGAACAGATTTTAGTCTCAATAAGAAATAACCAGCTAAAATTCAAATATTCAGGAGAAAGATATTAAATAACTTACATAAACAGTAAAGTATACATAACTGATAAGTAATGCTTAGTGGCAAATATCTTTTGGGAATTAAAGGGAAGAAGTCATAAAGTCCTGATAAATACACTTTGGGGATTAAAAAGTAAGTGGAAACGATGTGGGAACAGCAGTACTGCTGATTTCTATGCTCATGTTGCTCTTACTCTACATCTTTATCATAAAGTCAGGTGCCGTGGTTAAATTCAGCACCAAAAAAACCGAGTGAGAGATCACTGCTCTGTATTAAGTAAACGCCTGCTGCTTTCTTGTTTTAATATGTTTCCAACACTGACCTCATTACCTCAGATAAATGGTATTATTTAGCTATATTCCTTGATTAAATTTTCCCGAAGAGAATATCAGGCCAATAGTAGCATATTAAGAACTCATTTACAATCATTTAATTTTATCCTGTTCCACTTTTATCCTCCAAACCATCATCTAAGGACCGTGTTAGGGGTCAAACGTAATGTGTTGTAGGGAAAGATTGGGCTGGAAGTTGCTATCTGATTATTAATTTCTTACCAAGAATAAGTTGGTTTTGTTTTAGGCAGTACACATTTTAATTGTCAACACAAGTTGTTTTCATAATGAAAGTATGGTCCATAGGGCCTGACCCCACTCCCTAATTCCTCATTTATAGCACACTATTGAAGAAACATTGCTTTTTGATGTCTCTCTAGAGATGGTAAAATTAGTGACAGAATCCATTTCTCCTGTTAAAAACTAAAGTGACAGTTTAATATAGTAATTAGGAAATCTTAGGCACTTAGTTTGTATAGCTTCTATTGAATGAGTGATATGGACTGAGTTTCCTTGGCTTGTATAACAATTTCAGAGAAGCTTGCCAAAATTAATTAAGCTGTAGCATCAAGGAACCGAGTTCAGAGTTTCAGCGCCTTGTTTTAGATATCCAATGATACTTATACCAGTTACAAACTTAAATGTAATTAAATATCTAAAACTATCATGTGACATCTGGATATTCTTACATAATCTAAAATACAAGGGATTTATATTACATTATTAATATTTTTGATAATTTAGTCTAATAAGAACTAAATTCTTGTTTTTTTCCTTTGCTCCATTGGATTTTAAAGTAAAAGTTTCACTCGCAGCTAAAGTTATGATTTTGCATTTCATTCCATTGATGATCTTACTCCTCTCAATAGAATTCTGTAAACTTTCTGCAGAAATTATTTCATAGCCCTATATAAAATTTTCACAAGATGGCAAGCTGATATTATATTAAAATATCTATTTCTCAGTAGTGTTTGAGAAAATTGTATAGTTATCATTGATGCTTGACAGCACCTATTTTAAAGTAATAAAAATTGAAGAAGCTGTGTTTGGATAGGATGTAGGCACTTTCCTAAAACTTTCATTTTTGTTTTTGCTTCTAAATAGTCATTATTATAAAATAAAATAAAATAAAAAAGAAAAGAAAAGACAAGAAAGAAAGAAGAAGAAGAAAATAACTTGATACTTTGTAAAATTTATATCTGTTACAGCCAAATAATCCACCTGCAGTTCTCCATTAATAGTCACCACCAGGAAGAATCAGTGTTGCTAAAAGCACATTTTGTAGTTTATTCAGCTGGCAAATATTTTCTCTTTCCCCCCAACCCTGAAACAGATGCCTGCAACAGAATTGCTGTTAGTTTCAAAATTCGTAAGCTGATTATTTTATGGGAAATAATTAACACAGAATATGTTTCATACAAATATGTCAATAAAGCACAAAACATGGCATTCCTATCAGACTGGATAGAAAATGAAGTACAGAGTTTTTCATTAAAAAATGTTTATATTGACAGCAAAATACTTCATATCACAAAATTGCACATTTGGGAAATGTGAATACATGCATTTCTGAGTATTCGTTCCTTTAACAACATTTTTAGAGTGTGTCCTGTGCCAGCAGTTGGGCTAGGTCTGAAGCTGCAAAGAAGATAACAAACGTGTGGGCTTCCTCAAGTGATGGAATCCCCACCTTCCTAGTCCAGAGGTTGACACAAGGAAGGGAGGAGTTAATCTGAGAAGGCTAGCCCGAGGAATTTGACAAATGCTTGGAATCCATCCAGTAGGATATGTTATCAGGGTCAGTGAACAGAGATATGCAGAAAAGTTTTCAAGCAGGAATAAAGGTCAGCTAACAGTATAGATCAAGAATTTACAGTAGTGCCTAGTCACAAGTTATATCATAGCTATATACTGCGTAACAGTCTTCTTTTCAGAGAACTAAATATAATGACTCAAAAAGTTTATTGCTTGATTAAAAAAAAACAAAGACAAAAGAATATTAATCAGAGTCCCAATTTGTACAAAAGAGCTTCAGGATCCAATGACTGTATAATACTAAAATTTATTTTAGAAAGGGATGGAAGGTAATAAAAGGAAGCAGTTATATAACTATTGAAATGAGTTACCTGTTTAGAAATGATACAAGGTGATAGAATGAAATTATGTTGAAACAGATTTATGAAACTCTCCCCTTTCTCCACCGTGACATATGTGATAAGATTGATATTTCCCGTATTCTGTTTTTGTCATTGAACTTGGTGTGCACAGGAACTAGTCCTTGGCTTGCTCCCTGCCTGTGAGACACTGAATATGCCAGTAAGTAGCATACTGTGACTGCCCCGTAGACTAATAGGAGGGCGGGGCCTTACTCGAGAATAGAACAGGAAGAAGCAGTTAGAAAAGAAACAGGTGACTCACTAGACAAACTATCTGCATTTTTTTATTTTACTATTATTATTATTCCATCCATGTAAAAGTTTTTTGGAAATTGATTTTCTTATATCCTTAAGTAACCCGGGGAAAGGAATGTTACAATAGCAAGCTTAGGTTGATTGGAAAAGAGACTCAAATTCAGACTGAACTATTCCAATGGGACACTGCCCCTACTGGTCAGGGGGTGGTGGAGGCCTGTGGTTTCCTCTCAGGTCATTAGTGTGTTAAGAAATGACTGCATTGCATAAGCATTGTGACTCACGATAAAATGAATTGTTTGGGGAACCTGGCATCTCCCCGTCAATCTTCTGGTTTGATTAGGGACTTTCTAACCAAGCTGATGGTTGATGATCATATCAGGGGACATTTTAATAGCTTATTTATTTCATTATAGTAATGCACTGAAAATAGGTTTTGTAGTTTCTCTGAAAATCCCCCATCTTTCACCCTAAAGGAAGCTCTAATGTATTATATATGTTCATCAAGTAGCTGCATCCTCTGCTTTGAATGTCTTTAAAAATAACACTATAAACCTCCTTGAAACAAGGAAAACAAATTAGAAAGTGTTGAAAAAGGTGTGAGGAAATTCACAACTGATTAGAAAAACCTAGACTCATTTGAAAAGCATGGAAAATTCTCATTTTATGCATCAAACAGTTTTTCAGTTTCTCACTGGTAAAATCATATACGAGTATAACATAAAACTTTAGGATCAGGAAGAGTTAAGAAAATATTTTAGGTGTAATGACAATATTAAAATTATGTAATTATTATAAATATATTTATATATTGTGCATAGCTAATTAATATATATCAAAGAGACTTTGGTGATCCTTAGATGCATCTAGTTAAACCCCTCGTTTTACAGAGCAGGCTGTTGAGGTCCAGGGTCTCATCCAAAACCAGCTAGTCAATGGCAGAGCCGCAATTGCTAATCCCAGGAGCAGCTGACTTTCCACCAGTATCTATAGAGGAATGTAACTTTATATTAGTATGACGATATTTGTACCCTTTTATCACTCCTTTATAATATTTGTTTTTCAATATAATAAAATCCATTAATTTATATAGCTTTATACTCTGCCAAAATTATATTCAGATAGCTAATTCATTCCTCTATATAAATTATCACAGATCTTGAGCTGTTTCTGGCTTGTGTTTTCTGGCCAGAGATAAAAAGATTATTTTTCATAGACAACAAGAGGAAACAACTAAATAAACTGTATATAGAACTAAGGATTTATACCTCAAACTTCAGACACAAGTTTTTAAGTAATTCTAAAATAGAATTCCAATGTTCTTTTTTTTTTTTTTCCCCAACTCTAAAAGAGATAACACAAATCCAATAGCTGGATTCTGTAGCATTTTATTAAATTTAAGTTAATTTATCTACACAGCTGACATCTGCAGAGCAAAATCAGGATCTCTTCTAGAAAATTTATGATGTGTCATATTTTTTGTAAAGCTCAAACCACCTAAATTTGAAATATTTTATTTTAAATGGAATTTAAAACACAATAGAGAACTTTAAAGTATGTATTTAGCCAGAAAATAAGTGCAATTTTTATCATTACTAAATAACAATTTTTATACATTCTGAGTTGATGAAAGGTTGTTGAAATAAAAAAAAATAATAATCTGTTTTTACAAGCAAGCTTTGTCAGCAGGGTTTAAATAATTTTGCTGAGAAGTTTAATGTGGATGACACAGTATTATAATCAGAATGTCACTGTTTCACAATTTGCTGAAATTACCCAGTGGCAATTTTGTTTTCTATTGTACACATTTGTTGTTCTGTGCAAAACAAATATTCATGAAGATATACTTGAGAAAAGTACCGGAGAATGTATCCTAAGTAATTATAATGTTGATGACTTACACTTCCATCTCTGGACTCGTCTTGAAGCATTTATTTTTAAGTTGGATGAAACTAGTAATTTCATTCTTATAGATAAATAAGCAAATGACTTGTAGTACTATGACTTTTAATTGAATGTTTAATTTAACAAGTTTTGTTTTGTTTTGTTTTGTTTGTTTTTTCTCTAGTGTCCCCTGTAGTGTTCCAAACAGCATCATTACTAATGTTGGGACTGGAATGATAAAAATACAATTGAAATATTGTTTATGGTCAAGACACATTTTAAAAATATGTTTTAAGTTTCTATTTGGCATTTACCAGTTAGAAGTATCAGTAATATCATGTTGGTCTTCATTAAAATCCCTGATTTCTTTCATTTCTCTTGTAGAAACACCATATTGCTATTTCTGTTCCTCTTCCTGATGACAGAATAGGGGTAGCAAACTTATGAGTAACAATTTGATGTCCGTCTACTGACCTGTTTACCAACACATATATGTAAAAATGAAATTTGTTGCCAACATTTAAGAACCATGAGCTTTTAAATAAAATTTGAATTATTGTTGATTCTGTAAAAAAATCAGAATATCTTTCAGTACTGGACCTTTCTTTCTTGTTGATAACTATGAGCCAAAGCTGAGTTGTTCTGTCTTCTGTAGTGTAGGCATTGTTATCCAGTTCTTCACAATTGACATACCCCTTTGTCTTTTCCATCCTGACAGTCAGCCTGATTCACACATCCTGTTTTTCTGTTTTGTCTAGCTTTTAGCCATTAGTTTCAGTTTACTACCTTTGGTGAGCAGAATGAGGTATAAATATATATGGTAATTGATTCAGACAGTCCTAGAACTGGAGAAGACTTTGTATATCGTCTCATCAAAAAACTCATTAAAAATAATGACATTAAGCCACATTTAGGCAGGTTAAGCGACTTAATAAGACTTTATACACAGTAGCCTGCTCTCAAACATACATCTTTTGACACCAAATGCCATGCTCTTTTCACTAGTTTGAAAAGCTGATGGTGGAAATATTTGCAGAAAATTACTCAGCATTTCACCAGTGGAGGGTTGGGTTTTTTTTTGTTTTGTTTTTTTTCCAGGCAGCGTGTGCTAATAAATGTTTAACAATCAGCAATCTAGGAAGACAAACAAATCTGGATTATAGCATTTGCTGACATCCATAGTGTAAATACTCCCACCATTGCCAATTTTAAGAGCTACTGATGAAATGTCAACCAGCTTATAAAATTCAAGAAAATTTAACAATAGCTCTTGTGAATCAATAAGAGCCAGCTTCAATCCACCAGGATAGTTGTGTATTTCACAGAGAAATTCAAACCATTAACATGCAAGCTTATTAAATAAAATCCTTCTTATCACACTGACAACACTATGAAAAATGTCTATCTCATTTATTAGGATATTTTCTTTTTATTATATCTCTTATTATAGTTTAGATTGGCTAATGCAAATGCAGTGACTACAATGATATATGTAAAAGTAAAATCAGTAACTTTTATATAATTCTTCTCTTTAGTTTATTATACTAACCAAATATAAGCATGTATAATGGATATTTTATATAATAGTCCCTAAAGTAGAGTCTCTGAATGTTACTGACTGAAGAGAAAGTACTCGAATTCTTTACCCTGCTTTTGAGTTTGGCCTGGCTAAATGCTTGTGAATGACATTCAAATTTTATGATGTTTGTCAGAAATGAATATTTCGCTAAACCTATTATTATTTACCTATATGCTCATCTTTTTAAATAAAAAGTAAGAACTCCTTATCTTCTCAATAATGGTTTTTATATGGCAAAAATCTTATATTACAATTTCTCTATTATAAATCTTTGACAGCATTTTGACATGAATTAAAATTTTCCATTTTATTCTAGAAACTTGGTAGTTTTGACACTAACTCTCACAGGTATGAAGCATGTTTACTTACATAACTGGTAAAATAAGATTTCTTAACATCTTAACCTTAAAACCAACTTGATATTAATGAAAATGGTAATAATTGATCTGAGAAAGTGAATTATATTAAGTCATTTCCCTTAATCATGACTAAGTATATAGAAAACAATCATCCTTGGTAAAATTTATACCGGAAACAGAAAGATGTTTAATACTAGATAATGCATGATCAAAATATTATAATAAGTATGTTTATGCGTGTTTTATATATGTGCTTATGTGTGTGTATTCCAGTTGATATGCATCCGATTCTATATCTAATTCCAGAACTCTAATGCCATATTTTATTGAACTAAATGTTAAAACAGATTAAGATTTATTTCTAAAAAGAAAAATATGTGAGTGCAAAGTAACATTCAGATTTGCAGAAAAAAGAATATTTTATCTGTGATGTTTTACTATAACTCAGTTATCTATTTCAGAGATATTTTAGGCTAAGAAACTGAAACATTGTTTCTTCCTCATTCTATAACGAAAAACATCTCGTCAGCAAAAGGAATTAGAACCAAACCTTTTAGAATATGTGAGTTCGTACACAGTTCATCATTTCTCTATTTTCTAACATTTAAAATTTTATATTTGAAGAGAATGATATTGTTAAGAAAACTGATTTTTATAAAGCTGTGCTGGCAAAATAACATAGCCATGTTTCACCTACAACTTCTTATCTTCATCCCCATAGTGAAATGTGGTTCCACTGTAACCATTTCATCTAAAACATTTCACCCCTCTCTCAGGAAGATGATTTGCCCAGTGCTACAGAATTATTATATGTTGGACACTGAATCTGTATTATTTGTTTCTATTACTTGTCTTATGGGCATGAAAAAAGCAATAAGAAAATAGGCAAATGTAACATTTGATTTAAGAAGAGCAAGGAAAGATAAGATTTCGAGATGAACATGCAAATACTAGTAAAAAGTTGCTGCTCGCAGGACTTATGAACGCTATTTATTTTATTTTGTCTGTGAAAAGACTGTCAAAATGAAAGGGTGTATGTGTGAGAGTGCTGGGAGTATCACTTAGAATACTTGTTGAACTCTATTCTCTGTTATTTATGTTCTTCACCCATAACTTAATGGAAATGATCTCTTTTGATCAATGGTTTGCAGAAAGTTAGGACTTTGAGATTGGGGTGAGTAATGTATGAAAGAAAAAAAGAACATAAGAGAAAATTAAAAATCCTGTGTTCTAGTATTCTAAAATTATCCTCTAGACAGAATTTGGGGGTAGAAATGGGTGCAAAAGACTAAGATATAAATTGGCTTATTAATTTGTTATATGTGTTTTCTCCAAATTTAAAGAAAGAGTGTGGTATGGAAAATAAAACTGCAGGAATCTATCAATCTATCTATCTGTCTGTCTGTCTGTCTGTCTGTCTGTCTGTCATCTATCTTTTACTTTCTTCCCTTTTTGGAAAACCAGTTCAACATTGAACCCACTCATCCTCCCTGAAGCACCTCTTATAGTTATGATGACAGACTTTACAAGTGGAAAGTAAAGGTAATAATCAGAACGGTCTCTTATTTCCCTTGGGTTGTGTGTGTGTGTGTGTGTGTGTGTGTGTGTGTGTGTGTGTGTGTGTGTGTTTGTTAGCACTAATAAGAAAATTCCCTAGACCTTTTTTAGAGCTCCTATGAGTAAAGTCAATAGTAATAATAGCTGGTATGGGAGTATTTTTCCCTAAAAATTGGGAAGTACCTCTCCAAAGTATTCCATTTTAATGTCAGCACAGAACAATAGCAATTCTCTGATGTATTTTATTATTTTCCAAGTATCAGTGTTATTTCTGCCAAATATAAGTAAAAATAGAATCTGGAGGTGATAAAACACTTTTCTAGAAATTCATTTCTAATTATGCATAGCTCAACTTGATTGTTTTAAATTATTTTTATTTCTAAAAATTATTTGTCCCCTCTAAGACATAAGCAATGATAACTGATTTGACAAGTTGAAGAAGTCAACATGTGATTTACTATTTGCCATGGGAAAATGAAAGTTGTTTAATTCCAGGTTATGCTAAATAAGGAGTACCATAGAATTAACCGAGAAAAAAGCATGTTAACCTTCTTTTCTACATTAGATTTAAGAAAGGTTTTTTTACTTCTCTGTGTTTTTTTGTTTGTTTGTTTGTCAGTTATTGGAACACACCTAACCTCAGGATGATACCCAAAAAAGTTATAAAATGAAGTATTGGACCCTCAGTCACAGTTTACCTTTTAGCAATTTAAGTTTTAAAGTTGAAATAAATGTAATGCCAACTTAAATGGTATGGATAAATTAATAGCATTACTGAGATAAAATGCAAACATAATTTTTAGGACATTGACTCTGGAGGGAGATTGTTTTTTAATCCCCAGTTCCACAGCTTACCAACTCTATGACTTTGGGGCTGTTTATTTTCATCATGCTTCAGGTTTCTGATCTGTAAAATGAAGTTAGTAAGAGTATCTACCAAATAGGGTTGCTGAGAGGATCATTTGACTTATATGTAAACCATAGAACAGTAGCTGGCACATTGTCGGGGAGCTAAACAAGGCTTAGCTCTAATTAATGTATCACTGCAAATCAGGTTCAGTAAGTTACCCTTTGGGTAATTAAGAAAAGCTCATTTTTCAATCCAGATTCAGGTTTACCCCACAATCCCAGGGTGTTCCTTGCATAAGCCAAAATGACATAAAGGAAATAAGCAATTATTTTAGGACACATCTTACTAACGGATGCACAAAATAGATGGAGATACAGCACAAATGCTCACGGACACAGTTCAAAGTTATGACAGCTCGATGCTGAGATGCTGAGTGTAGTTCCCGGGAAAGGAGCTGGGCTGTTCCACTCTCACTGCTGGGAGCATGTGCAGGGGGTGGCACATGCTGCCTGTGTAATGCTCACTGCAAAACAGATGCTGAATGCTAGTTTTTCACTTTTCATAAATTGAAAATCCTTGGCTTTCCTCCAGTCAATGAAAACAAGTACTAATGTAGGTCTTTCATAAAAATGAAGAGAACTTTCAAAAGACAGGGGATAACTTCTGATGAGCCATTGGTGTGAATGAGTATGAAACTTAGTTCAACTACCAGTGCTATCAATATTGCATGATGCAAAGTGCCTAATGTTTACCTTCTAGAACAGTGCACACGTTCCAATTTCAGGTGGCCACATTTATGGTGACTGAAAAAAAAAGGGGGATTTAGAAAATTCAATGCTTTTTTCCAATGCATTTTCCTATTCATTTACCCACATAATTAGGGTATGTTTGAAAAATACAAAATGGCAACATCTTTCAAAATCAGAGAACCATGAATGACTGTCAGAAGATCAAATATTTCCACGAACAGTTGAATAACACCCCATATGGCAATCTTTGCAGTGTTTTGCACTACCAACAACCAATTCTCCAATTCTCTGAATACCAACCCATGTACAATAATTCAATTCAATTTTGACACAATCCCCCTGGATTTAACATCAGCTCTCACAGGTTAAAAGGCTCAAACCCATATGCCTTCCCCGACTTCAGATACCAAACCCAAGTCCCTGGCCACCCGCATTTCTGGCAGACTGGCTATAAGTCAAGGATCTCTCACCTCTTTCTCAGGTTTGATAGTTTACTAGACCAACTCACATAACTCAGGAAAGCACTTTACCTACTATTACTGGTGTATTAGAAGGGATATAACTCAGGAACTGCCAAGTGGAAGAAATACATATGGCAAACTATGGCGGGGGGGGGGGGGGGTTGATGAGAAAAGGGGGATGGCTAGGAGCTTCCAGTGCCTTGGAGTGTATACCAACCAGAAAGTTCTCTGGATCCCCCTTGTTTAAGAGCTTTTATAACCCAATCTCAAGCCCGCCTCCCTTTTTGGAGGTCAGCAATAGGACTGAAAGTTCTTACTCTGTAATCAGTTGGCCTTTCTAATCGCCAGCCCCAGTCCTGAGGTATATAGGGGCTCTACCCTCAGTCACTTCTTTAGTATAAACTCAGGTGTAATTGAAAGGGACTGTCTGATTAACAAAAGACATCCTATCACTCAGAAAAATTCTAGTGTTTTGGGAGCTCTGTGTCAGGGACTGCGGACAAAGACCAAATGTATTTCTTATTATACCACATAATCTAAAAGAGAAATGTCACTTTTTATACGTAAGGAAATGACCACTTGCTAATAGATCTGAACCTATGGGTCCCTTTAGAATTTGTGATTGAGAACGTTGTGCACAAGTTGAGAAGACCAAAATACTATGTCTGGGCTGCAAAAGTGCTATTGCTATAAATGTTACAATATAAATTGGAAGACTTCTTCACATTTCTCCCTTGTTTTATAGCTTAGAAATAAAATAATAATCCAAGAAGGATGGGTGTATTTCATCAAGAATGTCAACTTGAGAATGAGGAAAAAAAAACATTAAGGCAGAAAAAATATAATTAAGCATGTATTAGTTTGGTGCAAGAGTGATTGTAGTTTAAGAGGTTGAAAATAATTGCAAAAACCGCAATTACTTTTGCACCAACCTAATAGAAATTTAAAAACATCAAATTAAAATGTCACATATTAATTCCTTCCAGCAACTATGTTTCAGTATCCCTATTAGGTACCAAATTATGGGCATTGTCATAAATAAGCACATTTCTTTTGGGTGTGTGTGAGATAGATAACCACGAGGTTTCTGTATCTAACATCCAAGTGAAGTTTTAAGAAATGCTAAATCCTTAGCTGTTCTACTCTTTTCATGCCCCACAAACTAACAATTGCTCCTTTTATCATTATAGGATTTTATGTTTTATTTTCCATTATTATTGTTTCATTTTTTGATTTTTCCAATTCTATTAGAAATAAATCTCAATATTACATATACACATATACGTTTTATACAATAGTATTACTTATATTGCATTTATAACATTCTCCCTTATTATTATATTAATACTAACATGATGAAGAGGACTTCCCTACACTTCAATTTTCTTCAGTAACTTCATCTGTCATTCAACTTTTATTGAACATGAGCTATGTGCCAGGTACTTTGCTAGGTCTGAGGTACAAATTTGGGTTAGATAGACACAGTTCTCACCCTCACTTGTGTAATTATATCAATACTAGGAAATTACAGTATAACAAGTGCTATGATGGGGGAGAAAAGTACACGGTGGGAGAATCACTTCTAGAAGTGAGAATGGGGAATTGATTAAAACAAAATGACCTACTGAAGAAATTGATGTTTCAGTTAATGTACAAATTGGGAGGAAGTATTTAAGGCAGAGAAAATGACATGTGTAAAGACAGATGCCTTTTTGCAGTCATCATAGTGTTTCATATTAGCTAACACTCATGTAACTCTTGCTATGTGCTGGTCTTACTACAAGTTGTTTTCATACTCTGTAAACAACCTCATAAGCTAATTCTGTTGTTACTTTCATTTTCCACATGAGGAAACAGCGGAGGAAACTGATGAAGGAACTTGCCAGGTTTATACAACTAGAAAAGGCAAAACCAGAATCCAAGCCAAGCAGCTTGAGTCTGTGCTCTTCCTCTCAGTTCCATAGTGCCTTTTACAGTGGAAATGTAGTAAAGTAAAATTTTAATTTATTATACTAGGTATTCATTTTCGATCCCAATAAAACAAGTAAAAGAATTTTAGAGACCAACTTGCAATAGCTAAAATAATATAAATCACCAGAAAGCCTGTGTGTCATTTACTATGAATCCTAAGTCCACAACAGATTAGGAAATCACTTCAACAATTATTTATTGTCTATGTCTACATGCATAGGTCCCTGCTAGGATGCAGGGACATATGATCAATTTGTTTAATCTCTACAGTTCTCGATTTTGTGATACAGTATGTTAGCTAATAAGCATATATAAAACTTGTGACAAATATAACCGAAAAGACACCTGTAGGATATGAGGACAAACAGTTTGCCTTAGTTTCCTTTTAATTCATAGCACAGTGTCTAACACCTGATTAAATATGGAATGAATGACTGCAACAATGTGCTATAAAGGGAAGAATTACTTCCATCAATGTAAATCATGTAAATTTATTAAAAAGAGGCATTTTGGAGCCCTGAAGAATGGATTGGATTTCCTTAATGGAAGATAGTATAGGAGCAGGGGAAATGCAACTTTCTTAACACATAAAAGTTGAACAAAATCATTAGAGTAGAAAAATAAATAAGACAGTGAGAGAATTCACTAAGGACTTTGACTAGTGTAAGATTGTAGGAAGCCTTGAATGATGTAACAGGGAACTTTATTCTTTTGAAAGTGGAGGTTTCAGTAGAGGCTTATGAGCAAGAAGTGACAAGATCAGAGCTGCACTTTCATAAAATTTGTGTCATAGTGGGTAGCGAGCCTATAAGAATATTTTTAGAAACTAATTCGTTCAAGTGTGTGCAAATTAATGATGGTCTAAAGCAAGCCAATAAAAGAAGAGAAGGAAACAAAGACATGTAAGTTAGCTAAGAGTATATTGAATTTTTAGAATGCTGCAATAAGTTTTAGCGCGCTAACCTATATTAACTGAAAGAGAGTCACACTTTGAAAATAAGAACAATTCCTTCATTTCATTGACGGAAATAGCAAATCATTCCTCTTCTTATTATAGTTGCTGTAGTTCAAAGCATGCTTAAAAATGAAATATCTGTGAAACTGAAATATCTTCAATAATGAAACATCTGTGATACTGAAATATCCTCAATGATTTTTAAGAATTGGGAAGGCTTCCCTCCAGCATATGTCCCAGATATATAGTATTACATTTTAGGTCTAATTGCAAAAACTGTGCATGGTGCCCCAACAGAGCCCCAAAATGAAAAACTAGTCCATGTGGAATTAAGATTCAAAAAACAAAAAGTAGATAAAACCTAAAGTGTGGACTGATTTGTATCAAAACTCTTACTTTAAGTATAAATGAATAAAACACATTTAATTTATTCAGATATGAAATCTCTCCTATTGATATTCAGTATCTGCCTAGAGAAAGTTAAATAATGTTGTGTTTAAACTAAACTAGATTCTATTTAGAACTGATGGATAAATTCTGTCTTTTTCAGAATCAATGTTTTAAACAAAGTTATGGTTCTGAAAGTGTGCTCAATTATTATCCACTCATATGTCTAGATTCCTATCTTGTCTCAACTCTCATGTCATCCATCCATCCTCTACTCCCACCCACTCACCCCCCCAAAAAAAAAAAAAAAAAAAAAAAACTGTAGAAAAGTTAGATCAAGAGTCAGATATGGAGAATTTTAAAAATAAAGTGATTTGTTTTGGGGCCCACTATGAAATGATCAGGTCAAACCATCTAGGAGAACATCATCTAGCTAAGAACTGGACTCCAGCTCCCATGGAAGGTTAAGTTATGGATCAAAAGTAGTGGAGAATGAAGGAAAAAATGAATGTCCTGAAGCAGGAGGGAAAAGGCAAGATAGAGAAGAGCTCTGTCTTCTGGAGGATAGCTGTGTGTCTCTGCTCAAGAGGAAGAACAATGGCAGTAAGAATAACTCCACTTATCAAACATTTCTTTCCTCATGTCATCCTCATAACAAGTAGGTTTTCAGACGAGAACAGTTGAGGCTGATAAAGAGTAAGAAACTTGTTCCAGGATCCAGTAGGAAATTGTAGAACTGGGGAAGGGTTTATTCCGTATGATACAATCCTAGTGTTTGTATAGCCACGGTTTGGGGCTTTTCTTGACCTGGCACTTCCAAGGCACTCCATACACTCCCTGTCTTGGCTTCTAAACAGCTCACTGGGCACTCATGTAGGGAATGGAGACTGTCAGTTTCCCCAGGGTGGCAAACGGTGTTTGTCCTGTTCTGCACTTTTCCCCAGCAGAGTGCCAGCAAATAGGAGACCCTCAAAACTAAGTGGTTGCTGGAGGACCGCAATAAATTTTTAAAAAGGTGAAATCTTTCCAAAATTAATTTATGTAGATAAATGTATAATGTACTGCAATGATCCACTGGTAAAACCAGCAACTTTAATTTCAACTCATGCTATTAAAGAGAGTTGTCATTGGACAGGTAAGGTATATCTTTATGTATTCACAGTAGAATTTGTTTTGAGAAACTATAGGTCTAAATTTTAAGAACTAATGTATTGGCCATGCTCTATTTTAGAAATCTGTTATCAAAATACTACTTATAGTTACTAACTCAGTAAATATAATAAAAATATTTAGATTTGAAGCCATACACAATTTATGGCTACATAAATAGATATGACTATTTACTTAACCCTCTGTAGACATCATTTGTATCTTTTTTGCAACTAATGTTAGTTGTATATGCATACATGCATTTTTCACATATCTATACACATATGCACACACATGTATTCACACATAGACAAATATAATGTAACCAGTCAGAGGGATATCTTTGTCTAAGTAACATAGTGATGATTTGCCATATTGTTCTTGATGAAGTGTCCTTGACAGCTTGCCTAAACTCACAAGCAATATTTTAATATTTTACCATCCAGAGATATTACAAGACATAAAATAGGTCTACTGAGGGATTGAAGGACTTCAGAAGAATGAAATCTTTGTTTTAGATAGATGTTTGCTGCATATGCAGTTTCTAACTTAGAAATGGATTAAGCTTCAAAAATTTGCATTCTTGGTGGCTGTTTGACTCGGCAATAAGCAGTATAGTGTTTACAGTGTGCCATGCATTGTATGTAGCACCTTACAGATTTTGACTTATTTCGTCTTACAACAATCCTATAAAGTAAAGATTATCTTCATTTTATTTACGATGAAGTTAAACGTCTTTTATATGCTCACACAGTAAGTGGTAGCCCTGGGCCAGACTCCATCAGTCTGGCTCCAATGTGCCCGTAACTACTGCACAGGGGTACATCTTGCTAAACTCTGCTGCCTTTCACTTGTTTGCTCTTTGGAACAGGTCTTATTATACAATATTTCTATACTTTTCATAAAGAGCTAACTCTCAGACTGGGCCACACAAGCCCCTTATCTTAAATGTTGCACATTCATCGCCAAAGATTACAAAGATATTAAGATTGCACTCTTCATAGTAGGCATACATAATAAATAGACAAAGTTTATATCGCTTTATCTTGTTTCATTGTACTTCAGAAAATTCAGTTTTACTTGGAGGAGAAACGTGTGCTAGATAGAAACATCATGGAAGTTCTAAAGGATATGTTCAAGCATTGTAGAGGTGAAGGTCACAGGTAATTTATTATGTCCATTTTCTGTTCAACTTATGACTTTCCTATCTCTATTATAGATCTATCACTGTCAGTATTCTTTGTTTTTCAACTTTTTCTTTATAACTCTAAAATAGAATTAAGGCAAGGAAAAACTTCAAGTAAATGAAAAGATGTATCAAAGCATTTGGGCAATCATTGGAGGAGTCAAGGAAAATGGATCTAAAAGGATGTAAATGCTTATGTTTGAAAAAGGATTAAGGTTAAATTTCTAACCCATGAGAGGAAAAAGGACAAAGGAGAGGGCAGCAGGTCTAAAGATGATTTTGCTTGGAGAAAGTCCTAGCTTCAAACAGCTCTCTGTTTGAAGGGTTCTGTTATTCACTGGAATTCTTTTGGTAATTATCCAGAGAAGGCAGAGCATAGCAGGGCCCTGGGGTGAATGAAAGTGTGAGTGCATATGCTGATATTTCAACATGCAGGATATTCATAGTTCATAGGTAAAGATTTGTGACCTGGGAATATTCCTATACCAGCAAGTCCCTATTCCCACACCCTCCATTGGGGGATCAGTGCACTGTCTTTTGGGCCCAAACACTGCCTACACTAGACTTTCATAGAAAGTCACTTGCCACGGCTTTGTTCTTTTCCTGACTGTAATAATTAAGCTAATGAAAACTCTTCTCAGTCTCCGACTTGCTGAGAACATTTCACAGGAATCTGGGCCTTTGAAAAAACTGAACTCTTCCCTTGCTCAATCAGGAAGTCATTTTAACTGAAGGCCTTTGCCTGTTTGATTTGAATCGACCCCGGTGGACTAGGATCTCCCACACTTCATCCAAACTGTTGAGCTTCCTTTATTAGAATTCTAGAGCTTTCTGTCTAAATTTTTGACAAGTAAACTGCAGGTTTTTTAAAGAAACATGGACCTAGGTGTCTCTGGCATCCCGCAAGTTAGAAAATCTAGGACACAATCTAGGCTTTTGGCCTGAGAGAAGTCTTTTTTTGCAAAGATGGGCTTAGACATCTTAAAGTCAACCTATGTTCCCATCTAACATAAGAAAGTCTGATTTCTTTATGAGCCGCTTTCAGAGAGGTTTTCAAAAAGGCATTGCTTTTTGAGGTCTCAGCGGTGTAAAGTGGAGCTTCAAGCTTGCAAAAGGTGTAGCAGGGAGTTGCTCTGTCAGGTGTTCTGGGCAAATGCCCTGAAAAGCTGCTTGTCTGGCACAAGTGAGGAGTTCCAAAAGGCTGAGGGAAATCCTCCTCATGCCAGCATGTATTCATTTATCGCCATTCAGCTCATTCGGGTTTTGCACAGTGATAGGTTTGTGCAAGCCGCACTTGGTAATGAACTTGAGAACTGAAAATACACCCATGAAAGGAAGCAAGGACTCACCTTAGACAAGTAATCCATTTTCCAGTGAATGGGAGTGGACTCTTGTTTTCTTATTACAATCAGATTTGCTCTGATTGGTGAGATATCCCAAAACTGTAAATTAAGGTGCTTTATTTTTAATTCAGTTTATGCATCTGTCTATAAACAGATACATGGATGTAGATTTGGATTTCAGTTTGAAACTGGAATCACTTAACCAGTGTTTACCAACAGTGTATATGGTGCTGATGCTGCATGTGGCCTCAGGGAAAGCACTACAATAGGACACAGGGAATCTGTGAACTTACAAGGCACTTTGCATCGTTCTAATAGAGCTGCTGAGATTGTTGCATTGAATGTCACTGCTATTTAGAGTGATAAAGGTGCATCTTAGACTTCTTAGAGTGGCCTGTAACCACACATGCTGCTTGTTTCTGAAGCTAGGGAGGGCCTGATTAAATACAGGGCTCACCCACTGTGAGAAAACTCTCTGGCATCCCAGCTGCCATTCAGAATGTGAAATCCAGGATATGACCTGTCAGGATGAGCCACTTCAGCATATTGTGGCAATGCAGCTGTCACTGAGATACATAAGTCTCTAGAGAAAAGCATTCAAACTGTTTCCATGGTAGAATGAATACAAATACACAGTTCCAGTCACGTTTGAATGTGATCTTTTCAACAGGATGGCCTATACTAAATATGCACCTGACTGGAAGTGATCCCATACCTCTTCTCATCTTTGATTGCTGCAGATTTTCTGCATGCAGTCTGATTCAATATTTTTCTTGGTCTATATTTGAGAAAGGTGCAGACTATTTGGAAGCCATATAGATTTAAATTATGTGTTGTCCTTCTCTTTCCTCAATGAAGACAAAATTGCTATAGATCGCCCAACGTATTTCAATGAAATATTTGAAAAAGAGATAGTTCTATAAACCAGATTTAAAATAATTAGTTCATATCAATTCCTTGGTACTGAATTATTTTCAATTTTTTTTATCAATTTATAACTCTAACACCAAAATGTATAGTAGAATTTGAAATTTCCTAATTTGTACCATTAATATCAAGAGAAGGTCAGTGAGTAAGATTAGTGATTATTAAGTATTTTTGTAATAGGGAATTAACATACATGGTCTCTCAGGTGTGTCCAAATAGGTGGCCGTAAATCAATTTTAGAGCAAATTATTATTTTTTTCATATTAAAAGTTTCTTAAAAGAACGAAACAGGGTCAAGTATCAAACTTATGTTTGAATTTGATACTTTATTGCTGAAACTGACTAAAATAAGTCTCATATAGAAATGCCTTATCTAAGGCAAAGTTTTATCAGGAATTTTAAAGATCTGCATAGTCAACCAAAAGACTTCCTTCTAAAACCAAAAAGGAATTGCGAGAAACTTTGATCAACTGACACTACACTTAAAAAAGGACTACTATCTCAAACTATTTTTGATTTGAAGGCAATATTGTCAACTATGCATTCTGATATTTAGATACCTATGGAATGTTTGTGTGTTTATATATTTGCATAGCAAACTAGAGGTACAGATTTACATATACATTATTATGTTTGTTTGCATATGTTTCTCCACATATTAATGTACTATGTATAATTGTATATATAAATATAATGCCTGTGACATATAACTGTGTATTATATAGCCATACTTAATAGTATGTTTACGATACATATTCACTTTATTAATTAGAATGAAATGTCCTATTTCCTAATCATAACCTGTAATAATTTGTTTTACTTGTTTATCTCAGGAACTCTTGGTTGTAATAATTCGTTAATTTATTTAACAAATATGTCCATGCTTACTATGTAAAATCATTTAGTTAGATAAGTGTTTATACTTTGTGTGTATATAAGTTGAGAAGTTATCTCTTTTCAAATACCTGAAAGCCATCACTGAACTATAAGGTAACCTTGAGACTTTCACACATGTCATTTCTTCATTGAACTGTGACAGATTTTTTTTTTCCCTGAACACTTATCATATTCCCCAGATGGCTTAGCCATCATCACTGACAAAGTATGAATAATGTTTTAGGTTGAACAGATGTAAGCAATTTGTAATTTTTCCCCTTTCTGAACCAGCTTTGTTTTGATGAATCAACTGGAAATTGAAACTTATGTAGCACTTCTGTTTGAAAAGGAGTAGTGTTTTCCCACATTGGAATATGTAGTCAGCTCTTAAACATGGTCAAGAGATAGGGAACAGGGAAACTGGCCAGATTCAATAAAATATGGGAGATCATCACTTAATATTGCAGTGTAGTTCCAATTTCTTTAGTCTACAGAACCACATATAAAAAAAGGTAATTCCAAGCCAACAAAACTTCTATCACATTTTGAAAAGAGAGTTTTTAACTAGTATATATATATTACATATATACATATATACATACAAACATACACACACATCATATTGCCTCCGTTTCTCTTTGGTCAGAATACTCTGAAGAACTAGAGTTCTGGAAATTCAGAAACTGTTGATGAAATGTGAAGAGAGAAGAAAATGTACAATTCTTCTGATGAGGATTTGTTTATTCTGCCAAATTAATTTTTATAAATTATACAAATTATATTTTTGACCTTACTATACTCAATTTAAATTGAGACTTACTGGCAATTCAGTTTCAGGGAAAGCTCTCTACAGGCTCTAAATTAGTTAGATACTCTTTGTTTAAAAAAAAAAAAAAAAAAATCTACCTAAGATGGATCTTAATACTATAGCTGTAAAATACACATTTATGTATACATTGGTATTCCATTTGCATACAATGTGATTTATTTTCCTTATCGTAAATAGTTGCCACTTGATAAATAGAGTTCAGCCACTGCGCTTCACTTCCAGAGCGTGTCTCTAACCTGACAATTCTTGCTGTAGAAAGAACCATCATAGTGAATATTTTTAGCTTTCTTGAAATTAAGGTCTATGAGACCAAACTAATTGGCAACTGGTCTAGATTAGATAACTCTGAATTATTGAAAACTTAAGAATTTGGAAACTCCATATGCTACAGACAGAATTTAATAACCAAAATATGATCAAAGATAGCCATAAGTGCACTTATTATTTCCATTCTCATTACTGCATTTCAACATCACTGACTTAGAATTTTTAATGTTAATATTGTAGAATATTTTTAGGTAGAATCCACAGATAATCCTCAAAGCTTTTTTAACCTTGCCCTTTTTGAAAACCATGAAATTTCATGCACTTCTTTTGGAATTTCAAAATAAATTAAGTAGTATGACTGAAATTGGATCAAAACAATCATAACATTCATTATGCTTCTACTTCCACTCCACTCCAGAGAGCTACCTGTTTCACCTTCTTCACCGTGAATAATCACTGGTCCTAATAAGCTGGTTAAGGATCTCATTTACCAAAGTCTGTCATGTAAGAAACCATTTTGAGGAACTTACCTCGTATATTTTCTTATTTAATCAGGCACTCTACTGGCTGGCCTACATTGGCTCCTGTTTTTCTCTTAGAGTCTATAAGTTATTGTTCCTTAGATATATAGCTCAGTCCTTGAGTTTGTTTTCATACATAGTTGCTAGGCCAAAGACAAAAAAGATTGTTTTCACGCCTGTACAAAATTAAGCTCTCTCTACACAGATCTTCCAGAGTGCCCACAAATTTTAATGATTTGCAGCTTTTTTGGTGTTGCATTTCATACATCGTCTTCATTTGAAAGAATGAATATTAAGATAGCAACTGAGACATTTTAGAGGTGTCTTTATTAGTTAAGTAAGACCATTAGACCAGTATGAGATTTCTTAATATATAACACCTAATTGCTCTTATTCCAAAATTTAAATGAGATTTATTTTCCAATAGTGCATATTCCTTTTCTGAACCTGTGTATTTCCCAGATTCATCTCTTGCTTTCCGCACTTTATGGGTGTTTCGTGCATTAAGAAACTTTATAAATGAAATTTGAGTCAGTATACAAAACAATATTACATGAATGCACTAACACAAAGAGAAATAGATGGTCAAGAATACTGTACACATGTTTCGTATGCCAACTCCCACATATGCCCTGCATTCAGATATTTTTCCCAAGTAGAATCTATCATCAGAAAGTGATCTTAGATGCTTTGTTATGGAAATAGTCCTCTTGAACAACAACAACAAAAAGGCATTTTGACTATATTTTCATTTTAAAGAAAGTTATATTTCACCCTCTTGATAAGTTTATTGTCTTGAAGTCTGAGCTAATCATCTCCATCAACTTAACATTCTTATTCAAAGAGTCTGGAGAAAAAGTTTTGTTATTGTCATTCCTGAATTTCTATAATATTAGTATAGCTAAAAGAAAACAAATTGTATGAAATAAATGGTTGTCTTAGGCAGTGCCTCTAAATTTATGGGGATTTTGTGATTGCTGTATTCAGTTGAATTGTATAGTTCACATTCTAGGTGGAAACCTAATTATCATTTCTCCCTGCCTTTTAAAATTTATCAAGTTTAAAAGAAGTAACTATTGGGATTTTTGTTTGTCCATTTGTTTTCCTAGTAATATAAACCCTAATAGTATAATACAGGCAATAATTCATCACATTCTATAAACAAAAACAATAACTAAACTGAACTCAAATTCACTAGTGGAGTTGAATGTTATGGACATGTGTGCAGGTGATCTGAGTGATCTTTCCTAATATGATTGCATCAGCATAATGTATTACATTTTAATTGTACGTACATTTATATTAAGTGAATTGAAAAAAGTTGGGAGATGAGGAATTTGATCAGATATCAAAAGTGTGGGGATTCTCCTTAAACTAACACGGCAGGGATTCTTGCTAAAACTGGACTCAGCATAGATGGACACAGAAAGCCAAAGTAGAGACCTATTTGACAAGAGGGCTCAGACGAGCCAAACTAAAGTTTGGTAGAGGAGAGAATCTCATACCTAGGAGTGCAATTGCTGCATCATATGGTTTAACTCTCGGTTTAACATTTTGAGGAACTTCTAGAACTTGTTCCAAAGGGTCCACATCATTTTACTCTCATACACAAGCACCAGCAAAGGATGGGTTCCAATTGTATCACCTTGTCACCAACGCATTATTATTTGTCATTTTTATTATAACCATTCTAGTTGGTGTGAAAAAGTATTTCATTGTGGTTTTGACTCACAATTCCTTGATGGCTAATGATGTTGACCATCTTTTCACGTGCATATTAGCCATTTATACATCTTCTTTGGAAAAATGTCTATTCTTTTCCTTTGCTTATTTTTTTTAAATTGAGTTGTTTTTGTTTGTTTATTTTGTTTTGTCTTTTTATTGAGTTGAAGGAGTATTTTTAAATGTATTTTGTGCAAGCCCCTTATCAGATATGAGTTGCAAATATTTTCTCTCATTCTATGTTTTTTTCTTCCTCATTTTTTTGATGGTATCCTTTGAAGCACACATATTTTTAATTTTGATAAACTCCAGTTTACTTTTTCTTTTGTCACTTACGCTTTTGGTGTCATATCTAAGAAGGCTTTGCTTAAGGTCATGTCATTTTATTTCTGTACTCTTAAGAGTTTTAGAGTTTTCACCCTTCAATTTAGGTCTATGATTCATTCTTAGCTATTTTTTTGCAAAGGGTATGAAGAAGGGGTCCAATTTTATTATTTCAACATTTCATTGTAACTAAATATTATGACATACATTACAGTAAGAAGTCTCAGGCAAAGTGCAGTTTGTTATACAATAGCCTGAGTTTGTATTATTGTTTTCACTTTCATATTTTTCCATTGCAAAGAATAGTATATTACATAATGTAATTATCTTTACAGCTGTATTTCTAATTGTTTTATATTTTCAGAAGTATAGGAACATTCTGTTTTTTTTCAAAAAAATACTCTATTAATGATCTTCCATTCGGCAGCCATTTTATAAATGTGATTTATATATTAAGAATATGTTGAAGGGATCAGTATTAAGTAAGGCTCAAAAAGAGAAAAGGGCTAGTTTGGGCTTTCATCAAGTAAAAATTGACATCTGGAGGGGGAAAAAAAGACAAGTATTTATTGACATGTGACTTAATGAAAAATATTATATATTACCTTAGAGCCCTTTAAAGTTTAAATAAAAATTTTTTAAAAATCCCTTAATTATCTTGTGCAGTAGAATTACAGCACTAGCATTTCTAGTGACAGGTTACTTTGGAATATAATTCAGATCCCAAAGCCTGCATCCCTGATAGTGCCCCTTTCTCAACTTACGTACTCATAGAAAGTCCTTTATTGAGTAATAAATTTATGCCAAGAACAAGGCAATTGCCAAAATGGGCAGTCCTTTCAGCATCACACTCTTTATAGCAGGAATAATGACCTAAATTTTACTACGCTCCCATATGCTATTATTTTGAAACTTGCTGGGAAAATTTTAAAGAACTACTTTGAACTTGCTTATGACTATCTTGATTCCATTCCTTCACTGGGCTTTGAGAAGAACTCCGATCATCAGCTGATGTTGTTTGTACTTTACATTATTGAATGGATTATAGATCACATTTGTTGGTCCTTCTCTTGAAATAGATTTTAGCACACTTCCTATCTGGAAGTTTCATGTAACTTGATTTATTGATGTAAACTGGAGCATATACATTTGAAAATAGTCCAAATCGAGCTAAAATAAGATCATCAGACCACTAGAAAAGGTGTTTACATTTTGTTATCATAGTAAAATGGACTTTTACTATGAAAAGTCCATGAAACTCTTCTTATGTTGGCTGGGGAATGTGGAAGTGTCATCTGTAACTGCCTCCTTAGCATAAATGTTTATGTAATGGAAAATTTTCATGAGTAAAACCACTATTGTTTTTATTTCCCAATATCTAACCCATTACTGCTAAGTTTTAGGATTACCTACCCCCACTTGCTTTTAATTCTTTTTGTGTAGGACTCCATGTCTTATTATAAATGATTTCACTGCTTCCTTTTAATTGTAATAGGGAAAATGTAAGGTTTTCATAATTGTTGATTTTCCAAAAGCAATATGATCTCATTCGAAGGATCATACAAAAGGCACATTAGCATTAACCTCATTTAACAACTTCCTCATGCTACAAAAGACCTTCCCCCTCTATGTTTCCAGTATTTCACCTTTTGGATGTCACCACTTCATCATTTTGTGAGTTTAAGTTATAAATTTCAGTTGTCTTTCAAAATTCAATTGGGTTAAAAGAGAAAGTCATTAAAACCTGTGGCATCAAATCTACTTCATTTTTGCCATAGCCTCCATGCACCAGTTCAAGTTAGGCATTATCTCTGAGACATTCCAAAATAGTTAGAAGCCATTTATATAGGATAATATTATATATATATATATATATATATATATATATATATATATATATATATATAAATTATAAATATATATATATATAATATATATATATATATATATATATATATATATTTTATATATATATATTTTTTTTTTAGTTCTCCTTCACCAAAATCTAACTCGTGATGTAGTTTTGGTGTGATCCATTTAAATTTCATTCAGGTTTCTGACATGGTAAATAAACTCTAAAGGAGTCCTCTGTTTATTTTTGTTTAACTGTTCTCACTTCTCAGAACAATTTCATTTTCCTACGATATAATTCTCTTTCATTCGCTTTATCTTTGAAATTATAATAAATAATTTTCTAATTTTATATAATCAAAAATCAATTTATTATGAATTTAGAAGTAAATTTCATGACCTCTTGTTTCAAATATTACAAAAAACTAGAAATGATGTTAAATTTTCAGCATGGATGATTTTATCAAGCAGCTCTATAATCTTATTGAAGGGCAATGCTGCATATTATGTCAGATCATACATTATAAAAGTAATAGTAGTTAATAAATAATAACAAGCAAAATGTAAAGATTAGACTATTGCTACAACTGGATGAAATTTCATGTCCTCAATCTGAATTCAGATTACTTGCAACCTTTTATAAATGAGAGTTTTAGATGTAGTAGAAGCCAAGTTAAGGATCTCGTTTTATTGGCTAGTAATCTGAGTCTAAATTACTTGAAGTGGTTTATCCAAGAGCACATAATTAGCTAGAGGTAAAGCAAAGCCAAGACTCCAGCTTTCCCAGGGCTTTCCCACTATTGAATATTGTGACTCAGAGACTGCAAAGCCATGAGTGTGCTCCATTGTATTAACACTACAAATCTCTAAAATGCCAGCAAAAATAAATTAAGTAAGGACTCATTAAGTGCCTACTATGCTAAGATATGCATCAAAAATAGATTCATCTCTTTCTATTTTATTATATAATGTTAAACTTCTCTATGAGTATGTAGTGAAGCTGTCTTTACAGAGATACAAGTTATACCCCCATCTTCTCTCTTTACAAATGGAGTAAAAATAAACAACTACCTGGAAATTTTTCGAAGGCAAGTTTCTTCAACGTTGAATTTTGTCATGTAAACCATAGGGGGCTACAGGCCAGGAGGAATATTTTCTTTTTATTTTCTGCAGTCATGGTGCACTGGAGCTGGCTTGTTATACTGGCTTGCAAGAGCTGGTCGTGCCATCTCTTCCCATCTCCAGGTTCACTGATGTTATGGGAATATTTGCACCACAGAAACTGGCAAATGCTACAAATTAGCGACTTTCTCTCTCCCCTAGTTAGTGCCTGCCGTTAAACATTTACCAACACACCAATGTACAATGCATTGGCTGAGCAAAACTGGACAAGCCTATTGTACTTCTTGAGCTGCTAACTGTCCCCTCTGTGAAATAGGGATGGCAACATATACTATAGCATATATCACAGGATTTTATGAGGATCATGTGAAAATCTTTGCAATTATGACTACAAAGTAGAATTACTAATATCACAATAATGAGAGTTATATGTTTGCAAATAAAATATGAGACACTTGGCAAAACCAATATAGTACAGGTAGACCTAGAGTTCCTTAACACCACATCTACACTCAACCTAGGTACCTAGCCAGACAAAAAGAAAAAGAACGAAATTCAGAGTTAATGTCACAGCCTGATTCCTATAACAGACATCAAATAACATAAGTAGGTACCAAATAGAATGCAGAGATTATTGGGCCAAAAGTAGTACCCCAACTCCTTTCCCCATGCCCTGAGTCCTCTATGAATCTGATGAATTAGGCTTAGGAAGGTGGATAAAACATTTTCTGCATGTAGGCTATGAAGGCCTCTGCAGAAAGGATTTCCTCTTTTCTTCTTATCACCTACTTAATACAGAGCTCTGCATACAAAGGGCACATAGAAAAAAGAATATTGACAGGTTGACCTCTTGAGTTTACAAATTCCCGCTTTCACTTTTATGACTCTTCCAAATACTTTAGAACCCTTGTTCAAATAGGCATGGAAATCCCTACCCTTTGATGCAATGTCACTGCCTTTGGCATTTGCATTGTGGTTAAGTAAGTCATATATTGAAACTACAAAATCCTCTTCTGAGCTTGGGTCCTGTATACTGGTCCACTCTTATTTACCTTTGAATAAAACAAAAAAGCCAAAAACATTCCATGCGTAAAACACATGACAATCCACACCAGACTGTTAATCACAAAAACACTAATCAGATCTCTGTTTCTCCCCCCCATGAACTGTATGTTGAAAATGGTCCCAAGGACTTGCTATCCCAAGCTGAATGCTCTCGAGAAGCTAAAGAATTCAGTTCCTTTTTGGTTGAAATTAGATTCATCATAGCCAGATAAATGTGGGCTTAAATCCTGGTTCTATAACCTACAGTCTCCATGACCTTAAACTGGTTATTTAACCTTCCCAAACCGCAGTGTCCTGCCTCATCTGTGAAATAACAAATATTCATAAGTTTGTGGTGAGGATAAATAAAAAAAACAAAAAACAGACAAACAAAAAACAACAACAATAACATACCCAGAGCTCTTAACACTGTGTCTGGCTCATTATAAATACTCAATAAATTATTGTTATCATTGCTACCTTTTAATAAATTGCGTATGTTTTTACTCCTGGGTTTATTCCTAGCTTGCCAAATCACATTTAATATGCTCCTCTGTCCCTTTGTTTCCTCACACGAGAAGTGAATTGAAGACCTATCACTTTTTTGCTTCTCTGGAATAACATAAAGATTAATTCCTGGTGGACTGAATTATTTTCAGTAATGCAGTGCTGGAAGTTCAATTATTTTTCAAAAAAGAAATACTCACCAGTCCTACTTTTGTAGTAACACAGTCATCTCATAAAGTACCATGAACTTTACCAAAACAGTTTTTAAAAAATTAAGTTTTATGCATGTTAAATAAATGAAGTCATGTTATGTAGCATACTGCGGGCTGGGAATACAATGAAAGGACTATTTGAAGAGTTGAAAACAAAACAGCAGAGCTGTTCTATTTTAGTATATTCAGGGATGATTTTTTTTAATTTTTTATTATATAACCTGTATAAGTACACTCCTCCTAAGAATGAACCAACATATTGACAAATATGGAGGATGGAATCTCTGAAAATTCATATACAGTATTCAGATACTATAAAAGAATTGGTTTTGGGGGCTGGAATATAGCATTGGGGAGATGCAGATATCTTCTGTAAAGATGAATTACAGAAAGCTTATTCTTTTCTATCTCAAATTCCCGTGGGCGTTTTAGAACCAGAAGCCAACTTATTTACTCTTAACAGAATCTTCCTGTGGAATCAGACACAAAGCTCAGTGGTGGGAAGATTAAATATGAGAAGAGAAATAGAAAAGACACCTCTGAACTAAGGGAACACAGGACATTATGCTATGTACTTCATCTCACATTCCAGATAAAAGAATTTCTGGGCTTGTGAATGGAAACTTTGCATATAATATAATATTGAGTTAAAAACCTTGGCACAGTGGGACTCCATACTCTATTCAAATTCTTCTAGAAATTTTCATGTTCAATTGTTGGAAGAATAGTGTTTTAATATGAAAAAAATGTAATATTACTTCTATACTTTTAGACTTCTTTGTTTAAATACAAGTACAAATTAATATTCCTTATTTGCGAATATGTTGAGTGTGAACTGTCATTAGCACATTAAATGCTGTTGAGAACACCATTTTTTGCTTTATTTCTGAAATGTTGGTTGCTTGAAATCATACTTTAGCTTATCAGGTGATTATTATCTAATTTATGATATCTAATTATCTAAATATCTATTATGATATCTAATATATCTAATATATTGCTGGCTTTAAAATCAAGAAGGATTTACTGAGTACGTCCTTTGCTTTGCAATGTGTTCAAACCTGAAAGAAGTTAAAGGGAACAGAATAGGAAGGAGGAAACAGAGCAGGGCCGAGAGTGTGTCAGGGAATGTACAGTTTCACAAACACAGAATATTTAAAACAGCAATAGAATCTCATAGATAGAGGAAACTCCAAAGCCATACAATCACATGTTTTTGTTTCTCAACTAAGGGAACATGTCCATTGAGGTTAAATGATCTGACCTCAATTGCTCAGCCAATATGTAGTTACAGAAGATGGCAAGAGAGAAGTGGGATGTATGAGTGGGATTGAAGAATATGGGATATGTTGAATTTCAACTACGATCACTTACTATGTGTTAAGCTCTATGCTAGATTCCTCCACACTTACTGTCTCTTTTACATGATCATAACAAGCTCGTATGTTAAATGTCATTGCCCAATGTCCAAGAAATGAAGTAGCTTTCCCAAGGATTCAAAAGCATTGTATCACAGATTCACATCCACGTGTTGTGACCATAAATATGGCCTTCCATAGAACACTGATTTGATGAGTAAAGGCATTCCAAGTGTTGTGTTTGTCTGAAATAAGAAACGGGATTGATATGTTGGAGGAGCAGTGGATAAGACATCTTGTTTAGCAAGATCAGAGCTTCTATACTGAGAAGTAGTGAGATGATTGCATGTATTAAAAAAACAAGGACATATTTAATTTACACATAAATTCCAGGGTGAGTTTGCTTCATACAAGACAGAGTATTACAATATTAAAGCAGAAATAAAGGGAGGGAGGAGAGAGAGAGGGGATTAATAATATCTGAAATAAAACAGCCTAGTTGATGAGAAATATTCTATGTGTATCTGTGAATGACTGTAATATATATTAATATCCAAAATTGTCAGGGAAACAAAAAGATGCCACACATTATAACAGTAATTATCTCTATATGGTGGATATTTTTCTCCTTCGTTCATTTTTTTCTTCAAGTTTTCTACAAGAAACCTTTTATAATTTATTTTATAATAAAAAAAAGTTTCTATATAGAGAAATACATACATGAGAACTAGATTATTTTCTGACTTGAAAACTAAATTACTAAATTTTAAGCTACAATAGGTATGAATTTGAGATAAAAAGTAGAACAGCTTGTTCTGAATTAGAGTATAAGTAGTTTATTATTTTATCAATGAAGTCTTTTCAATTCAATTATTTTCCTAATTAGGATTAAAAATTTAAGTTAATATTCTCTTTTTCATAAACTCTTCACAAAAAGTGTATAGTTTTTAAATGTCAGCTGGTATATAAACAAATACTTTCAAATATGGATAATAAAATTGTACTCTGGGCTTTGGCTTGTAAAGTTGACAGATATTATCTGATTATGCTACTATAATTTAAGAGGAATATCCATTCTTGTCATTTTCACATGTAAAATGTGTTTTTGGAAAAATACTGAATCCTGATCATTTAGGTTGGCCGACATAATTTCAAGAATTACATTAGATTTAAAATAAGCACATAGAGGACCCTTACTGATTATTTGCATCAGCTCCTATATTTTTTTAATTTCACAGACTGTATTACCTGTGACTTTAGTTCTTGACCTGCTTTAAGGTTTTGTTTCAATTTTTCTGTTACATATTGATGCCATTTATTAAGGTCTGTTTTCTAGTGATTTTCTATTAATCAAGAGGGAACATCACATTTGCTTTGTGCTTTTTCTCCAAAATTGTCCTGAAAAAAATAGGTAATTTATTTTTCTTTGGAATTATTCAAATTGTTACAATCCAAACATCACAAAGATTAATTTCTTCTATTAGCATTTCTAAGCTAAAGTTTATTGATACCAGTATTTTAACTGCATAGATTAAAATACAACACGTTTCTGAAGCCTCTCTACCCTTTATTTTCAAATAAGATGATCAGGATTTAGTTTTCAAAACACAATTTTTATTAATGTTAATCAATACCCTAGGTATGTCTTTCCTATTAAAAAATTCACACATTCATTTTCTCCATAAAATTTTCACTGAAGTCATTATCACAGAGTTGAGAATTGTCACAAGAATTGCATTTTCGTATTGTATTTTTCTAGATGTGCTGATGTGTCCATAATGCTCATTGGCTCACTCTGCATTTAGATATCAGATTCTTGACTTGAGGGTAAAAAGAAGACAACCTCACTGATTGTCTGTTTGTGGTGTCTCATAAAGTTCCTGGGTCTAAAAATGTTGAGTGATTTGTACATCTCTGACACTGTTTTAAGATATTTAGGCCAATAATTTTCCCTTCTGTATTTTTCCTAACATGAGTTGCTTATTTGTATTACATATTGAAGTTGCTTTGGTATTTTGTCTTTGACTGTCCATAGTAAAGTGGATTTCCATCAGATCTCTCCAGAATTAGGAAATGGAAAGCATTTATTTATAATGTCATCATGGAGTCACATTTAATGTGACCCGGCAGTCCCATACAAATAATATAGCATTATATTATTTACTGGTAGTTATTTTTTTCTCACCTTAGAGTAAGATAACTCAGCACGACCTTCATACAGTCAAACTATTTCCAATCATTGACACTCCCTGATGAAAATAGACACTTTTCCACTGAGTTTGAACTTCACCCACTTTAAACATTTAAAAGTAAACGCGCTTTTTAAAATTAACCAACTGCATCTACTGACATTTGTAACCACACACATACCACAAACATAAGACTTTCTAATAATAATCATTTCATGTTAAGAACATCTGCTTGTTCAAAGCTGAGAGAGCTTCAGGCCTTCAAACTGTAGTTTATGCTCCCAGCACAGAATCAGTGTTTGTGGTTTTGTCATGATGTCACCAATGTGTGTGCTCTGGTTTGGGCTCATCCAGCTATCTTTTGCTGTGAAAAAATAAATGTTCTCTGAAAATTCCGTATGACCCTTCTTACTGAGAATAGGGTTTCTTAGAACACTGTCATAACAAAAGGTTAATAATGTATTTACATTGTTTAACATATTCAGCATGTGGTCTTCACCCAATAAGAAAAAATTAAAAATGTGAACAATCAATCCTGGTTTGAAGGAGGGGGACGAAGAAGAAAAAAAAGGGGGATAATAATGGCTAAGTATATGTTCCCTGTTTTAGATGTTTGTCGTGAGGTTTGAAAGTCCAATATTTCTCTACCAAATGAAATAAAATAAAATTGTATTTGTTGCATATTCAATAATCTCAATATATTTGGTCTCCCCTGAAAAGCTTCATAAATTATTTTATAAAAGGAATAAGATTATGTAAAATCTAAGGCAGGTGTTTAAATACAGCAAGAACCAGAAGGTAATAATCTTCTCCTTACTTTTGGATGGCAGGGTATATATTTTCCTGAATAGAAGATAATAATAAAAACAAAAATAAAATAATAATTTATTAAATTTAGTCTGTTTTTAAGTGGACAACTTTGAAAGTCAGAGAAAACCTACACCCTTCCTCTTTTAGCAGTTTCCACATAAGATAATGAATATGCCAAGAAGTATTGGAAACCACCTTTCACGTCAGAGGTGATGATTAACTTCTGAATTTTCAGGCTTTTCAGGTGAACAAAGTTTGGTAACAATGATGGATCTGAACATTTTGAAATATTTTATTGCCTTTTAAAATAAATAGCATAAAGTACTTATCAGCATTGAAATATATTTCACCAATTTAACAAAATATTAAACTGCCTAAATGGTGAACTATTTACAAATAATATATGTGTTTTATGTTGTTCTTCTATAGGTTCAGGCAATAGTTTTAATTACTTAAGTACAATGTGATTTGGACAACTGAAGTTGAACACGTCGGTATAATACAGCTAAAGCATATATTTGTTTGCATTTTTAATCGAAATATTAGAAGTTTTGAAAAACTATAGGCTTAGTTTCAAATTCTGTTTTTCTAGGAGAATTACTTAATTTCTGCCTAATTATTGTGATTTTTGCAGTCATATTTAACCTTTTCTGAGTGTCTACTCTGTATATTACATCAATATTACTGCTAATTCATTATGAATATGAAATTATACAGTAATATCCCTACATTCCAAGACCTGGCTATTTATCTGACCTCAAAACTGAGCAAGAAAATGAGTATAATGGAAATAAATGCATTACGTTTTCTGAGTGCTTAAGAAATACAGAGAATGCCAAAAAATATATACACATTTTAAGAAAGTTGTCACTTTGGTCAACGTTGCTCAAGCAGTAGTTCACCGTAATCGGAAGTGTCTGGACGCTAATGGTAACCATTTTGAGCACCTCTTGTAATTGCAGAAGTCAAATGTGACTTGTATTCACATTATTGACTATTACAGATTTAACACAGTTTTTTCCTTTCTTAAAATTTATATACATTTTTTGGCACCCTCTGTATATTGTCTTCAGCAATCTTTTGAATGTTGTTCATAAAGATACTTTTCAAATGTTATTTACTTTAATTCCACATAGTATACTTGGTGTAGAGTGGTTGGTATGTTTCTCTAAATCTTTCTCTTCTCCTTGTGTGTGTGTGTGTGTTTTTCCAGTTACTGGCTGACGAACAAAGTTCCCATCAAAAGACCCAGCACAGGTCTCCTCATGTATACACTTGCCACGAGATTCTGTGATGAAATTCACCTGTATGGATTCTGGCCATTCCCTAAGGATTTGAATGGAAAAGCTGTCAAATATCACTACTATGATGACTTAAAATATAGGTACTTTTCTAATGCAAGTCCTCACAGAATGCCATTAGAATTTAAAACATTAAATGTGCTGCATAACAGAGGCGCTCTGAAACTGACAACAGGAAAGTGTGTAAAGCAATAAAGCACATTTGAAAACAGACAAACAAACTGAATATGCACTTCTTTTCTGAAGATGCTTCCTAAGATTTGAAAATAGGATCCAAAACAAGACTGGGTTTCAGCATCCGCCAATTACCTGAAAGGTGATAAAGGACATCCGTGAGAAATCCACTACCAGCTGATGAGATACCTGCAAAGTGCTCTGAAAATTAAACATTTTGACTTCAAGGGTCCTAGTAAGTGCCACTTCCACTAAGAACACAGTTTGAATGTATAATTAGTAGTGTTTACAAGATCCAACAATGCACTCGTCATTAGTTAACGAAGCAAATATGTTCATCGCTGTTGGGCTGCCACTGCAACAACAAGCACATGAGAAGAGGAACCCAGGAATACAACTCCGCCCATGGGGGCATTAACCATCCTTGTCAGCAGATATGAAGATGGAAACGATTTGAGCAGTGAAACTCATAAGATTAAACAACTCAAGTAAATGCCTTCAGTCAGGACTCTGAGTCTGATCATGAATTTTATGTTTCTGTTCCTGTTTTTGTTTGTCCTCTGCAATCTTTTGATTTGAGAATTGGGGTGCTTAGAAATCCTAAGACACATGTGAATCAGACAAATGATCTTCAAGTAAACATTTTTAAAGTTCTTATATTTTTAAAGAGCAATCACCCCAATGACTTTGTAAAAAAAAAATGTATTTTGCACAACTCTAAACCTCCAGATTTTTTTCCAGTGGTGTAGAAGGTACCAGCTAACCTGTACTACTCAGTAATCTTGAGCCATTCTAAAGGAAAGATGTCCTGTGTCATCTGAGATGGTAAAATTAGCGGAAAAAATATATACTTTTGGTACCAAAGATTATACTGATGTTTCTACACAACAAAACATTCTCCTTTCATGAAAATAGTATATTCGTACATTATACTACTAATGGAAACGTTGTCTCTATTTTAAATTTTCCAAACTCAAACTTTATTCTTATTTGAAGGAAAATTTTCACGGCTTTTACATTTCATAATAATTTTGTGGAAGCATTTTGCCCTTTAGAATAAGTGTTTGACTGGTAGGACTGAGCTATGACTTCCAATTCTTTGATAGTCTCCCTTATTATTCAAATGAAAAGACTGGCATGTTCTTCATGCCATCAGTAAATTTTCTTAGTGCAGAAATAAGATGACTTATAGAGTGTTGTTTCCATGACAGAGATGGTTCACTTTAAGAGGTTTAACAGTGAAACTGTCAGTATTTTGCACTTTGAATGGATTAAACTGACCAGTATTTTTTCTGTGGTTAAATTTATTCACAGTATCATATTAATGTGTTTTCAAAGAAGCACATGAAATTATTAATAAAGTGATTTAAAATGTTTTAGCATATATGAATTGACCCATAGGCCAGTTTTCTGGTGACTTATGATAGGTAGGTCATTGTGATGGTAAATTGTTTCTTTGGAAAGCAGAAGTGCTGTGCACCCACTTCTACTCCTGGCTTGAAACAACTTAGATGACTTCTTATTTCTTAGGCAAGGCAATCTGAGTAAAGAAAAATAACATGGAGAATATATATATATATATATATATATATATATATATATATATATGCAAAAGGGTTTCACCGTAGTACAGTTCTCAATTAATGATATGTATATTATTTTTAAAATACGGTAAATCATGGGGTAGAGAAGACTATTTTTTGAGAATTCATGTGTCTAAGAAACAAAATACAATGCATAAAGGAGATACATAGCTAAAAACGGAGAAAACATGATGTACTTTAATTGTTAATCTCTTATTTACTGGAATTTTAAAAAGAATTGGGCATATATCTTGAACTTAAAACTGAAAAGCCTGATTTACTTAACAGGTCAGAGGTAGGTAATTTGTAGATCCTTAATTTCGATTAGTTGGGGATACGTTTTTTTGAGGAGCCTTTAATTTGAATTTAATAGATGTTTGAATCACAAGTAAATTCTTATAGGCAAATCCATCTCAGAACTCATTCAAAGTATGTCTTTAAAAGCAGCAGCCACGTACCTTGCCATTTTTACTGCATTTTCAACAAATGTCTAAACAATTTTAAGGCCACAGCAAAGGCATCCCGGCCACTCACTGTTCTGTGTGTTGAAGTTTATCTCATAGACACATTGAGTAGTGCCTTGCTAGCTTCACATTGCTTTGTTACCCTGTGCTTTGTGTTCTCTAAATACGTTGCCCAGTTCTGAAAATGTTTGGCATCTAAAAAGGGCTTCAGTATCGACTGAGACTACTTTTGTTCATCTCAGGGAACTTTCAATACTCAAGGGTGAATTCAATGAAAGGCATTTAGTGTTCAAAGAACGCAAACTGTCCAAGATCATTTCATTCCTTGTTGAATATCTTCCCATCTATCCCCCTCCACAGTCGGCGGTGGCCTTCCCACTGGGATGGGGCAGGGAGCGCACTGAAGGCTAACTAACAGCAAGAATAAGGAAAAGCATCGAAGTTTAACCAAGAAGGGGGCAAAAGGGATCGTGATGAAATCAAATTATAAATACATACTTGAACTATCTGGGTTGTTTTTTGTTTTTGTTTTTGTTTTGTTTTCTTTTGAAACTATTATATGTTCACAACTTTAATTTTTTATTTTTTCTTTACGATTTAACCGGGTACCTGGCAATGTTCAGGCAGCTGATTGTGAAGTATTCCTGTCCTTCAGAAAACGTGATTGTTACTGTGCTGTTGACATGAATAGGCCATGGAAACATTTTCGTCATAATTACCCAGCCTGTCCTATACTTAATATTAAGTTGCTGGAATTGAAAAAAAAAAAAAATCAAGTATCATATTTTTCTGGGCAAATCTAATGATTCAGCCCACAGGACTGATGAAATTACTGTGGAAGTTTTTCTATCTGAAAGAAGGTGCGGGGCATTTAAATGTCTTTATGTAGTCTATATCATACAAAATGTAGATCAATTGCTAATGGGAATTTCTGCATACATGCTTACAAAAGCAATTTATTTAAATAATGCTATGTTTGCATTGGTGGTATAGAAGTGAGCATAGCTGCCTTCTAAATAATGCTATGGGTAGTGTACATACCAACTAGTTATTAAGCTACTACACAGGAAAAGGGTGAACAAAATAATTTATTTCTAATTGAGCCAGTTAGTCCTAATGCACACAATGTGGTATTTGGTTCATAAAAGAGTTGTTTTCACGTGGTTATTGGGAGTAGCTATAATTATGGAAGGGGTGTAGGAAGAGCTAAATAGAGTTAGTTGTTACCTCTACAAGTTTGAAAGTTTCCCCACAGACATTATCAATATACCATTGTTTTAAAAATTGAGTGAGAGAGGGTTATTGTTCACATTTAATGAAAGAAAGTCCAAATAAAGCCCACCTGGAAATAATTTTATTATATATGTGCTATAGGTATATCTATATAGTACAAATAGACATGTGTGATGCATATATACAATGTTGTATATGTGTGTTTGTGTGTATACACACTGGGTCTGCAATATGCACACATTAGATTTGTGTTATGCTAACATCTTCCGGGGTTGCACTGTGAAGCACTCTGGAGATAAGACCACTTTAGAGTAAAGAAGTTCTTTTGAGACTTCAGTTACTAATGTGCTTTAAGAGGAATCTACTTTGAAAGTGAATTCCACATTGTTCATACCTAATAAGGGTCCAGTCTGACCAAATCATTAAAAAAAAAAAAAAAAAAAATGAAAGAAAGAAAAAAAGAAAGAAAGAAAGAGAAAGATTAAAAAATATGTCTTCAAGCTTCTTTCAAGCAATGTATTTGAAATACAGTTTTGAGATTGTGGCCCCAGGTCCTGTGTCTCCCATTTGAGTAGCACCTTTTAATGCATATTGTTTCTTCGTGTAGGCAAAAGCACAAGTGGTTCAAATGTATATAGCAGGAAAAAAAAAAAAAAAAAAGAGTTTACAGAGATAGGATTGCTGCACAGAATAATTGCTACTGAATATTTCTTATATAATTTGTGGAATTGACATAGGAGGTTTATTCAGTCAAGTTCATTCTGTTCAACACTGTTTCCCTATTGTTTATGTATAGCAATTGGATGTTACTGTTTTATCATTTGTAAAATTGTAAAATAAACTAATTTTTTTTTTCAACTGTTCTCTTATCTCTTATATCCAAACCCTCGCTCCACTTCATACATCAATGTATGGTGATAGTCTTTACCAAGCTTTGGCTAGTGATTTTGTCTTCTCTACCTCTGAGCCACAGCCATTGGCAATTTGGCAAATTATTTAAAGCGTATGCACAGGAATATGAACAATATCAAAAGCCCAGTGAACATCAGGAAATCCTTAACAATGTATTTGTGTGGTGCATTCTGTTTGTAGCTGAAGGAATGGAGTGTCCAAATTTGTATCCAATTTATACTCCTACTGACTGCTGTTGGTGGTAACACCAGCTTCATGGCTGGAGAGGCCAATGGCTTATTAACACACCGCACATTCTTCAGGCTAGCCTTAGATTTTTTGCGATTTCAATTGCCATTACATCCTCTGGCTATTGTTGGCAAGTTTACCCTCCAGGAGGTGATCCTGGAAAACTACATGTTCAAATCTTCTTCAATGACGTTCTAAATCTTTTCACTATTTTCTCCAAAATTTCGTACATGAGGTCACTTTTAGCATCCTGCAATTTTGAAACGTTTGCTAGAGACCAACGGTGAACCATTAACAATGGTTGATGAATATAGATTTTATTTATATTTGCATAATTAACTTTTACTTTCAAAGAGCCATATATTGTTGGTCATTCCTATCTATTCTTGGGATATAATCAGACCTCATCATAAGCCTATGAAATGGATATTGAAAATATCCCAATTTTAGAGATGAGAGTAAATGAGCGTTTATGTGACTTGCACCAAAGGTCACACAACTCAGGAGCGAGATAATCAGGATTGCAACCAGGTAGCAGGCTGACTTCAGTGTCCTCTATCTTACCCATCACATTTTGATGCTGCCTGTTTTTAACTGGCAATACATTCCCCAGGAAACTTAAATTTGCAAATACATTATATTTTAATGAGCATAGATCAAGCTTATAGGTGAGTATCTAGGAGAGATATACAATTTAGGCTTTGGAAAAGTCTAATAAATGACCCCTACCCCAAATAGTAAATCATCTCTGATGATGAGATGTGTGCCTTCCAGGTCAGTAGCTTTCTCCTGATGGTGCTGCATAAACTGCCAATTGTTGCCTCAAATTATTTTAATTTTTTTCATATAAGCTGGATTATGCTTGTGTTAGAATCTGACTTTATGTATCACAAAAATTATTATATTACAACTATTATAAAGTGTAATTGTGAGTTTCCTGTACAGATATTTTTATTGAATTTGGGTATTTCAATCATTTCCATTAGCAACTATTTACAGAAATATTTAAGATTGAACTTATGCAGATGGCTAAATTCATCCATTTCACATTAATTTTTGAAAACCATTAGGTTGCTGCAAAAGTAATTGTGGTTTAAAAGGTTAAAAATAATTACTTTTGCACCAACCTAATAGTTTCCTTCTCTTCATGAAAATCAGAGTAAGTTGATCTTCAAATGAAGGGGGCAGCTTAATGTTTTGCCCTTATATACTAGCTTCATTTTGCAGGACCCTGTGAAAGGGAAAAAAAAAAAATCTCGAATATAAGAATAAAATTATTGTTTGATCCATTCCTAAAATATAGATTTCAGTTGAGTTGCTTAATTTCTGGAATCTGAAAGTATGTGAAAGAATTGAATACCAATAAAAATCTCTCTCTGTGTCTCTTTTTTATTTTTGTTTCCAGACTGCTGATTTCTGATTCAATCACCAAAGTAGAATTTCTCAAGTAAACGTAAGAGAATATCAATCCAGGACATACTCAACAAAAATGTGCTCAGAGGATAACAATTCTGTATTTCTCTCCCCTGGAGATTCAGAAAATATACTGACATAGAAAACGATCTGAGAAATTTTGCAATAAAGAAAGACATTTCTATTGTTTAAAAAGTCATAGATAATTTTGTATATAACTTCCATCAAGTATGAAATTATGTTCTACAGAACATACTTTGGATAACATGTCTGAATATAACAAACAATACAAGAAAACAGGTAAGAGCTTCCGTTGGAAAGGCTGATGCTGACTATATTCAGTGTTTTATTTTCCCGTAGACCCAATCTTTTGAAATATGAAATTATTTTAAACTGACATATTCATTTATTCTTTCAACTTTTCATAGTAACTCTTACAGTAACAACTACTCTTTTCTAAAATATTAATCATACCATGGCTAAACTCCTAATAGTCCCAAAACTAAACTTTATTGCTCATTCTAAACGGTGCACACAGATTAGTTAGCTTTAAGGCATTAATAGCACAGGAAGAAAAAAGAAAAAACATGCAGTGAGGTCCTAATTTGCATTTCCAGAACCTCGCAGTATATTACAGTGCGCTCTCTCCCCACTGTCGGTCCAGCCCAGCTTCCTTAGCTCCAGCCTCCCATCACCACACAGATGGGCTGTCTATGAGCACATCTGCCAGCGCTGCCACAACGTAAACACACTCAGCTGGTAGCAGATGTTTTCCAGGAAAGATCGCTACCACAGGAGTTGTTCCACTTCTGATTCTCTGTTAGTTGATCTCCATGATTGGGCAGAAGGTCGTTGTGTTCACACAGATTATTTGTCTCTCGGGTACAGAACAGTCACAAGGTAGTTGCAGACTCGACATTTTGATATTTACCATGTGCTTATACACAGAAATGCCTCTGAAGGCTCTCTGAATGTCAATATTGTTCTTTTTAAAAATATGAGCCTTTATAAGTCTTTATTTGCTGAGCTCTTCAAAAGTAAAATACGAGCTGAGCGAAAGAAAAATAAGTATACTCTCTGATGTTCTATGGCCATCGTTGAGACTGCTAGTGTTCTTGTGAGTTGTTATAATAATTATATTCATAATTCTTAGTCCTACTTTATATCAATAAATTCTGTATTCATTTATGGGGTAATTTTATTTAATTCTATAGACGATGATGACACGTTTTACTTATATGAATGTATAAACTCATTTTCAGGATATATTTGCAAATCCTGATAGAATATAAAATCTAAAAATATTTCACCTTATAAATGATTACATTTATTCAACATTTATAAAGTAATAGTACCTACTAGGCACTTTATTAAACTTGAAGAATACCTTTCCTCACAGTTATCAAAACTTAGATGGAAATCACATACAGGAAAATAATCATATCCTTTGGTGACAGTATTCTGTCCCTAGAGTGTACAGAGTGTTAGGGGAGCATAGAGGAGGCCAGGCAGAGGACTAGGTACAAAGAGCATGGTTTGTACTCAGGTGGTAAAATGAAAGCAAGCAATACTCCATTAACACATGAAACCCAAAGAGCAGGTATTAGCTGTATTTCTGTATATATATATATATATATATATATATATATATATATATATATATATTTCTGTATTTATATATGTATATATGTATATATTTCTGTATATATATTTCTGTATATATATATATATATTTGTATATATATATATATATATATTTGTATATATATATATATATATATATATATATAGAGAGAGAGAGAGAGAGAGAGTCAGAGAGACAGAGAGACAGAGAGAGACAGAGACAGAGAGAGAAAGAGAGAGAGTGCCAAAAAATATATATACACATTTTAAGAAAGGAAAACTGTATTAAAATTGTAATACTCAACATATATTGATAATGAAAGACGAATAGAAGTCACATCTGACTTCTGCAATTACCAGAGGTGCTCAAAGTGGTTACCATCAGCATCTAGACATCTGATTACAGCAAACTACTGCTTGAGCAACATGTATACATTTTTTGGCACCCCCGTATGTACTCCTGACCACACTTCCCCTGAATCATTGTTGAATTACAAGTTTAAATAAAACTGCAGTCTAGACTACCCCGAACACTTACCACTAAAACCACAAAACTGCAGGCCTGTTGAAATTATCCATTGTACAATATCCTTCACTTCTAAATATTTCTGTTTTAGTATTTACTTTATGTTTCCAGCTTGAAGGAATGCACCGTAAAAGAAAATGTCTTGGACTTGCTTCCAAGTAATGACTTTTAACATGATTTATTTCTGTCACTTTAATACATGCTACCAAATTGTCATAACTTTTAAGTTTCATTTTGGGATGATCTGAGAATTTGAAAATGCACCTGCCCCAAATTTCTAAGATATAGATTGTTAACCTTCTAATATTACTTCTCATTCAATGACACATCTTCTATCTCCTCTGCAGATTCCTTCTTTTATGTCCTCATCTAAACCGTGTTTCTGTAGGACTTTTCTTTAGTTTTCTTATATCTCCACAATTCTAGATATCTTATCTGTTCTGATGCTTTTAAACTGGCAGAGACATGGACAGGTGGAGATAATAATCAAATGAAGGAATCTTTTCGTAGAAGCAGGTATATATTCATGTCATACTCATAGTTCAGAGTCCCTCAAAAACACAGCTCGACGGGGTTTTAATGAAAATAGGCTACTGGGACAATGCTTCCAGAAAGCAGAAGTGGGGAACCAAGTTGCCATACATGGGATGTCTGTGCCCCTCCCAAACTCATATGTTGAAACCTAATCCCCAAAGTGAGAACATTTGGAGGTGGGGCCTTTAGGAGGTAACTAGGTCATGAGGTGGAAAACTCATGAATGGGATTAGTGCATTTATAGAAGAGACCCCCAATCACTCCCACACGCCCTACACCATGTGGGGACCCAGCAAGATAGTAGCTGACTTTGAACCGGGAAGCAGGCTCTCACCAAACACCAAATCTGCTGGTGTTTGATTTGGGACTTCCCAGTCTCCAGAACTATGAGAAATAAATGTTTGTTGTTTATGAGCCACCTAGTCCTTTATATTTTGTTATAGCTGCCTGAATGTACTAAGACACAGGGAGTCTATAACATAAAAGGAGAGAAAGCCTACACAGAGATATGCTTTCAAATTAGCTGCTTCTGTGAATAGTGGAGGCTCAATCCCATGTGGACTAACTGAGGAAATTTATGATAAGGGTCTCAGGATTCAAGGGACGGTAAGAGGAAGCAATTTTTCATCAGTCCCTATCCAGAACTGAGAGTTTACCTATGAGTCATAAATTCCCTGAACTTCTGAGTTATGTATGTGAATTCTAAGCTAGCTCCCATAGGTATCCCAGAGCATGTGCCAGAGAAGCACCCAAGCAATGTGCAAAAGAGGCAATGCAGCTGGACATGAGGTGCCATCTGCACAGTATTGTTGGATGGACCAGTGACTGGAATGAGGGGTGAGGCAGAGAAAAGTTGAGGCAGTGCTTAAGGTGTGTAATATGGTTCTTCTAGTGCCACTAGTGGCATAGGTTGATGCCTTCCGTTAATTCCAATCCACAACAAACTCTCCAACTTGGTTGATTTCTGTGAAATGTATAGAAGAGTTCCTATAAGAGAGTTAGTTTGGAAACTATAGCCCCATCATCTGTGAATTCTCATTTCAAGTCATAACTGGTATTTACCATCTCCTTCTTTCTGGAAGCCCCCTTACTTCAGCTGGTGTGGGTTTCTTGCCTAAGGGGTGATTGAAATCTTCAAGGAATCTGAGAACGTAGTTGACTTGTCTGTGGTAGACCTTGATTGCTGCAGTGGTCCACTCAGATTTATTTCTGGGCACTGAAGCACCAAGAGATACCCAATGAATTTTCTGTGTCCTAGACATCCTCTTCCCTTTCCCCATCATATAGCACTAACTCTAACTCTTTATCATGACCAGCGTCAATTATCCCTGCCAGTATGATAACCCCTTTCCTTGCCTATTGGCTCACTGGCATAAGCACCCCAATTGATAAGGTAGGAATCTTAGTTCCAAGTTCAGTGGGATCTTTATTGAGTCCCTGGAAGAAACCTTTTCCCCACTAGAAATCAGAATTTATAATCTAACAGAGTCTAAATTGTGAATACAGGAAACAGAAATTTCCAAAATGGACTGAGGAGAGAAATGGGAAGAAGAGCCAATGGTACCTTTGTTAGTCAGGGGATTGGAATTCTAGATATTAGGAACACAGCCATATACTAGCCATTCGGTTTAATGCATATTACACGTCATAAAGGACAGAATACAAAACCTGTGTATCTTGGCTCTGAGCTGTTATTCTACTGAGCAGTTAAGAGGTCATTCATTATCATATTAGGTTAGCACTTTGTGGTGATAAGGTGTGTAATGAGCCACAGTACTGGTAAGGCACCCATTGCCTTACCTTGTTTGCCACAACATTTTCTTGTTAGTCTGAGGAAAATTTCAGGATCCCATTCCAGTGAATTAGGGATTTTGTGAGAGCCTGCATGGTAAGTTTGGTAGAAGCATTGTGTGTAAGAAAGCAAATCCATATCCAGAATTATATTAGTTTTGGTAAGGTTAAATTGCTGCCTCTTCTCGGGTTGGAAGGGTCTAATTTGAAAGGATACAGAAATTTTACCTTGTACCATTTCAACATGTTTCCACATTGTTCAACTTGAGTTGGTACCATATTGAGGGTCCACATTGGTTGCTGCCATTAACAGATTGGACATTCAGCCATGACAATAGCCCGCCCAGCCTTAGTGAGAGGGAACCCACACTGTTGGGCCCATGCATAGTTCCATCTTGGCCACCACTGACTATCTGTTCACGGGTCTGTTGTACAAACACTGTGTTGGCTGAGAAATGAACTGACTGCCATCAGCAGCAAGGACCATCATGTCTCCCTAGTGGTTGACATTTTCTTCTGTGATAGAGATTTTCTGTCTCTGTCAGACATTAATGTGAGATGCACAATAATATACAAATTTTGTGCCTTCTCCCAAATCCATCTGCATGTAATACTCCAGATTTCCTTTTTTCTAACTTCCAATCTTTATCTGTCTATGTCCCTATTCAACTCGTGAGATCATTTGCCTCTCTGATACAAAGTGAATGGCCAAGCATACTACTCCAAACTCTGCTAACTGGGACAATTTCCCTTCACCGCTCTCTTACAGGACCATACCTGCACTGGGCTGAAGTATAGCCGGTATACATTTTCAGCTTATATCAACATATAAAGCTGACCTATCTGAGAACCAGACCTGAATTTTCCCTCTCTGTCACTTGGTCCTATGGAATCCCCTAGGAGGCCATAGATGTGAGCAGAGAAGCAAACAAAGGTCCGCTAGAAGTAGTTGACATGGAATTTGGGCCACCTATTTGTGTAACTTATGTGTGCACCCTACGCTGACTTAGGCTCCATTGTCACCCAATGAATTCAGATGGTATATGGGTGCCATATAACAGGTATAGGAAAAATAGTCATTTTAAGGACAATTAGGTTGAATGGCTATTATTAAGCACCACAACTGATGCCCTAGAAAACTATAATGAAAGCCTATTGTTAATTAACAGGCAATTGAAGAGCAATATGAAAGATAAAGAAAGAGACTCCCTGGGAGCTCACATAGATACATATATTCTTCCTCTGAAATGGGAAGACAGAGAGAGCAGAGGACCAGGCCCAAAACTTACTCATTGAATAATCCAGCTCCAAAGAAGGTAAAACTCTCAACCAAGGAAGCTTGTTTTTTTTCCCTTGTTGGGGAAAAAAAAAAATCAGGGACACCTAAGTTGACACCTCCCAAAATATGGATTTCCTACATTTTCCTGAACCATGTTTAAAGTGTTCAATAGCAACATAAACCTAATGACTATTAACTTGGGCAGTGCAGCTTAAGACACTGCTTCTCTAATAGAGCGTGGGAAGGCTTTTACTGACAAGAATTAGGTTACGTCTATGCAGGAAGAAGCCCGGGGCTGCAGACAAAAAGGCCTGGTCTAGTCCTGGTTCCCCTAACTTATTTTGCTGATTTTCAGATTTTCAAAAAAATCTCTGAATTTCAAATTATCTGTTAACTGGAGAGAAGAATATTACCCTCTTAAGTCTGATATACGAAGATGTAATCAGTAATAGAAAATAATTTTAATGGTGAGAAGAATTTGTGACATATTATGTATTGAGGGTAAAAGAAATGTTGCAAAGGAACGAGTTTGTCATAACAAACAAATTACAGAAAATTTACCCTATATTCTTAACAAAGTACAATATAGAATTCTTGATTTTTCCATGATAATTTCACCACATGTTTATATCATTAAATGACATATAGTTTATTATGCATGGCTTACGCTCAATAATAAAAGTAGAATCATACTCTATGTATCATTTTACCACTGGAGTTTTCTCTTAGCATAATATTTATGGACTATGTTGATATCAATGCACGTAGCCTTATTTGATTCATTTTCACTACTATTTAGTATTCTATTGTATAAAAGTAAATTTTAAAATTCTGGCTATTGGAATACTCAGATGAAAGAATAATTTTCAGATCACATCCTACCTCCAGCTTTTCAGATGCAAAACCCAAGTTTCTCTGCGTGTGTCAGGAGGTACTACTCAACGGGCACACCTGTATGTCTCAAGTAAAAAAGTTTTGTTAATTACAGGTTGATCCTCAAGCAAACATTTTCCTTAACATAGATATTTAATTCTATTAATTCCCAAGGAAATAGGATATATCTAAAAGAGAAGGTGCACTCAGGGTGACCAGGATCCTGGCTGAATTCAAATGATAGCTATTATAGACTAAATGTAGTTTTTCAGTATTCTTTGCTTATCACCCCCCTTCTCTTTGTCTCTTTAATCGCATTTTTTGACACTTCAACTTTATGGACCAAAGAGTATGCTCTGACGATGCTAAATTTTTTAAAGCACCCTTCTATTTCTATTCCCTCTAGCCTAATCCTTTTAGCTAGAATACTCTTCCTGCCACTCACTGCATACTATGTGGCTAGCATCTAGTTATCATTTTGGCCTCAGTTCAAACATCAATATATATTTCCCATATCGAAGCACAGTGGTATTGCTTCTGTCTGTTATGACTAGAGGGTCTCTTACAGTACCTGGTAGATAGTAGGTCCATGATACTTTTAGTTGGATGAATGTATTTAATTTGACTGTTTCATGGATTCTAAAGCACACCTTTTAATGTTCTAACATCTCTAAAATCAGAGTGTTCTTTAGCATTTGTAGTGTTTATAAATTAATTATTTGTTTTGTTTTAATTTCACCTAAACAATAGTCTTACAATGTATTTGATTCTACAAAAAGATGACAATTAATGATGAAAATGCTTGAAATTTGAAATTATTTTTCACTGTAGTGTTTGATATTTAATAAATAGCAAGTATACTACTAATATGAAAATTAATTATTAACCATAAATTAGTGTTGACCAGAATCTTTCTGTCACATTTTTATTCTAAAGAGAAGTTGCTGAACTATTTCTTTCATGCTGCGTTAGCTTGTTCTTATACCACAAATTACTGCAATCCAAAATTTGATCAGCAGGATCTCCAAATACGTTGTTGATAAACATTATATGATAATATCACCAGGTTATCCACAAAGAACATCTCTCCAGCTTGAGAAAGAGACTTAGCTGTAGTGAGGCAAGAAGTAAATTCTTTAGAGACATTAACCCTAAAAATGTATAATGACCTTCCACATATAATCAAAAATAGAATTACCACTATGTAGTAAAATCATTGTAAGAAGGAAAACAAGTCTCCAAGATGAGTTTATATTTTTAAATCAATTATGAAATTCTTTAAAAAAAAAATATGTTGTGTCTCTATCAGGCTTGTTGTCTTCCTATTGAATAATCTAGCATTGACCACACATTCTCAGGCCACAAACATTGTTATTTCTGTCTGAAAGGACAGCAGATGTTTCATCATGTGTTTAAATCTCAGCTGTTTTATTTGCAATTATGAGTTAAAAGAAAAAAAAAAAAAGAAAAGAAAAAGGAAACTTCAAATGGTCCAGAATGGATATCATTTCATTGGAAGAGGAGGTGTGGGGTCCTCCTTTTCAGGAAGAATACTGCTAGTCCATATTGATCTAGTAGCTACACCAGGACACAGAGGCCCTTGGCAAAGCCCTGTTCTAAGATCCAGACTCCTGGGGCTCAGTGGGCAGGAAGTGCTGGTCTCCTTTGTTCGGAATTATTAGATCACCACCAAGCAAGTGCTGCTCCCCCTTGGTCTCCGATTTGCCTGATGACTCACATACCAGGTGTTCAGCCCTGATTCTGGCTCTGGGCAGAAGGCCTGGACACAGAGGCATTGGCTGCCACCCACTTCTTCACCCCACCCTGTGATCAGCCTACTGCACTGAGGAGACATCTCAGGATTTTCAGGATCAGGAATACATCTAGGTCTTCTGGGCCCAATTTAGACCTCACTTACATTTCCAGTGCCCTTCATCAAACATTCCTACTCCCAGAGCTTTTGACAATATAGACAGTTATATGGCAAAATACAATAAAACCCTCCTTCCTGACTTAGGCAGAAAGCTGAAGTCATGGGGATTATCCTTGTTTTGAACTCATGTTCCAGAAGAGTAACTGTCAAATAAGCCTTGATGCTAAAATAAAATTTCTGTATCCATGTGAGAGTATTAAGCTTCCCATCTCACTCTGACATAGTCCTAACATGCCCCTACCTGGTCTGCAGCACTGAACCACTCACATGTGATGATGCCCCTCTTTCACTCTATTCCTGTCACATTGGTCTCCTTGCTATTCTTCTGACATATCACTCACGCTTCTGCTTCAGTCTTTGTACTACTGTATCCTCTTCCTAGTGTTCCCTCTACCTCTGGATACCTGTATGGCTCACTCACTCTTCTGTTCTTTTTCCAAATGTCACATTCTCAGTGGGCCTTTCCTAATTGTGTTATATTAAATGTATACCTATCTCTTTTCTGCTTTATTTTTGTCGCCAAACACTCATCACCGTCTGATGTCTATATATTACTTACTTTTTACTTATCGTCTGCTTTCCTTTATTAGAATGTTAGCTTCGTGAAGGTGGAAAGTCTTGCTCCCATTATTTACTTCTATATTCTCAGCATTTAAAACAGTGTCTGGCACACAGAAGGTACTCAAAAATAGTTTTTGAGGAAAAGAAGCATTAAAAAAATATTTGAAGACTCATAGTTACTGTGATCTTCAAATCCATAATTTTGAATGCCAATGAAGAAATGAAAGTGGGAAAACGTCCCATGTCTAATTCAACAAACGATTCTTTACGACTAAAACTCATAATTGTGTACTTTGAATTCAGTGTAATGTTGAGTATTGATTCAAAAAAGTATCCAAAGTTGTAAACTTTAAAATGTGGAGCTCACCCTTCACATTTTCTTACATTTCTCACACCATAATCATAAATTAAATTCAAGGTACCATTCATTCATTTGTTCACTCTGTTAACATAGGATTATAAAAGGCCTTTGTGTCAAACATTTACAACCACCTTATGGTGCCACTAGTCAGTCTGGCTTACTGTGGGTCACCTTTTAAAACAAAACAACAACAAATGGGGAATGTAGACTTTCTAATCTTAGTTACAAAAGTTCACTCTGCAAATAAGACAAAATAAAGTTTGATAACTTCAGCAATGCCTATATTTTCTTCATTCATAATGTCAGATCTGATCCTTTATGTATTTCTAAGATATAGGGGTCTTCTAACTGTTAATAGACCTGCCTCCAAAGAATAGAACACAAGCATGCTTCTCAGCTCTGGGGACAGCATGCATGCTGCATTCCACACCAGCTTACACGGGTAGAAAATCTGTGCCCGGCCTGATCATTTTGGCTGCGTTTCTTTTCTAGTTTCTGTTTTATTGTTCTGGATTTTAAGTTTTCACTATGAAAAGATCTTCATATGTTTTCAACTAATATGGATAGAAGTACATTTTTTGAACCAGATCCAGCTACGAACATAATTTTTATGGCACAATTGCATTGAAGTTAGAGTGTGTCTTAGAATAGGAAGAAATAAAGTAAGAGGAGGAAAGAAAACATTATTTTTCATCTCTATAAAGGCACCTTTTTTTCTTTAGACAATGATGAGTTTCAGGGAGGCTTCAGTAGGTTTTGAGAGGATGTGGGGGCTGCCAGTTTCATGTGAGTGGAAAAGAGTTAAAATTTAATCCAGCTTGTTCAGCCATCCTTGGCTGGATGCTAAGTGGTTCTGTGAATCATTAAAAAAGGAGGGCGGGAGTAAGGTAGGGGTAGATTTTACTACAATAAGTACAAGCCAGACAAGCATATCTATACAGAAGATTTATTTGTTTCACTGATTTACAAAAATCCTTAAAATGTTCAGCAGTGCACAATTTCATTGAGCCTTTCTTTCGGGAGTAATAGATTACAAAGTACTCACCCACGTCAGTTCTTCAAGCTTGCTTTGCCACTTGCTCATGGAATCCATTTATAGTAAGGTGACTGTACAGTAATATACATAAAATGGAAAATCTTCCATTTGAATAGATAGATATATGGTATTTTAATTACGACCAGCTAGATTGACACACTGCTCCAGTTGAGAGATTAAGAAATAAGTGTGATGCTATTTATGTTCTCCAGGACATCTGATGCCATCATGTTTTTCTATTAGCTATTGCTCTTGGAAGACAGTTATTTCCAGGAGTTATGCAGTTTATAGAATAAAACTAAAATGCCCTCACCTATTTCCTGATTAAGATTAAGAGAATTCTTTGTAATATTGAGTGTATTTAAGCATAACATTACAATTATTTTTACATTAAATCCTCATTACTGTATTTATCCAGTTTGATTTTTTTTACAGATATTTGTTGAAATGCTGACTGACAACAGTTGTTCTTTAAATGCCATTCCTTTGCCTACTTTTACTTCTTACCTCTGCTTTCATTCCTATTAACACCAACCTCTTCTCTGTTATGAACCTTGACGTTCATGTAAGAAGGAATTAAAAACAAAAAGAAACCCCAGTGGTTTATGTAATGAAACGCTAAGACAAGAAACAATTGGTGAAGTCACTAAACAGGTGTTGTTTTTTTTATTTTTTTATTTTTTTTTACTAGTGTCAGGTATACAAAGCGACATAATGGTTAGACATTTACACCTCTCAGAAAGTGATAAGCCCCCTTGCCCATGCTAACACCCCTCTGACATCTTATATAGCTGATACAGTTCCACTGACTATCTTCCTTATGCTGTACTCTACCTCCCATGACTATATATATATATACAGGTAGAGTACAGCATAAGAAAGGTAGAGTACAGCATCACTTACAATTGAGATACAATATTAGTCTCTACTTCAGCTTCAGTTGTACTGCTAACCAGGTTTCTGATTGCCCATTCAGGTGTCAGGAGGCTTTGATTACAGAAGAAGAGGCATTTGCGTGGCTGTGCTGTGCCGTGAGGAGCCGTGGCAGTGAGTTCCTCCAGGGCTGCTCTGCACAATGCCAGGCAGTGGGAATGTATGGAAGGACCCAGGGCTATCAACCCACCTGACCTCCAACCTGCAGTTCAGGTGAGCCCCGAAGCCTGCAAGTGCGTCAGATGGCCTTGAGCAGCTGAGGCCAGTTTCCTAGCCATGCCCTGAGAAGTTGCTCCTTTCTGCCATACGTGATGCCCTTGAACTTTTCAGCCTTTTGCTCTCTGGAAAAGCTGACATGCACAACCTTGGACAATGGAGCCTAAGAGGAGGCATGCTGCCTTCATTGTCTCTTCTAAAAGTCCCTCTGAAGGCAGTCAGTCCACAACGTCCTTGTAGCTCCCTCCAGGACCACACTGCAAGGTCAGCGCTGCAAACGAGTCTTGCATTGGAAACACAGTGAGAAACAGATAAGAATATTTGACATCAAACCTCCTGGCGATTTTCATTAAAAGATAAATCTACCTCAATCTATTTTAAGCCTGGGTTCTTCTAACACAATAATAAAAGGGGCAGTGTGAAAAAGACTTCATTTCATCTACCACATTTTTTCCTTCTGTTTGTTCTCAGTCTATAAATGCATTTAACAAATCTAAAGGCAATTGGAAAGTGTGTAGCATATGGTAGCTTTGCAGCCAGGTGAAATATTGCTCAATCAAGGCAGAAAATTCAAGACGTGACTCTTTGTTCATTGCTGAGAAGACCGCAAAAGTCAAGTTGTCCTCTGAGTCTCCTGAAGTGACAACATGATCGAGGGCTGCGTTGTGTGAAAACACAATAAGCTGCAGAATGTCACCTACCCTTTCAAAGCTACACCTCAGTGCACCCGAGGGTCTGAGAGATCCCGAATAGGTGATTCTGTGAGGTAAAACTACCTTCAGTAGGTGACGTATCTGTGAGCACACTGCTTAGCCACGCTCTGGGGATAAGCCAGTTCTTGGAGGAGGTCTTCTGCTGCATTGAGTCGGGTCAAAAAGGATGCAATCACATGGGAAGGGTGTGATTCTGATGGGTAATCAATAGGCCACACATGTCCTAGGACGACTTATAAACCTGGCAGCATTTAAATATTAATTGGTTTCTAATATTTTAAAAGACGTTAATATATAGGTAATATGAATTATGTTTAAAATTAATGTGCAATGAAGCATTGGATCACAACTAAACAAACATTTGTTGTTATGATAATGGTATCAATATTGCTAAAATATGGATAGCCTCAAAGGCAGTGATTCACATTTTATTTCAGGTCTAAGGGACCTATTTACCTTATCATTTCTGTCTCACACAATTTATCTTTCCTCTGTTTTCCATAAATTTTGAGGGTCTTTTTTTTTTCTTTTTTTCCTTTTTTTCCCTACCACCACTCCAGTACCTAAGAAGAAAAAGAAAATTTCTCAGGTATCCATTTAGTCAGTAAGCTCCTGTTAAGGTTTATATAATAAGTGTATTGGAAGCTTGTTATTTTTCGGAAGACAGATCTTCTCTGAATAACCACTCCTGGAGATACCGATTGCCAGGATCTTGTGGCCCAGGCCACGGGGGAAAAGCCACAGTGCCCTTTCCATAAAGCCATGGCAGGAAGTCAGGCCATCACCAGCTAACTTATAATGGCAGGAACAAACCAAAGCAAATCAAAAGCACCAACCAAAGAAACGTTAACATTTTTAATTTGCGGAAGTCTCTTTTTGCACTGAGAATATTAAAATTAGAAGCCTCTATTTATTTTTTTGTTAAATCTTAATTTTGGATTTGTTGATTATCCACCACACGCAGGGCGCACTGTTCAATGCACTGAATAGGGGCAAGCTGCAATCCTCGACTATTTTCCACTAGAAATTCCGCACAGTTAATCTCCTCTACTCTCATGGCTTTTGCGGCTTCTTTATACCAATATATTTAAGTTGCTCTTTCAGCCCAGACCTGTAGCCTCCCCTCCAGACTCAGATAGACGACTGCTTATTGGCGAGTATAACATACTTAAATCTAAACATTTTCCCCCATTCCTGCACATTTTCTTCATCTGATGTTTTCTATCTTAACAAATGGCATCATCATCAACCCAGTTACTATGGCCAAAATGCAGTCATCTGTTTTCTTCAGTCCCCACAAATAATCAAATGTCATTCATTAGAACTGCAAGTACCTCCCAAATACACACATTGCTCTCCGATCCCTTTACCATTATAATAGTCTGAGACACTAATATTTTGGAAAACTATATTTCATGCCTATCTCCCTGACCCTACTGCTCCATTTTCACACAGAGGCAGACCCAAAGGAAACGCTATGTCCACCCCTTGTTTATAACATCAGTAACCTTCAGACAAAATCCAAGACTCCTTAACCTGTCTTGCAAAACCCTCCATTATCTGGCCCAAGTACCTTTCCCACCGCAGTTTGTTTTCTCCTTCAGAAATCCATGTTTATATTTCTAACAGTAATTTCTAAACAGTGCCAAATTCACTCTCAACTCCACATGCTATTTATTCTCTTTCTATGCTGCATCCCATCCCTTCAATTTGCATACTCTTGTTTATCACCCAAAACTGTCTAAATATCATTCTCCTTGTAACATTTTCCATATCTTCCTATGATACATTACGAACCTCTGGAGAAGTTTTGAGCTAATGATAGGCAATTAACACAAAACCATTTGTGTGTGTGTGTGTGAAAACCATACCCAAGTAAAAACAGTTAAATCATCTCTAAATTATTTTTCAAAGAAAATGAAAGAACATAACTTCTTTCCATTTGCTGCAAGTTCACTTGGTGCTATGTTACTGCTAAGTGCTTCACATCAATGACTCAAGACTTTGTTATTAATATTATCTCATTTTACTGACAAGGAATCTGAGGTTACATTACAAAGAGTGAAGCAGAAAACGTGCTTCAGTCCTAAGGTCACACTCCTTCATGAATGAGTTGTGCTCACTCTATAGGCCTCGTTTAGAAAGGAGCCTGAGCACAGCAAAGAACAGTAGTTGAAGATGCAAGAGTCAGAGAGAGAAAGGACTGTAGGTGGCTGAGAATCTGTGAAAGGTCTTAGATGATGGTGAAGAAGAATCTGCCAAAGAGGTTACCAGGAGCCCAGACGGGGTCATGATCCCTGAGGTGGCCCTGGTTTCCCATTCTCACCTTTCGATATTCGGGGATCAGGTTCATCTGATCCCTTTGCCATGGTTGTTGATCAATTTCTCCACAGGATCAGAGTGACCAGATCTGAGGGACGTTGCTTATGTAGCTTGAGCCAGATTCTCAACAGGCGTCAAAGAGTCCACGTACTCTCACCTCCATCCTGACACTGATGTTCAAACAGGAAAGGGCCTCTTTTGAGCCACGTCTCCCCAACAACAAAATAAAGTGTAAAACAAACACAAAGGCATAAATAACCCTTGGCCAAGAAAGAATTACCAGGACAACATCTCCCAAATGCAATGACCAATGTAAATAAATACATTATTTATTTATACATGTGGCCCAGACAGATAGATCATTCTGGACAGGTTGGCCACTAGTGACAGTCTGACAGCACAGACATAACTGCTCTGGACATACTGACTGCTTTTTTTTGGACTATGGAGTATTGAAGCATGGACTGTTTGGCCATAGAGGATATATTGACCTCCCTAGAGAGATTCACAGTTCCAGATATACCAACTACTCTGAACTAATTTATACTCCCCTACCTGAGCCTAGCACCTAGATTACTCCTATCTGTTCTGCCCAGCTGCCCATGGGCAATGGTTAATGAGGAGCTTATGTCATCCAGAATATACAGAAGTCCATATCATGCCCCCGTATTTTCCCCAAGGTTAACAGTGGTGTTTTTTATTGAACATTGGAGCCACAGAACCCACTACCTACTTTCTAGTAATCACGGGAAAGCTATGCCTATTATTTCACAAATTTCAACATTTATTTACTTAAGCACTTCTGGACTGTGTGAATTTCTATAATGCATACCATTAAATACATTATCTATTTTGAAATCTACGTAATATTTTAAAGGGTGTATACAAATTGCACCTCTGGGTATTTTTTAAGGACACTTATTTGAAGGAATGTGTTTATATCTTCTAAACCCTGAATTATATCATGGTTAACAATAATGTTTTCAAGATTGCAATAACTAAACTCATGAAATCCTGTATCTTAGGAAGATTATTAATAGTGTTGAAATCAAAATAGGGCATATTCATAGCTTGTTAATAATTATTATGATCTTCTGAAGCAGGATGTTTTATGTGGGAGACAGGTATTTATTTGTTAAATCTGACATGTCAGCCCTGCATGCCTATGTCCTTGTTTTATTGGGAATATGAAAGATTGGAACCACGAGAGTAATGTCATTTTAGTAACATTAAAGTATTAGGGGGAAAAACAACATTGAGGGAGGTGGTATTGCAGACAAGGATGAATTTTAAGTCACATAGACCAGGTTTCAAAGTCCTCCTCTGTTACCAACAAGTTAGGTGGCTTTGGGTATGTCATTTCTCATTTTAAACCTTAGCTGCCATACCTGTGAAATAGGTATAACCAAAGTACATAGTTTGCCATCACATGGCTGCTTTGAAACTTAAATAAAATTTGAGGGCTGGCAGGAATCATGGAAGAGTTTGAAGAAGACAACTGTAATTTAAGATTAAAAAAAAAAATCACTGAAATTTCAGGTAACTGAAGAGAATGAAAATGAAGCTTGATTGTTGTTGCAGTAAAGAAAACAAAGTAGAGAAGAAACAGCGCTTATGTGGAGAACATAGTTAGGAGGCCATGGTGGTAGTATGGGAAAGACAATGGTAGCTTTGATTAAATCAACAGGGATGGTTGGACTTTGTTGCATATGGGGATGAGTCACAGATAGTGCCATGTTTCTAGTTTGTGAAACAAGGTGAGGAGTGAGACAATTCACTGAGACAAAAGACACCAGAAAAGGATCAGACTGGGAGATTGGTAAATCAAGAACTCTGTGTGTGATAAATTGAATTGCTATAGATTTTTTTTTTATATTAACATAGACCTACTAAGGAGTTAGTTGAATATATTGCATGTATTGATCTGGAGCCTACAAGTTCTAATTAGAGAGGTGATTTGTATTAAGGAGGTGAATCTAGAAGCAAGTGCACCAAGAAAGAGATATTGCTCAAGTCTAGATGATTAGACAGGGATGGATGCCAGAATAATTACACAAGATACATTTATGGAGCTTGTGGATGGGGGGCTGAAATTGGAACGGAATCATAAGAGAGGCCTGCTGCTACAGCAATAGGTTAAGAAAATTTCTACTTAGTCTGAAGCCCTAGGGATATATGAAATTTGAAGCCATAGGAGTCTATGAAAAGTATAAGCGAAAAACACAGAAAGAGAACAGAAATTTTGCAGACCGCCCCATTTGTGTAGCAGGAGGGGGGAGGGTGGCTGAAACAGGAAATGAAGACAGCATGTCTGTGGGAGAAAAACGAAGTACAACTTCACTGGAATTGAAGGAAGAGAGTTTTAACAAAGGGCCTGCGAACAGTTTCAAGCACCACAGAGAAACCAAAGAGAAGAGATAGATGACATAAAACAGGCAATTTTATCATGACTGTAGGCAGTACAGAGGTTAGAGTCAATCTACCAGGAATATGTAAAGTCTATAAATATTTCTCAAAATATTTACTGACTCTTTTCCAAAAGATTCAAGACCTTTTTAATAATCAATATGTCTTTAATTCTGGGTTGAACCTGAAAATATCATAAAAACAAAATATTCTTTAAAAATTTGCCATTATGATATCGTGTGTAAATGAAAATGTTATAGACATACATGATATTTGTTATAGATGTTAGTAATTCTCTAAATTGCATCAAAATTAGTATCTCCATTTCCGGCTGGATATTATAAACCCAAGCAGAGATATAAAGTGACTTGTCATATTTGTTTCAGTAAATCAGAGACAAAATGGGCCTGTTGTTTTATATGAATAGTACTTGGAATGCCTTCCAATTTGCCTAAAAGATTTTCATTTCAGTGCATTTTTTCAGAATTTATTTTTAAAATAAATTGCAGCAAATAAAAACTGATTTGTTAAGTAAAATACATGCAAAAAAATTGCTTCCAAACTTGGCAAAAGCATCTTTCTTTCCCTTTAATCAATGCTGACATAGAATTCTTATAGAGGAGACAAAGTTATTTTTGCATTCTGATACTACATTACTCAGAATAAACACTTCCTCATTCAGCATCTCCGGTATGAGTCTTCTATTTCACACATATAAATGGGTAGATAGATAGATACATAGATACATATATATATATAGATATAGATATAGATATAGATATAGATATATAGATAGATAGATAGATAGATAGATAGATAGATAGATAGATAGATAGATAGATAGATAGATAGATATAGATACATATAGATATGTATCTATATATATCCAAAACATAGATATAGACCGTGTCCCCCATGCATATCTCAGCGAACACGCAGAAGAGATCCCATTGGAGAAATACCTTGAACTGAGGGCCTGTTCATTACTGTGAGAAGTCAAGCGCTTGACTCCTGGCTCTAGCAATAATATTTTCTTTGTTACCAAGCATTTAGCAAATTTTAAGATGAATCAATAAAATATGCTTGTGGCAAAAATGTAACAATTTTTATACTGGGTTTTCTTGGATCACCTTCACTTTACAGTCTTCTTAAAAATCTCCTATTCACCTCATTTCTCTGACTCTCAGTAGTTTTTTGTTATGCTATCTATCTTGGATACTCCTTTTTTCCCCACTTTCCTTTCCTTTGCAAGCAACTGCCATCCTGAATCCTCACCTCATCACCACAGGACCTCTACAATTGGATTACGGTAGCTGTGCCCTATATATCCTTTTCAGAAATTTCTCTCATCATGCCTTGTATCAAAGAGACAAAGTAGGAGACCATAACATTAAAAGAAATCTTTTCAAACGTCTCACCTTTTTGTAGGAAAATGTTCTAATACTGATTTTTAACATATTCTTGCAAACACAAAAGAAACTCTTTTATCAGCATGGTACAAATTGCTTCTTTTCAACAGCAGAATTCACGGCCACTACACTGGAATCTGAGGAGTCTGTGTCTCCTCTTTGGCTCCATCCCCTCACCCCTGCCCTAACCTCACAAGGTCAAGCTGATAGTGCCTGAACAGTAAGCTATGAGAACAGAAGTGAATTAGTCAATGTATTTTGCCAAGACCACTTCAAGAAAATTTCTACCTTGGGGTCAGTATCGACCAAGGTTGGAGTTGATGTTTTTATGCTACTTTCTAATTTTTTCTCCAAGTATTTTATACTCTTTAAACTGTATGAGGTGTAAAATATAAGAGAAATCGGGAAATATATATTTCATATGACAATAAATGTAAAAGTATCACCACCCTGAAGAAGTGACGAAGAGAAGGGGTGCTATATCTTTAGGTCTGGCCCAGGCTGGCAAGCATATTCCCATGGCATGACTCTCCGAATCCCTTTGGCAGCAGGACACCAATCAAGACGGCAGGTGAACATGACCCTTCATTGACTACCCATTTTCACTGCAATGCCTTGGTGAAAACAGACGTGCCAAATCACGTCAGGAGAGTCGTTTAATTCCTTCCTGATCAAATTTTACAGGTCTGTGATTCAAATTATTCCACATTGTGGGCTGTGAGACTTCATCAGGAATGAATTTGTTCTGCTTGGAATCTTTAGTTAGTATTTGAAAAAGACCTCTGTGATTAGCCACGTCAAAACCTTTCAGCAGCAGTGGCAGCTACACTCAGACTGAATCTGTGCAGCTGACTTTTCTAACGAAACATTATCTTCCCTTTAATCGATGGCTAAAACACATGATTTTGTTTCTCACTTTCAGTGAATAATTGAACTGTGAGTTAAATGCAGAATCTGGAAGGGCTCAGAGCCACACTCCACTCTCCCCAAGTGAGCGAGGTGCCTCTTCTCCAAGCCACTCCCATAGTCCTCTCTGTTCTCTCAACACAGCTGGGCACTCAGAACGACATAAGTGAGACCTCTAGAATTCTTTTTCCAAGAAGGGGCTGTTGAATTCAGGCAACTCAAATTTGTGCGAACAATCCCAGCAGGAGCACTCCAGGGAAGTCTCTGCTTGACCAAACAAGGCACTTCTACCCCACTTAGCAGCCAGAATCCGCTTTAGGTTAATTGCCCTGCTTCTAGCAGGAAGCTCATTTCTCAGAGCCATAGCTTCCCTCCACTATGTAAATAAAGCACTGAGAGAGGTTTCCTGCATCTTTTGCATATTGATGGAGATTCTAAATGCCATCCTATGGTTGCCTCCGTTTATTTTGTTGTTGTTGTTTGCTTGTTTTTTTGTTTTGTTTTTTTGTTTTTTGTTTTTTTTGCTTTTTTAAGCTCATTGACATCTCTCCTAGCTGAAACATGCATACAAGTAGAAAATTCTGATTTCTTGTTTCATGCATGGTTAGCTGCTTATTGTAATCATTTGCTGGCTGGCTAAGCTCTTTGACGATTTTAGAAGGCAACTAAGTACCTCCAGTTTACAGTTGAGTACCTTGGTGGACAGGGTGCTGACTGGGAAGTCTGGTGTTTGTTTACGGTTTTGTGATGTTCTTCCTTCTGCTTCAAAAATGGCAATGAATCAAGATGTCTGACAAGTCCTCCAGGATCGCTTTAGAACATCTTGTTTCCCAGAATCACCTGTGCCCCCAGCTCCAGAGAAAGTACTATTCACTAATATGTATGGCAAGAGATGCTTTTTGGTGATGATCTTTGTGGCAACTCTACTCATAACTGATATTTTTATCTAAACATTCATATTCCCTGCCTGATCTAGTTAGATGTGAAAAGTGAAGTCTTTGACCATCAGAAAAAACAATGGTAATAGTTAATAAGTGTTGTTTATTCATTTTTCACATTTGATCTTTACGATAATCATGGCAGATACAACTATTCTTATTTTATTAATGAGGAAGTAGAGCACAAAATGGTTAAAATACAGGAAGAGTACAATATTATTAGCAGAATTTTTTTCCTTCCTGTAAACTCTACCTTAATATTCCAAACCAAGAAATGTGTTCATCATCCTGGGAAGGGATTTGAGAAAAAGAAATAGCCAGTCTCTGGCTTGTGTGTATCTCCAAACCTAAATTAAGTAATATGGTGTTGGAGAAAAATATCACATTAGAAATTGTACCTTTGAGGACAAATATTAAAATTAGGGAGTAAGAGGATGCCCTACCATAAAGACTAGAGAAAAATCCTGCCAATTGAGGTGTCTCAAAAGTGGTCCTGAATTGTGGATCTTGTGTCCTGTGAAAAACCTGGGGAAATGTTAATTGGTAACAATCCTGTGCTGTATACGACCACAGGGAGCCCAGATGAGATTCTCACTGGGATGAGAGGCTAAATGACTCTGGAAGCTAAATCTGAATGAGTAGATGAATGATTTTGCATCAACAAGATGTATGCTAGATGTTTATTTTATATTTGTAAAGTTAGTGATGTAGATTTGAAGGGAAAATAAATTTTAATGTTGAAATATTGAGTTTGTGGTTGCAGTAGAACATCCAGGATGAGACATCCAGAAAGCAAATTGGAAATGGACTAGCAACTATAATTTAAGAGTTAAGCATAAAGATGTGATAGTTAAAGTCATAAAATATGATCGTTGCAAGCCATTCACTATAAGTAACAGTTATGTTCCAGTCAATGTTGTACTCCAAATTACTTAAACAATACCTAGCACATTACTGATTGGACTGACTGGACAAATACTGAGGGTGCCAAAAAAATGTATACAAGTGGACACTTTGGTCAACGTTGCTCAAGCAGTAAGTAGTTCACCGTAATCAGAAGTGTCTGGACACTGATGGTAACCACTTTGAGCACCTCTTGGAATTACAGAAGTCAAACGTGACTTGCATTCATCTTTTGTTATCAGTATATATTATTACAATTTTAATACAGTTTTCCTTTCTTAAAATGTGTATACATTTTTTTGGCACCATCTGTATATAAAAAAGAATAGCTAGAGAAACAGGGAAGGAAGACATATACCCATAAAAATATGAATTTTTCAAACAGAAAGAGCTGAAAAACCACTTTCAGGAATCTTTTTCCTACCCTCGTCAGAATTAATTCTTCCTTTTGCTCTACTCGCCTGTCACGTGGTATCTATATTATAGCACTTAATACATTATGTCTTACTTTATGGTTAATTGCTTTAAACTCCTTTCTCCCACACTAGATTTCGATCCCTTAGAGGCCTGCTGTCAAGTCTTAGTACCTTCATGTCCCATATTTCACGTAGTACCGTGCTTTATAAAGAATAAGTACTTAATCCAGGCTTATTGCTCTGGCTTGAACTGAATTGACTAGAATTATGCCAAAAGTATTTTTATCTGAAAGTTAAAAAAAAAAAAAAGGAACTATGCCCTGATAACCTAGTAAACACTTTTCCATAACAGGCGTGCATTGAACTTTAATACAGCTAATATGATTCAGTTTCAAACATTTATTATTGTTTTTGCAGTTATGAGAAAGTCTAATAAACAAATCCATCAGGGTTTTTGTTTTGATTTTTTTTTCACCCTATTTATCTGTCAAACCAGAAGCAATTTAAAAAATCATTCTGAAAGAAAGCATACTTTATCCAACAAAATTGCCTTTGTTCTTTCAGGATTTAAGGTACATTGTGTTTATAAAGTAATCAGTTTGGATTTAGCGCATCTCTTTGTTAGCTAGTGGATTTCCCTTTCTAGTTAACGATTATGATAGACTATTTCTGAATAACTGTGGGCTTAACTTATTTTTTATTTTTTATTTTTTTTAATGACAGATCTTAAAGCTTTGCTTTACCCCATTGTGTCACCTAGGTTGTACCACGCATTGACAAAACATTCTACCAGAAAAATAATAAACAGCTTTCCTAGCCAGATGCCTTCTGCCTAACTAATGACCCATTTAGAGGGGCTCTAATCAGTTCTTGCTTCCCTTGGCATATAGATGATATAATGCAAGCATGGAAGCTGTAGTTACAGCATTTTTTTATTTTTCCAATGATTTACAGAAAATCACCTTTCTAACGTGTCTGCAACAATATTTTATTAATGAGGCTGTCTAAAGCCAAATTGTAATCTATACTAAATAAAAAAAGACAAACAATGTCTGTTATTTTTCCCCTCTATGTTAGACAGAATTTCTTTTCTGGTTTGCTGGTTTCTGCTCTTTTGTCCAAGGACACTCATGCTGTTTGACTACAATAACTAAAATGTAACTTAGCATTACTGCCCGGGAATTAATATGTACCTCTTTTGGTGAATCAAATAGTCAAACATATGCGGCCATTTTAGAACATAATACTGTCTTTTTTTTACTGAGAATTATAACTGATCATAGTAAATCATATGGGGTTTTTGTTGGCGATGGTAAGAAAGAGGAATCTTGAAATATAATAATGTCTTGACAGAGAGGGCATTATTTTTCCATAGCTAAATGCTACAAACCAGAGACTGCTGAAAGACTATATAAATAATTACATTTGCTCATAGACCTATTCTTATAAAGTCTATAATTTTATAGTAAACAAAATAATGTAATGTCTATCATATTTGTCGGTGTTTTTCTGAGGGTGGGAGTGAGGGTTGCTTGTTGTGTGCTTGTCCACTAGTCCTAAGAAGCTCCAAAACACAAGTTGTATCAAGGACTTGGCTTATAGTCTGTTTAAAGTCTGCTCATACGTGTCTTTCTTATGTATTCACCTATGTCTGAACAACTTCACTAATTGCCTCTTCACCTCATCAAAGAACTCTTTTCCTGACCATCTTAATGTAAAACAGCATTTTCTCTATCTCATTGTCTTGCTTGAATTTTCTTCCTGCCGCTTATCATTATTCAACATTATTTATTTTAAAATTTATTTTTTAAATTATTTATTATCTATCATAATGTGTGTTACATGAAAGTGAGACTTTCTTTTCAGCCATGTTCACCACTGGATCTCCTTTACCTACAATAGTGCCTGCTATAACATAGGTGCTCTTTACATACACCGGGGGCGCCAAAAAAATGTATACAAGTGGACACTTTGGTCAACATTGCTCAAGCAGTAGTTCACCATAATCAGAAGTGTCTGGATGCTGATGGTAACCACTTTGAGCACCTTTTGGAATTGCAGAAGTCAAACGTGACTTGTATTCATCTTTTGTTATTGGTATATATTGAGTATTACAATTTTAATAGTTTTTTTCCTTTCTTAAAATGTGTATACATGTTTTTGGCACCCTCTGTACATGGGGTTTTGAATGAATGAAAACTATGTACTACTTTTAATTCCCAAAACAGAAAAAGCTGAGATTTACAAAGACAGCCAGAAACAAGGAAGGAAAATAGGGGCTATCAATAGTAGCCCCACAGTGTGAGCATATGTGGTTCACAGTGATCTATTCTAGAGACAAACCAGCAGCTTCACCACTGCAGAAGGAACCATGTGCCAGCATAGCTGCCCAAGACACACTGTGGATTTCCCCAGCTTTGGCTTCACAGGTATTCACATTCTCTGATTCCAGCCACCTGAGTCCCTCCCCAGGTCTTCTTCCCACCCGTTTGGGAAACCAAGGAACCACAGTGGCTAGCTCAGACCTCTGTGTGGTATAAGATACCACCTAGAATTCTGTGACACATCCCTGCTGTCACGTGCACACTAGCCCCTCCAGCTGTGCACTTGCACACCACTGGCATGATACCCGTCACTGGTCTCTGCAGTGCAAACACCCAAGGGAAATCATGCAGCCCTAGTAGAGCAGGCCAATAGCCAGGAACCTCACAGCTGCTTGTGGACCTGGATCAGGCCCTGTCTTCTGTCACTGGCACGTACCACTACACTCACATGTAGCTATCCCCACCCCCAGCTGTGCCTCTGCATGCCCCAGCACAACTGGAGCCCTGCCCCCAGCCTCCACTGCTGTGCACACCTAGGTGAGATTGTGCAGTGACTAGAAACCAAAGTAGAACAATTCTGAGAAAGAACAATAAAGCTGAAGGCATCATAATTCTGCATTTCAAACAATACTACAAAACTACAGTAATCAGAATAGTATGGTGCTGGCATAAAAATGGACATATATATCAATGGAATGGACTAGCGAGCCCAGAAATAGATCCTTTTATATATAGGCAGCTAATATTTGATGAGGGATCCAAAAATACTCAATGGAGAAATGATAGTCTCTGTGATAAATGGTGTTGGAAAAACTGGATAACCATACCCAAAAGAATAAAAGTAGATCCCTATTTTAAACCACTCACAAAAATCAACTCAAAATGGATTAATGACTTAAACATAAGACCTGAAACCCTAAAACTCTTGTAGGAAAACATAGAAAAAAAACTCTGTGACATTAGTCTTAGCAATATATATATATTGAAATATATATATATATATGTATATATATATATATATATATATATATATATATATATATATGACACCAAAAGCATGAGCAACAAAAGTAAAAATTTACAAGTAGGACATTATCAAACTAAAAAGCTTTTGCACAGCAAAAGAAGGCAACCTATAGAATGTGAGAAAATATTTGAAAACCATATATCTTATAAGGGGTTAATACCCAAAAAATATTTAAAAACTCATACAACTCAATAGGAAAAAAATCCAATTAAATAATGGGCAGAGGAATGGAATAGTTGTTTTTCCAAAGAATATATACAAATAGCCAACAAGTACATGAGACAGTGCTGGACATCACTACTCATCAGGGAAATGCAGATCAAAACCACAATGACACCTCACCTCACACATGTTAGAATGGTTGTCATCAAAAAGACAAGCAATAACAAGTGTTGGTAAGTATGTGGAGAAAAATATAACCCTCATACACTGTTGACGGTATTGTAAATTGGTACAGCCACTATGGAAAACAGTTCCTTAAAAAATTGAAAATGGAAAGAACATATGATCCAAAAGTCCTACTTCTAAGCACATATCCAACAAAAATTAATACAGGATATCAAAGAGATAACTGTACTTCCATGTTCACTGCAACATTATTTATAAAAAGATATGGAAACAACCTAAGTGACTGCCAAGGGATGAATGGATATTTAAAAATGTGACACACACACACACACACACACACACACACACTGGAATATTATTCAGCCATGAGAAAGAAGGATATCCTGCCATTTGTGACAACGTGGATGAAACTTAAGGGCATTATGCTACATAAATCAGATAAAGACAAATACTGTATAATTTCACTTATATAAGGAATCTAAAAAGTTATACTCATAAAAAGACAGAGTAGAGTTGCTTTTACTAGAGGCTGAGGGTGGAGAAATGGGGAGTAATTGGTCAAAAGTATAAACTTCCAGTTATAAGTTCTAGAGATCTAATGTACAATATAGTGATTATAATTAATAATATTATATTGTGTGCTGAAAAGTCAAGAAGAGAGTAGATCTTAAATATTCTCAACAAAAAAAGAAATGGTAATTATGTGACATTATAGAGCTGTTAGTTAACACTATTGTGTTTTGCAATATGTAAGTGTATCAATTCAACACATACACCTCAAACTTAATGCTATATGTGCAATTATATCTCAATAAACGGAAGAAAAACCTGAAAAAGTAGCTTTTGGGGGTAGCAAAATAATACATGCATATTATTTAAAATTCAAAGAAGAAATTTACAGAGGGAAAAAATAAAAATCTAATCATGTGGAGATTTCCACCATAAATTTTTACATAATCTTTTATAGTATGTCTACAACCACAGATGAAAGGTGTTCAATGAGAAGGGAGGAGTACTTATCTGAAAGTGGGAGATGAGGAGACTATCTAGTCCATTCTCAACACTGAGAAAGGTGAGCTGTGTGATATTGCAGTTCTCCATCTAAAAGGAAAAATAATGGTTTAAGGGGAGAGTCATTGTCAGTTAAAGGAAACAAGTGAAGATAACTTTCTTTGATTAGACTGTGATTGTGATTATACGAGTGTTTGTTAATCATAGACTGTAGATTTCAAAAGTCAGAGCAGAGGGTTAAGAAATCAGAAAGCTGAAAAAGGATGTGTCATGCTAAAGAGAATACAAAACTGAGTCAGCTGAAATATGGGAGAAGAGAGATGACCAGAAGGATTCCCTCTTGGATGGCAATCAAAGAACTTGAGGAATGGCAGATGGAGCTGCTGCAAGGCCGGCAAGAAAGTCATCTCTGTAACCTCTTCATAAATTGGGGGACATGTAGGCCTCTCAGGGATCAGCCACCAGGGTGGCACTCATACTTCCTCTTAGGTACTCAAAATAGGCTTTGAGCACCTACTAAGTGCCAGGAATGATGTGAGTCTCTAGGGTATAAACTGATAAATAAAAGAGTCATGGTCCCGACCCTCAGACTGAGTAGAATGGCAAATAATATGTTTTTATAAATGCTACTGTAAGCGTGAAAGTGGACCAGCACAAAGCAATCGGTTCCCTAGCAGATGATTATCAGGAAAGCTGCCCAGTGAAGCAGGAACCCAGGGAAGGAGCAATGCCAACACATCACCGGTTGCAGATAAAATAATTAAAAAAATCCAGTATCTCCAAACCAATTAAAAGGTACTTGGCCTCATTGCTTATGCGGACTTTAGCATTTTTATAACTTTAGCATACTTTATTATAAAGGAAATAGTAAATGAACTCAGAGGTGCACATGTCTTAAAAAATATTGACAAAGGTAAGATACCAAGATACATATAGTATATACACTTGAATCTTCTATATATGGTTATTAGATATTATTTAATATACAAGATTCCTTTAATGTAACATCATCACATCACCATATTTCAAACATGTCACTATAATTTCAGGCATGTGTAAAAAAAGGAGTCACTGGCTTTTTGACTTATGATGCATTTCACAAAGACACAAAGCATGACTTTACAGAGCTATAGCAATCCATCATATCTGACACTGAAAGCAATATCATTGTATGTATACACAGAGAAGTTGCTCATATGCCTCAATACATGTGTTCCACACCAAAAAGCCCATAAAAAATTTATCTTTATCAGATACTATCACATTTCTGAAGGTTTCCTTTCTTTCAAAGATAAAAGTATAATACTCTCTCATAAAGAATACTTAATAAGTTTATACATCTAGAGTTTCCTCTTAGTAATTTATTCTAAATATTTTCAAAATAACATTTTGGATTGAAGACAACGATTCTTGAACTTTTATTAACATGATTCATAACATTATATTGGGTAGTATTCTTTTCTTTTCTTTTTTTTTTTTTTTTTTTTTTTTTTAGGAGCTGGTGGACTGTGGTTGAAAAATAGTTATCCCTCGACTAAGAAAATGTGATAGTTATGCTTGGCAGCAAGGAGGATAAAAAGCTTTTCAGTTTATTCCAGGACATCTCTTTTACAAGCCATTACACTCCAAGCTTTAGTAACATTTCTCTGAGAACAGTCTCCATGGGAAAAACTGCAGATGGAAGATGGCAGTTACATTTTAGCATCACAGTTTGAAGGCAATTGCTCACCTTTGTGGGCACCTGATCCTGTGGCATAAACTTGCATGTGTTCCCCATAAAAGGATATCACCTTGCTGACCTTAGACTGTAAATTAAAAACACACTCTTCAGACAGATGAGGATGAGGGCAAATGGTAAAGAGTTTTTTGTTTCTTGTTTTTGTTGTTTTTTAAAATCAAATTTCTGATTACCAATAGCTTAGGAGTTTGTCTTTAGTTAATTAGTTTAGAATCAAACAAAATTTCTCTTTGAGTGGCATTCATCTGGCTTGACCTACCTGGACAGGTGGCTGTTCTTCACCTGCAGGTGATAATGCATGCTAGGAATAAGCCGTAGTGTCAGGGGCTTTTGGTGAGTAAAGAGGGCCATTCTCTAATACACTTGCACATCCTTAAAGAAATATCTTCATTCAGAAAATGCAAGTGTGACTTTGGATATAATAAGTCCCATGGAAGAGAAATTCTGGGAAGAATTTTAGCCAGGGGAGAGATAGGGGTCTTACTTAAAACACCCTTTTAGTCCTTCTCTATACACATTTAATTCTCCAAATACTTGTATTATATACTTTTTAAAAATAGATTTATGTCATTCATGTAGTTAGGATATCAGTAACTCCCCTGAATATTTTCTGAATCATTGTGTAGAAAATGATAGTATAGAATGGCTTAATTATCGGAGTACGTAAATGAATGATTTAGACCCTTGTCAAAAGTATTAAAATCATCTATGAAAATTTCCTATGCATGAGAATTCCCTGGATGTGGAAAAATTCCCTTTCCCACAAGATCGATTGATGATTAACTCCCCTCCAGGCTTCAACAAAAAAAGTAGATGTCTACAATCCACTTAACATTTCAAATTAATTAAAACTTTAAAAGCTGGCTAATTTCTGGAGTGCGTACTCATTGTTTATGGAGCAAAAGATGCAAACTCTGCTTTGTTAAAATGATTTTGTTTGTATTATGCATCTTTGTGGTTAATTAACTCCATTTTTCATGTCAGCATCACATTCCGTTTCTTGCTCATATGTGGTCACCATCTGAATGGTCAGAGTGAAAAGAGAATGCAGGGCAATAGCCCAAGATTTAGAAAATGACTTCATCTTTAACTTACCGAATTCTTCCAAAGCAAGGAAGAATCCAGGTGGTCATCAATAACTGAGACAGCCCCTGCCTCCTTTACATGAGCCTAATGTGTATTAACTGAATCAGAAACAAATTTCCCTCAGCACCCAACTCCATTTTTCTTGGAACCTACCAGGTTCAGCATCTTTCTTTAAGAATCCTCTGGTTGGCTGGTCACAGAATATTCAAATCATGAAAAGTCTAAGGCTATCTAATATTAAAAGAATATTGGCTGCATAAGAGAATCCATGTTTAAAATGTTACCCCCAGAAGGTCATATTCATTTTAACCCAATTGCTTTCTACTTTTAGGAAATAACATTATTTTACCTCTTAAACCTCATTGGGGAAAAAAAAACAAAAAACAAAAAAAACTAATAAGGTACTCAAAGACAGGAATTGAGGGAAATGTGGTGAAAATATATTCTCCTTCATTTTTTAAATAAGTATGAGCCATTTTTAGGCAAATGTTTTGTCTCTGTACACATCAGACTTACTACATAAATAATAATGATGCTGATATATGTATATGTATATATATATATATATATATATAAAACACCCATTATGTGTCAAAAACAGGGTTAAGTGCTTGTGGGGATTATATCATTAAGTCCTTCTACCCGGTCAGTGAGTCACGCACTGTGACATGTAAGAAAAATGAGACTCAGAGAACTTAAGTGACTTGTCTAATGTCTCACATCAAATACTACAAGTGGCAGAGACAGAATTCAAGTCCACGAAAGTCTGATGTCAGACTGCACTTAACCAGGATACCATAACTCTTCTCAGTGTCTTATTGGAGAAAAACCTTTCTATTGGTACGTCTAACTAGAAAACAGCACTAATATGCACAGAAAAAGAGAGAGAGAAATTATTTTTAGGTGTAAAGAGCACCCCAAGTTGCCACTTCTGCATCCAAGAGCAGTTGGTAATTCACCTCTTTTTTCCTTTTTTTTTTTTTTTTTTTAATGTAAGAAAGGAGTTTGTGTAGAAAGAGGACTACATTTTTTACCTGAAATTCTTAATTGCATATGACATTTAAAGTGTAACAATATATCTAGAAGGAAATCTAACTGTGGTTTTTGGAGACGACTACTTTCAAAGAAAAGGAAAAGAGTCAGTTAAGTATATACCCAGTTACAATTTCCAATTGTAAACTGTAAGTTGTTTATTAATTAATAAAAGTCAAATGAGATCAGCAATAGTCATTCCGCTGAGGAAAACTCACCTTTCGAGTGGAGGAATTTGTGTTGCTTATGCTGATTTAAGAGTTACCAATGTGAAAAAGAATCCCCATGGTGTCTGATCTAATCTTGACATGGACAGTATCCATGAGACCTGTTGTCAGTCACAGCTCAAAGCTGCTGCCTGGGGAAGAAACAATGCTGTGATAACTCATTGTGTCAAAGAAAAAGATTTCACTATGTGAAATATTGACTAAAACTTTAAAATAGAATTGGTACTTTCTGAAAGAACCTTGTAAAGGTAAATAACAAAGAGAATAACAAAGAAAATCCAAAGGGTGCTTTTAAGATTGTTTTCAAAAAGGAAACAATTTCCTTTAAAGGAAATCTTGTGAAAAAAATGCATTTTATCTTTTAATACTTACATCAATGTAATTTTTCCACTAGTAATGACAATATGCTTTCTTCAAGTTATTACTTTATATTTTAATGTCAAGTGCATTCACTGTGATTGTTAGTTAATAAAATGAATACATTTCAGTCCAAGCCATCAGACTATTATTCCTCGGGGTACAAACAAGTCAAGGAAAAGGCAATCGTGCAAATAGATATTTTACTGTCAAACACCTGTGAGTATACCCAAGCTTTTCAATTGTATAGTATATTTAGAAAATTCTATAATGCTATCACAACAATTTGTTGGAGAGTTTCTAGTCTATTCAAGGATATGAGAAACTATGTAATATTATACAATAAAGACAGTAATCACAAACAAACTGGGACAATGGGGGGCATGATGATTATATTATTAGGGGTATTTTGAGAGATGTTTAAAACATGGAAAATTCACTCTGGATACATTTTATTGCTGTTGCAAAAAAGAGGGTAGAGTAAGAAGGCAAGAAAAAGGATTGAAACGAAGAGGATCAAATTGAATCTCAACTCTGTTGACTGTACTGTCAGAGCAAGGCAAGAGCCAAGACGTGTGTGCCAGACTGACTTGTGTGTTTCCTTCCAATAACTTTTCACTCCCTCCACCTAGGATCCCCATCCACCCACTCTGATGACTGCTCTAAAAAATGATGGGCCTAAAAACGTGGTTCCTTTTCTTTGATGAAGAGATTTCCATGAAGCATTACAGTGCATAAAGCTTGTCTGAAGATATACTTGGTGTTTTGAGAGGAAATGTGATGAGATCAAGCATATTCTATTGACACCGTGCCTGGAAAATAGTAAAAATAAAAATCAATCGATAGGGATCAAGTGTAGGGACCACTGAGCATCTTGAGGTACGATTGGGTCCTGGGTCCTATTTCCTTCTCTGTGACTTACCTCAGTGTTAGACTGTGAGTGCGGCTCCTGTTTCTCCATGGGTAAAACGAAACGTGAGAAGCAGGCGTCCCCTCACTTTAGAAGTACTTCTAACGACTGATTCTAGCTCTCCCAATATTAATTATATAACTTTTGAGAAAGGAAATGTTCTCAGGCATTCTAGATCAGAACAGGGAAGATGGTGAGTATTAGACACAGGGGTCCAGAAGGTTAGTGAGGGAGGTACCTGGGCTGAGGCTCTGAATTCAAGTCCTGGGTTTACATCCTGTGCCTACCACCAGCTGTGTTATCTATGACAAGCTATTCAGACGCTGGATCTCAGTTTCTCCTCCTTGAAATAGGGATAGAATTCTACCTCCCTCACTAGGTTATTGGATAGATTAAGAGAGCACGTGTAAGCTGCTTAGAACTGTGCTTGGGGCATAGTATATGCTCACAATGTTTAGAAGCCGGTAATATGGCTCAACTTCGTAATATCCTGGACAATCAAATGGTTGTCTGATTTTAACCTGGAAAGTTTGCAACCATAACTCTTTTTCCATGAAAGGACATAGTCCCCACTCATCTTTATCCTGATAGGTTAGTCCTTCTTTTATCCTTCTGACAGGGCTATGGACTCCGAAATAGTGTTATGCTAGCCCATTCATTTAAGAACAGTCCGTCCATTTTCCCGTTCTCTTTCCCAGCCCTCTTGAAATGAATTTGTCTAAAATATCCAGAAAATGAAGACCAAACTGTGAAGATTTCCTTTGTTTGGCTTAAGATCTTTGCCTAGGTATTCCATCTAACATTCTATGAAGGCATGGCATACTGTGGGGGTGGGGGTCGTTACTCTCAGAATCTCTCTTCAGAACTTGGCCTTTCAGACTATTAGTCCTCTTTGTCCTTCAAATCATTATATGTCGTGGAGCCAGACAAATCCAATTATTTTCCTAATGCTGAGCTCTGTGACTAACATTCATTCCTTTGGGGTTTGGTCAGAAACATTAGACCTGAGTGATGTATAATGTGAAGTAGAGCATATTTACCAGCTGTGACCTCTATCTCGCAGGGTATCAATAAACAATTTACACACAAACACTCAGGGAGGAGGTCAGGTTAAAGACGAAGAAGCTGGTCTCAAAAGAAGCATTTAAATGACATTTAACTGAATTGACTGCTTTAACTTAAAAATTATGGACTCTTTACCCGTTTCCCACAGGCCAATACATGTTCTATTCTTTCCATTCCAGCATTCTAGCTACAGTACAACTTTGTTTAATTGTCCTTCCAAAAATCAATATTTGATCCTGTTGCTAGATGACAATGATGCTTCCTGTTGTATTAGAAAATATAACTTTTTGATTAAGATAATCAAGAGTAAGCAATATATGTAGATGTTTCTTAGAATGTAGTATCCATACAACTAAATTACTCATAAATTCAGCTCTCCCACTGTACTTTATTCATTCTGCCTAGAGCAGGGGTGTCCAAACTGCGGCCTGCGGGCCAACTGCAGCCCGCAATCCATTTTTAATTGGCCCGCAGCAAATTCCAAAAATATATTTAGTTTACTTAAATAAACTAGGTGAGGCAATACGTACTTCACCTCGAGTGAGTGGCCCGGCTGTTTGTGTATTTTACTGCATATGACCCTTGGTGAAAAACGTTGAAAAAAGTTTGGACACCCCTGGCCTAGAGCTATCTATGTTTTGAAATACTAAATATTCACCCCCAGCTGCTTCACTTATACTTCACCTCAGCCTGACTTCTTTACCTACCTGACCTTGTTTTGACCTGGTTGTTAGAAATGTAAATGCATTCAGGAACCAGGCAAATAAAGTAGTGCCTAAAACAGGTATATGATGAATATTTGTATATATTAAAATATATTTTCAGGGAGCCATATCATGCACCATAGACATATATTCTCTGCAAATTATAGCCTATATTCTTTTTGGTAGTTAAGGTCTATTTTTCTCAGTGCAGTTGATCTGCTTATATTTGATGAGATAAACTTATGCCTGGATGTTTCAACTATGTCAAAATTCTTTCCAGCCACTCTCCATATAGAAATGTGACCTGGACCAGAGCAAAGCTTATTTGCATGGCCTGTGTCTAGGCTCTACAGTGAGATGGCTGAGCTCTGACTTCATCTGATGCTTGGAATGTTCCTTAACAGAAATGGGCTCTGTGTACATTTCACGCTGAATGATTCTGGGGGATCTGTATTGATGCTTCAAGTCTCCATGGCCAGTTTTTTTTAGAATGCATCATGGCCTCCGCGTTAGGGCCACATAAATACGGTTAAAGTACAGAACCTACGGGGAGTTCCCCAGACGCACACCATCACTGGGGGTAGAGGCAGTTGTGGTGAACCACCTTGGAGGGTCTTGATGCTGCCTGCTGCCCACCACGTTAGCCTTGCCTTCAGGGATTCTATTATTTCTGCTTCAATATTCCACTCAAGCCTTTCTTTTTTCCCCGGGAAGAAAAAAAAAAATCAAAGTACTGTAAATCTTGTTGTCACCCATTCTGAACCCCTGTAATAAATGATATTAATAAAATAAAAAAAGAAGTAAATACATAACACATGTAGTCATGGTATCTTGAAACATATTTCAGGGCAACATCAAACATATATTCTATTCAATTCAAATTTCCATTACAACTGTAGTGTCACAAACCATTCCTTTATTAGGGAAATTAAAAAAAAAAAAAAAAAAAAAAAAAAAAAGCTTTCAAGACACGTTAGCAGGTACTGACCTTATTGTAGTACCACCAAGCTAACTCCTGAGCAATTACGTGTTTAATAACAGTTGCTGGCTCAGAAAAATGGTCCCCAGCTCCCAGCTTCTGAGAGTCCTGCCACTGTTCACACAGCACCGGCATTTCATTATGCTGCCCAGCAGAGTCTCCCTGAAATAAATACTTTTTGCAGACTCTAGGAATTTACCAACAATTTAATTTTAAAATTTATTACAAAATTAGCTGGCCCATGGGAAATATAATGATTTATTGATGAAAATTTAGAACAATGGATAGAGAAGTGATACTTAGATATTTATTTTTTGTTCCATCAGTGCACTTGAAATATCACTATTCCTCGTGTAAGGTAAACAGGGCTTACCTTAAACGAGCATGTCAGGACCTTTCTGGTGCCCTGATATCAAGCAATTCGGTAAAAGAAATGTTGTGCTAGAGAGGGGGAGCAATATGCTTTCTAGGGGCCCTCTTGGAACCCCAGTCTAATCAAGAAGCAATGTGGCCCCATGTGCACCAATCCTGGAACTCCTTGAGCCATGTGTTTAACCCCATTGGTCTGAGGTGGATGTAGAGGGCCAGAAAGCACCTGGAAATGGATAAAAATGTTCAAAGCCCACACATTCCCCCAGTTTAGGCTCTGGGTACCTTCCCGAATAGCAGAATAGCACTGCTGTCCCCCTTCTCCCCTCTTTTCCCTCTCCCACCCCACCATGTCCCATCACTGGGAGACTTAGAAAATTTCAGAAATGCAATGCAAAGCCATAGTAGGGACTCTGTTTGCCATGGCCTAAAAGCTATACTGGTCCCCACAGATGAAGATCTAACTCAATTCACCCCTGTACTATGTTTCATTCAGTACTGTTTACTGGTCACCCAGCACTGCTTGACAGCAAAACTGCTTGGGTAAACTAACATTACTGACATGGTCAAAAGAACCAGACTCTAGCTGTGTATTTTAAAAAACTTCCTCATCCCAGCTTACTTCTGTACCTACATCTCCTCAACCAATTTCAGGGATTGCTGTCCTCCATCTAGGTCCATCTGCAGCCTGTATATAAACTGTTCCTGATTGCTGCGATGACTTACCTTTACGAACAGCGCTTTTATCTTCCTAAGCATACTCCCCGCACACTCACGCTGCAAGAGTCTGAAGTTTTTCATTATTGGCTTTCTTCTTCCTCCCTGCAAATATTATGAAAATCGTGTTCTTCCTGTGTGTGGTCCATGACTATTAAGAATTGACTTGATTTATACTATGTCTTTATAAACATATGTTAAGATGGTGGGGGAATTTAATGAAATGAGCTAGATTTTAGACTTAGGTAGACTCAGTCTCAAGTATTTATTTCCTGTGTGATATGATCAACCCACTGAACCTCAGTTTCTTATTTGTGATACAAGAAGAGTACACACACTTTAGGAGTTTTGTATATAGTAAAATCTAAATTGATAACTAATATGATAACTTATAGTGTCCAGCGTATGGCCATTATTTTTGAGGTTAATGATCATTGGAGTGATATGAGAGTTGGTATGGAAGTAACTTTTTTGGAATCTAACAGCATAAATGACCAAACCCTTAGAAGAATGCTTGGTTATGAGAAAGAATGTTTGGAAGTGAGATAGGGAGGACGAAGATGGCTGTTTTCAGGTAAAAGGCACATTTTCCATTACACATCTCCCTGATCTTTCCTTGAACAATAGAAATAAAATTGTTTTGTATTAATGAATGTGGTCACATTAGGCTATAAAAGAATTTCAGTTGTATCAAGAAGTCGTCCTATTATACCATACTGTTCCCACTGAACTGCCATGATGTTTGAAATATCCCACTTGTGCAGCCATAATTTTGAGAAAATTGTGGTCAATGCCTGCTTTAAACCCAAGTATTTATACTGTGTGGGTGGGATAACATGTTAAACCATGATCATGGCATAAGTCTCTTAGGTGAATTTGATGTTACAAGACATAAGGCAAAGCCTCTGGAAAAATAATCAAAGCAGGCTGTGATGAATGAGAATGAATGTTTGCATGTTTCATTCTTGCTGCCCATGAAAGCAAAGCTCATTGGGAAAACTGGAATGAACTCTGTGCAATTTGGGGTCCTCCTGAGAAACAACAATCCAGGAAGACAGAGACACATTGGTAGAAAAGGGGATATACAGTAGCTCTTGATCCTAAATAATGGGTACCCCTCTCAAGCATTTTCTTATTTCCCCTTTTTCATATTTTTAGTGATTTTTTTAAACTATGTGTTTTTAATCTGTGTAAATAACCAAGGGGGAAATCTTACTAAAGGTAAGGTATTCAATATTTACAATTAAAGTAGACATAGTCCTTGGCAAAAAATACACACTGGTACGCATTATTTTTGAGCATTTGCTATTTATCAATTACCTTGCCAAGCAGTGGTAATTCACAGATAAACAACTCATGTTTTGCAGCCCAAGAAGGCATTCTAGTGGAGAGAGTCAATACATTCAAAACAAACTAGACTGTAGATGAACTTTCTCTTCAAGACGCCAGTGAAATGTTTCATCTATCAAGGCTTAACTGACTCAAACTCAAGTCAATTTGATCACTTCCCTTTAAAAACTCCATCTCTTGTACATACCTTCATCCTTATACTGACCACACTATGCTGTAACAATATATTTATATGTCTATCTCCACAACTAGGTTGTAAGCATCTTTAAAGCAAAGGGTTTTAAGTTTTGTTCAGCTCTGTACCTTCAATAACCATAAGTTTGATTGCTAATGGGCACTCAAAAGTTCTTTGAATGAATGAATGAATACTATAATCATGTTGTGAACTGTCTTTGGAGAAAGCATGAAAAAAGCAAAACATTAATTCTAGCAGGAGGAAGGCATCATTGAGGAAATGACCTTTGACTTGGATTTTGAAGGATGAGATAAACTATGCTAGTATACAATCAGACAAAGCTGAATAGATTTCTTGGCTGATTTTAAATGCATTCAGCTAAATTGCTTAGAGGGTCCAAATACAACCTAAAGACAGCTTGTCAAAATAGGCTAGAAATTGCTTAGGGAATATGTTGAAACTCAAAACAGCAAAAGTATTTATTTTTCAAGCAGTGTAAGCAAGAATTTGTGGAGGAAAAAAAGTAAGAGAATATATCGCAATGAACTGATTCTGTTTTAAAAAGTTAAATGTACTGGGGTGACAATGGTTAGTAAAATTACATAGCTTTCAAGTGTACAATTCTATAATACACCATCTATATATCACATTATGTGTTCACCACCCAGGGTCAATTCTCCTTGCATCACTATATATTTGACTCCCCTTACCCTTTTCTACCACCTCTTTCCCCTCTTACCCTCTGGTAACCACTAAACTGTTGTCTGTGTCTATGAGTTTTTGTTTCTTTACTCATTTGATCCTTCATTGCTTTCAGTTTTATATCCCATATAAACAAAAGATAAAAATCAGATGATTATATCAAAAGATGCAGAAAAAGCATTTGACAAGATACAACATCCATTTATGATTAAAACACTTAATAAAATGGGTATAGACAAAAAGGAACATACCTTAACATAATAAAGGCCTTAGATGACAAACCCTCAGTTAACATCATAATTAATGGTGAAAAACTGAAGCCTTTTGCTCTATGTTCAGGAAAAGACAGGGTGGCCCCCTATCACCACTGATATTCAACATAGTATTGGAGGTCCTAGCCAGAGCAATCGGGCAAGAGAAAGAAATAAAAGGCATCTGAATTGAGAATGAAGAAGTTACATTATCACTGTTTGCAGATGACATAATTTTCATATAGAGAACCCTAAAGACTCCACCAAAAAGCTATTAGAGACAATAAATGAATACAGTAAAGTTGCCAGCTACAGAATCAAGGTATGAAAATCCATTGCATTCCTATATATTAACAATGAAACCTCAGAAAAAGAAATTTTAAAAAACAATTCCTTTTGCAATTGCAACAAAAAGAATAAAATACCTAGGAATAAACTTAACAAAGGACGTGAAGGACCTATACACTTGATATTACAAAATATTTTAAAAAATAATTGAAGAAGACACAAAGAAATGGAAAGACATTCCGTGTTCATGGATTGGAAGAATCAGCATAGTTAAAATGGCCATATTACCCAAAGCAATATACCGATTTAATGCAATCCTCATCAAAATTCCAATGGCATTTTTTAAAAAGAAATAGAACAAAAAAATCATCAGATTTGTATGGAATCACAAAAGACCCCAAATAGCCAAATAACTTTTTCAATGACTACCACATATCATTGGTTGCTAACCCTTTTCCCTGGATTTCAGGACACACAGTTGGAATTTGCATGGAGATGTGATGCGGCTAATCCTTTAATAGCACACGGAAGGTGAGCTGACAGGCCTGCAGCAGTGTGTTATATGGTTGACAGGATTTGTCACACTTTGGGTTCTCTTCCCATGGAACTTGCCACTGGTTCTTAAATTTTTCTCCCTTCTTGCCTGGAGGGGGCAAACCATCCTTTTAATATTTTCCCAGATATTTCCATGCTGAGAGGCAAATGATGTGTGAGAAAATCTTGCCTAAAAATAGGAAAGAGACATGTCAGGACATTATTATGGCCAATTTGACTTGGAGTGATCGAAGAAAACTAGATCTCTGAAAAAAGGTAAAATAGCAGATTTAATGGCAGTCCTGTGATGTGTGACCATAGAGATGGCCAATCTTGGTATATGTCTTGACAAGTAGCAAGTCAAAGGTTTCTGGGAATTAGCTTATGGAAGGAAGATCTCAAAAAATCACACACTTGTGTTGAAAAATATTGCTTTATTTTTCTCTGTTTAAAGAGATTAAGAGTCATTCCAGTGGTGATAGTGGACTTGGGTACATTTTTATTTGTTTTGCAAGTTGTGCTACATTTTAAAGAGTTACGTTAAGTAAGCCATGGAAAAAGCACCCATCAATAGAATTTTAGAGTCCATATGAAGAGAGATTATAATTTCACTCTACTATATGTTTACTGGACCACATCTGAATTATTTGTTTCCCAGTTACACTTACACTGTCTCAGAAGCTCCAAGATCAAATGAATTGTGCACAGAGGACAGTTAGAATTGAGATGTGTCTGAATATCAGAGCACATGAGGACAGATAAAGTAGTTGATGATATTAAACCTAGAGAACAAAATTGACTATGAAGGTCACAACAATAGCTAAAGAATTGTTATGTGTTAGATGAAGAAGTAAAACTCTTGGTTTGCTCCAGAGGAACCAGCTATGGCAAAAGGGTGGGAGATACAGAATAATAGATTCCATTTCAAACCATAAAGATCATGTGTGAAGACACTTAATTAACAACAGGAGGATGAATTACCTGGAAAAGTATCAATAGTTGTTTAAACAGAGGCTGAGGATGATCCATCAGGGATGCTGTAAGAGATTCAGGCATTAGATAGAAATTTGGGCCAAATGACCTTATGATCCCTTTATAGCTATAAAACTGACCAACCAGATAATTAGATGGAGTACAAAGCCATGATACAAAAATACAGTGTAGTATCAGACAGAAACAAACAGTAGACCAGTAGAACAGAAGAGCTCAAAAACAGAAATAAGAATATATAGAACCTTAATTTACAATAAGGGGACCCCACAGATCAATGAATAAAATACAAAAGGTTTAGTGTATCGTGTTAGATAATTTATCTCATTACATGGAGAAAAATAAGATTGGATATTTAACTATTAGCACATAAAAGAGATGATTCCAAAATAATGCAATACTATATCTATGTTAAAGGTAACACTATAAAAATATTGGTAGGGACTGTTGGAAAGTATATTCATGATCAGGAAAGACTTCTTAAAATTTCAAAAACACAAACTATAAGGCAAAATACTTGTTTCATTAGATTACATAAAATTAAGAATTTATGTTCAAAATGGACTCTGAACATGCTTAATATATATATAAAACAAAATGGGAAAGATATTTGAAGTCTACAAATTACTGAGCAATAAAAACTGGAATTCTAGAAAATCAACAAGTTAGCAACAACAGAAAAGTTGACAAAGGACTTGAAATTAACAAAGTGGGTAAGAATTTTTTTAGAGAGATGGGAATGAAAAAAGCTAAGAAACATAAAAATGTGCTCACAATTATTAGTAAACAGATCTTATACATGTAAAGGCAATGAGGTATCATACCTATTAAATTGCCAAAAAAGCAAAAAGTTGGATAATACAAAGTGTTGGCATAGATATGAGCCAACATCTGTTACTGCTGAAAATGTACATTATAATACTCATTCCAAAGAGATTCTGTCATTTCCTATTAAAATCAAATTATGTATGCCTTATGGCCCAGGAATTCTATTCCCTGGTGTATAATTCTAAGAAATTCTCACACAAGTCATCAGAGAGATATGTACATCCATTTTCACTGCAGCAATATTTATAATAATAGGGAGACAGAGGCAAACTCGGAATGCATTGTTATAAGTGTAGAAAGGAAATGAATTTGATGCACACCATGAAATATTGTGAATGAAATACTGACTGTTGAAGCAATGGATTGGAGATACACTAAGAAATATGAATGTTCTTAAAACATAATGTTTAATAATAAAAGTGAAGAAAGATCGTCATCTATAACACAATACCATTTAAGTCTAGTAAAAATACACCCACACAAAATGGTACACTTTTGCCAAAACATCCACATTCCAAATACACATTAAGCATATTAGTATGACTATCCGTTAAATAGGAATAGATGTGGAGCATGGCAATAAAAGGGAATAAATAAATAAGGAAAACAAGAGAGAGACTGTGTGGATCATTGATGATAATGTTCCATGAACTGAATTAGCATAATTAACTTAACAATACACATCTGAGTATCAGAAAACAAAATTAAAAAATCATACTTTGTTTTCAGGGTACCGAGAGACTGATACGCTATTGTGTGTGGCACTATACACATTTTATCTGTTATTAACTCACGTCCTTTCCTTAGACCTCCCAGGAAGGATCCCCTTCTCCCATGGCAGGTCTCAAGTTTTTGCCTTGTAATATATAAGTTTTGTTAAGGAGTTTCTCCAGCTTATTATGCACATAATATATGAAAGAACAGCAAAGGAGAACGATCTCTTACTTTTTCCACCTTAAAACAGTTTTCAACTGTGTACTAAAATATTTCAATCATTTTTAAAGGTTTCATTTTTAATGGAAGAAAAGTTTAATTTGAAGATAATATGAAACTGTTATAATAGCTTATTAAACATAAAAGATAAAAGAACTAGTGAAGCTTTAAAATGGTAATTAAAAGAGCTGATGTGTGTCTAATGCATTTATTCAGCGTCTTCTAGCAATAAGTCAAGATGATGTTAAAAATTTTGTCTATATATTCAAGTCATTATTATTACTGAAATTTCTGTCCCCATCAACTGTCAAAGTCCTGTGCTGTCACTGCATTTGAGCCACCAGAAGTAGTAAATGACACCCTCAGAATACAGGCACCACGTGCACACTTTACCTGCTGTAACCCAGCTGGCCTCCTTACAGGGCAGTGCACAGAGACTGTCAGTGTCACAGAGCTGTGGCGGAGAGGGGGTGAGATGTGGCTGCCTGATCAAGGTGATACTACAAGTGACAAGAATGATTTAATAGTTCTCCACGTATAGAGGACTTATTCTATTTCCAGGTGCTTTCAAGTTTACAAAGACACATATTAGCTAATCACTGCCTCACCAAGAGCTGCCTGTGAGATAAGTAGAGTAGTTATTATGATTTTAAAGAGGAAGAAACTGGATCTACAAAGACGTTTTCATAAATATGCCAAAGGCCTCAGTTCTTCTGTTCAGGTGTGATTTGAACATGAGTTTCCTAGTTCCAGGTCAGAATCATTTTCTGGAACATGATTTAAAACTTACATCAGATGATAAACAGCTCCTGAAATTATTTCCCAGTTTGAATCAGAAGTTACATTTCTCTAATGCTTGCCACTAGGGAAATACATAATGTACCAGAAAGGGCAGGGGAGTCTGAAGGGGTCGTAGAACATTTTGGTACAATGTATAGTCTGATGCAGCAGTTTCAAGCTGGATTTATGTTAATTTGGTTGTGTTTTATGGGCATGCTCAGCAATCCATGTAGAAGGATGAAAATGTATGTTTTAAATAAAATATAAACTAATACAATGATGTTGGTAGACTGATTAATTTGCTTTATCTATAC